>NC_142145.1:36601666-37328333 GCF_024610735.1 Ursus americanus
TTACAGATGAAGACTGAGTATCAGATTAAATGACTCAGGTTATTAGGATTAATAAATAAATGTACATACATCTCATCATGTATCCGCCTGATTGTAAAGCTCTAAATTTTTCCCTTGTATTGAGAAATAAAGAGGTTTCCTTTTTCAAAACACATTAACCACCTAACAGTACTTCCTTGGATCCTGAAGACTTGGTGCTGTTCTATTGCAAGGCAAATGCTATAGGTATGGGGAGTTAGATGGCAGTGGGGAGAAATATCCTTTTCCTTATCACCTAATAATGGGTGAACCTGCACCAGGTTAGACCCTGAAAAAAATCAAAAAGGAGGAAAGAGAATCTGATGGGAGGGAGAGATAGGGTGACATAATCTAATTATTTCATAATCTCACCTGAGGCTGTAAGAGTATGGGGTGCTAGAGCAGTCTCTTAATTCACATTCGACCTCTGCCAAGTCCCATACTGAGTTACTTAATCTCTCTATATCTGGCTTTCACCGCAAAAAGGGGATAATAATATTTCTCTCATAAAATAGCTATTGTGAGTACTGATTGAGTTATTATATGTGAAACGTGGAAAAGTTGCTTAGCACATAGCATATTCACTTAGAGTTCCTATCATCATCATCACCACCACCACCACCACCATCACTGAGAGTAATTATGTGAATCAGAATAGTCTCATTTAATACCCATCTTTTACAACAGTGGAAGGTCTGGGGAAGGTAAGAAAAACAGCAGATTTGAATCACCTAGAGAGCTTTCATAATAACAAGGTCCAGGCCAAAGTGGACCAACTCTATCAGTCTCATCAATCTCTGGGGGTGGGTTCTGAGCATCTATTTGCTTAAAAAGTCCCCCTAGATTCTAATGTGAAGCCAGGGTAGAGAACTTCTGCTCTATATTATCAAAAATCGATACTATAAAAAATATCTGCTCTATATTATCAAAAATAGTTTTTGCTCCCTAATCTTTCTCATTGGGATTGATATAACATTTATCGGGTTAGTGTTTTGCATACATACCTGACTGAGTTTTGATATGATTTCAGGAGCTTGCACGAATATGTTTTATTTCACATGAAGTTAGTGATCATGGACATTAGCTGCAAGCTTTTATAATACAAAGAAAAATGAGTTGGGTCCTCCCAAAATTAATAGAAGAAAATCTGATACTAAACTTAACAACTGCTTCGTGACATCTACCATGGCCTGATTCATTTGTGGGGTGTGTGTGTGTGTGTGTGTGTGTGTGTGGTGCCCAGCATTACCTAACTATTTTTGGAATGAGGTAGGATGTATAAAGCATCAGCTGTGTTATAAAACCCACAAAGACAGAGTGGCACTGAGCAGGACCCTTTGTGGAAAGTCAGAGGCTCGGCATGGTGTAATCCTTTTATTAACTCAAAGTAACAACGGGATAAAACACTTGCTAACATCAAAGTGGACACCTATTAAGAGCATCTCGAATTACCTGGCAAATGTGTAACCATTCAGGCTCCCTTCTCTGAATTGGGGGCAGACCATTTATAAACTGATTGAGTCAAGTCTCTTTCTGGATGAAAGCATCTTTGAGCCCACAATGTGAAGGTTGCAAAACAAAGGAGAATCTATGGTGTTTGCGGTAGTGGTTTTCTACTGGGGCAGTACTTTAGAAACATAGTGGGATTTCAAATAAAATATAAGTGCTTGGGCCTCTTACCCAGAGAGCTTCCTATAACAGATCTTAAGTGGGGCATAAATTTGGGTGCTTCTGTGCAGTTAGGGTTGAGGACCACTGGTGTGGTGGAGAGAACATATATGTTGCAGTTAGATAATCAGAGGCTTGAAATGTTGCCACTCTGTTCATTTGATGGAGGGTATCAAGGAACTTAATTAAATTATATAAACCTCAATTTCCTCATCTGGAAAAAGAACACAACATACTATACCTTGCAGCGCTGTTATGAAGGCAAAGGGCAATCCATGGAAAGCACTTAGCGTGGTGCCTGGTACATGGTAAATAGTCAGTGTTTATGAGACATCCCATAACTTTCTCTATAGTACTCCTCTCTTCTCTGGAGGTGTCCTTCACTCCTCCTCTGGAGCCTGCTCAAAGCCTCTTTCCTGGTGTCCTCATGTGGCCTTGCCTTCCACAGAGGCTCTGTCTATTCTTAACCTTCCTGAACATCTTCCCTCCTTTAACTGTAGCTAGTACAGAGATTCCCAACCACTGGGATCACCTGCAGGACCTTAAAAACTGCTGCTGTCTGATTCCTACACCAGCAGTTTCTGACCTGTAATCCTAGCTGCTAGTATAATTTCTCCCCATGTATAGCAATGCAAGTCTGTGTAAATTCTTCAGAAAAATTCTTTTCAATATTGGAATAAAATCCAAGTAATCAGAGATAAGGAAAAATACAGTAAGCATTTGGGAAGTGACTTATCCATTGACTCCTTCAGTGAGCATTTGTGGAGCCCTTAATTTGGGCTAGGTATTGGGTGTAAAACGTATTTTAAAACTGTCCCTGGGGCGCCTGGATGGCTCAGTCGTTAAGCGTCTGCCTTCAGCTCAGGGTGTGATCCTGGCGTTGTGGGATCGAGCCCCACATCAGGCTCCTCTGCTGGGAAGCCTGCTTCTTCCTCTCCCACTCCCCCTGCTTGTCTCTCTCTCACTGGCTGTCTCTGTGTCAAATAAACAAATAAAATCTTAAAAAAAATAAAAAATAAAACTGTCCCTATTTTCAATGAGTTCACAATGTAATAAAACAAAGATATTCGTCAACCTCTTATTCAGTGCTTATGATATAGCTGGTGACGCCTGAGGTTCTGAAGATACAGAAGTGGAAAAAAACCCCCATGCTCAAGGACTAGATTCCAGTGGGAGGCATTAAAGAACTGACTCCCACCTGAGGATGGACATAGGGAAGGCTTTCTGAGGAGACGGTAGAACTGATTCTTGAAGAACACAGAGTTAGTCAGGCAGCAAAGGGAACATATGTGTGATGGCTCATTTTATATGTCAACTTGACTGGGCCACAGTGCCCAGATCTTTGGCCAAATATTATGTTAGATGTGTTTTTTTGTGAACAAGATTTACATTTAAATTGGCAGACTTTGAATAAAGCAGATTGTTCTTGAGAATGTGGGTGAGCCTCCTCTAATCAGTTGAAGGCCTTCATAGACTAAAGACTGAACTTCCATGAACAGGACACAACTTGAATTGCAATATCCGCTCTTCCCGAGTCTCCAGCGTGCTAGCCCACCCGGCAAATTCTGCACTTGTCAGTCCCCATTATCCTGTGAGCTGAGCGATTCCTTAAAAAAATCTCTCTATCTATGTATACACATCCTATACTGGTTTGGTTTCTCTGGAGAACCCTGACAAATAAGGTATGCACTTGAATCAGATGTATCTTTTCCTATTCTTCTCAAAACTGAAGTCCCATCCTTGACTTCAAATAGGTGCCATCCAACATGATTTCTTCTAACTCCCTTTCCATTTACCTGAAAGGTTCCCCCTTTCTTTATTAGGTCACTCCTTTCCTGTTTCCAAGGACAAGTACTCCCTTTCTTTCCAATGACCAATCTTTCCCTTGTGCTCAGATCCTTCTCCAGCATTCCTTTCAGAGTATAGACCAATAAGCATCTCCTCTCTCACAGGTGCAGCTTCTTCTCTGTTTTCCCTTGAGCTGTGCTCATGCCTCCACAAACTGACACACGTCTACACGCATGAATGTGTGTGTGTGTACATTCATGAACATGACATCATCTCCCAGTGGGCTAGATTCAATGAGGTCAGAGCCTGTCGGGCTATTTCTTGGGAAAGTGGTGCATTGTACGTGGCTTTGCATGGTTGGAATTAACGTGAAGGGTCACAGTTCTGGACTGGAGAGGACATGGAGTCAGAAGAGTAACACGAGTTTTCTCAGGCCAGTCAGGAGGTGTGATTGACAGTTATGAACATCTTTGTGTAATGAATTAGCACTTGATAAATGATGATTGTCTCAGAGATAAACTTTGAAAAGGAATAATAAATGGAACCCTTTATGATTATATATGGAGAAATGTAAAATTACAGAAAGAAATAGGGGAAATGATAGGACAAAAGAGGAGGAAAGGAAATCTGGAGATGATGGGAAGATGCGTGGCACATGGGAAATTTGGGGGGGGAGTGAGATGAGCCCTAAACAGAAGCACTAAAAGGTTACTTACCCTAAAACCCTGAATGTCCTTTTCTTTGTAAAAAAAAACATCATTTACAACCAAATGCCAGAGAAATTCTGTCTCTCTCAAATTTGTAATGACAGATTGCCTTGACAAATCATAGCACTGTGCTCACACACACACACACACACACACACACACACACACACACACACATACAGTGTAGAGTATGGCTTGAGGCTACACTGTGCTGAATTATTGGCAGTAAAAATGTCTGACTGCTGATAAACTATGAAATTCCATATTTCATTTTTTCTTGGTCTTATTTTGGTAAAATTACCCTTCATTTTATGCGAACAACAAAGACAGATTTATGTAGAAGGTGCCTCACTTTGCAATCTATTGCTCATATAGAATATTCCTATTTCTATAGAAACAATGGTTTTTACTTTCCTAACACTTCAAAAGCATTTTCTCCAGAAAGCAACATTCATGTAAAGAAAACTGCATAATTATAACATGTAGGAAAATAACATATAATTGTATCTTTTCAAAAAATAAAACTGCAGAATAAAGAACTTGATAGTGACATTATAAGTAGGGCAAGGATAAAAGCTTTACAGAGATCAGAATTCTCTCTTGGGTGAAAAGCTTATTAAATTCTAATTAGACACATGTATGTAGTTTGTGAATACAAATTCTCAAAGAGTAGAAAATATACTGCTGGATTTTTCTATGCTCTGTTGAAGAATCCTTAGAATCATGTCTTAATTGAATTTTATATTGAAATAGCAGATAGAATAATAAAGGTTAAAATATTATTATTATTTTTCCCTATTGAGCTGTTGATATAAATCCCCAATTGATAGGTTTTGGTATATATCAGTTATTATAAGATGGCATAATAAAATAGCATAAGGAGACTTTGTACGTGTTCCAACTTAATTTCTTATTGACCTATATACTTTCTCATTCTGTTTTACCAAGTCTAACATGAAATCTTTATAAAACAAAATTTTAAATAATTCTTATAAGGATCACATCCAAATTCTTACATATTCCATCTAAAAATATGTTAACAGAGTTCATTTTAAATCAGTTCTTTTGTTTTGCCTGATTTTAAGTCTCTGTTTGTCAAGCTAAGTAATGGCAAGTCCATTTCTAGTTTTTGAAGTGAACACACCTGCCATAATCTCAATTCATAAAGTAGAGAAAATGATTCAAAATGATAGTTACCATTTAAAATAAGAACATCCAAAAATGTCCAAACTTACTCCCCTTAAAAAAATTGTTTTTAATTAGTTGACACAAATGAACTAGAATATAATTTCTATTGTTATTACTTCAGAATGGTGTGGGAGAGGGGCACCTGGGTGACTCAGTGGGTTAAGTGTCTGCCTTCTGCTCAGGTCATGATCTCAGGGTCCTGGGATCAAGACCCGTGTCAGGCTCCCTGCTGAGCGGGGAGCCTGCTTCTCCCTCTGCCCCTCCCCCACTCATGTGCACACTCTCTCTGATAAATACATAAAAATCTTTAAAAAAAAAAGAATGTGTGGGGTAGTTACACAGAGAAACCACAATGTTCAACGATTCCTTAATTTCAATGGAATAATTTTAATTTTCAATGGAAGTGAAAAGGCCAAGTTTGTGGAATGTTGACCATATGCCAGGGAAGAGTTTGCTCAGTGTCCTTCCAACAGATAAGATTACAGCCATCAGGGTATTTCAGTTACTAACTCAAAAAAAGCCTAAATTCATTTAACAGCAGATGTCATTGTAAAGGAAAAAGCTGATGATGGCATCAAAGTATAAGGGGGTTTTAAATCTCTAGCATATAAAACTGCAGGGTCCTTCTATTGTGAATATATTTCACACTACTCATCAGGAAGGTCTCCGAGTCCATGTTATGTATGTCCGACTGATGTTTTATAGTGGATTCAGTGGGATGCCTGAAGAACATTCTTTTACATGGAAGATCAGAGTCAGAATCACAGTTTGGAAACAGCATTCTCCCACTGTGAATGTGATAAGATGTCCAGCAATGAGCAGAGAGGTTACGGATGGAAGACACCAGCACAGCGGCTCTAATGATCTATAACGACTTGCACGGTCTGTCTCTGGGATCAAAGGAGAGAGGTCATGGGCATGTATCCGTGCACGGAATTTTTTCACAACCCTTTTTCTGAGACATATATATAGGAGGTTATGGAGGGAAGCCTATGTATTGGTTTCGTTTCATTGTCCCTTAGGACATTTTTAAAAATGTCAAAGCTTCTGCCATTTTTAATCCACTGAAAACTGGCGTCTCAACTTCCAAAATTGCTTACATCAAAGTTCCCAAATCCAGGCTTTATACTACTTAATCAGCTTAATGTTACCTGACACCTTTTTTTTTTCTTCTTCTTTTTAAAGATTCTTTCCTTTGTTGTCTCCTATGCCACCCCTCTCTCCTGGTTTCCCTCCTGTTTTTCCAGCAATTCCTTCTCAGTCTTTTCCAAAGCCGGTTCCTCAGTGATGGGCTCTCTGTCTCTTGGTCCTTGCTTTACTTTTCTCTGTTCTCACACAGCTGCTGTTGGTACTCTTATCCATTCCTCTAACCCACATCTCTCCCCTGATCTCTAGACTTGTATGTCTACTTGCCTACTGAACACTTTCATGAGTGTATTTCATTAATAATTTCATGTGTTGCTACATGCCAGGCATTGTGCTAAAAGGGGAAAAGACACACCTCCATGCCTAAAAAGAGAACCCACATGTGTTTCCCCTCTCTGTTCAAATCTGTTCTGTAATAGAGTCACCTCCTCTGGGTATTGTAGTGAGTTGAATGGTGGCCTCCCAAAGATGTCTACCCAGAACCTGTGAATGTAATGTTATTTGGGAAAAGGGTCTTTGCAGATGTAATTAAGTTAAAGATTTTGAGATGCGCTCATCCTGGATTAGGATGGGTCTGAAATCCAATGACACACATCCTTCTAAGAGACAAGAGAGGAGACGATAGACACATAATGAAAATGGAGGCAAATGGGAGTGATGCAGCCACAATCCAAGGAATGCCTGAAGGCATCAGAAGCTCAAAGAGGCAAGGAAGGATTCCCCCTAGTGCCTTCAGAGGGAGGTAGCCCTGTGGGGATTTGATTTTGGACTTCTAGCCTCCAGAACGAGGAGAGAATACATTTCTCTTGTTTCCAACCACTAAGTTTGTGGTAATTTGTAACAGCAGCCCTAGGAAATGTATATAGTACCCTTTATTAATTTCCCCCAGCCCAAGGGACCCAATTCTATATATTTAAGCTGATTTGTAATTGTCTGGTTATTGTCCCTCTTCCCTTTTAGGCTATTACTCTGAAAGTAGGACTGAGTTCTTTCTCTACTGCTAACACCTAATACTTTGCATGCAGTAGATACGTTGCAAGAATGAAGCAAAGGATTTTTTGTTTGTTTGACTGGTTAGGATAGAAATAGGATCAATCTACATGTAATAAGGATCGATCTTCTCCTTCTCTAAATAGTCTTGCTGAATACCTTTGGATTTAGTGTAATATTTCTTAAGCTATTCCTTTACACAAAAATATTTATCACCTACACTGATTTTTAAAAGTAAACTCCCATCTCCTTAGCATGGAATTCAAACTGCAATACTACAATTGTGTTAAAATGTGGAACTGATCTTATTGTGAGGAGGGAACCATCTCACAAATATCTCTGAGATCTCTGTGTTAGCTCAAAAATGTAATTGAGAATACTAGAAAGCCGTGTTGATAAATTGAGAATATTAAAAGTTTTAGGCGAAACTTGAAAATTAACAGGTTCAGAAATGAGAGCTGTAGAAACAAAACATGGAAGAAAGCCCAGGAAAAATCGTGCTCTTAAGCATCTTGTGCTTTTAAAAATATTATGTTTAACAAATATTTTTAAAAGATAGCTCTTTGAAGTCATTTACTTTATCAAAGTTGTCTTGTTGTGAAATAGTCCTTTCAATTTTTATGATTCTTTAATATATATATTTGTATATTAAAATATAGATGCTTTGCTAAGTCATTTGAGGAAAAAACACAGCAGAGGAGCTCATATGGAGCTATTCACATAAGGTACAGTGAATGCAAATCCATTTCCTCAAAACAGGCTTCCCTAAATATATCATTCATAATTATGTGCGTTTTGTTTTTAAGACACAAAGAGCTCTGCTTGGTAAATGTCTATTCTTTCTTTATCTCAGATCTACAGCTGGAAGCCACCAAAGGCACACACACAGCACTCACACACTACTCTGATTAACCCTGTTTGTGGAGGGTCATCGCATTTATGACACAACTAAACAGCAACAGAAGGAGACACAGATACATTTAATAGTATTAGTTATTTGCATATAAAATGGTCCAATTAAAAGGGTTGGTATGTATTTGAACAAATGAGTATAAAGCAGCTTAAAAGGCATAATCCACGTCAGTCGAAAATTTTACTGAAAGACAGATGGATGGGAGATAATAGGCATAATTCCTAACTAAAAATACACAAATGAAAAGGTTTTACATTTAATATTCTTCTAAGAGAGTTTTTTTTTCTTCAACGATAAATAAGAACATGACTTTCACAGCTAAAGCTAGACTCTTCAAAGATCCTTTGAAAGGATGAGGAGATGGGCAGAAGAGGAGGGGGGAGGGGGCTGGGCAGCCTTCTTTACAGAGCATATTTATAAGAAGCTGTTTATGGACCAAGAGTAAGTCAAAGAATACACATAAAATATAAATTCATAAAATATAAGTCCCCTGCATTAGTTTTCCACGGCTGCCATGACAATTGAGCAAAAGCTGGTTGGCTTGAAATGACAGCCATTTACTCTATCATAGCTCAGGAGGCCTAAAGTCCTCAGTCAAGGTCAGCAGGCGTGGCTCCTACTGGAGGCTCTGTCCATGTCTCTTTTCCCAGCAAAGTTGTCTACCACCAATCCTTGGTGTTCCCTGGTTTGAGGCAGCAAAACTCCAGTCTGCCTTCATCTTCATAGAACCTCTTCCGTGGTGTCTCCTGACATGCCCTCTGTATCGAGATACCAGGAACTGAATGAGGGCTACGACCTCATCTTAACTATTACATCTGCAAAGACCCTATTTCTAAATAAGGTCACATTCTGAGTTCCAGGTGTACAGGAATTTGGGGGGTACTATTCAATCCAGTGCACCCCTCAGTCTTTGGAGGTCTCATACTTCATGTTGTAACCCATGAACTAAACTCCCCATAGTCACAATTGGTTGATGATAAGTTTCTTAATTTGCAATATGTCCAAAGGCACAGCCTCATTTTATCAATTTTTCCTGCATTTAACCAATAAATTTGGGGAAGATCTTTAAAGATACTATAGAATTGGGGCACCTGGGTGGCTCAGGCATTAAGCATCTGCCTCTGGCTCAGGGCATGATCCCAGTGTCCTGGGATAGAGCCCCGCATTGGGCTCCCTGCTCTGCTAGGAGCCTGCTTCTTCCTCTCCCACTCCCCCTGCTTGTGTTCCCTCTCTCACTGGCTGTCTCTCTCTGTCAAATAAATAAATAAAACCTTTAAAAAAAAAGATACTACAGAATTTTCTGTGCATTCTCAAATGGGCGATTGTCATGGTAACTCTTCTCTAAATCAGTGGTCTTGAAAGTTGGTGTGTCTCACAATCGCCTGGAGGCTTCTTAAAATACAGATTTGCTGGGCCCCACCCTCTGAGTTAGACGTTTGTATTTTTAACAAGCCCCTGGTGATCCTGAGGTCAACACACGGGAACCACACTCTGAGATTTCACTGGCCTAACTGATCCTCAGGTCAGAGTCCCTATTACTTTCAGGAAGGAAGTCTTTTCCTTTATTATCCTGTTCCCTCCTTCTATTATTATTATGGATACGGTGAAGAGAAATAGAATGCAATGGCAAAGACAAGGAGGAAGATGCTGGCATAATATATCTATTATTAACTGCTGAATGATAATGAAGTCTAAGAATAGCATGAGGTGGAATGATTACACCAACCGTTGGTTAGTTTGGGGTTCCTGTAGAACTATAACCCATATTTGAAGAACAGGTAAGGCGCTTTTTTTCCCCCATATGTTCTGAATGTAGCTTAGCGTCTCTAAATTTTGGTATATTTAAGGCAACTTCAGTGGAAAGTAATAAATATTAAATTATGGACATGGTTTACTTTTTTTAATTCAATTAGAGGTGTTTGGTGTTTGCGTGTGTGTGTGCGCGCGTGTGTGTGTGTGTGTGTGCGTGTGCTTATGGGTATACATTTGAAGAAGTTTTTAGCAAAACTATTGTGATAGTTTTTATTTTAAGAAACAGTTGTTGAATAAATCAGTGTCCTACACCCCCAGCACAAAATGGTTTCAAACTGGTTTTACAGAAAACACAAGTATAGCCACATAACTTTACCAGAGGCCCTAGTATATGGGGAAAAAAAGGAAGTGATATTAATACCTTAAAATACAAATAATGATAATTTGGAGAATAGAAAGAAAAAATACATGCAGCCAATTAACTTTTAAGTTGTCTATAATTGAATAGCTGTCCTGATATAGCTTTCTAAATTTTCTCCTGCACAAGTGTAAGTACATAAAAGTAGTTGCAAAAATACAATTTATTGCTAAATAAAAATCACAATATGCACAAAATTTGCCAATATAAGAAGGATTATAAGTCATGATGTCGCTATAAGCATACAGTTTTAAGATTTTCCTCTAACCTAATAACCATGTGTGGCAAATTTTTAATATTTTTCTATCAGTTATGAGGTACGCTAAGAATGGATTCTTTTCTATATGGTTAAAACATTGATGTGTGAGGAAATCAAAGCATTTTCAGATTTCAGGAGCATTGTAAGAAAGCCATTACTCTGGTAGACTCAGCTATAATATTGGGAAGGCAGCAAATACCAAATTTAGAAGAAAAAGCAAGTTCCTTTGTCGGTATTTCAAAACACTAAATAGTATAATCTTTTACTACATATGTGTTTTAGAAAACATGCAAATATATCCCTCGAGGGCAGTGGTTTCAGTACTGAGTGCTTGTGTAATATTCCTAAAAATCCCAATGACAATATTTCAGATTTCATCTCAATTTCTTTTTAAGGATGTTAGGAAAACAGAGTATTTTTAGGGACACCTATTTCATTTTTGAAAGCGCTGTTAAAATCCGTTACTGTCATTGTCATATTTGCTGTAGTAGGTGCTGACAAAATTGTTGCTACATATTGAAGAGAGGAAGAAAAACATAAATTTTTTTCTCTTTTCTGGTATGACCACCCTCTTCAATATCAAATGATATATCTTATAGCTATCAAATTTATTGTATAGCTTATAATCAGCATTCAATTCAAATATATCAAAAATGAAGATGCAGAACTTAATATGTTAAACCAAATAAATTTTTTATTGTTTTTGTTCCCTGTCAATGTCTAATGAAAAAAATATTGTCAAGAAATTTTACTCAAATTTTAAATTGTTATAGATTCTCAAGGGGCTACTATGAAAGAGTAAGATGAATTATACATTCAGGATATTCAGCATTATCAAGACTCATCTAAATGACCATGAAAATAATTAAGTAAAATACAAATGTGGGTTTATTTCAAGTACTTATGGTAACACTATCATGCAGTTATGCATTTATTGTGCATTTAGAAGGAATTCTAAATAGTAAGTATCCTAACGACCTTAGAATTTACTGTAACTTTCTCATTATTATGTTTAGTTAAGCAGCAAAATGTTTGTCTTAGGATTGTGCTCATTCAGTCATTCAACAAATATTTAGAGTGCCTTGCCATGTTCCTGGCATTGTGTGACATACTGTGGATATTAGAAAAATTAAGATGTAATCCCTGCTCTCGAGGAGTTTGTTGTCTCCTAAATAAGACACAAAATCATTACAGTGTATTAAATTCCATAATATAGTTCCACAGAACACAAATGTGCTCACCAAGAAGGGATGATTAAGGAAGGTTTACAGGAAGAAGTCACTTGAGTCCAGAAAGAGAAATTGGTCAGTCAGGCAAACTGGGATTTGGGCAGGGAAAGAAGGCATTCAAATAAAGGGAACCACCTCTGTAAAAGGTTAAGAGTGAAAAAGAGCAGGGTGAAATGAAGGAATCTCTTGTGGTTTATTAAGGTGAGCATGGTCTAGTACACAATTAAAATAATTATAAAATGGGAAGTAATATTTTCAAGTACTATATAATTTGTATTTTCCTATACATATTTTTGGGGTCGGTGCTTGTAATGATAAAGAAGATGCAGCATTGATCCCAGGTTATTAGGGAAGAAAAAGGAAGCAGTTCAGCTCTGAAAGTAATGATGCATAGAATAAAAACCTCTAAAAATCAGCTCATCTTACTTTTGATTTTGGGAGGAAGTGCAGGAAGGAAAAGTGAGGATGTAACCTTTATGTTCTATTTCAATTGGACACAGTCAACATCAGATTTGAAGGTCTTCATTAGATGAGTCTGGATGGATGAATGAACTTGATCCAGCTACCATGGAAAGAACTGGCCCCTTCTTTCCTTCTGCATCTCCTTTAGGGGATACAAACTTACTCTCTTTGCGGTATTAGACATGACATTTAGTTCTTATCCCATATCTCCAAAACACAAATATATATGCACTAACTGTAGCTTTTAAGTTTTAATTTAAAAAAATAAAAGACTGTACACATTTAATTTCCATTTGGTATTTCTGGAATACTTCAATTTTCTATTGTTTTTCCCCCCCACTTATCCACAGAACTTGATTCAGTTGCTTACACTAGTTACACTGCAATATAGGAAAGCAATTAAACAACTGTGAGTTTGGAGTTTTAAATAACTTTAAAACAATCAGCTCATTTCTAATTACTTTTTAATAATTTGCCCTAATTATTTTTACTTTCTCTTCATTCTCTGCCTTCGTGGAATCAACTGGGTAACTCAGGCTTTACAGGTGTCATGTATCTATTATTCTTACTAGAACTTAAAGCTTTCAAATAATGTTTTGAATTAAAGCTCACCATCTGCTTGCTTCTATCGGTGACACTATTTCCATGTTCCATGTTCCAACTATACAGGATTAATGGTGGCCATGTGTGAGAAGCACATGCAGTCTGTCATGGTCAAAGTCAATGACCTCCATCAATGGTTTTACACTGGCTACTCTTCTGACCTCATCTCCTACTGTTGCCTCCTCCCTTGCTAAACTCCTACTATACCTGTTTCTTGTTGCCCCTCAAAAATGGCACATAAATTTCAGTTTCAGTACATTTGTCCTTACTATTCCCTCTATGGCTTTCTTCCCAATTTCATTCAGGTCCCTGCTTAAACGTCACCTTACTACAAAAGAACTTCTGACCACACTATGTAAAATATTTCTCCCATTCCTTGCATGCTCCCACCGCTTTCTCTTCCCTTACTCTGTTTTACTTTTTATGCTCATCACATGGCATATTATATATTTCTCTCATATTTATTTATTGTTTTTCTCCCTCTATTAGAATGTATGCTCCATGAGAGCTGGAACTAGAATAGTGCCTGATACATAATAGGCACTTAGTAAATATTAGTTATGTTAATCAATGAGTAAAAAATAAGCAAAGTAAAATTAGCAACCATGCCTATGATGCCATAGTGATCTATAACTTAGGGACCTGCTTTGTGTTTGCTTATAAAATGGTTAGTACTAATACCCTAACATCCTCCAAATGAGCTGTTTGTTAAATGCATCTTCAAAAGGTCAATGGGCATGTTGGAAACCCATCTGCATCGACTATAAAAAGTATGAACTGAAAAATCTGATTTATATTCATTTCTGAATAAAATTTAAACATAAGGAAGGTAGGAGAATAATATTAGGTAGGATGGCTAGGAAAGGACATTATAAAGAAAGAGGTATTTAAACTGAATGCTGAGATGGAGCCAAGCAGAGTAGCATTGATGACAAATGGCTGAGACAAAGAGAACAACTGGGGTAAGATTCTGAGCTAGAAAAGAACTTTTGCACATTCAAGGACACAAAAGGTCAACTGAATGGAATGAGAGCCAACTGCCATAAGGTAACTGTTGAAGAGACAGGCCAAGATCACATTATTTTGGGTCTCGTAGATAGACATATTTTTACACTGCCAATGAAAGCCTTAAACTTGGGACAGTGACACAATATGATTTATGTTTCTAAATGGCATTCTGGACTTTCCATGTCTAGACCAGATGTAGTAGATACACTTTTCCCTCTTCTTCCTGCTAAATTCAGCTTACAACCCTAGCCATTGCATATAAACAAACATAAGAATGCTGGAAAGAAGAAGACAAACTGGCTAGGGATCTGTGAGCCTGAGAAACAATACAGTAGAGAGTTCCTTGTGTTTTCTTTCTGCCTCAGACATCCCAGATTGGGCACTGGAGAAGCCAACCTGGAAATGCCAACAAGCACAGACAGAAAAAGCTCCAATGAAAGGAAAATAAGGAGATCTTCTGGCTGCTGCATGAAGAGTGTATTAGTTTAGCAGTAAGACCAGTGGAGAAGATACTACACTAGTTCAGGTAAGAGATGCTGGAGACTTGCATTTGTGTGAAGGCTGTGGATATGGCTGGGCAGAGGTGAACACCTGTGGGCTACAATCTGGAGGCAGAACCGCTTGACCTGGCCTATACATGGGCAGGGTAGAGGGGTAGGCAGGGGAAGGCCCTCATACGAATGACTCACAACAGTAAGAGTTTGAGTGAGAAATGATCAATCACTGTGCAATAAGACAGGAGAGCTAAAACAAAACTCTTTTGTTCTGAGGGCTGACAGGCTAGATCCATCAAGAGAGTATGAATGGAGTCCAGTCTAGTCTCAGTGATGATAAAAAATAATAACATCCCAGCCTCAACAGAGGGCCTTATATTTCACAGCAAAGGAAAGAAAAGATCCATTGCAGTGTGGATTAAAAAAAAAAATTGAGTTAATATGGGACTCAGAGCAGTGCCCAAGGAGGGACTCTATTGAACAATACAGAATACAAGCAAAGTCAGCAAAGAAAGCTGTGCAGTTAACTGAAAGTCATAAAAATAAATATGGTGAGCAGGAGGAATGAGGATAAAACATAATATTGTAGCAAAATGGAAACACTTTATTTTAGAGGGTTGCATCTATTTTTGATTGGGAATGATGCACTCAGAGCTATACTGGCTTCTACTTCACCTTGAAAGTAAAGAAAGCAAGCTAAAGATCCCTGGAGGACAATGCAGTGAGCCCAAAGAATTGAAATCACTTGATATCTTAATACATTTTAGGTAAACACAACTAGAACAAAACTAGCTAACTTTCTTGTTCTTTTAGCAATGTAATCAATTCGGATTAAATTTTAAAACATATATAGATCCCAAATGGCAGTTCTTAGACTAGAGGGCACCTAAAAATTTAGATAATTTTGATAAATCTGTTGAAAAATGTGCTCATCCATCTGCTCTCCACCCTGATGTGATATAAATACTAACTTGACATCTGGACTCTTTTCTGATAATCCAGCATCACACTGTTACTTTTTTGGGCGAGCCAGAAAGATCCAGGTTAGCACTGCGGTTAGAGCCATAAGCCATAACACAATAAAGCAACCAACCAAGCCCATAAGTCTTCTAATAGCTACAGCAACACTCTGCTCATTAGACTCTTGGAGAACAGTATATGGGAAAAGCTGTCTGCAGAATTTCTGGGGAAACTCCACCCTCACCCAACCTGTTCAAAGAAATTCTAGTTTAGGATAGTAGAAAAAGGAAAAAGGATACTATGAAAAGGTTTCTGGTTGTTTACCTGTCTTCCTGGAGAATACTTATATTTTAAGGCAGAGAGGGTGATGGGGAACCAATCCTTTAATAACATACCTGGTAAAAAAAAATTAACTGAGCAAATTTGAAGATCTAATTGGCTTTATTTTTTTCTAATTGGCTTTATTAAGTTATTCATGAATCTGACAGCATCCCATCTATCAAGCACAGTACAGTTCCGAGGAGTTGCACGAAATGGAAGGGTTTATTTTGGACAAGGGAGCTTGGGGCAAAGAAGTTATTAGCAAAAGAAAGGAAAGGATTGTTTCAGGCTAGGACCTCTTCTTTTGAGGGGGAAGGGAAAGGCAGGGTTTTTATCATGCAGATTACTTCACTGGCGTAGATCTGGAAATTTCAAATTGACTTTTATAAGGTCACATTCCTTGGATAGGTTAATATTGTAATTAAGTCTTGGTCTGCTATCCTGAGGGGGCAAATGACTCCAATTTTGGCTCGTTTTTTCTTTCTTTCTTTCTTTCTTTCTTTCTTTCTTTCTTTCTTTCTTTCTTTCTTTCTTTCTTTCTTTTTCTTCCTTCCTTCCTTCCTTCCTTCCTTCCTTCCTTCCTTCCTTCCTTCCTTTTTTTTTTTTAAAACATACCTAAGGTGCAAAAGTCAACATCTGAAATCAGATAAGACTTTAAATCATTTTTTTAATGGCCAAAGTTCATCGAAACAAATTCATTCATTCAATTTCAAATTATGATTTCATATACTAATCACCAGATCAGTTTCAACACTACCCTTTGGGAGACCCCTGCTAAGAACTAACTTTCAGTGTAACTACAGTCATTATCATTGGTAATAAGTCAGTAGTTGCTGCAGATAATAAAGGATTTTATCTAATCTGGCTCTAAAATAATGTTCATAGAAGTAAAGAAAAATCAGCAAAAGGCAAGGAAATAACTATAATGAAAGCTAACAGGAAAAGAAACAAAAAACCCATCTGGAAATAACAGAATGGCAGATTTATGTGTAGAGTGTCGAGGCCAATTGTAGGCAAACAGCCTAGAGCAGTGGAATGTAGGAGGGCCCACAGCAACCCGGACCCCTGGGTTGGAATATGGACAGACCCATCAGGTGACCCACTTCAAAATATCCATAGGCCCTAACTAACCAATAGGCTACTTACAACCAGGCACAGTTATCAAAAAAAGAATTCCTAAATCCCTATACCTCCCCCTCCCCCTTTAAAAACAGCCCCCATGGACTGCCTCCTTGCAGACAGTTTCTCCTTTGCTGTCCTGTCCACTGCCCCCTTGCAGTGTATTCAATACATTTCTATCTCCTTTGTTCTGCTTAGGGTGAATCCTTTTACAGCCCACAGCACCAGGTTCCAAACCCATTGCCCCACATTTGGGGCCGCCCATTTGATGGAGAGAGACACCACAGAGAGTAACTTGCACATTATTAAAAATTGACAAATACTTGTTGGATGACAGCCTAGAGGTGTCTAATATTAATGAATGTATAAGTCACTCGTATTAATAAGTAAGGCACATTGTGCCAGGTTCTAGGACAGAGGTGTGTGCTGGGTACTAGAGCACCCAAAGAAGGGGCATCTCACTCACTTTGGGGGCAGAAAAAAATTTGCCAAGGAAAAGGTGTCTGCGCTGGGTCTGAATTATAAGTAGGATGTACCCGTGGGGCAGCAGGACACAAACAGCGCTGATTCGGGAATCTGTGAGGCTAGGGCAGACAGAGCTAGAGTACGTCAAGGCTTAGGAATGGGTCCAGGTCCTAAAGGGCTTTGAGTTACACTGAAGCTTCTTCATGTTCTCCTTTAAACCACAGGGAATCCTTCTATGGTTGGATTTAGAGAAAATGCTGGTGTAAGACTGATGTTCTAGAGAGATCCCTCTGGGTCCAGTGTGGACAGATCACGGAGGGGCAGATGGTTGGGTAGAAACCAGCACTCATAAGAAAGAAGTGACCAGGCTCGTGAGAAATTATCAGAAGGCAAGTCTACAGAGAGGGGCTCTTAGATCACGTTTGCTCCTGACTTGGAAGGGATCTGAAAGAAGGCGGTACCTTTTATTCAGGTGGAGATAAGGGCTCACATCCTCATAATCACTGTAGATACTTGATAGGAATCAAGAGTTAAAATATAAAAATTTTAGTGGGCCAGAACTTGCTTCCTGTTTCCAATCTGGCAATATCTCCTCCAAGGCAAAATGGTTTTAATTGGCCTGTCATTCAAAAGAACAGAGGGAGAATTACAACCCTCGGGCAGCTCCGCACTATTAACAGCATGAGAATGCCTCTTCTAAGGTCTGAAGGCATTTTTGCTCAGGGGTCAGTAAAAGCCCTCAAGGAAGCAGGAGGTAGAGCCAAAGATCAGTATTGACTCTAGACTTGGGAGTTCAGGAAGTTAACCTAGGTCTAGTCAAGAGCTTGGTGTCAGGGAAGGGATGTGCCATGGACGTGATCAAATAATATTTCTTTAAATTCTTTGAAATCAAAGCACATGGTTTGATATCTTTTTAAATCACCTGATACCTTCCTTTTAATACTTTATTTTTAAACAGTGAAAGAAATCGTTCAATTATAAAATGCTCTGCATAATGTTAATTATCATCAAGTCTTTCTGAAGTTAGATTGTTTCTACTGGGGGAAAAAAAACTGAAAATAATTCAGCACAAGAGAGACAGATCTTCCCTCTTTGGACGGCCTGGTTGAGACATGGCAGGGACTAGACTCAGGTCCTCTCAATCCTGACCATGAAACCCAGTGTTCCTTCATAGCAGAAACCCTATGTCCCTTGAGTAGCATATCTTGCAGGAATGTGAAAGGAGGATGCTTACCTAAGGGGGATGCGACTAAAAGACTGGAGAAGATTGGATCAAACCAGTCTGCACCAAGGTGGACCCCAGTGCTGACCTCTCACTGACATTCTCCCCCATTATAATACCAAAAATCATGGCCAGTGGTGGAGATTTAACACGCTAATGAGACATGCGATACATGATAAAGCATGTTCTGTCCACTGCCCCTGCACATCCAACTTTCTGTGTCTCTCCCCATCTCTACAGGCTTAGATGTGACTCCTTTCCCACCTTAGCCTCTTTAAAAACTTTCCCTGGCCTTTGTTCGGAAAACCAGCATGAAGAACCCTTTCTTTGTACTGTCTCCCTGTGCTGGAGCATAAGCCCCCCACAAAGTCTTGCCTGGTTCTCCCTCTTGGCCCCAGTCCATTTCTATTGTTTGGAGAGTCCAAGGACCCAAGTCGGTAACATGGTGATGTTCCCTGTCTGGTTCCCTGTCTGGGTAATTCCTCTAACCTGTGTGAATAACCAAAGCCCATGAACTCAGGCAAGTCTGCTGGTACAGAGGTCACAGCCCTGTTCGTTCAGGCAAAGTAGGCCATCCCTTCTCAATTCAATGTCCAATTGATAAATTCATAGCAGAGAAATACATCTAAGGCAGCTAGAAGACATGGAGGTCATTCTTTAGAAGAGGAAAATCAGAGTCTGTACTGAATTGTGACCCAAGGATAAATCCCTAGAGCCTCAAGAAAATGGGAGGCTAAAGGCTGCCCCGATGTCCAAAAATATTCACTCTCCCATCCTTAAAATTCAACTATGTTTATATGATACTTCTTCAATCTTTCGTTAAGTTGTATTTAGTTTGATTTCTTGTAGACTTATCTCAAAACCATCCAAGAAGGGTTCTGGCTGGATTAACAGTTTGGTGGCTGTGATTAAAATTCATCCGATCCATGTGGACACATATTGTACCTGGGACATATTAAAATTCATATTCTTTTTTTTTTAAAAGATTTTATTTATTTATTTGACAGAGAGACAGCCAGCGAGAGAGGGAACACAAGCAGGGGAAGTGGGAGAGGAAGAAGCAGGCTTCCAGCAGAGGAGCCTGACGTGGGGCTCGATCCTAGGACTCTGGGATCACGCCCTGAGCCGAAGGCAGACGCTCAACGACTGTGCTACCCAGACGCCCCTAAAATTCATATTCTTAAAGCCAAGGTATAATATCCAACAGTCTTTTCTAAACAGTATAATCCAACTTTTGTCATTTGAGCTCAGTTCCATGTTTTTTTAGAAGTGATTTTCCAGTGTTGAGTTTGTCCTCCTGTATCTACAAATGAAGGACTCGTGTAATTTACATACGCAGGAATGCTTTGTTTTCTGATGAACAAAAAGTGAAAATAAGTCATTTAAGGGAACAAAAAGGTACATTTCTAAGAACCCAGTGTAGTTTGAAAAATAATAATGATGTCTTTCATAAACTTGTCCGCATCAAGGCAGCTGCAATTTTCATTGCGTCAGGCCTTCTACATACAGCTCAGCACACAGAGTAATTCTCGCCTCGTGTAAGACTTTCCCCCAGGACGACTCCAGTGACACATACAATAGACTGATTCCTTGGCTGGTTGCAGCTCACAGCAAAATCCATAGCAAGATCAATTTTTGTTGCTTATAACTCTCTTTTTGATGTGAGCAGAGGGAAAGTAAAGGCAAGAAGATGACAGGTTGACCGAGGCTCTCCAGCATGCTTAGAAATTTAATAATTTCAAAATTGTCATTGCAAGATAAAAATAGGTCCTCTGTGTTTTTGAAATATATATTTTCTCTTCTGCTGATGAGTGACAAGACCTGATGATCAAATTTACAAAAGGCAGAAAACAATTTCTCTCAAAATATTCTATAAAAAATCTAATTTTTGTAAAATTGTATTTGTAGTAAATTACCAATATATGGTAATTTGTGTTATAATTATTCCTTCTATATCATTTTGATAATATCATAATAACCAATTTATAATCATATGAAAATTATAATGAAATAAGGGCAGATAATTACTGGGTAATGACTGAGCTTCCCCTTCCCCCATTGTTCCTCCCTAAATGATACGATCTACCCACAAAAAGTCACTTTAACTTCTTTGAAGGTTTAGTGCTGCCTTGATGTTTGTGAGAGAATGTTCGATGTATCAATTATGTCTTGGATTTTGAGGTTTCTTGGAAAATGGAACCTATGTGATTAACATGTCACTGGCATATTTATTAGTATCGAATGAGTGGGGCAGGAAGTCAGGCACCATCCTAGCTCCTTCCCGGCATCTGAATCCAATGGTAATCTCTGAGGCTCTTCCCCTTACCTATTAACGGGGCATGATTAATTCAGAATTAAAAAAAAAATTAACTGAAGTTACCGAAGTAAACAAGTTTACTGAAATCTTAAGCTTGGTAGGGGTGATCCTTGTCTAGCAGGATGTGAGATAGGTTAATAAGGGCTTGCTCAGGATATCTCAGAATATGAAAAAAGGTGGTTATTCCCTGGTTTACTGAAATAGCACGTATTTGGACACGGCTGATGGTGTCAGGGACTGAAGCAGAATGCTGGATGGGATAAACAATGAATGGTTTAGAGTGAATATAGTTAGAGTATTAGGTTAACTGGGCTCGGTTTATAGGACACATCTCCATATAAATTAAATATAGGACAAATCTCCATGTGAATAGCTAGTGTCACTGATAGATGGTCACAGAGAAAACCCAAATCCTCACTTAGGGTGAACTGAAATTCATGCAGAGACCAGAAGGAGGAATATGAGAACCTGAGAAGAAATATATTCCCATTGCTGGGGGCAGGGGAGACCCACGTTTTGCTTATCGGTCATTCACAATCATTTTTGAAAGCATTTTGGCATTTCTTATGCTCTTGTGACCAATATACAGGAACGCTGTATTTTAAAAATTCTTCCTATAATATGTAGTACAGTTCTGAGCATCTGTAAGTTCTTAATTAATGATTTCCGAATACATGTACTGCACATAGTGCTTCGAGAAAGCTACGCACACTTGGGGCCTAAAGCCTTGCTGATCGTGTTGACACAGAAGAAACTAACCTCATGAACTATTAACCTTATGCTACAATCTGGTATGAGAAACAAATAAGATTATTTTCTCTTTCTTATTATTAAAAAAAAAAAAACCCAAAACACCCAGATAGTGAATTGAATAAACTAAACACTACTTATTGCCACTTACAACAAACACATTTTTTAATCTTTATATTATTAAATGTAATTCAGGAAATCCTACAGTTGGGCCGAGGACTGAGTCTCCCAGATAGTGCAAAGCTGTGCTATTTATTCCAACCTGGGTATCTGGCGTTTTTGTTACACACATTGCTTACACAAGGAGGGAAGAATAAAGGTGCTCTCTCAGCCATGCCAATGTTGTACACGCTACTGCGAAACCAAATTGTTAGATCTATTTTTTTAGAGTACATATTCTACCTTTAAAAATCAACGAATGCATTTTTTCCGGCGGGCTGTTAACTATTGCAGTACCTGTTTGAGTTTATCATACATTAGGAAATATATAAGAAAAATATAACTGAGACACTTAAAACAGTTAACAATTTTCTATGGAGTGCATATTCTAACAGGAATACAAATTTGGGTTCATCGCTATCCTTGTCCTCCATTGCGGCACCGTGCACTGGTTCTTCCCTTCTACCCCAGATGGACTCCAGATTAATGGGGAATCCCAGTCTGGAGAGGCAGACTGCAGGCCTGTTTATGCCATTTCCATCACCTCTACTGCCAATCAGATACCCTGTCCTAACTGGCTGGTTCCCTTTCCATTAGCCTTCAACAAGCTCTATCATAAATTTAGTATCCCGCCAAGGACTGACCAGTTCCCTTCCTGTGGCAGGGCTCTGCACCTAGGCCCTCTCACTTACTCTGTAGGGAATCCTGCTGGAGAAGGATGGCTCCCCTTGAACTCTACCTGCCCCCTGCCAGAATCACGGTACTCAAGCACACCACATTTTCCTGAGGCTGCCTCTACAAGTCTGGAGAAGCCAGTCAGTACCCAGTGCTTCTGATACAGTATCCCAAAGGCTCTTTTCGGCATTGGGCATTTATTGCCAGTAAGTTTAACCCACTGCAAGTCTCCAGGCATCCTCCTCAACACTGCGGGGTGGAGGTAGAAACTACAAGACACGTCCTCATGAATGCCTAGGTAGATGCCTACAATTTCGCCCAACCACGTTCCAAGGGTGCTATGAAAAATGGCTCTTAATTTTCCAAATAAAACATTACTGTTGATGTAATTATAAATATATACACCCTCTAACTGAAAATTCTGATATAACAACTAAGCTTTTGAACTCTCCATAAAAGGTTCACAATTACATGGGAAATTTCATTGAGACTGCATTCCTTGACTTTCCTCTCTAGTTCTGTTTTAAGACCAAAGGAAGTTCCTACGTATGATTTTGTTAGCTGAGCATTGTATGATCTCCTTTGAAGGGATAGTGCCTATTGAAACCCACTTAATAGTGCTCAAGTACGTCAATAAACTTTGGTTATAGCAAGAGTTTCTAGGGTCATAGAAAAAAAAAAAAAACCTATTCTGTTTAACCATAGAGTTGGGACAGGAAATATATGGTTAACATTATAGTATGCTAAGCATTTTTAAATTAATATGAACTGGAGAGTAGCATGATTTACATGAAAAACTCCCAGTCTTGCCCCATTTCTGCTCTTCCTCATACCGCTAAGTGTTGTCCCTGATGATGATTTCAATGTGGTTAGTGGCTAGAAAATATCATGCTCTACAATCTCTTTAAGGAAGTATTCTCATTTCCACTTTGCACAGTTAATATTTTCCTGTGCTCACAAAACCAGCTGGCTTTTTATGTCAGAGAATCTATCACTTTCACACTTGTCACTCTTTGCAACCACCTCTTGAAGTTAACAGCTGGTCCTTAAATTTTGTGCAAAAAAAAGCCCCCCTTCCCTCACATCCTTCCATCCTGATTACTGTAGCTCAGGCTAGTTTTTCTAATCTTTATGGTTTCCCAGATGTCTACTGGCTCTGCCACAATGTTGAAGAACACTTCTGGTGAATCGAGTATTACTTTCCAAGTTTCTGGGGGTGTGTACATGCGTGTGCATGCAGAGTATTTATGCGATGGTCATTCTGTGGGATATTCTGTTCTCCTCTATTGCCCATACTTTCTAAGTCCAATCCACCAATCTTATGATTGAATTCATGAACATTCCTTCAGGGCTTGTGAAGTTCCAGTCATTGCACCCGGTGCTTTCATATGCTCTATTTTACTGTGGCCAGCAGTAGCAGAGCACAGGGCAAGAAGCAGTATTCTGGTTCTTCCTTTGGATGATTCTGCCATGCTGTTTAACTTCCTTAAGAATTAGTTACAGGTGCAAGGGTAATTACTCTACAAAGAGGATAGAGTACTTCGGTCAGGATAGCTTTCCTAGCCAAGAACACATGTGAGGTGCTAACAGTGCTCTATGGATTTCTGGCTGCCTTTAGAACCTCACGCAATTTTACACATATTGGGTCTACTGATTGCTAAAGACAACTTCCTCAGAGAGTCCTTTATTATCATTATAATTTTGCAAAGCAATTATGTATTGCCCATGTACTAGTTGGTGGCTCTGAATATCTTGAGGGATTCCTGGGCCATATATGGGACTTTGTAATGGAAGGAAGACAAACTTTATACTTTTAAAAATTTAGATTTTGGACTCAACCTGGTTTTGAATTCTAGTGCCACCACTTGGTAGCTCTCTGGCCTTGGGCATACTTGACCATTCTGAGTTTCATTTTTATTATCTATAACATGGGGGTTAACAATAAAGTGGTATCATATGGTCTAAGTGAGATAATGCATGAAAACTACTTACAACATAAGCAGTCAATAAATGTGGTCCATGTAATCAATAACACAGATAATTATTTTTGTTATGTCAGACATAAGTGGTCAATAGATCACTCCTGACTCTACTACCATCTCATAATCAGATTGATATTTTATGAAACTTCATCAAAGAAGAGATGGTGATTAGGAGCAGGAAGGGCTTGCTAGGGAAAAAAAAATCAATGCAAACTGGCTTCATTTCTTAATGTCACTAGGTGGGAAAACAAGTGGATTAAATTAATCTGAATTTCCCAAGGCCTGACAGAACCTCTGTAAGAAGCTCCAAGGGCAGAAATAGAACTTTCTTCAACCTGATATGTATATACATATATAAAATCTAAATGGGAACTATTTGTAAATATTAATATAGTCAATAAAGGCACAGTGGTTTTTAAATTTTAAGTCTTCATACATCAAATAATTGAAAATTAAAATCGGTAGTTTTGTGTAATTGTGGCATATATTATATTATTGGTAGAAAGGTGGGTTTATTATAGTGTTTAGTGGGAGGCTACTCCCAAATTACTTTAACAGCCCATAGCACCCAGCACAATTCTTTGCATACATAGGTAATTATAGAAAAGTTTAAAATAACAAGAGTAGTGTGGAAAGGAAGAAAAGAGTTTAGAGGATTTTATCCTTATGGCACTGATGAATGAGTCTCTGGCAACGTGGAGGTAAATGAACTACTCTTTGCGGCAAGATACATTCCTTCCCTCTCAACCCTGTCATGGTCAGTTCATCTATGGCTGGGTAGGACATGAAAGACAACTACCCCAAATAGTAGAAGGAAAAAGCTGGGACAGATATAGACCCACAGAAGGGAGACCTGAAGTATTTACAGGTTGGAAAAGGGGAAATTGAAGTGTGACATTTTACTTAAATATGCCACATAGAATAACATAGAAGTCGAAAAACTATGAAAAATATATGAAGATATTAGTTGACTATAAAATCAATATATGCTACAGTGTGGTGTGCTTGGAAAAAAAGGAAAGAAAATTAGATCTTATGCTGCATTGTAATATATGGAACTGTAAAGTGTTAATTCTATTGTATTTGGGGCTGGTGAAACCATCCTGTGTTGAGTCGGTGTCAAACCAACAAGTTGGAAGACATTTCATGGAAAGAATACAGACTGAGTGGGCTTGAAAACCTATGGGAATGATAAACACAAAAACTGAAGATATTGAGCCTGGAGACAATCTGGAAACAGGAATGATAAATGAGGTTGAAAAGCCACCAGGTGAAGAAGCAATGAGTTTATCTATGTGATGCAAGTCCAGAAAAAGGATAAAGTTGTGGAAGCTAGATTTATGAAAAGTAAAATTAATTCTAGAGGTGGCAGATAATAAAATGGGTTTCATGGAGAAGTAGTGAATTTCTCATCACTAGGTATTGTTGAGATAAGGCTAGAAAGAAAACTCAAGAGTCCATCTGATGGGGTAGAAACTGATAACCTTTTATATATTGTATAAACCTGCGTATCTATGACTCAGTGGATTTCCTCTCATTGTATGTATACTTTGTGCTAAAAGGTGTGCTCACGTACATTATGCTTACAGCATGCAAAAATGTAAACCTATTCACAAAAGTACTGGGAAGTATGCCAAAAAGGAAATATTAAATCTAAAGTAAGAAATTATGCATGATATTTTGTTTTCATTTTTTTTTAATTTTATTTATTTGACACAGAGAGAGAGAGACAGAAAGCACAAGCAGGGGGAGCAGGAGAGGGAGAAGCAGGCTCCCCACTTAGCAGGGAGCCAGATGCAGGGCTCCATCCCAGGACCCTGGGATCATGACCTGAGTCAAAGGCAGATGCTTAACCAACTGAGCCACCAAGGCACCTCTCTCATTTTCTTTCAATACTATCACCATTGTGTTTTTACTAAATAATTGTATTTTAAAAGTAAATATTTATATTTAAGAGTCTGAACTGTCATATCAGATCTGGTAGCAATATTTTAAGACACTACAGCAAAGAAAGTATAGAGAGAGACATGAAGATATCAATCCTAATATCATTTCTGGAAATTTTATTGAAGCTCTAAGTGGGATGAATGAAGTAGAGTGAGTGATGGAGAACCAATGCACAATTTTGCACACCACTAAATAATATTACCAGGGCATATCATGTTTATAAGGGCTCAGAGGTCAGCTAATTCAGTTTCCTTAACTCTGGTCTGCAGCTTGTTGTAGATTCAGGCTGAGGTTTTTATTAGTACATCACAGAAAGAAGAAAAGAAATGAGGGCAATGTGATACGTTTCTCATAATGTGAAAAGTAATCACTTTTTAAAGTGTGAAAATACCAATTCTTTAATGAAATGTTGGTGAAGATAGGTGTTAGTTGGTTTTTTCTTTTTATTAGAAGGTGATCCTGTGTCCACTTTTCCATTTATAATTTTTTTTAAAGATTTTTTTGATAGATTGAGAGAGAGTGCCCACATGTGCAAGTGGGGACAGGGGCATAGGGAGAGGGAGAGAATTTCAAGCAGACTTGCTCTGAGTGTGGAGCCCAATGTGGGGCTTGATCCCACGACCCTGAGATAATGACCTGAGCTGAAATCAAAAGTTGGACACTTAACTGAGCCATCCAGGTGCCCCCATCTTTAATTTAAAAAATGATATAGATCTGTGAACCCCCAAAGTGTAACACTCATTTACGTGGCAATATCTCCCCAACCTTAATTCTTAATTTCACACTTTTTTTTCTATAGAAGAAAAGCAGAATTTCCATAGTCTATGGACATTTCTTAAGCAACATGAATGAGTCAGTAACTTGAATCAAGTAATGATTCACATTAGGAATACCTCAGATTCCACCTCTGCCTCAATTGGCACGTATGTTAAGTGGAACACTTTGCAATGTAGATTGGCCTTTATCAGAAGTGATTTACCATGGAGACATTAATGACTAGGCATAAAACCAATAAAACCAAAGCAGCATTCCAGTCAGAAGAAAAATAGTCCATGGGAGGGAATGTATCACCATTGTAGAAATGCATGTCTCCCTGATTTTCATGAATTCCAGGAGATTCAATTCAGGGAGCTAGGAATATTTAACAACAAATCACTGAAACAATTTAAAATTGGACTGTTTGAGTTCAATGGTGGGTTCTCAGTGGTAAGTTACAATGATAAAAGTGAATTTGTAGCTTTTTAGATTTGTATGATCAAAAGACATTTTCTAGGGGCGCCTGGGTGGCACAGCGGTTAAGCGTCTGCCTTCGGCTCAGGGCGTGATCCCGGCGTTATGGGATCGAGCCCCACATCAGGCTCCTCCGCTATGAGCCTGCTTCTTCCTCTCCCACTCCCCCTGCTTGTGTTCCCTCTCTCGCTGGTTGTCTCTATCTCTGTCAAATAAATAAATAAAATTAAAAAAAAAAAAAAAAAAAAAAAAAGACATTTTCTAAAATATAAGGCAAAGGGATGAGTAGAAATCAATGGAAGCAAAAATTGGAACAATTTACTCTGTGTTCCTGGTAAGTTCTGTTCCTCTCTATGTCCTCCAGCCTAAATAAGACACTGTTCACAGCTAGACCGAATGGGAGGCCCACAGATCTCTGTGTACTCCATGAGACCACCACTCTCTTCTGCCCCTTCTCCACTGCCTCTGGATTCTCCCTAGCCTCCATGCCACAAGCTTCCTATGATTTGTTTATTCCCAAGGAGGAGACATTGATTAGGATTGCTTACCCCCTTTTCCTAACTGACTGCCAGGACTATCTCCCCCATACGTTACAGTTCTTTAATTTCATCACGACCAGAAGTCCATGGCTCCTGTCCTTCCTCTTCTCCAGGACAAATTTCTCCACATTTTCCTGGACATCTTCTAGTTTGACCTCTTACTACTCAATGAGCCCTAAACTCTTCCTTTGTGTCCATCAATAAAACCTTCTATATTACCAACCTCTTTTGTGAATGTTCTGAGCACCTTCTTAGAGGTTAGTTCACTTCTTGAACTAAAATGCTTATCCTGTGAGAACATGTCTTTCCATTCTGAGCCCAGACTTCAGCAAATATCTAATTCACTCGTTCTTCCAAGCCCTTTAACTTTCCTCCTTAAAAACAAACAAGCAAACAAACCCAGCTCCTTTGGGGCACATTCCTTTAGATTATAGCACCTAACATGTTTACTGGTACAAGTATCTACTGCTCTGCTTCCTTCCTTTGATGAAGATTTTAGCCTTGGCTTATTCTCTATAGTTACAACCACAAGCGGGCTTTCCACACTGCCTGGTAATCTTGCTCCTTTTCCCTGGCCAATTGTCACTTCCACGTATGAAGGCTATTGAATGCCATCTCCTTTCTCCTCCAATCTTCTACACGTTCTCCCCAGTCCTCTCTCTCAGTTACTGATTTGCTTTTTATTCCATTGAAATAATACAAACCAGAAGAAAAGTACATTCTCATTCTCCCAGCACCAAGTCTACCAACCTAGCTGCATCTGTAGCTATGTAATTTGTTCTCTTTCCCATGATAGTGGATAAATTGTCAGAATCACTACCGCAGGCTGGAGTCATCACACAGCCACAGGTTTCCATCCTTTCTTGCCTCCAGGACTTTGTTCTTGCAATTATTCCCTTTTCCATTGATTTCCCCCTCTTGGGGTGCCTGGGTGGCACCTGGGTGGTGGTTAAGGGTCTGGCTCTTGGTTTCAGCTCAGGTCATGATCTCAGGGTCCTCTGAGCTGTGCTCAGTGGGGAGTCCACTTGAGATTCTCTCTCTCCTTTCTGCCCCCTCTGACTCTCTCTCTCTCTCTCTCGCAAATAAATAAATAAATCTTTAAAAAAATTTTCCTCCTCTCTATGAGATCATTCTTACCAGCTTACAAAGAAACATACTATAATATCTCTACCTTAAAAGATAAAAAAAAAAACAAACCCCAAAAACGAATATCCTTCACTGTATATCGCCCTCCAGCTACTCTGACCTTTTTTAGTTCCACTTTATAGTGAAATCCAAATTTGCTCTTTCCTTTTCCTTTCCCATTTAAGTCACTGTAATCATACTTCCCCCTCCACCACTCTACTGAAGCAACTCCTGTCAGTCAACTCCGTGGTCCCAAATCCAGCGGTCAAGTTCCAGTTTTCACCATAGCCAACATTTCAATAGCACTGGGCACACAGCCTCCTTGCTGAAATGCCTGCTTCAGTTCACTACCCTCCTACCGCACTTCTCTTGGCTTCTCAGACTCTGCTGGGTGGGGCTTCTGGTCATGAGATGTATGTGTGGAGTGTCCAGGAGCCTGTGATCAGCTCCTTTTCTCCAAGTACACTTCACTCAGTAGATGATCTCATCCAGTGTCTACCCTAAATAGCATCTAGAGGCAGGTATTTCTCAAATTTATAACCAGCCTAATATACCTCCCAAGAAATCCAGGTTTGTATATACAACTGCCAGGCAATATCACCTTTGGATGACTAGTAGTTTCTTCTAATTTGGTATGCTCAACGTTGACCTTCCCCCCCCCCACTCCCCAGCCATCCAGCTTTTCTAACAGTTTTATTGTTGTTGTTTTGTTTGTTTTTAAGTTTGTAATAGACCTATTGAATGAGATTTCTGCTACTTAATCCATATTTACTTAAAATTTTTTAGTCTTTATTTTTTAAGAGCAGTTTTAGGTTCAAAGCAAAATTGAAGGGAAGGTACAGAGATTTCTCATATATCTCCTGCCCCTACACAGTCATAGTCTTCCCCCTAATCAACATCCCCCAGCAGAGTGGGACACTTATTACATTATGAGTCTACACTGCAACATCATAGCCACTCAAAGTCTGTAATTCACATTATGGTTCTTTCTTGGTGGTATGCATTCTATGGGTTTGGACAAAGGTCTAATGACATATACCCATCATTATAATATCATATCGAGTATTCTCACTGCCTTACAAATCTTCTGTGCTCTGCCTATTTATCCTTCCCCATGCCCAACCCCTGGCAATCACTGATCTTTTTTCTGTCTTCACAGTTCTGCCTTTTCCGGAATGTCATATAGTTGAAATCATATAGTATGTAGTCTCTTAAGTCTGACTTCCTTCTTTGCTTCATATGCATTTAAGTTTCTTCATTCCACAGTTTCTGCATCTCAGAAAGTCACCCAGTTACTCAAACCCGAAGAAACATTTGACTTTTCTCTTTCTTACATATCCTACATTCTATGCACCAGCAAATCACGTGGTCTTATATTAAAAATGTATTTAGAATTTCAGCACTTTTCACAGGCTCTGTTACTCCAACTCTTGACCAACCCACTATCATCTTTCACTTGAACCTGAAAGTAGACTTCTAACTGGTCTCTTTGTCTCCAATTTTGCCTCCTTTTCCCAACTCCTGCCCTCATCCCTAATTCAAAGTCCATTGTCACGCAATAGCCTGAGTGAACTTTTTTTTTTTAAAGATTTTATTTTTATTTTTTTGAAGAGTTAGAGACAGCCAGCGAGAGAGGGAACACAAGCAGGGGGAGTGGGAGAGGAAGAAGCAGGCTCCTAGCGGAGGAGCCTGATGTGGGGCTCGATTCCATAACGCCGGGATCACGCCCTGAGCCGAAGGCAGACGCTTAACGACTGCGCCACCCAGGCGCCCCTTGAGTGAACTTTTTAAAATATAAATCAGATCATGTCGATCAACTGCTCCAGTTCTTCAATGGTTTCCCATCACTTCGGGAAAATATTCAAATGTCTTACCACGGCTGTGGTGTCCTACCTGAACTTGCTCCTGGTCTTTGCTGCATGTTCATTTCTTTTTACTCTCTTCCTCTAATTCACTCTGCTCTGGTGACACAGGTCTTTCCATTTCTTAAAAAATTCAAGCATTTTCTTGTTTTAAGAACTCTTACAAATACAGATTTCTTGTGAATACTCTTTTCTCATAAATTCAGACGATTTGTTCCCGCTTTTTTTTCAAGTCCCTGCCCGGCAAGGCTTTTTCTAACTATTGACTTGATAGTGCCTGTGGTCAATCTCCACCCTATTACCTGACCCCCCAACCCCCACCACCACTTTAAAAAATCTATCAGTGTCCAAACATTGTGTGTGCGTGTGTGTGTTTACATGTTTTGTTTACTTGTTTGCTTGGTCTTCACTAGAACAAAATTTCTAAGACTCCAATAGGACAGAGTGAGATCAGCCTTTATCTGTTTTGTTTACTGTGGTATCATATGATGAGTTATATATATTTGGTGAATGAATATATTCGGGGAATGAATAAATGAATGGATAATTAGAGATATTTTATAATGTCTGTATTTCGAATGTGGACATCATTATACTCTATGGAATCTTGCTAGTAATATAATACATGGTCCTTGTAAATATGTTTTTTTCTTTATAGGATTTAAATTGGAGTAGCATGATAAAAAGTCATGAAATGAAAGCACTTAAAACAAAATCAAAGTAATGTTTACACAGTGATATCATTACCTGACTTATAAAACTGTGTTGTTTGACATATGTGAAATTTTGTTTAAAACTAAACTTTTTATAGAGGTATATTTACGGTATGTGAGGACAGAAAAAAGATTACCATTTTATAACGCTTTTGAAGTCCCATTTGGTTCTCAGTGCTGGAGGACCTTATGTCTTAGTGCATAATCGATTTTTCACAGCACACAGGAATGTTCATTTCATTGAAAGCAGTCATACTCCTGAGTTGACTTAGTAGGTACTCAGCAGGCAAGTTTCTGTACAAGATGAAAACCCTGCCTTCAAGGTACAATCCGGCTAATGGAACTATTTGATGTATCAAATACGTACAATGACCATAATTAAACCTCAAACTCTTGGTTGTCCAACACTTCATAAACTTGGTTTAGAGAAGTAGTATTTCTGGAGCATAACTGGAAGGATATGAAGTCTATGTTTTTTTCCTGGGGAGTTTGCATTTTACCTAAATGAACTAGATTTTCTCTGTGGATTAAACTAGCCTATCAGAAGGCGATATCCTTGGGCCATATCATCTTGGCTTCCCACGGACCTTCTTTTATTTAGTTACATACTGGTGCCATAAATTTAAATACTACTGAAAGATAATACCAGGTATTGTTTTATGGACCTGATAATGCATATGTTGTAGGGATATTAATAAAATCGCTCTCCATCCACTGCATCTGAGTGTCCAAAGTCCCCAGTAAGACTACGTTCCAGGTAAAAAAACTTCTCTTTCCATGGAGATTCAGGATATTTTCTATATTTTGTACAAGGAAAATCATACAAATGATAGTTTTTCTTTTTTCACTGTGGTCAATAGGAAACTAGAAACAAATACTAATTTCAGCCATCATCTAGATTCTCATGGCTTGCATTTTGTGCTCTATTCTCTTCCTTTCCTCAACTTTTACATTTTTCCATTCGTGATTTTTAAAACATTATTGTTATGATATGAACTCTGTCATATCATTTGCTTATAAAGGGATAAGTAAGTAAAAAATATAGCAATTAGATATTTCACATTTTCTTGGATATCCTCAATTCTATGCATTATTATTTCCAACAAATATGATTCATTAAGTAAAGTTTAAAGCAATTTAATATTAATACACAGGATTTCCATAATAACTAACCATTCAAAAATCAGAGTAATATTTATCCGATTTGTCACTTGATTTAGGATTCATAAAATATAGTGACTATGTTGGCAAGAAGTTCTGAAAGCATGTAGCAACAATTAATTTTACTAGTCAAAAAAGTAATTCAAATAGGAAAAAAATTTTTTTGAAGATGACAAAGTATAGACAACGTTTTTTGTGTGGTTTATATATTGTATCTTAATGTTGGCAGCACATTCCAACTTCTCCCATTCTTAAATCTCTTTAGTCAGAGGTTTGTATCTTTAAAAGCCCTGCCCTAAAAAGAAAAAGATACGTGCTTATGGACAATGATACAACTATTGCTGGCCCCTAACAAGTCAAGATTGATGCAGCGAATATGAGTGCTTCCATAGGCCAAAAGCAACAGTAGCTATGTTAACAGAAGTGAAATCCCAAGCATGAAGACAGCAGTAACCATGCTGAACTGGGCTGTCTGGAGCCTCTTATTCCTGACCATTCATTAGATTACTCAAAAGGAATTTGTAAATGTAGATTGCCTCCATTTTTTCTAAATTAACAAATCAGTGAACCGCCATTGCCTTCACAGCTCATAAAATTTCCAGTGGACATCTAAGAGTAGTCATTTTTTTTCATGTTAACTTTAGGAAACTAGAATCAAATTTAGAAGTCAATCCAAAGTAAGAGGCAATAAGCCTGTAACTAATTAAGGCAAATATCAATATCAGTTTTAACTAATTAACCAAGGCATAAAATGGAATCCATTTTAGAAATTTTCTTACAGGAATTTTAGTGATTTCCTTGTAGGAGAATATTCAAAATAACCCAACATCGATTTATATTTGGCTTCCATTTTCCAGAATGTATTGATATTCCCACAACAGCTTACTTGAAAATGCAGTTAACTGCTAGTTGTCTCTCAATATCTTTTTTCCCTTCTTTCACACTAATAGAACTTATGTGGACATATGGGTGCTTAGCACAAATTCAGCTTTTCTTAGAGCCAAGCATGACCAACTAAGTTCTACTAGTGTGATGTGGGCAGAAGTGATGTGAGCCATCCTGAATCTTGCCCTTAAAATAATTGTGAGTCCTTCTCTAACCCCCTTCTCCCTCCTCCAAGCTGGGAGATTGCCAGAACATCTTCAGCCCACAAGCAGACACCACATGTGGAGGATGACGGAACTGCCTGCCAGCCCAAGACAGCTTAGCTCCCACTAGACTGTGACATGAGGCAGAGAAACAAACACCTTACTTGGTTCACTAACTTTGGGGTTTCGTTTTTATGGTAGCTAAGTCTGTTCTCTAATTTGGAAAGTTTGATATAAATACTTAACACAGAAAGAATACAGAACAATTGAATATATGGCTAGAATACACTGTATTCATATAAGGTAATATCAGATGTTAATTTAAAATTACATTTATACATAGTTTAATAGCGTGGAAAAATAATCATGTAACAGGTTAGTGAAACTATCTAGGACATAGGAATATTTACAAAGAATGATCTGAAGTCTCTAAAAGTGCTTTGAAAAAGTGTCTGTAAGGAAATATGCCAAAAGAATATCTGAGTTTATCTCTGAATATGATATATATTATATGCTTTTACCTCTACATCTTTAATACTTTTCCTGTGCTTTCCAATTTACAATTTAGCACAAATTCAGCTTTCCTTAGACCCAAGCATGACCAATTAAGGTCTACTAAGGTGATGTGGGCAGAAGTGATATGAATTATTATTTATATAACTTCTAAGAAACTATACCAAACAATAATATGCATGACTTCCCTGCACTAGTGCTTTTTGTACCAACTACCCACGAGTAGAAGAGATGGCACTTGCAAGGAAGCTTCTACCCACATCTTTTAGTGGCATATACACTGCTAACCTCCCAACTTAAATCAACCAATGTACCTACTTCTATTTTTTTTTTTCCTTTTGAATCTCTGAGGATGTGTAAGTACATTAAAAGATCTACTGGGGTCAGGAACAATCCCATAGGGTAACCTACACATACCTATGGTTTCCTGTAGTTCAGATAATATGCAGTCTAAAATAAATAAAGTCTGGCAGTTAAAGAAGTGATTAAGAATAATTCCTATGACTCTCTTAAAAAGAGAATGCCATATAGCATTATGTTTTACCAATTTAAAAACACATGTAGGGGCGCCTGGGTGGCACAGTGGTTAAGCGTCTGCCTTCACGCTCAGGGCGTGATCCCGGCGTTATGGGATCGAGCCCCACAACAGGCTCCTCCACTAGGAGCCTGCTTCTTCCTCTCCCACTCCCCCTGCTTGTGTTCCCTCTCTCTCTGGCTGTCTCTATCTCTATCGAATAAATAAATAAAATCTTTAAAAAAAAAAAAACACATGTAAAACAGTGTAACTGCCATTTGCATTGTTCACATGGAGGGCAGTTACTTCCCCAAATCCCCTGAATACCCTCTCTCTCTCTCTATCCCAGCCAGAGTGTTCCTTGAAAAACCAAACCCACAGCTCTCCTCTCTCACCTCTTTCTTCTTTCTTTCTTTCTTTCTTTCTTTCTTTCTTTCTTTCTTTCTTTCTTTCTTTCTTTCTTTCTTTTTCTTTCTTTCCTTCCTTTCTTTCTTTCTTTCTTTCTTTCTTTCTTTCTTTCTTTCTTTCTTTCTTTCTTTCTTTCTTTTCTTCTTTCCATTCATGTTCTTATTCTTAAGTGAAAACTGGATATTTTGAATGAAAATTGTTCATCTTTTCAGCATAAGTCCTATCTATTTCATCTCTTTCCCTTGTTGCTACATCACAAAATCCCAAGAAACAGTTTGCAGTGATAGAAAATTATTTTCAGGCCTTGGTGCTCCTAATGAGTTTCACGTTTTATCTCATTCAGTCTCAGGTACTAAATAGCTTCATCTTTCAATCTGAGCCCCATCAAATTCTCTTTTCCTGATGCCACTGATTAATTACATCAATCAACATAAATTCACAGTGAAAGCTTTTTGTCCTATGTAACATCTGACCAATCGATAGTGATTATAACATGTTGAGAATGATTCTGAGGTTGCATCCTTGCCACCAGAAGGTTATAAAATGGTATGAGTGAAGTCTGTCATAGTCTCAGGCAAGAACGCTGGTCAAATAGCTTCCATTACTGATTCGGAGAAAACTTTTATTATGGCTATAAATATAAGCAAAATAAAATATTTCTGAGTAATAAGGAGTTTTATGTACACATTTTCTTCAAATTTACTTTGGACTCATAATGTGAAAATAAACAATTTTCTCTCAAATCCAAGTCTTTACTGTAACACAGCCTCTGTGTGTATTCTTAGCTTATATCCAGGAAACAATTCCATATTCTATCATATAATAAAGTATGGCTATTATCTAATTTGGGGTTCTTTTTCAATTGCATATGAGAAATATGCACTACCCATTTACTAAATTAAATAAATAAAAACCCATATGCCAATTTACCCTTTTCTCTGTGCTATAACAATGATATCTCTAATGCTTGTATAAAAGCATTCAAATATGTCAGAGCAAAAATGTTCTCTTTTGTTGAACAGCAAATGATACGGGAAGGGAAGGAAGAAAGAGGGTATAGGTGCCTTTGTTGAGTCTCAGGTAGAGAGAGAATGTAAGTCAGCCAGCTGCTTTTATAAAAGCAGAGTGACACGGATAAATGGGGAAAAATGCAGGGATAATAAAAGATACTCTCTCCTTTGCTCCCTTAAGTCAAACTGTTCTATGAACTATCAGAACACCTTGCTAATTACTAGCTACACCTGCTTAAATCCATACAAGTATTAGGGCAAAACCATGTCCTAGTACATTTTTGAAATGTTGCTTTTTAAACTCCAGGTAAGGGGCTTGGACAAATTTTTACATCATGCTAACGTTACTGTTAACTCAAATATGAGTATCTGATGTATTCTTAAGGTAATGAGGTCTACCTGTAATCTTCTGTTAACTATCTTATTCTTTCTTGCTAACACAGCAGGACTGACAATCTGTACAGAAAACTTGTAATGCTGAAGATAAGAATCTGAATAACACAATAAAGTCACATAACACCACTTAAAAGTATTTTTTTTAAAAAAGAAGAAATCTAAGAAAGTTCTATTATACTAATATGTTAGAATGCAATGCTTATTAAAAATGTAAAACATCATGTGAAAAAAAACTTAAGAAGCATGTTTCAATATCATAATCCCTACAAAGCAAGTTACACATCTCAGAAATTTACCTCCATATATTTAAATTCTGAAATTTTAGGCACTTCAAATATGATGAATGCATTAAAATAAGAATGGCAATAGTACAGCACACAGATGAAAGGTCTGCTATAAAATCATCAATAACTTGGAACAGTAAGGCACATGCCTTCAGCACATTGTTGAGATCCAGCAAAGGGGGCAGTATAGGAAAATAAAGAAAAAGTGTGCTCCGACTTTTGGGGGGAAGAGGATAGCAAGGTAGATTAACTCTTGACTTTGATGAAAGATTATAAACGTCAAAAAATGTGTTGTAAATTTATGAGCAATTATTAGAAAACTGTAAATAATATACATAACTTCAGAATCATTAGAGGGAAAAACCAGAATAAACTGTTCAATTTTTTAAAAGGCATAAAAGAGGCAAAAGAGGGAACAAAAAAGTATGATAAATATAAAAAAATAAACGCAAGGAATGAATCCAAAGTATTTGCAATCACAATATAGGTGAATGAACAAAATAAGTTATATGACTTTCTCAGTCTGGGTAAGTATCTCTACACTGTCTGTAAGAGCTGTGCTCAGCAAAATGGCAAATACAAGTTGAAAACAAAGGGATAGATAAAAGTTTACCAGGTAAGTGCTAATAAAAAGAAAGCAGTTTTGGCAATCTACATATCAAATCAAATCAAATGAAAGAGAAATACCATTAGAGTAAACAAATTGAAATGTTTTATAGAAAAGCAAGGAGAAATGGGGTAACCATAAATGGGATGGTTGTTCTACAACTGACAGATCAAATTGAGAGAAAAATAATCAAGAGAACGCTCAGTTTGTCCCAGTTTGTCTGATGGTCCCAGTTTATGACTATTCTTCCTAAGTAATTATCAATAGCATCCCCTCTCCTACTCAAATGTTCCAATTTGGACATAAATTATTATTAATTAAGGATAGAGTGGGCTTCAGTAATACAATCAATAGACACTTTTTCCTGTCTTCCTCTCTCTCTTCCTTGATTATGTCACCATCAACAATTGTCAGGTTGGTCCATCTGTCTGCAGCCCTGTTCTCTTAGATACTTGTATAAAGGTTCCTCCTCCTCATTCAGTTTATAGTTTCATTATCCTCTCTTCAGAGCATTGATCTAAAGTAGCCACTGCCATTACTTGCCCCCATCACATCTCCCTGTTGCATTTCCCTCAGCATTCATCGTCATCAGTTATCATCCTACTGATATATGTGTTCACCTCTTTAGCATTACCTCTTCCTACTAGAATGTAACCTCCAGCAGCTCAGGGCCTCGATGACTCTTCTTTCTTCTGTATTTTAAGTGTCTGGTACCCAAAGGTGCTCAGTTGAAAAAATGTAAATATTTTTGCTGTTGAGATTAATCATTATGGGAAGAGTACCTATTCAAATTTATAGGCTGAGATTAAAGCAGCGTGTAAGGGGAACACTTTAATAGTTCAATACCCACAAGAAGAAGCTGGAAACCAGACAAAAATCTACACCTAAAAATTTCTAAATCCAGATGGTTTCCAGGGTGAGGTTCATATAGGAACAAATACTCCCTATCTGAAATAAACTGTTCCAAATCACCAAAAAAGAGAGTGTCCTAGCATGACGGTAATTTTAAAAACAGACAAAGAGTAGTGAGGAGAACATGATATAAATTATATAAATAATTATAAGAATCTTGAATACCGTATTGGTGTATGAAGTTCTGTTATATGCTAGGAGCGCAAACATATTGGTAAAGCAGGCTTTTTCCAAGAATACCGTAACAGTATAGTTAACAGAGCAGTTAGCAACAGTAACATACATGAGTAGATTGAAACTGTATTAATAAATTAAAAGAAGAAAGCTCTCCGTGATAATAATGGTGATGGTTTTTTCAGCTCTTGAAAAACTATTTGATAAACTATGACACCAATTCCTGACATAAACTCTCTGTGAATAGAAGAAACTTCCTATGAAAAGGTGTAAGAAATCAATAGCAAACATATTCACTGATGAAACATTAGAAAAATTCCCACTGCAATCGAGAAAATGTCAAAGATGCCTACTACTATCACTATGACTCAAAATTAAAGTGGAAATCCTATCCAAGACAATTAGAAAAGAGGAGAAAACATTTAGGGGCACCTGGGTGGCACAGTTGTTAAGCGTCTGCCTTCGGCTCAGGGCGTGATCCTGGTGTTATGGGATCGAGCCCCACATCAGGCTCCTCTGCTATGAGCCTGCTTCTTCCTCCCCCACTCCCCCTGCTTGTGTTCCTTCTCTCGCTGGCTGTCTCTATCTCTGTCAAATAAATAAAATCTTTAAAAAAAAAAAAAAGAGGAGAAAACATTTTAAAAATGTTTGCAAAAAAAAAAATGTTTGCAGATAATATGGTTGGTAAAAAAACAAAATCCAAATAATCATCTATGAAATAATTAGAACTAATAGAGTAAAATCAGTATTTAAAAATCTAATAGCTTTATGTCAGAAATAATGAATTAAAATGCAAAAGTAAAAGAAATCCTTTCAGTAGTTCAAGAAATACGTAGATGCCTAAAATCAAATCATACACGACATGCCAACAACTTCTATGAAGTGGACCCTCAAGTTCTTTCAACAGAAATAAAGACGACCAGGATTTTTGGAGAGAGACATACCATTTTTCTGGATACCATATTGAAAAGATGCCAGTACACCCACATTTATCTGAGAATTTGATGCAATCCCAATTAAATTCCCACCATGGAATTCAAGAAGATAATTCTCTAGATTATCTGAAGGATGAAATAAACTAGAATACCTCCATTTATAGAGCAGAGTTGGCTCATCAGATATCAATACTAATGTACTAGAAAGATACAGTAATTTGGATAGTGTCATACTAGTTTAAAAATAGACAAATGTATTAATGCAGTTGAAGAATGTTGAAAAAGAGAGCCATATACATGTAGAACTTTAATTCACAGAAAGGGGTGGCATTTCAGATCAATTAAGAAAGCATGGACTATTCCAAGAGCAGTGTTTGAACAACTCAATTGCTCCTTAAGCATATACGTATCATAAGATAATATGTAATTGTATTATTACAGTCTTGGCTAGGGAAGACCTTCCTTAAAACAAAAACAAAAATTCATAAAGGAAAAGGCTGACAATTTGCTTATTTAGAAATTTAAATTTCTCCACCGAAAGAGAGACTAAAAGAAAATAAATACATACCACACTGAGAGAAAAATAATTCAACTGAACAAAAGGAATACTCGTAAAAAGGAAATACAAATACCAAAAAGAAAAGATGTTAACATCACCAGTAAATGCAATATAAAACAATGACTTATCACTTTTTACAGATCAGACTGGCAAAACATAAGGAAAAATCAATCATGTGCACTGATGGCCAGAGAGGAAGAACATAGCACACTCAGCTCTTAATGTAACTTCACTTGGGTAAACTGTTCTGGAGGAAAGGTTAGTAATGTCAGTGAGATTCCACTTTCAGGAATCCATTCTAAAAAAAAAAATGTTGGCCATGAATGTGAAGAAGGTTGTCCAAGGAAGACAAATTCACGTTTGTTTGTTTGTTTGTTTGTTTGTTTGTTTGTTTGTTTAAAAAGTTAAAATCAGGGGCGCCTGGGTGGCACAGCGGTTGAGCGTCTGCCTTCAGCTCAGGGTGTGATCCCGGCGTTATGGGATCGAGCCCCACATCAGGCTCTTCCACTCTGAGCCTGCTTCTTCCTCTCCCACTCCCCCTGCTTGTGTTCCCTCTCTCGCTGGCTGTCTCTATCTCTGTCAAATAAATAAATAAAATCTTTAAAAAAAAAAAAGTTAAAATCAAGTAATACGTCAGTCAGTAAGGGAATGATTTTACAAATTGTCAGCACATATTTGTGGTTTATTTAGGCAACCGTTAAAAATTAGAAAGGTCCATATATTTAGGAATGAAAATATTGCCAGAATAAATGAAGCCAAAAAAAAGTATGTACTTCCCAGTCCATTTTATGTTAGACAACTGTTTGCGTGCGTGTGTGCATGTGTGTGTGTATGGGTGTAATTTTGAGGAGGAGAGAGGAATTGTTAGAGGAGTGAAGACAATTTGATGCTGTAGACTTCTGTATTTAAAGTTTTTGTCATGAGAATGCATTCATGTGCTATTTGCATAATTAGAGTACAGAATTCTGGTATTTCGTGGGCAGGAGTTAAAGATGCTTGATTTTCTGCCCGTGTGTGTGGGACAGTGTCTCACAACTAAGAATTGTTCTGACCTTTCATGCTCTTAATCACATTATTTTTAGCCTTTCACAGCATTACCATAGTAAGTAATTTCCTCAGCAAAAATGTTATTTTAAAATACTATTTTAACTGATTGGCATATAGGCCTCAATACTACAGAACAAGGTTGAAAACACAGGTATGGTACCAGAATACCTAGGTTCAAATCCCAGGTCTTCCATTCTACTTATACGACCTATGACCTCTCACCTGTAAAGTGGGAACTGTTCTGAAAATGAAATGATTTAACATGTGTAAAGCACTTAGAATGGTGTCTGGCACATAGGCAGCAGTATATGAGTGTTAGTGGTTCTTGCTAATGCTGAAGGCATCTATCTGCAAAATCTTCCACTTCACTCTTCCATTAAGAAGAAAATTAGTTTTTTCCTTTTCCACAAACTGTGCATCTTGGCCCAACTATTCTCAATATGTTTTTCTTGATTCTCTATTACCCTGTATTTTCCTTTCCATATTCCCCTTTGTTTATAAATGATAGTGTTTCAGTCCATCTAATTGTAACTCAAAAACTTTCTTTGTTGTTGTTGTTGACCTTTGTCTTAACAGAGCACATATACGAAGGTTGGAAGATATATTCCCTCCTTTCCTTCTTCTTTTTTTAAATCCTCAAGTGTTTTTGATTTTCTAATATGTTAGATATTGCGGACAGTAAGAGCTCAAAAGATAGGTCAAATTCCTGTCAGCTTACATGGCTCAAAGCAAACTAATGCCAAAACTCAAGTAAAATAAATATGCGCTCAATATCATGAAAAGTACTTTAAAAACGAAATTTTGCTGTAATCTGAAGAAAACAGTGAGTCTATTCATCTACTCCTGAGCAGGTGGTAGCTCCTTTTACTACGTGGTAAGCAGAGGTCGAGGATGCTTGACATCCTGCAATACACTTGGCTCACTTCACATGAGTTGCCCCAAGTCTTGCAAGACCTTTAAATGTTGCCTGGGATATTCGTCTACGTGAAAAACGTGTTTACCATTTTTTGTACCTATAACCTAAAAAAACCGAACAAAGTAGTTTTATATAATTACCTATAGGACTGGAGTGAGGCTTGTACTCTTTAGGGAAATTTACTAAGTCTTTTTCACTGTTCTGGAAAATCATATCACCCTACCAACCACCGTGTCACTAGCACTATTTGAGTCATCAGTCAAGCGTGTGTGCGCCAACACCAACATACCACGATCTGTGTCTGTAGCTACTGCATCCATGGTGAGTCTATGAGCTGGTGAAAGCCTCTTAATATTTCATTATGCTTTTCTGTAGTGACGTCTGAGCACTCACATGTTGAAATACATCTTATTTTACTCTAAATTGTTTTCCTTTAATTTCTCCTTCAGGTTTTACTTAGAGGATTATATTGATATTTTGTGTTAGTTGTGTGTAAATAAGGTGGTATTATCTATGAGTTTTATCTCAGGAGAGTGTAAGGCAAGACAAGACATTTGTTTTAAAGAGAGGTTTTGGGTTTGACAGACTAACAACTGAAGTTACTCAAATCGGAGGTCAGACTGGCCACTTAACTGGAAAGATGAGAGCCAGGGTTCCGTGAGGTTAGTTTTTGCCTCACTCCAGAGAAACAAAGAATGAAAAATTTAAAGCTGGAAGCGAGTTCAGAGTTACCCAATGCAACCTCTTCATTTAACACATGAAGAAACTGAGAACCAAAGGATATGACAGACATCAACCACTAGTTAGCGGGTGGACATTGGATCAAACCTCAACACCAGTGACAATTCTTTGGGTAATCCTTTTAGAACACCACATGGTGTCTGTCTCTGTAACAGACAAAGGGAATCTGGGTTGATAGGATGGAGAAGACACAAACAGAATGGGCAAGCCAGTAATTCCGAAGCTGGCAGTCCGTTTGGTGATTGATTTGTTAACCAGTAATATTTAATTCTCAGCCTTTAAGGTTTGCTTGTAGCTAAGAGGTAAGTGATGAAGGAAGTTTAAGAATAAAAGGACCTTGGGAAAAAAAATGGAAAAGTCAGTTCTGGAAACACTGACACATACAATCATACAAATTATTTTGCCATAACTGATCTGAGAATCAGTTACCATTATTTTCACTTTCTCTTTTAATTACAGATGGTTAATATAGAAATGTATCTTGGGGGAGTCTTCACCTACTGGATACTTGAGATTACAATGAAGGCCAGCTTTTTGCATAACGTCTAACAGTAAACATTTGTTGCTTATAATTGGTTAAAATGCAAAGACTATTATGGAAAACCTCAATCAAAGCACCTCTCCTTGGAGATGGTTGAAATTCCACTTCCTGAGCATGCCAGCAAGAATGCAAATTTTGGTGGAATGGGGGAAGAGAGAAAGGGATGGCAGCAACACTGATTTGGTGGTTATGGTATCCCCAGGGCCAGCCCCAATATCTCAGCCTAAGAGGCACTCAAATGTTCAGAAGGTGGGGAGGGGGGGCAGGGGAAGGGAAGTGGGAAGAAGGAAGGAATCAATCCATTCTTCGGCCTCTTCTAATATTTAAATACCTTTAGAGGGGATAATATGTGTTTTTCCCGGCATTTGCGTGTGACTGTATTTAACACATCTTACTGTTCTGGCTGTACCAGCAAGGTCAATGTTGATCTGGTGTGGCCTCCATTTTGTTTGCTTGCTTACCTAGGGCATACATTGCTGTGATTCAACGAGGCCTTATAGCTGAAGCTTTTCTCCAGGAGAAAAACATTCTCTTCAAGCACTATTTAATTAATTCTCTACTAAGGATGTGCTTTTGAAGTCCCTTCTGTTCCCACTCTGAGCTAAGGAAACTGAGTTTCAAATGGTTAAGGTCTTAGAAGACTGATAACGAAGCAAATCTATATTCTCTTTAAAATTCATTCATTTCTCAAAGCCATTTAAATTGCTTCTGCAGAATCCAAGCAAAAACGTCTCACCAAATTTAAGGAACACAGAACAGTGAAAGCCCGGGCTTATTTTTAGAACAACTGTCAGCAGATTTTCATCTGTATCATAAAGTGCCTCCATCAAGATCTTTTAATAGAATATCTAGAAGAGTGCCAGGTATTTACATATTGAACATACACTTTATTTCTCGTATGGTTTAGGCATTTACCACGTACGTTTTTCAGATTTCTCTTTTTCTCTCACTATAATGATTTCTGTGTGTATCCTTTTTCCCTTGAGAAAAGGGCTGAGTTTTCAGAACGTACGTGCAGCCGACGAGTCACTAAATTACAACACAGCAACGCAAGGCTTTGAAGACCTTTCCGCAGGGGGGTGTAGTAAAGGTGGTTTTAGCCATTCTTATTGGTGGATGGTTGTCTTCCGGTCCCGGTTACAGAGTCAAGAGCTACTCTCTAGCCTTAGCAGAGGTTAATTGCTGATATTCAAGCAGCGTGGAAGATGGCGCGTGCAGAGTCCACTACGCTTGGCAGCGTCCTCATGTTCTGCACTGAGCATTTTGATCAAGGAGACCGTGAGTCTATTTTCGATAGCCAGATTTGGGGAGAACAAAAACCTATCATTTTGTTCACTTCCCAAAGCCTTCTACATTATTTAACAAGCAAAAATGTCCTATATTTCTGCATTCTAGTATCACAGAGTGGCGAAGAGCTAAACCTCTCGAGTTAGTCTGTGTGGATTTTAATCTTGGCTCTAACACTTACCTGCTACATGAACTTGGGCCTCCATTTCCGCATCAGTAAAAGGCAGTTAATAATAATGTATGGAGTTATTTAAGGCTTAAATGAGTTTATATATGTGTAAAGTGCTTAGGAAAGCATAATAAACAAATATTTTAATGATTAAAAATTCCATTGCTTATCTTTGATTTCACTTTCTATAAGGGACAGAGACTTAACACTGCAGTAGCCATTGATGTGACATCAGCTTCAGATTCACCAAAACAGAATTCATCATCTCCCTCTCCTGTGTGTGTCCCCAAAACCTGCTCCTTGTATTCTATCCCCTATCTGGCTAAGGGCATAGTCAATTCCTTGTTTACAAGCTAGAAAACTCAAAGACCTCTTCATTCCCTTTATTCCCTCTCCTTTAATCTCAAACTCAAGGAGTCACCAAATCTCACCCAAATTACATCCTCAATATCCTGCTTCAGTATCTTCTTTCTTCCTCCCAAGGGAACTACAGAAGCTCTCCCTGTGTCCAACTACTCTCTACTTTCCGATCCATCCTATGCACGATCACCAAATTTCTCTTTCTAAAACACAGCCCTGACCATATGGCTTCTACTTTTTTTCATGTATTCATTCTGTGAATATATATAAAGTAAAAATCATTTGCTTCCTATTGTACTACTAGATGCTGATGATACAGCAACAGATGGATTCTGCTCTCAAAGGGCTTACAACGTAACAGCGCAAGATAAGTGAGTAGGGAATTTTAACACGGTGTGATCCTACTACACTATTTTTGATGGTATGCATAATGTTCTATGACATTAGGGAAGGGGCAGTAGCATGGACTAGGGAGAGGGGTATTTAAAAGAGGTTTCCTTTTAAGGTGTTAATTGCTGAAATCATCATCATCATCTTCAACTGCTTCCTATTACATATGGTGGGTTCCAAACAGTGTGGCATTCATGCCCTCCATAAAGCAGCCTCAAGTGAACCTTCCAGCAGCTTCCCACCCTCTACAATCCAGTCAACGTGTCTTTTTTCAGTTCCTCAAAGGAGCCCAAGTACCAGCACTTTCGTTTTCATTTCTTTGCTCTTTTACTTCTTTCAGCCAAGAATGGCCTCTAGCCCTTGATCATTTTTCAAAGAACAGCTTACGTGATCCCTTCTCCTCAGTGAAGCCTGCTAAAATGAACCTGTTTTTCTCCTCCTCCCTCACATCACTTCATGCTTCCATTAGCGCTTATCCCAGTCTGCCCCTTTTTCCAGTAAAGTGTGCATGCGTCTTTTTCTTCCCCTGGATTGTGCACTAGAGAAGGCTGGTGCCATGTCTCGTTCATCTTTCTCTTCCCCGGAGGGGCTTTTACAATAACCGACACCTAGGAGTTGCTCAGTAAATGCTTGCTGAATTAAATTAAATTAAATGGTTGAAAAGGCATTTTTATTCTTCGTGATCTTTGGGCACTTCCCTGAAAGGTCCTCTATCGAAAGGAGTTAACCTTTTGCCTGAAGATTTTCATGTGTTTTTTTTTCCCCCAACTCTGAGGAAAAGGATTTTTAACAGTAAGAAGAAAAACTTCCACTTAGCTATTTTAAAATCATGTCGAAACAAAGTATTACCCTTCTGTGTTTCAGGGCTTTTCCAAATGCTTCTGAGAAATTCTATACACCCGAAGTCAGAAATGGTTTAGACGTCTTACCTGATTAGACAGAGAACAATGAATGAATTTTAGAATAATTCAAAAAACTGCACTGAAACTAACTGAGGTATTCAAACTGCTTTGTATTTTCTGACTGCAAAGTCTTAGTTATTAAACATTTTGTGTTTGGGTTTGCAGAGTTGAATAATTTACATAAAATATAGTCTAATGAATGAAATGATAGTGGAAAAAAGGGGCAAAAAGTTATAAGCTGGATAATGGATGCATAAATAAAAGGCAAAAGGAGTGCAAAATACTTTTGTTATCACTTACTTATAGCATAGTTTTAAATTTTCAAAGGAAAAAAATGGCTTATTTAATCATGTCTTCATAACGCTAGTGTAATGGAAAGTCCTAGCAGAGTCTTGAATGCTTAGGAGAGATAAGGAAACAAAGCCTGGCTTAAATTCACACAGCTAGTGAAAGCTAGACTAGAATCTTCATCTCTTGGCCATTAGTCCTCTGCTTGTCTCCCTGGTGTTAGGTCTTGATGCCTCCAATAAAGCATCATAAATTACACTCAAGAGTCGAACACACCATTTATAAGCTGAGCAAGGGTTTTCCAGAAAAACTATGTTTCTTATGTGTCCTTCACTTTTAATACCATGTTCCCATTCAGCCTAATCTGTCGATCTAAATGACTGTGTAATCACCTCTACCTCGCATCAGTGGTTTTCCAGAAGCCACTATAATTTTAAAGCATTAGAAAAATAAATTCCCCAGGTTCTAGCTACTGAATGACTGCACACAAATGTCTAACTGGACATTCGATACATGCTGTAGACTGCGTTCTGGGAGTGTAGGTCGGGGTGGAGCGGAAGCGACCAGGGGTTGCTGATGGATTAGGAGAAGGCATTCCCTGCTGATTCCTGGGTAACCAGGACAAAGATCTTTTGTTCTATACTTTCACTGTCAGCTGGGCTTCTAGAAGGAGGACAAGCAGAGTGGTTAAGAGTGGGGGCGCTGGATCAGATAGCTAGAGTTTGAACTCTGACTCTACTGTTTAGTGTGACTACAGTTTCTACCAGTAAAATTGGGTTAAAAATAGTCATCTTCTTTCTAGTGTTGTTACATGGCTTAAATGACATGATATGTGCCAAAGTGCTTAGCAAAGATTTTGGCACTTCATAAATCCCCAATAATTTAGCGATCATTATTATTTGTGGTAGCACAGAATTATTAATTTTGCTTTTCCACATATGATAACAGGAAGCAGAGATAGGGGTTGGGGTGGGAACGGAGATAGGGTGACTGAAGAAGAGGAAGGGTATTCAGGAGAAGAAACTGGAAGTGATTTTGGAGACAGATTCCCTACTGATAAATATACCACAGTTTCATCATGATTTCGGAATGATTTCCTTTCTCTTGAAGGAGAAAGAAAAAGAACTGGAGTAAAAGTCAGAGATACCCAGACTGCAGGGGCAAGAATACGCAAGGACGACGAGTAATGGTCCATCTGACAGACTTAGCATTTTCATTCAAATGTGATCATTCTTTGAATCCCAAATTAGGATACATTAGCCTTGATGAAAATGTGCATCTCCTCCCTCTGAACATCAGGCTTGAACTGACCACTGTGGGAGTGTGCTCTGCCTTAGAAGAGTGTTGGCTGACAGACCAGTTTATTCTCCACCTGCCACGGACAAGAGGACCAATCAGCACTATCAAGTACTTTCCCAAGGGTAACATGGCTTAGATGGATCTCCACAGCTCCTGCTGCCATTCATAATCTCACAGAGTGAAAGGAACGTGCTATCGCTGTATCTCCTCAAGGAATCAAGGAAAGCCCTCATAATGACGTTTATTAAAAATATTTTGTGACTCGGTATTTCTTAAGAGCTACCAAAACTCTGGTTGAGAGAAACTAGCAAAGAAGGACCTTCTGATGCACACACAGTCTCACATCCCATTTTTCTAAATACTCTTAGCTCTACCCTGGATGAAACCCAACTCTGAGAGAATCATGAATTTATATTGCATTATGGTGACTTATAAAGTTGGTTGTGACTTATAAAGTTGTTTTTGTTAAAGTGCAATCTGGCACGATAACATCAGCATATATTAAGAGACAGCCCAAGGGGAAAAGCCTATAAAACATGTAACTGTATGAAAATAGTTACAGATTTTGTTCTTTACAGTACACAATGACCACTTTGTGACTATTCACAGGGGAAATGTCTATCATTTCCTAGTCAGTAGCAGTTGGCCTTCTGCTAAGCAACTGGTTTGTTTTTCCCTTATGGACACTCAATTGTCTAATTCATCATGTGTGCCCCTTTACACTGGATGCTGAGAAGTTTGAGCCAAATTTTTGTTTAATCTCTAAAAAATGTATCTAAAACCATTAGGTACATTTTTGTGTTCTTTTGGAGTTATTTCACTTTTCTGCCATTATATCATCTTTGCCTTTTATTTCTCAGCATTAAAATTTGATTTTACCTTGCCATATTGTATGCTGACTTCAGTCATGCTCTAACTTCATAAATCATGAATGAATGAATGAGTGGGTCAGTACTTCTGATGATGAAGTTAAAACAAGATATTTAATAGGATAAAGAACAGAGGGCATATCAATGTATGCAAATATATAGAGTTCTAAAAATTCATGTGGCAAGGATTCTAGAGGAGACGGTCATTAGCATGGGTTCAATCGTTCAAATGTGTTGAACTTTATGTCTCAAATTCTTTAGGCCTTTTCCTCATGGTGACATGACGGCTGCTGCAGCTCCACTAATTCTGTTGATCAAGCAGGATGAAAGGAATGGGAGCAGGCAGAGCCAGTGGACAACCAACGGCATCTCAGTGGGCAGGGCTGTGTCACATTGGCACCCATACTTACAAGGGACACTAGAAAAGAAACTCTATTACATTTCCAATTTATAAAGCAGGAGAAGGCGAGTGAATAGGGTTGGGATTAGGTACTGGGTGTGTCCACATAAATCGTGTCACACACAACAAGCATGGAGATATAGCAATTTATTAAAATTACTCTAAACTTTCAACCGTCAGTTTGAGTCCCAATATCTCCCTATTTTCTAACTTTTCAAAGAAAATAGAGGCTCATGTTTAAAACACAGAAGCACTTACATAACTGGTGGTTGTTTAAGGGATACAATACAGCCTGATGATGGAGAGATACTTTTTCTAGACAACTTAGCAGGTCCTGCACCCTTTAAGACTGATCTCATTATGGAACATGACGCCAATGCACTAGTGCTGGGTATTGCTTTTCTTTCGGAAAAGCATTCAACCTAAAACTCTTTCAGTAACCCAGAGTACAAATAATCATTTACTTAGCTGTATCTAAATCAGGAAGAATCTATGAATATATTTGGTGTTCCTTTTGTTTTTAGTCTGACTCTCATGTTTTATTCTGTAGCCACATCTTGTTGTATGAGTTGATATGAATAACCCATGACTGTTCATCTGTTTGGAGTAGGCACTACCAGCTGGATTGGCAATTCTAAAATTTTAAATGGAGGGGCACCAGGGCGGCTCAGTCAGCTAAGCTTCTGCCTTTGGCTCAGGTCATGATCCCAGAGTCCTGGGATCGGGTCCGCCTCAGGCTCCCTGCTCAGCAGGGAGTCTGCGTCTCCCTCGTCTTCTGCCCCTCCCCCCACTCGTGTTCTCTTTCACTCTCTTTCTCTCAAATAAATAAATAAATAAAATCCTTAAAATTTTTTAAAAAAATTTTAAATGGGACGAACTCTAAGCTATGAAGTTAATGCTCTTCTTCAGTTCCGACTAACTCTGACAATCAATTCTAATGGATTTGGCAGAAGTTCTCTGAACTCGGTCGATTGTCTAATTTCAAGGTCTTGTCCAACACATAATAGTTGTACAGGAGATCCAGGTTTCAAGGGCATGCTTTTGTAGCAACCATGTATTAGAAACATATGGGTTTTTAAGACATAGGCATGGAGATTCTTTAAAAAAAGAGGCAATAAAAAATAGAATTAAACAATGAATCAATCACAATAGTTGGTATATTAACATTCTCGGGGACTCTAGAAAGAGAAAACACTCATCTTACAAATCCTCTGCTAAAGTGCACATAAAAGCACTTTCACTGGACAACAGCTGTCTAAACTAACTTCAAGAAGGAATTCCCAAAGAAATACCCCAAATTCATGATTTTGTTGAGCTTGACACAGACACAAGCAAAGCTTGGAATTATGTTTAGCTGCAGTATGTGGAGTTATTTACTATGGTTTGGTGGTTAAAGTAACAGTTAAATAACTAAAACTTGAGTGTTCCAATCTCTGTCTTACCAGTGATTTTCTCTAATCTTGTATGAGGCATTTGATTCTACAGAATTACTTTCCCAGGCTCTTATTTTTGTTTTGTAGAGTAAAAATAGCTTTAAAAAATGATAGATCAAATATACGAGTCATGAAACCGGAGAAATGAAACTAGTAACAATGGGTCTTCATTCTAAATATAGACTTGTTTTGCCACTTAAATGATTTCACCTTTTTTGTAGGAAGCACGGACCTTGAATGAAAACAAAATGAAACACTGTCTTTTTTCACTGAGGTTTCTGTCTGTGTCTAGAATGTCTACTGTTAAAATGCCATTCTTTATGAACTGTTGGCAGCATTGGATGAACCCCTAAAAATACTCTTTTATACAAGACAAAAGGAAGATAAGAAATCTATTTCTTGATGAGTAGACAATTCTCCTTGGTTTGTGGAAGTACTATTTGACACAAAGAGTCTGCCTAAATGACCTTTTGAGTTCTGGGTAATCAACATTACCCTTAGCAGAAAGAATTTATCTACTAGATCTGAGTATGGCAACAGGCATACACACATCCCCACCACATTTCCATGTATGCATGTATCTAGGTGTTCACAATTAGGGGAGGGGTTAGAGAAACGACAGGTATAGAGAGAGAAGGAAGCAGAAAAAAAATGGTGGCCAAATCCTTTAAAAGCAGTAAGACTGAGAAAAACAGTAGAAGTATGCAGAGTTTTCCATGAAATTCTGCCCAAAATTTCAGTGTCTGTTCCTTTTTAGTGGGGCCAACAGATCATCCTGGTGCCCCTTGCAGATGAAAGCCACGTACACTTGTAAGATAACGTATTTCAACTTCAAAAAAAAAGTAGAGCGAGGAAAAGAAACAGCCTCTATCGAAATGATTTCTCTTCTCTTGTTCATTGAGAAAACAGCAAAATTTCAAGAATGGGCAAAAATACAAATTGTGCATCCTGAAATAAATAGAAGGGTCAACTTCATATGCTGGGGATAGTCAAATATTGTTTACATAGGATTGAGTCAACTCTGTGAAATACAGTTCCACAAAGTTATAATTTTACATATTCTTACATTAAATATTTCTCTGATGATTTTTTTTTTTTTTTAGAGAGAGAGAACACTTGAGCTGGGGGAAGAGCAGAGAGAGAGGGAGAGACAGAATCTTAAGCAGGCTCCACACCCAGTGAGGAGCCCGACACAGGGCTGGATCTCACGACCCTGAGATCATGACCTGAGCCGAAATAAGAGTTGGGCGTCTAACTGACTGAGCCACCCACACACCCCTCTGTGATGACGTTTTTGGTGACGATTTAAATATAGGAATATAGCAGTCTTCTTTTATTGGCTGATTGTAATAATAATAGTTACTACTTACAGGGCATCCCAGGAGGCACTGTTCTCAGTATTTTGCATTCAGTGTACATGTACTGACCACAATCTTATGTTGTAGATACCATTATTATTCTCATTTTCACAAGTGAAAATTTTGAAGCAAATTTCCCAAGAGCACACAAACAGCTAAGAGTGAGATGTGTGGACTGAGCTTAGTGTATGTGGGTCTACAGTCCCTGCTCCTAACCATGACAACATACTACCATCTAAGAGTGTTTTATATTCATTGTATTTTTGAATTAGTTAATCTTAGCCTAAAGAGTGGAAGAATAGCATATTCAAGAAGACAAAAGACAAAAGCCATGAAGTCACAACTATTTGTTTAAGTCCCCACCTTCTTTTGCAGGAAACAAAATTTTATGAAAAACTGCTAATCTCTCAAGATTTTAACGGCAAAAGCCCAGGTAATAGTGGATCCTTGGTTTCTAACTGGAACATGTGTGGCCGTGTTCTTTTATCATGTGTCACCAACTACACTTTTGTACTAGCAAACATTTTTCTAAAGAACATGGCTCAGGGTTCCAAAGAAGTGCTGAGTTTAAGGAAGTGCCAACCATTATAATCTCACAACACTCAGCAACCCACCCAAAAGAGCACTGGACTATACCACAGGGACTAGAGTACTGTGACATGGAAATGATATTAACTTATTCATAGCAAGGGTCAACGCATGAATAAGGCAGATGCATGGATCCTTTAAAATTCCTGGAAGTACCCTGCCTGTCAGTCTATTGCCTATTTGCTTTCTTTATGTCCAAACAGAATTCTGTAGGAATGATTATATATCTCATTCTCTTTGGTTGCTACTAAAACCTATTGGCTCTTTTCTAGATCTGTTGATGGATTATTCATTTCTAGTTCTACCGCTGCATGTCAGAGGAGTGACATGAATAGTGGAACAGCCTCCTATGGAACAAAATGATTGCTAACTATGTTTTCCTTTAATAAAAGGTCTGAAGGACAAAGAAGATCTGCTGGTCTTACAATGCTTTTTCAAAACTTATGAGCCAAAAGTCTAAACATTTCCTCAAGTAGGAATAAGGAAGTAACGCTCAGAAAAGCATAAGGTAGGTATTGATGACCTTTGGGAGTCAGACAGGAGTTGCTGCAAGAGCAGCAGAGGGCAGAAGGAAGAGTTGAAGCTGGAGAAATGACTGAAAGCCAGAGGAGGGGGGTAAGAGGAAGAGAGAAAAAGAGATGGGGGGAGAAAGGAATGATAGCAGAGGTAAGACATCTCTGCTCTGGTTGTTCAGAAGATTTGGGGTCTGGAGCGGGAGGGCAGGAACAAATGGTCTGGATGTCCCCGCACCACTGGACTCCTGATGCCTTAGGAAGTAGAGTAGTTACGCATCACCATTTGGTGCATTGTTCTTTGGAGAGTCACGCAGACTTTGAGGATTGAGCAACAAGGGACTCTGTCTCTGTCCTCCCAAGAATGTTTGCTTCCACATGTACTGCAAAGTTGGCATCAACTCTGATTTCTTTTTAAAATTTGTCCCCTTGGGTATGTGTTGAATTTAATTATTCCCCTTTTGTATGACCTTAAGGCTGAATTAAGGAATTGGCGGGTTTTAGAAATATAGCTCCAATCTATAATTGATCTAATAGGTACAGCTCCTGTGTGTGCCCCAGACTCACTTGTTCCTGAGTGCTAGGCCCTCGACACAAGTGATTAAGTTGAGTCCTCTATCAGACACAAAAGGCCCGGCCGTCACAGCTTCCTGGAATATTTTTTCTTTTACATTCTGAGAAACATATAAACCTTTGAAAAAATCCTTTCGTGTCTCTGCAAAGCCCTAAAAATTATAATTTTTCTGCAAACCACTGACAAGAGAAAGGGCACTCTATCTTTGCATACCAGAGCACCAGCCACCATAAAAAAAAAAAAAAATAAATAATAATTCTGCTCTGTCCACATCCAGTAATGGATATCAATTACTTGGAAAACAGTTTGTAATTTAACTTACTGCTATCTCTTCAAACAGGGTATTTATAATGGGAGTCACATGATATTCCAAGCTTCATGCGGAGAGTGGTTTTCTGGGTTTCTTTAAGTGAGCTGACTTTCAAAAGATTTTTGATTGGTTCTCAAGAGTAGAAAATTGCATTATCAGCTTCAGGTCTAAATGCAAAATCCATAAGCCTTAATGGTACATGTAAACAGTAATCACGGCATGTTGTTCGTAGCATGTCAGAATAAGAACATAGACTTTCTAGTTTGGAGGGGGGGGACTCAAAGTGGGCACAGTAGTATAAAATTAAAATTTATTTTTTTTCAAGCATATTTTCATACAGTGAATCCACAGAGCACAGCAATTTACTACAGAGTTCTACTTATTGCTGTTATTTTGGATAAAGGTCACCACGTGAGTTTATAAAACAACAAGAGCACCATATGGCTCAACCCACAGTTCCCTAGAGCAGTGACATTGTTTTAATATCTGTAAGAGAAACTGATGGAGAATACAGCAGAGCAAAGATCACAACCATCAGCATGATTATTCAAAAATGTAACACATGCTAGGCAACTCAGTAACCTACTCAAAGCTCTAGAAGACTCGACTGTTGTCAAAAACATAAGTAGAAGTCAACCAGCAGCTGTCAAATGTGATTTTGCAGTCAGCGGCCAAGACACTTGAGACATATGAGTTCTTATCTCTCCACTGCCAGATTTCATTAATAAAATCAAGAGTAGAAAGCAATTGCAAAGACTATGACAATTTAGAAGCCATCACTAGATAACTTCTCATGATGTAAGAGCCCCCAAAGTAAAGTTAAAAATCATGGAAGACAAATGATCTTGGAAGTTTGAACTTGCATGATTGTACCTCCACAATCCTCAGTGTTCTCAACTGCAAAGTGAAACTAACAGGCTTTACATGCCTCACAAGGTAATTGTGAGGCTCAAGCAATATAATATATGTGAAAATATGTGGGAAGTATAAGGTGCTAAGTAAATGTGAAATACTATTTTAATATGCCCATAAATTATATGTAGGGTCTGTGAGAGACCCTTTTGTTTTTCTTTTTGTTTTTGTCTTCTATTTGAATGGATACAATGTTTATAGATTTTCTAAGGTGATTTCTATATTTTTAGTCATCACAATTATTCTTCTCTCTTTCAAGTTTTCCACGTGGGTAAATGGGACATTCCACAGGTAATATTAAAGAAGACTTTCAACATGTAAATATTTTTGCTTAAGCTCTAAAACCTTAGAGGCATCTTCTGAAGTGAGCAGGAAAAGGACTGTTTTGTTAAAATGGGACAACTAAAGAGAGGAAAATAGTTTTGGAAAATAATTCTAATAGTATTTTCAGAGGATGTATGCTGGTAAAATTAATTTCCTCGCATGCAGCAACTCTCCTTACATCTCTGGTCTTTTTTGAAAAAAGATTAAGCTACCCAGTGAGTTTGCAAGTGAAAAACTGCTGGAGCAAGACAGGGCATCCCCTTCAGTGATGAGTGATTTGGGATTAAGGAGGGTTTGTAACAAGTTAATGTATAAGCTTTAGTAAATGAGATCAAAATGTTGATTTCTTTTCTCACATGTTTTAATTAAGGCTGAAAGCTCATCCTTCCTGACTCTTATTTTGTAAGCTTGGCCTTTCCATTCAAGAATTTGTCTCCCGTAAATAAAAGACACAAACGGTAAATACGCATGTGGCTGGAACGGACATGCGTGCTCTGCTGCCTGCCCCTGCTTGGGCCCATCTGCTCTGAGAGCAAGGTGCCCACTGGCAAGCTGGACCCCTCTATTTCAGCTGCGCTGCCAGCCTTCCACGGGTCTGTGTGTGGGTGCACTGTGGGGAGAGCGAGCTTTCCGCAAGGAACCCTTCCCACCCAACCTGCATATGGGTCTGTTTGCACTTGACCACACTTGTTGGCTCTCATGTGTCATCAAACAAATGCTCCGAGTGTGAATAAGAAGAAGGCAGAGCTATACTAGTATTTCAGGCATCAGTGAACATAGAACACATGCAAAACTTCCTGTAGCAAATGGCTCATAGTGGACAAGGAAGCCATGCACAAAAGGGGAGGAAAATCTTCCATCTATACATTTTTAGTGGAAGAAATAAGGAGGAATATTAGCCAGAGGGTCCCAGAGTAAGTGCTTTTATTGTCCACCTAAAAGTGTGTTTCCCTCACTCACATGGCTCTATAAAGGTCAGGGAGAGGCAGTAAATGTGCATGGAGTATTTCCTGTCTATGGGGACACTGATGACCCAATGTCGCATGCCCTTTTTATAGCTCTCTTTCAACCTAAATCTGAAAGCGCTGAGGCAAAGGGTAGGAGGCAAAGCCTAGCAGCTTTAATTTTGGGGATAATAGTGAAGGATTTTAAGGACTGTTCTAGGAAAGGCTCTGTTCTTAATAAATATTAAAGAACAGTAACAAAAGGCAAAGAAGATCATGAGTATAATGATTGAAAGATAGAACATAGGTCATCGAAGTTTACAGGAATTCCTTGTACATCTGAGACATAAGAATCAAAGGCACAGGTGCCGGAGAACCCAGAGAGTAACAACAGCTATATTTACTCATTCATTCATTTGTTCATTCATTCATTCATTCAGCATATATTTTATAAGTACTGACTATGTGCCAAGTGCCAGGGATACAAAGATGGACAAGACACAGACAGACATTCCTTCCCTCATGGAGCTGACATGCCAGTTGGAGAGACAGCCAACCAACCAAAGAAATGTGTTCCATGATGTTAGGTAGTAATAAAAGCTATGAAGAAAAGTGAAGCGGGAAAGGGAATAGAGAGGCATGAGTGCTGTTTCAGGAAGACCGTGCAGGGAACGCCTTACCAAGATGTTATTTAAACAGAGATCTGTGTGAAATGAGAGGGAGCCATGAGAAGTTCTGGGGCAAGAGGGGTCCGGGTAAGGGGAATAGTAAGTGTAAAGGCCCTGAGGTGGGCAAACATGGGGCTTATTTAGGGAACAGTAGTGAAGTAAAGGTAAGGGGGACAAGGAATAGAGTGATATGAGAGAATTTGGAGGAGAGAGACTAAGCCAGATGAGGTAGAACTTACATGTAATGTTTGGTAAGGACACTGATGTTTTGGGTCCGTGAATGAATGACATAGCTGATTCTCACTTTTATATGATTATTCTTGCTTCGTCTCTGGTGGACCAGCCACAGGAAGCAAAAGTAGCCCAGTCACCAGCTACTGTTGTAATAGAGACAAGAAACAATAGAGATTTGGATTGAATGGTGCTTGGTGGAGGAGGGTAGAAGTGGTTAGATTGGGGTAGATTGGGAGGGCATGGCTGACAGGTTTACTGCTGGACTGGTTATGGTCTGTGAGGGGAAATGGGAGGCAAGAATAGATCTGGGCATGAGCAACTGGCTGACTGCTGGGAAGGTACCGAGGGAAGACTGGGATAGGAGCATCGATCAGCGAAGGGAGTCATCAAGAGTTCTGTTGGAAATACTGAGTAGGCAATTGTAAATGAAAGTCTAAAGGTCAGACTTCTGTCAGAAAACACAGACAAAACACTAAAAACTCATCTGTCACATAGCAAATGCTCAAAAAGTGATGGCTTTTAGATTGTTGTTGTTATTACAGCCAAGATGACACCATTTTTTTTTCCTGTAAGCTGTTACTCAAGGAAAAGGTTTGATGAATGGGAATAGGCTGACTCAGGTAGTGTAGACCATGTTCTGGTTCTGAACTAGAAAGAAGATCTGAGCAATGTCACTAAGTGCTCGAAAGCAATAGTTATCTAGAAAGGAAATGTCAGGGGAACAGCATTGGCCACTCCAGGGGTCCTGTGCTACATCACAGAGCAGTGGTCCCCAAATTCCAGCCTCACCTGGGAAGCTTCAAAAAATGAGATTTTAAAGATCGACCTCAGATCCTCTGACTCAGAATCCTCCAGGATTGAGTCCCAGGATATACAGTTTAAAAATGTTCCCTGGGTTACTCCACGTCTGAAACCACTGCCCAAGAACACATTTTCTAAGCCCTCTAAAATACGAGATGTTTGCCAACACTAGCTATTAGGAGAGAAGGATAGAAGAACATCATGGCCGTGTTTCATATAAAGTGGGTACATAAAGCCCATATCTTTAAAAACACCCAAGCATGCATCTTAAAAAGAGGCTCACTTTGCAGAAGGGTGTTCTGGGGGCCACAAGGGACAGGAATGCCACCACACTTCAGAGAACATTTAAGACACCAGGTTTTTTTGGAACCATAACCATAGCCATCCATGTGAGTCAATGCTATTTGAGTCATAGTTACTATGGCATTTTGAGAAGCATATGGAATAGGAAGCTGGTAAGTGGAGACTACACCAGGGTCTGCTTGCGTCACATGACTTGTGAAAACTTTCTTTACCTCTTCAGACCAGTTTTCTCATTTTTAAATTGAGGATCTTATTATATCGGTGATTTTCAAAAAGCCTGATGTTCCCACACGGTTGTTGGGATTGAGAACTTGGATGAAGAGGAGACAGCTTTGCTTTGATCCATTTTCCAGGTCTGTATAAGACTTCATTTGAGAAAAGAGTTCCCCTTCTTAAAAATAGTTTGGAAAACATTCTAAATGATCTCAAAAATGCCTTGTAGGAATAAAGGAACTAATACATGTCAGATCTTCATTATAGATAAAGCACTTAAGGCTTGCCATCTTATTTGGTCCTCACTGCAATCCTGTAAGCTCCAGGCTTATGAAAATACCCATTTCCTAGATTAGAAAACTAAGGCTCACCCTCATTTTAAAAAAACACAAAACTTCATGAGCTAAACAGTTAGCAGTCAGAACCACTCTATTTCTGATTCAAGCCTAAAATGCACCAAGGCCCTCAGCCTTTACGTTAAACATACAGTTTCCTTTTCACAATTCTATGACTTCTGTGTTTGACTTAAAACAGCATAACCTAAATTTATGGCATCTTAGCTCTAAATAATTTTTGGCAATGCTCAAAAATTGCTCACCATGAAATTCACCCGCAAACATTAGTTTCATGTATGAAAGCCGTGACTAGGCCAGTTTCACCTAAATGTTTAATGGCTACCTCAACCTCAAGAAGTTTAAAACCAATTTATTTCTTCCACTGGAATCTGCTCTCTTTTCCCTCTTTTTGTACAAACCACCATCTACACAGGCAACCTTTGACACCTTCTCCTCCCTAAACCACCTTCTTCTAGGCTCTCATAAATGTTCCTCATAAATATTTCTCAACCACCTTTTCTCTGTTCTGTCTTTATATCCCTGCGTTAAGTCTCTCTCATTTAAGCTACACCAACCACTTACACTTACACTACCTGCATGCTCCTGTATTCCTCAAGTCCTTTTCTTCTGTCTTATAATTGGATCTAAAATTTTCAAAATATTTGTTTATGTACATCCCCAACTACAAGATCACTCAGGAACCATATTCTATGAATTTCCCTGTCTTTACTACCTAATGGTATCTCATATATGGTAGCCTCTCACAATAACGTTTGTTAAATTTAAAAAAATGTCAAAATTGAAGGCATATTTGCTGAAGTAATTGGACATTCATAGGCAAAAACAGGCACCTCAATCTAAACCGTGTTACACAAAAACGAACTCAAAATGCATCATGGAATTAAAAGTACAATGTAAAATTCAAAACTTTTAGGGAAAAACAGGAAAAAATCTTCAGGATCTTGGGCAAGGTAAAAAGTTCTTAAACTTGATACCAAAAGGATAATTCATAAAAATAAATATTTATAAACTGGACCTTATCAAAATTAGAATGGTTTGCTCCATGAAAGAGCCAGGTAAGAAGATGAAAATCCAAGCTTTCGATGAAACGAAAATGTCTGCATGCTATATATCCAACCCACAGACAGCATACAGAACCCTCAAAACTTAACAGTAAATTAAAAAACAATACAATTAGAAAATGGGCAAAAGACATGAAGAGACATTTCACCGAAGAGGGTATACAGATGGCAAATATGCACAAGGAAAGATATTCAGCATCGTTGGTCATCCAGGAAATGCAATTTAAAACCACAATGAGATAAAAACACTACAAGTCTATCAGAATGGCTAAAATAAAACATAAGGATAATGCCAAATGCTGGTGAGGAAACAGAGAAACTTGTCTTGAAATGTTGGTGAGAACATAAAATCCATTCTAGAAAAACAGCTGGGCAGTTTCTTATAAAACTAAACCTCTAGCAATGGCATTCTTGGACATTTATTCTAGAGAAATGAAAACTTGCATTTGCATACACATCTATACATGAATGCTCATAGCGTATTTATTCTGTAACAGCCAAAACTGGGGAAAAAAAGCCCAAACCAGATGTCTTTCAACAGGTAAATGGTTAAACAAACACTACTCAAACAGTACTCAACCATAACAGTACTCATACCATAACATACCAAGGAATGTACCATACCAAGGAACAGTACTCAACCATAACAAAGCAAATTACAGATACATGCAACAACTTGGATGAATTTCAAGGAAATTATGCTGAGTTTCTTTTAAAAAACATCAAAAAGTTGCATAAAATACAATTCCATTTACATAATATTTTGCAACGACAAAATTAAAGAAATGAAGAATAGATTCGCGGGTTGGGGAAGGAGGGAGGGAGAGGGCCATGGAAAGGGGAATGTATGTGGCAGCACTAGGGACCCTTGTGGTGATGGAAATGTTCTCTGTTTTGACTATAGTGGTAGCAACACAAATCTACCCATGTAGTAAAATTACATGGACCTAAACACACACACACACACGCACACACACAAGTAAAAACAGTAAAACACAAGTAACAGAGAAAAAAGGTGACACACATTTAGTCCATTCTAGTGAACAAGGACAATGTGCAATATAACTGAAGACAAGGCTTATTTCACAAATACAACTATGGTTGTGGAATAGTAAGACACTTTCTATTGTGTCTATGTGCATGTGTGCAAGTAATTTTAAAATAACTGAGGAATTCATGCCCTTACATATCGTAGTGCTTTGTTTTTTCTGTTTTTCAAGGAAAGGTCTGTATAGGAGGTTGAAGTGGGAGGAGCACAATAACCCAGATTTCCTGAACAACAATTAGAAACCATCAGAATTAGCCAACCAATAATTCAAACACAGACTGAGAGTGTCTTTTCTTCAAGAAGTTTGCCATCTAACTAGTGAACAAAACCAGGGAACCCGCTGGCAACATAAGTGGAAAAATCCCATTTGGAATGAATTGGTTAGAGCTGAATTCAGGGTAGAAGCAGGTAGATAGAATGAGTTGAACCAGCTGTTTTGGGTTATTTTGAGCAAGAATTAAAAAAGGCATCAAGCAAAGGGAAGGGAGTCTACTCTAACGGCAGAATTATTAAACAAACACCCCTCAAGTTAATAAACATGTATTCTAGGGTAATCAACGCCCCATGAACACCACTGTTACCCCCCTAATCCCCACACTTCACATTATCAATGCACGGCACAGGGTAATTTCATGGACTATTAAAACATAGCCTCTTTGGGTACACATTGGTACCCCATTTCCTTTTTAAGGCAGTTTTAGACATTATGCTTAAAAAGTTACTTTTTAATACAGTGTAGTTCACTGTGGGCCTCACATGTTATACTGAAGGCTCTCAAAAGCATGGTCCCTAGACCAGCAGCATCAGCATCACCTGGGAACTCGTTAAAAATGCAAATTCTCAGCCCCTATCCCAGATCTACTAAATCAGAAACTGTTTCAGCAATCTGTTTTCAAAAGCCCTTCGGGTGATTCTGATGCATGCTGTCATATGTATATTCTATATGTTATTTAATATGATATACAGAGATCCTGGTTCCCAACTTCTCTCTGATTTTATATGGGATTAGAACAAAGATCATAGGCTCACAGATTTCCTTGAAAATGGAAATTGATTCTTTATCTTAATAAAATCCTGTGAGAGCTCAGAACAACCTTTTAAAGTCCTTAAATACCCACTGTGAAGGGTGTTCTGACCACTTAGAATTTCTGTGCATACCATAGGCCAGGTTTTATTTTCTGGCTCTATTCCCCCAGTCCACTACAGGGAGGAGAATCTCTCCTGTCAGCAGTTATAACTCAAACACTGTGGTGTGGACAAAGAACTCAGAATTTGGGAGCACCCAGGTAGGACTCGAGTTCTTGCCTGGTCGTTTACTAGCTGCATGATATTTTGACAAATCACAATTCTGAGCCTATCAGGAGTTAAAGAATCATTAATTCAGAGGATTCGTGTGAGGAAGAAATGAGAAACCATGTGGGAAGACTGTTTTGCAAGCTGGCTTCCACTGTGCACACCTTAAGTTAAGAATATCATTCTTTCCTCTTTCCTAGTTCCTTTACAGAAACAAAGGTAAGCATGATGCATGAACTCTTGCAGTGGACACCGGGACTTATGTCTACTATCTTTGTACTCCTACGTGGTCTCTTTCACTGCACGGGAGTCCAGCGACTTGGGAGGCCTGCTTTGCCTTGCGGGGATCTGGGATGGTTGCAGGCAGTAGTCAATGGTGATATCCACTTGTTCATGCAGTTGTGGATTTCTAGCCACAGAAAGGTACTGAGACGTTGTCACATACCTCCCAATTACCTTCCTGCTTCTCAGAATTTCTACCTGCTTTCTCCTATTTCTCATTTCACACAACAAAACAAATTAACCTTTCTTTATATCATGTTGTTTCACTGATCGTTTCTCTTCTTAATTGCGTCTCCCAGATAGAATGTCAGCTCCCTGAGGATGAGGGGGTGGTGTTTTGGCACCTGCTCTGTGTGGCCCAGGTTCACCCTCCTCCAATCCCATCCTGAGTTACCTGGGTGGCTGGGATGTCACCCTGGAATAGACTGATGGATACCCTAATGAGAACTTAGAGCAAATCATTCAGTTGTCCGCTCAGCCTCTGGCAGACCCGCAGTAACATTTCAGGTGTTGCTAAAGAATATTATGTGAGCAGGAAGATATGCTTTTTGCCTCTGAGATCTGTGGCATTTTACTCCTAGTCTATCACTAGGTAAAGACTAACACAGGCTTTGACCATATAAAGTCTTAAATTTTGCAACAATTTGATGTCACAATTACTATGTATATTTGTTAAGCTTTGTGTTTACCTTTGGAGTTTGCAACCGTCTCATCCAGTGTTTTCTGGAATCATGGATGTGTAGATTAGTATAACAGGCTAGCCTACAATAATATATATTGTGGCAGTGTTAAGAGATATGAGGCAAAAGCCTTCTTGGAAATAAACTGAGCTCTAAAAGCTGTGTTTGTCTAAAGACATAGACAATCCAAAACTATGTGGTTGTTACTTTTGCCACCAATCTTAAGCAACTTCTAAAGTTTTCCATGAATCATTAAATCACAAAAGTAAACGTCATTCACTGTATAGCAGTAGTCGCATCTTATGTGAAACAAATGTCCTTCTTCTCTGCTGGCTTGCTAGCTTGTATCCCCTCATGCAGTGGTTACTTTTCCTCACAGTGGAAAATTTGTTGTTGTTTTTTTTTCTACCATATATGCAAAGTCAGGTCAACCATAACCTGTATGATGCAAAACATGTTTATCTAAGCATTGATACTAGTCATCTCCACGATTGGAAAGAATTGTTTTAGTTTAGTCTTGCCTCTGAAAGGTGTCCATTCAAGGACAGAGCGGGTTTTCCTTACCTAGAGCCCTAAGGTAAGAAATCCCCTCTCAGCAGATTATATACTTCTCACCAGTACCTTTCAGTAAAAATGGTACCACCACCACCAGCATGGAGTCAGGGTTGCACTCTGACTTAAAATGGTCTGAAAGTACTAGTCCCAACACCATACATGGCAGTTGTGCTATCTGTCTGTGGGATTCACCAACATTTGTATGTGCCAAGGGGTTTTCAGGGACCGCTGGTGGCAGACATTTGTTTCATAGATGAGAGGGCCATTCGCTTTTCCTGTCAGGAGGAAGGGTTACATTTCAATAGCACCTAAGAAACTGATAGATAGCTCCTAGCAGATAAACTGGGGAATATAGAGAGACAGAAATATGATTTACCAGGGTGCGTCTGCCACTGTGAAATGAATATGTGCACTTAGAAATAACCCCATTTCTCACCTGGTGAGATGCTGGAGCGTAAGTTAAAAACACAAACTAGGACTCTTATTTTTTTTTTTCCAGAAATGTTTGGGGAAGTTTTAATACAAGGGGTATCCAATAGTTCTGTTCCACTCCCCAACTCTATTGTCTGAGTCCTACAACAACATCTGCTAAACACATAGCCTGGAGCCAGGGATCCTCTGGGGAATAAAGGATCGAGGGTGGCACACGGCAGGGTGACCTCTTGTGCAAGCTGGCACTGTTCTTAGGAGACAAAACCCTGAGTGGTGACCGGGCGCTCAACAGATGCAGACGCTCAGTACAGAGAGACACAAGGGAACTGTAAGCTCCGTGAAAATCTCCCAAAAGGACAGGAAATATGCTTGAGTTGGAGCTAGTGGAAGTTCTAGCCAATTTCACTGATATTTTCTGAGACAAGGTTACCTCAGGACTTGGGGACACCCACGAGGCTGATATATGCAAACTTGTCTACTATATTTAAACATGCCTATATTACTACTTATTAATATTTATGGCTAGCTATTTCTATATGGCTGTGATACATCTTTTAAAAAACACAATTTGAGAGTAGAACCTGATTGTGTAGATCTGTCACTTAATCACAACCATAGAGCCGTCGGTTAAATAAAACCACAAGGTCTGACAAAGGCATTGCTCTTCATCCACCCGGGGGCTGCTCATCTAATTACTCATGACTTGAAAGCGTTCTATCCAGACAGTGGTTCACACGTTCCTTTCTTCTCCACCACCTGGAAGCTATTCTGTCCCCACTTGATCCCCTGCTGAGATGGCACGGGCTAAGGGATTCTAGAGGGATCTGGTCGTTTCTTTCTTTTTCACATAACTTAGTCACAGAGCCTGGGAATTTCAGCTCTAGCACTTGGTAGCTCTGTGCTACTGAGCAAGTTACGTAGCATCTTTTCCCCTATGTCTTTCTCATCTAGAACAGAGAGCTAATAATACCACAGAAAGGGCTATTGGGAGGGATCATATGAAATCACAAATGTGAAATATTTAGGAGATTTCCTGACACACAGTACCTTTTTTAGTATTTCCACTTTCATTCAACTAATTTTCCATAGCCTGACAGCAGATTCAAGGAGTAAACTTATGATGACAATTTTTCTTCCCTCTTTCTTGTCTAGAGGACAAGAAGGCCCTGGTCATGCAGGTCCTAGTGACAATGATAATTCTAAAAATGGCATCCCTATTTATAGCTTGGTCTCTATAAACTTGGTTAATGTGACTATGTCCTTGGAAGAAAGATCCACTTTCTGAATTTATAAATGAGGATCAATCCCCAGACTTTGATGAATCCATTAAAGTAATGCTTCTTTGTCAACACCAACCTCCTTCCCATCCTTCCAATTTCTACAGTTCATTTTCCAGTTGTTCACATCGGGTACATGCTAGTCTCACATCAGACTGTTCAAATTACAAACTTGCAGCTGGTATCCGTGCATTCTGAACGGATATTAAAAAGCTAAATTTTAGCTGTGCAGAAACTTTTAATCTTGATGAAGTCCCATAAATTCATTTTATCTTTTGTTTCTCTTGCCTTTGGGGATGTGTCATGAAAAAGGTTGCTTTGGACGATGTCGTAGAGGTTGTTGCCTATGTTCTCCTCTAGAATTTTGATGGATTCCAATGAAGACATACAAATGGCTAACAGACACATGAAAAAATGTTCAAAATCATTAGCCATCAAGGAAATTCAAATCAAAACCACACTGAGATACCACCTTACGCCAGTTAGAATGGCAAAAATAGACAAGGCAAGAAACAACAATTGTTGGAGAGGATGTGGAGAAAGGGGATCCCTCCTACATTGTTGGTGGGAATGCAAGTTGGTACAGCCACTCTGGAAAACAGTGTGGAGGTCCCTTAAAAAGTTAAAAATTGAGCTACCCTATGATCCAGCCATTGCACTACTGGGTATTTACCCCAAAGATACAGACGTAGTGAAGAGAAGGGCCATATGCGCCCCAATGTTCATAGCAGCAATGTCCACAATAGCTAAATCGTGGAAGGAGCCGAGATGCCCTTCAACAGATGACTGGATTAAGAAGTTGTGGTCCATATATACGATGGAATATTACTCAGCTATCAGAAAGAACGAGTTCTCAACATTTGCTACAACATGGACGGCACTGGAGGAGATAATGCTAAGTGAAATAAGTCAAGCAGAGAAAGACAACTATCATATGATTTCTCTCATCTATGGAACATAAGAACTAGGATGATCAGTAGGGAAAGAAAGGGATAAAGAAAGGGGGGGTAATCAGAAGGGGGAATGAAACATGAGAGACTATGGACTATGAGAAACAAACTGAGGACTTCAGAGGGGAGGGGGGTGGGGGAATGGGATAGACCGGTGATGGGTAGTAAAGAGGGCACGTATTGCATGGTGCACTGGGTGTTATACAGAACTAATGAATCATTGAGCCTTACATTGGAAACCGGGGATGTACTGTATGGTGACTAACATAATATAATAAAAATCATTAAAAAGAAAAAAAAAAAATAAATATATGCTAATACCAAAAAAAATAAAAATAAAAAAAAAAATAAAAAGCTAAATTTTAAAAAGCTACCGTAGGGGCGCCTGGGTGGCTCACTCGGTTAAGTGTCTGCCTTGGCTCAGGTCATGATCTCGGGGTCCTGGGATCCAGCCCCATGTTACATTGGGCTCCCTGCTCAGTGGGGAGTCTGCTTCTCCCTCTCCATCTCCCTCTGTCTCCCTGCCCCCTCCCCAGCTCATGGTCACACATGTGTTCTTTCTGTCAAATAAATAATCTTTTTAAAAAATTAAAATAAAAAATAAAAAGCTACCCTAGTTTGGGAAGCACAGCTCTGGACTAACCCCAGAATTAGGGTTTACCTTAAAATCCTAAAGTCAGAAAAAGAGATTCTGATCCAATGGGTCTGGATGGCATTTTGATAACTATCCTTTTAACAAACACCCCAAAAGATTCTAAGGCAGGTGGCCCTTTAAACATATTTTGAGAAACACTTCTAAAAAAATGGCCAGTTTCATAACCACATGGAGCCAGAGGGGCAAATAGAAGGCATGGTGAGTATGAATTATGACAAGGGCTGGTTTTCCCACAGACTAACATAAAATACCAAATCCAAGGGAGTGATAAGTAATGTGCAATGACTGATGGAACACAGGGAGAAAACTAGAAGATACAGTCTCATCACAGGCTTAGCGAGAGCCTGGAGAAGCACAGGCCAGAGAGACTAACATGTCTCTAGGTTTACAGTGCCAGCCATGAGTCTCCTCACATGACCACTCGACTCAGCTAGATGCTGGCTGAGGGTGTGGAAAGAAGGCAGTTAAGAGAAAAACAACAACAAAAACAACACAAACAGGGGCATCTGGGTGGTGCAGTCAGTTGAGCCTCTGACTCCTGGTTTCGGCTCAGGTCCTGAGCTCAGGGTTCTTAGATCGAGCCCCACATCAGGCTTGGCACTCAGCGCAGAGTTAGCTTGAGATTCTCTCTCCCTCTCCCGCTGCCCCTCCTGCTCATGCTCTCTCTCTCTCAAATAAATGAATAAATCTTAAAAAAAAAAAAAAAAACCACAAACAAACACAATCAAAACAAAGGAGATGAAGAGAATAAAGTAGTGGGAAAAACAAAGACAGTTGGCCTAGGTTATCATCTGTTCATAGCTGGGCAGGATTATGGCGAAGAAAGAAGTGAAGTCCTAGTATCTGTCACTCTCTCCCCCCTTAATCATGAACCTCAACCCTAAAACCCAACCCACACACTTTCCCACACACTCACTCACAGGAAATCACAGGGCTATTGTTTTCCCTTAACCTACTGTGGCTGGTGAAGTCGGATTATTTGCCTTTAGAACCAGTCCACGCATATTGGTGATAGAATACCACTTGCTTTGGGTTCATTTCTGCTGTTTTTCTTCCTTGTCTAATACAAAGATTCAAACTGTATAAATATGGAGGAACTCTCAACCTCCTATCTAAAGTATGAGAGATAGTTAAAGAACTTTTAATTTACAGTTATGTCACATGCTCCCAGAAAATAAGGCACAAGAGAAAAAACATTATTGAACCAATAATGAAAAAAAAAAAAGAAAAAACCCACAAACAACAGAAAAAGGGGGTTTAAGCATTATAATACAGAAAGTATTTTATATACATACTAAGGGTAAATATTACTTTTACAGTGTCTAGGTTAAAAGGAAGAGGCAGAATTTATCTGCATATGGAAAACAAATCACCTGACACATTTTGTGCTTATAAATAGAAGCTCACACTGTAGGGGGAAATCTGGATGACCGCCCACACAGGAGATGATGTGTACTTCTTACCTTTCTGAATCCCCCCTCTCTTGTCCCCGTTTATTCTGCAACAACTGTTTTTCTCCATATTTAAGCCTTACCTAAGCATTTTGGTGATGATTTAATTACCACATTTTTAAAAAGCCAGCCAAGTGGTTCCTTCAAGAAAGAAGGCATCTGACTGGTATCACCAGAACTGGGGGCCCTTATTTTATAAAAGAAGAGCGTGTGAGAGCAAACATCTGCCTCATCATTTAAAAAGGAATGGTTCCTCCAACCTGTCCACATGGTGTTATTTAACAAACACTTCTACATAATGAAGATTTGGAAAAGTCTTATCCCCAAAACATTGCAGAGACACAACCATTTAAACACCCAAGCAACATGAGTAAATGAGAAATATAATCAGATTGAATGCACAAAGGGAACAGAAGGGATGGAAAACATAATACAACTGGTAGTGGGGCCACTAAAGGATAAGAGAATAATATTTTTCTGAACCAAGAATGTGTCTTATTTCAAATCAAAAGTAGATGAATTGTTTGTGAGTCATCTCCCTAGTTTCCTCAAGAACAAGGACACCTTTAAAAAGATATATGGAGTAAAGGGTATTATGGAATTGAACTTTATGATTTCTAGAACTTCAAAAATTCACCTTAAAAATTACACATGGTAAAATGTAATAAAAAGTGAAGATTGGCAATCAAAAGTGGTGGATATTAAGTGAAGTCAAATTTATGAACTCAAATCTATGTTCTATAAATCTATGTTCTAATCTATGTTCTGTGTTTATCAAATTGCTAATTGAAAGAATAAAATAATCTAATATTGTCCTAAAAATAAAACTGCACCACATTTAGGACTAGAAGCCAGAGATGATCTCTCAAATCTGTGCCTATCTAGATTTTACTACAATAACAAGATATATATATATAGATAGATCCATAGATATATAGATATATATATATTTAAACTTCTAACCTTTTGCTTCTTACTGACTTTGTTTTACCCCATCTTGGGGTTTGTAACTGTACCCCAAGTACAAAATCTCTATTCAAAATGTAGCTTCTCTTTCCTCAGGATGGCCCTGGAGCCAAGATTTTCTCTGATCTCACATGACCCCAGAGAAAAATGCCAGGCTGCAGTAGACAGTGAATCCCCCATGGTAGAGCTGATGTGGTAATGACAATGACAGGTCTGGACATCTGCATATGCATCTGTCTCTAACAATATTGTGTGACAAGATCTCCTAAAATGCGTCTTCTTCAAATGATGCAGAGACGCCCCCACCCTTGCCTCCAAATATCTTCGTGACTTGTGTCAGCTCTAGAAAAGAACGTAAAAACTGCCAAGAAAATCCATTAATGTATGACTTGGCAGCTATGAGAAACAAAGGCAGGGAAGTGTAGGCATGACTTAATTTATGGTTTCGACCAGAAAGATGAGACATGGAGCAGTTATGACGATTTGGGTTAAAGATGCAAAATAACTGTGGAAATCATTAAGGCATATGTAACTAAAGAGACTGCTTTGGTAATAAATTTTTAATTTTTTTGCTATATTTACTTGAAAAATACTTTTGATTAAAGCACACAAAATGTTAAACATAATAAATAAATTTTCCAAAAACCTAAACTGGGTGAGTTAAGAATCACGAAAAGCCTAAATTTATTGTACTCTGCAATGGTTACCTAGGCTCCAACTCCAGAGTTTCTTCGAAATTTGTATTCACAGAGACTTCCAAGGCTGTGCCAACACTACCTGTCTGAGGACCACACTTGAAGGAACATTGGTCTAGTACAGTGGGAACTTCAGGGTTAAATACAGTTTCAATAACTTGATTTGTTTTTTGGAAGAGTCTCCCTGGACCATTGTTCTTTGTGATTGCCTCCCTGTCAACTGCTATTCCTCAGAACATTGGTTTCAAGCAGAAAATTCTTATCCTCATCTCTTGTACTTAATCTACTGAGCAGTGATCAAACAACCTGACAAAATCAATACATTTATTTTTAATGTGTAATTTTACCTCAAAATAAATTAACATGAATGCTTGCTGGTAGGTGCTCCCCAGAATTTAAACACAGATTTTGTGTTCACTATTTCCTTCTTAGCTTAGCAACATTTTCCCACACACTTTCTGATTCAAAACTGCATTTCAGATGGATAATGTTCCCGGAAATAAAGAACACTCAGTGAGAATACAGTAGGGGCTGGGATGGTGACTTTTCAGAATTCTGCCACAAAAACAGTCTATGAGAATGGTACAAGTTTCCAACCTTGCTACAGCCTGCAGTAATGGTTTCCCAGGAGAGGAAAAAGCACTGATTTGGAGGAGTAAGAGTACCTTCACATGGTCCCTGAACCTTAGCACTGATGGAATATTCTGTGTTCTTGTCTGCATCACTGTCCAAGTACCCCCTCATCCCACTGACCTGTCAAGTGCTTGTTATTCAGAAACAGGGCAGCAGTTAATCCCATCATCCTCTGAGAATCAATGTTGAGTGATATTTTTCAGTTTACACTTGCATAAAAAATGTGGGTTAGATTTCTGTATAGATGGAGTAGAAGTAATTTTCCCTATTCCTTCCACTAGTACAACTAAAAGCCTTGACCTTATACATAATATAAGCATACAAAGACTCTGAAAGTTGGAGAGAAGGTAAACCAGCTAGGGGTTTCAGGGCCCTCAGTCATCCCAATAAGGACTCCCTTGGGTTTCTGTATTGCTTCATGTATCCCAAACATGGAACTAAAGAAACTAGAAACCCAGAAATGCCTACAGACGTAGATGAGAAAAAAAAAAAAAAAAAAAGGAGGCCAATGAAAGCATGTTTACCTAGCCAAAGTACTAGGAAAGGAGCAACACAATAAATTTTTAAAAATATTTAGATAATAATGGCTTTATTCCAACATTTAAGACAGAAAAAGAATGTAGTCCTACCACAACCATGCCAACAGAGGCTACGTAGGGAGCCTAGACCTCCACCTTCACCAGGTTGTAAAGGACCCCCATATTTCCTCATCTTCATCAATGTAATGGCCAAGTACGGAGCTGGGACTTCCATTCCCACCAGGTGGTAATAAGACTCCCCACCTTCCACCCCTACTAGGTTGTCAGTGGAGACTATGTGGGGAGGCTGAACTTTTACCCCCACCTGGCAATGCCAAGTCTCCCCTCCCCATCTCCATTGAGTGGTGTCATGGGAGGCCTAGTGGAGAGTCAGGACTGTCATCATGGCCCAGGAGTAATCAGACCACCTTCTTGTCCCCATGTTGTCTTTGGATTCCACATAGGGAACAGAAAAGAGGCACTTCTACCATTCCCAGCCAGGAAGGTATCAGTGAAGTCTAGTGGGGAACCTGAATTCACAATTCCCACCGTAATGTGGAGCTCCCTTATGTGACAAGGGAGACCAGGTGAGGAACCTGGTCTTCTTCTCCCACCTGGCAGGGATGAGGTGGCACCATCCCTATTTTGCCCACCGGGGTGATGTTAGAGGAAAACAACTAAAGCAGGATGTTTAAATAAGATCTGGAGTCTCTTAACATAATAAAAATGTGGCCAGGTTTCAACTGAAAATCATTCATCATATCAAGGACCAGGAAAATTAGAAACTGAATGAAAAAAAGACAATTTATAGATGCCAACCATGAGATTAGAGAGAGATGTTAGAATTATCTGACAAATTTTTTAAAGCAGCCATAACCAAAAAACAAAAAAACCAAAAAACTCCAATGAGCAATTATGAACATACCTGAAACAAAAAAGTAAAAAGTATCAGCTAAAAAAAAAAAAGCACACATTAGAAAAAACTAAGTGGAAATTTTAGAACTAAAAAAATACCATAATGACTAGATATAAAAATATTGTGTGGGGGGGCCCAAGAACTGAATGGAAGTGACAGAGGAAAGAATCTGTGAGCTGGATGACAGAATAATTAGAATAACTCAGTCTGAGCAACAGAGAAAACAGACTGAAACAACAGAGCCTCTGTGTGTACAGTATGCTGAATAATGGCTCTCAAAGATACTCAGTCTGGTCCTAATTCCTGGAAGCTTATAAGGCAAAAAAGGATTTTGTAGATGGAATTAAATTAAAGAGGTTGAGATGTGGAGAATAAAATGGACTATCCAGATGTATCCTAATGTAATCACAGTTGTCCTTAAAAGAGAGAGTCAAGGGAGATTTGACTACAGCAAAGAAAGTAGGAGCTTTGATTATAGAAGCAAGAGATTAGATTGGTGTGAAGAAGGAATTGTGAGTCAAATAATACTGGTAGCCTCCAGAAGATAAAAAAGACAAGAAAATGAATTGTCCCACGGAACCTTCAGAACAAACCAGCCCTGACTAAACCAATGGAACTGATTTCTGGTTTCTGGCCTCCAGAAGTGTAAAAGAGTAAATGTGTGTTGTAAAATAAGTTTATGGAAATTTGTTATAGCAGCCACAGTTTACAAATACAGTATGGTACTACGACAAAAGATCTAACATTCATGTCTTTGGGACCTGGAAGGAGAGGAGAAAAGGGACAGAGCTGAAACAGTACTCAAAGAATGCCTGAAAACTTCCCAAGTTTGACAAAAGACATAAATCTACAGATTCAAGAAGCTGAATAATTCTGAATATCAAACAGAATAAATCCAAAGAAATCCATGCCAATACACAACATAGTCAAATTTATGAAAACTAAAGATTAAAAAAAAATTTTGAAAAGAAAAAGAGAGAAATGACACCTATAGGAGAAAACCAAGATGAATCACAGATATCTCAACAGAAACCATGAAGGCCGTAAGAAAGTGGCACATTTTTCAAGTGCTGAAAGAAATTATCAACCTACAATCCCATGTCCAATTAAAATATCCTTCAGGAATGAAGGGGAAATAAAGACATTCTCAGTTGAAGAAAAACAAAGATATTTTGTCACCAGGAGGCTGGTTTGCTCTAAAAATATAGCTAAGGAAGCAATGCAAGAAGGTATGTTAGAACATCAAGAAAGAAAATATGTGGATAAATATAATGGACTTTTTGTTCCTCTTGAGCTTTCTAAATTATATTGACTGTTGAAGCAAAAATGTTAACACTGTGTGATTCATATAAAGGAAACATTTGACAATTGTACTATAAATGCCAGAGAATAAAGGATGTAAAAAGAAGTCATTTCTATGGTTCACTAGAATTGGTAAAATGACAATAGCGGTAGACAGTGAAAAATTTTGTGTGTGTGTGTGTGTATGATGTAATACTTGCAGCAATCACTAAAAGACATATAAAAGGATACATTTAAAAACCCTATAGACAAATAAAAATGGAATTCTAGAAAAGCTCAGGTCACTGACAGAAAGGCAAGGAAAAAACCTCAAAGTAAAAAAAAAAGAGAGAGAGAGAGAAATCAAAAAATATAATGGTAAACATAAGCCTAACATATCAATAATTATAGTAAATGTAAATGATCTAAATACATCAATTAAAAGATATTGGCAGTGTGGATTAAAATATATGACCCAATTACATTATATGTACAAGGAATTCAAATCAAATATAATGATACGGGCAGACTGAAAGTAAAAGGATAGACAAAAAGATATCATGCAAGTATCAATCAAAGAAAAAAAGGAGTGTCTGTTAATATCAGACACAGTATACTACAAGCAAATAAAATTACCAGATATAGAGAGGGATATTATGTAATGATAAAAGAATCAATACACCAAGAAAACAAAGCAATCCTAAATATAAATATACCAAACAACAGAGCTTCAAAATATGTAAAGTCAAATTGATAGAAATGAAAGAAGTAGACTAATCCACAATAATAATTGGAGACCTCACACATTCTTTCATCAATAGGACAGCTATGCAGAAAATTAGCAAAGATACAAAACTCACCAGCAGTATCAACCAAAAGGATCTAAATGGGCATTTATAGAACATTCTACCCCAAAACAGCTAAATACACAGTCTTTTCATGTGCCCATGGAAAATATACCAAGATAAACAATATTTCAGGCCATTAAATCAACCTCAACAAATTTAAATGAATCAGAATGATGCAGAGTGTATTCTCTGACCAAAATAAAGAAAGACAATACAGAAAATAAGGTTCTCTGACCAAAAACACAGAGAAACAATAACAACAAAAATCTCCAAATATTTGGAAACTAAACACCACAGTTCTAAGTAAACCAAGGATCAAAGAGGAAATCTCAAGGGAAATTTTGAAAAGTGCTTGAACAGTATTAAAATGAAAATACAACTTAACAAAATGTGCAACGGAATGATGGCAGTGCCAAAAGGGAAATTTATAGCACTAAATTCATACATTAGGAAAGAGGAAAAACCTAAAACCAGTAATCTAAACACCCACTCAAGAATATAGAAAAATATGAGAAAAATAATCCAAAGGCAAACAGAATGGAGAAAATAATAATTATAAAAGCAGAAATCAATGAAATGGAAAACAGAAAAACATATACAGATAAAGAAAAATACAAAACAGATAAAGAAAAATCAATGAAACAATGTGGTCCCTTAAAGATCAATAAAATTGATAAATCTCTGTCAAAACTGACAAGAGAGGAGACACAATTCACCAACATCAAGAATGAAGCAAGGGGTATCACTAGAGATAATGCAGACATCAAAAGAACAAAAATAAATATTATGAGCAACTCTCCACAAATAGATCGGACAACTTAGATGAAATGAACCAATTCCTCAATAAACTTAAATGACCACAACTTACATAATATGAAACAGATCATTTGAATAGCCTATAAAATATCGTTATGGGCTGCATTGGTGTCCTCCCAGAATTCGTATGTTGAAGTCCTAACCACACTACAGATTATGATCCTGTTTAGCGATAGGGCCTTTAAAATGATGATTAAGTTAAAATGTGACAATTAGGATGGGTCCTAATCAAACCTGACCAGTGTCTTTATAAGAGTAAATTCAGACACACAGGGAGACACCAAAAACGCACACACAGAGGAAAGACCACGTGAGGACACAGCAAGAGGGCAGCCATCTGCAAGCCAAGGAAGAGGCCTGAGAAGAAAACAAACCTCCTGATCCCTGGATCTTGGACTACCAGCCTCCAGAACCATGAGAAAATCATTGCTGTTGTTTAAGCCCCCAGTCTGTGGGATTCTGTTATGGCAGCCCGAGCACACTGTACAAGTATTAAAGAAACTGAGTTCATAACTAAAAAGAAAAACCTAAAAAAGAAATCTCCCAGACCAGATGGCTTCACTGAGAAATTCTACTGAATATTTAAGGAAGAAATAATACCAATTCCACACCATCTCTTTCAGAAAATAGAAGAGGGAAGACACTGTGACTCATTTTATGGAGCTAGTATTACTCTGATATCAATAACAAAGATGGCACCAAAAAAGAAAACTATAGACCAGTATTTCTTATGAATATAGATGTAAAAATCTTTAACAAAATATTGGCAAATAGATTGTACAAAAATTATACACAATGGCTAAATGGGATTTATCACAGGGATGCAAAACTGGTTCAATAGTCAAAAATCAATGTACTCTACTATTATAACAGGCTGAAGAAGGAAAATTAAATGATCATATCATTTGGTGGGGAAAAAAGCATTTGACAAAAACTAATACCTATTCATGATAAACACACTCAGAAAAAACTGGAACGGAGGTGAACTTTTTCAATTTGATAAAGAACAGCTACAAAAAAATTTATTGCTGATATGACATATACATTATGATGAAAGACTGAATGCTTTCTCCTGAAGATCAGCAACAAGGTAAGAATGTTCACGCTCAGCCCTCAATTTAGCATAATATTGGAACTTCTAACAGTGCAATAAGAAAAGAAAACAAAGGATTACAGATTAATCATATAGAAAGAAAGAAAATTGTCCTTTTAGATGATGTGGTGGTCTACATAGACCATTCTAAGAAATCACAAAAAAACATTTAGAGCTAATAAGTTCAGCAAGTTCCCAGGATACAATAAACATACGAAAATCAGTAAATTTCTATATACTTGCAATGAATATTCTGATAGGTGTGTAGTGATTATCTCACCATGATTTTAATTTGCATTCCTTAAGGGCTAATGATTTTGAACATCCTTTCATGTACATACTTGCCACTTACATATCTTTCCTGGTGAAATGTCGTTTTATGTCTTTTGCCCATTTTCTAATGTTTGTTTGTTTGGGGGGAAACTGGATAAAAATGACTATGGGATCTCTCTGTATTATTTCTTACAATGGCATACAATTTCAAAATAAGAGGTTTAATTAAATAATGTGGATTAGATATATTCTAGCTTTTCAAATTATGTTTGGACATTTAAACTAAACACGCAGTATTATTTATATGTTGATCTGTATTACTTTTTACAATAATACACAATAGCACATATGTAACTTTTGTTCATTTGGTGCAGGTGACAAAGATGATACATACATAACTGTTCTCCTTTGTCTACCATGTTGATGCTATCAAATGTGTTCAGAAAACACAGCTTGGGTGCTGTATGCAAGCGCTGGCACTGTTCTTGGCTTGCGCTTACTGTCAGGTAGGCTACATCATGCATTCATCTAAAATAAACCATAGCTTTACGACCACTCCTTGACTAAATACACCCCTAATGAAAGAGGGGGATAGCATCCATTTCACAAGTTTAGCCTCTACTTTCTTTGCTGGTGATTTTATGTAGGAATTCCCTTCCTGTGCTGAAGTTTTAAAATATAGTTATTGTTGATTCTACTTTACATTAAATCAGAAGTCATCTTTAGGTGATAAAACTATTGAAGGAAACTGGCTGATTTTTTTATGGTAATCATTAATGTGTTCACTCCTATCGCACTGTTCTTCCATCCGGCCATAGGATCGGATTGCCCTTCTCTTCCATCTTCCGCTTAGGAATGGCTGTATAATTTGCTTTGGCCAATGAAATATGAGTGAAAGTGGCAAGTCTTGCTTCCTGGTAGAAGCCTTTAAAAACTGTGGGTGATTCACCATGTTCCCATGTGCCTGATGAGAGATGAGGATGTTTGGATGACAGGGGATTTATTAGCAAGAATCTCTAAGAGAGGGGGATGGAAAATAGTCTTTTATTGATGAACATGGGCATGTAGCATTAGCAAGAAATAAACCTTTGTTCTTTTCAGTCACTGATTTTAAAGTTGTTTGTTATGATTGCATAACCTAAACAATCATAACTGGTTGATATATTTTATATTTACATCAAACATACAAAACTCTCTGCCATAGGACGTCAAATTGTAAAGTCCAATTAATGAATTGTTCGTTGGTATGCTTGATGTCATCCTCCACTCTGATAACACCAAACACACACACAGTCAGATCAAGTCTTGCAGCTCTTCCTTATGGCATAAATTAGAGCAATAGTTTACTAATTATTCCATGAAATCAAGCTTTGCATACACTGAGCATACAGAGAAATAATGTATCACACTCTTGATAGGGATACTGGAGTAACGGAAAATGTATACACCACCTTAAGCATTTCGAACAGTTTCAAAAAAAGGAGTCACATACTTGTGTATGTGTTCTATGTATGAATTGTGATTCATGGTTACTACTAACATTAATCATATCAGCTGCAGATTACCCATCATTTTCAGGGAGAAATAACATTGGCTAACATTTTCAGACACTGTGCAAAGATCTTTATATGCATTAGTACACTTAACCAATTAGTACTTCACTTCGCTAATAATATACCCCCATGTGTCTTAGATTAGCATTATTTGGATAATATTCAAAATTACTAAGTTTTTATCATAACAATTACTACGAGTCATGTCAGAAGATCCCAGTGTAAAAATTAACTGGGTCTTAAATTTTACCAAGACAATTCAACAGGTGTTTTTATGTCATACTTTTTATCCTCTTTGCAGTGCATACTCTGGACAGACATTGGGGGTAGGTGAAACAGGTGACTTAAAATTCTTAAGTTTATTAATGGTCACACAACTTCCAGCTTTTAAAGATAATTCCCTAATTATCTTTAATTTGAAATGCTGAAGTATATACCCTTGATGCTAAAAATTTCAATAGTTTCAAATGCGGCTCAAATGACTATTTCTGAATTTAAAAATATATAACATATAATGAGAAATTTCTCATAATTTTGGGGTCTCCAGTCTTTGTCTAGGAATTCATTTATCTCTTCTTGCTTTATGTATATTTTGCCTGTAAAATATGGGGCAAAAAGCATTGCCATATTGGAAGTTCTATTTTTTCCCACTGATTTTTATTAAGGGAAAAGTAACCAAAGGATCAAATTATGAGGTGCTAACTATTTTCAATGATGATGGGAATTTAACGCTTTGGTAAAATGATTAACTAGGTGTTACACATCAACAGTTAACAGTGTGGACTACAATATCAGAATACTTGAATTTAGGGTTTATCTCTACCTATGTGACAGTGGCCATGATCATTGCTCTCTTCATGCTTCAGTTCCTGTTCTATAGAATGGGGATATGGGTAATACATGCAGACCTCTAGGCTATCGTGAATACATAAGTTAATTTATCTATAGCCCACAGAATACCCAGCACACAGTAACTACTCAATAAATGTAGTTACTATGCTTGCTTTAAATTGTTAATACGTATGTTCCCAGCATAGTCAACCCTTAATACCACCTCTCTTATTCTGGGGCCTCTTCTCTTCCCTTGGACACTGCAGAGAATCTTAGGGGCTCTGTGATGAATCAATTGCATTTCTATTTTGAGACAATCTGCCACTTTAACAACAACTAAACACACATCCACAACTACTTTTTCAAAATTCAGAAGTAGTTGTTAAGGCAAAGAAAGAAAATGACTATATTTCACTAAACTTAAATAACTTTCCGCACATAAGTTAATAACCACATAAGGGCAGCACGTGCTCTACATGCTTTAAAAGGTATTGATAATTTTGTAAATCTCCCCGTGTGTCTAGGAGAATAATGAGGGGAAATAGTATGGCTTCTGGTGAATAGAGAAGTGTAGCCATAACCTGAGTGAGACCAAGGTCTCCGATTCAGAAAATAATTCAGAAAAGATTTATGAGCGCATTTAAGAAGACAACTGACTTAGTAAACACCTTCTCACATGTCATTCTTCCACAAATATGTGACTGCTTGGCATCCTTTTCTGACCTGTGTCTGGTGCAGAATCCTTTACTACATATTTTTATAGAATTCTTTCTTTCAGAGAACTTACCTGAATTTGCAAATAAATATTTATTTGTATCATTGTTTTATTAAAGTCTGACCTCCTGTGTTGGCAGGGCCCACTTATTTTTCTGCTCATTACTGATCCCCAGTACCCCATCCGGCACCCAAAACAGAGGGGGTCTCAAGAGGCAGAGATATTATAATTCTCCCAAGACTAGAGGTGTGGAACTTGAAAGGAAAAAGTCATGTCATGTCTACCAGGTGAGGTAAAAGTAGCAAGGGAATGCTTTCTCTAAAATAAGTAACAGAAGCTAGAAAACTGGAACGGGTCAGAGTCAGGTAAGAAAGGACATATCTATGTATTGTAAAATGTATGCCTTAATAAACAATCAACATTTCATATAAATAGACTTGGAAAATTCAAATTCAATTTCAGTAACAAAAACACTGTGTCTGACGGCATGTAACTATTGTGACCACAGCCCTGCTCTGGTATCCCAAAATAAAGTTGAAGCCATAATTTGGGGGTATGGAGGAGGTTAACCACTGAAGAATGGGATAATTTTTTTTTTCATATCCAAAGAACATGTGTCCATGTAGTTAAGTTGGATTCTAGTCTTTTCGTGTATAATGTTGAATAATTGTGGGTTTGAAATATGTATATTGAATTTAATTAAACTGAGAGACAAGAATTAAGGAAATCTATGAATGTCAAAATAATTTGAAACTGGTTATGTGAAGGAGCAATTAAATTTACTTGAAGAAATACAGATGAAGACTTAAAAGAGACATCTATCCAATAAAATGAATATTATGAGAGCTCCATGATAAGCTCAAATGAAGAGCAATTCTCTAAATTTGTGCAGTTGGGAGTTCACCCCATTGAGACCTTTCTTCACATCATGGTTCATTTAAAGCAAGCGGAGATTTTAAAAGTATTTCAACTTAGAACTAATAAGTTTTGATTTCAGTCTTCACTGCTACGCAACTTCGTATAAAGCACATACAACTGGCTAAACGGTAAAGACGTACATGAACACTCTCGAAATATAACCCACTTTTAATCACTGACAGTTTAAAGAGAATTGCAAAATTCTTCTTTTAAAACTGCTTAACCTCTAATCAGAATGACTGGATTAAAGATGATTAAACTTGCTCAAAGATTCTGGTGTTCTGAGGAAAATGATGGCCATGTTTTGAGCAAAGACCAGATTAATACCTTAGGAAGTTTAAAGTTAAGTGCAAACTAGCGATCAATTCAGCCACCTGCTTTGTGATAATTTACTTGGCGGCTAATCTTCACTGCTGAAAATCTTAACTTTGCTGATAAATACTACTTAAGTTTATAATTGTTGTAGGAAACTTGGTTAATTGTGACAAAAGTAGTCAAAGGATATTTACTCTAATTATAGTATTAAAAATCAGAAAACCTTAATTGTGTCCAACGTGGAGCACATAGTTAAGATGTTCATTTTGGTAGAGAAATGTGGTCAATATATGAAACATAGAGGACTTTAGGCACAATGGGGTACCATATAGATAGATAAATATATGAGTTGCTTAAGCATGTGCACCGAGCCCAACCGGGCTCTAACATTTAATAACTCCACGACTTGAAGTTATTTCAGCTCTCTGTGTCTGGATTTCCTCACCTGTAAAAAGTGGACAATATTATTAACTACCCCTCATGTTGCGGTAAGAATTGAGTGAGTGAAAGCACACAGAACTGTGCCTGGAACATCTGGAGAGCTGTTTTTTCCCTAAAGTTTCTACCTTTGGAATAAGCAAAATAAGTATTTTTTGTAAACGAAACATAACTATGCATACTTCAACAATATGGGTTACTGTTATGTTCAAAAGGAAACACAAACACATTAATACCAAGTGATCTTAATAGAAAACAGGAGAATTTGAACGTAAACATTAACTCAAAAGAGCATTCTTTAGAGCAAGAATGAACCTAAGGGTGGTAAGCTTCTCTGCAAGCGTACATCCAGTATGTCTCCCCCAAGTTCCACACTTCTCTTCTCAAAGTCGTACCCCAAGCCTGCCAAAGAGGAAAGTTTTACTACTGAGCCCCAGGAATGGTACCATTGAGCCCAGCACGCCGTCGGGCCACCCCTCTTCTCTCCTTGGCTTTGGTCTTTTGACTGACACCTCTCTCTCTCTCTCTCTCTCTCTCCCACTCCAGGCACCAGAACGAACCTCCCGTCCGCCTTCCGTCCAGCGGAAAACTCCAAAATGGGCAACAGGCTCTAAAAGCTGAGGCCACTCACCGCCCCCGTGCCCATATCCGCCGCCCGCGGCCCCCAGCGCCGCGCGCCCACTCCCACTCCCACTCCGCATCCGCCCGGGCACCGCAGTGCATTGCAACACGCGCAGACGCCGCTGGCTGGAAGGGACCCATCGCCGCCTTCCCGGTCAATACCCCCAGCCTGCTCCCCAACGTGAGTGCCATCCCTAATGGAGGTGGCGTGGCCACCCTACAGCTCAGCCCGCGAGGACGACCGGGAGCGCAGCACTGACAACAAAAACAACTCGACCCGCGCCGCGACGGAGCTGGCTGCCATCGCCGAGCCCCGGAGCGGCGCGGCGGCGACAGCGGGGGCTGCGGCACTGCCGGGCCTCCGCGGGAGGCCGAGATTTACCTGCGCGGCCCCGCGCCCCCGGGTCGGCCATCCTGCAGCAGCCGCTACCGCCGCCCCGCGGGCCCGAGGCGCCGCCCGCCGCCCGGGGAGGCGCCGCGCTGCAGTCCTGGCTGCGGCGCCCGGCACATGCTTGGCGCTCGCGGCGGCCGGCGCCCGCGCACAGGTGGGAACCCCGCGAGTGGGCGTTGGGGCGATTCCCTTCCCCAGTCCGCGCTTGCCGCCCGCTTCCACTCTTGACTTTGCCGGTGCGCGGCGCCTGCCCTTGCTCCGGCTGCCGAGCCGCCCGTACCCGCGCCCCGGCGCCGTGGGCGGCTGCGGTCCCTGCGCAGCTGGGGCTGCGCGTCATGTGCATCTCCCGCCTCGCCGCTCGTTCCGCGGCACCGGGCGGCCGGGGGCACCGCGCGGCCGCTCGGCCGGCGCCCACTCCCCGCCCGGCGCCCGGACCCCTCCACTCCCGCGCCCTCCCCCAACCCGGAGCTGTCAGGGAGGAAAACGCCTTGCACACACCTTGGAATGGACGGGCGCCTCAGTCACCGACTCGCCAAACTCTTAGAAGGTGTCCATTGGTCTGTAGGGAGGCTTGGGCATGGAGTAGGAGCCGCTTTCTTATTATTTAATAATGTTGGAAGTGCCGGGTCCGCTGCCAGAGTTGTGGGTCATGTGGGCACAGCAGAGGCTGGCTGCTGCCAGTACCAGGGTTTCCTGAGGATCCTGAAACTATGATCTCATCCTCCTCATCCGCCTCCCCCGCCCCTCTCTCCGCGGGCGCGCACGCACAGCACACACACACACACACACACACACACGCACACAAACGCATACACACACTCACACTGCGTGCACTATCCTCCTTCCTGGACCGAAATATTCCTCCGGGGAAATACAGTGTTCATGCTCTTCATTGAAAAAAAAATCCTTCTGGAGAGAGATTTTTCTCTTTCAAAGCTTGATTTATGTGCTTTGTTTATTTGCTACAGTTTTCCCTCACACGTGCAAGGGATCCGAACAGAGCCTCAAAATTAAAATAAAAAATAATCACTCTCTTACGTTGACCCAGATTTTGGTCAGAACCCAAGAATTCAAACAGTACAATTTCAATTTAAAATAATAATATGCCAGGCTTGAATATAGAATAGTAATAGCACCTGAGATGTATGCAGTGGGTTTCCTTCCCAAGCTGCAAACAATTCCCAAACATTACCTCATTTATTTGCAGAGCATCTTTGCGGAGGAGGTGGTTGAGAAGGCAAATAGTATTGTCACCTCAGAAACAGAAGCATGAAGCATAAGTCAGATAACACGACTTATCCAAGTACACGTAAGTCAATATCTCACTATAAATATTAATTGCACAGCTACTCACAGGTTGCTTATTCACTCTCACCAATTCCTGGAAACTTAGATTACTTAAGTTACCAACTACCTTGCAAATTAATTAATTGATTTTTCTACATGGATATGTTTTTGTATAATTTTTCTCTTGTGTATTTGTGTTTATCTTCAGTTTCATGGTTTCATATAATTTTCTTTCGGGGAGTATGTGGATTTGTTATATGTCTGTGTGTCTGTGTGTGAATTCCTATTCATTTGCATTGTTTAAACCCTTTAGATAGTATGAAGCAATTATAATCAATTTTTGAGGGGTAGTCACCAGTTTCATAGTGATTTGCTATACTTCACCCAAACTCTTTTTAAGTGCCTGGTGTATGTGAAGAGCTGTGCCATGTTTTCAAGGATATAGAGAAGTTCGAGACATGGGACCTGCCCTCCATTAGTTTACATGTAGCTGTTCAGACAAGATATATATACTGAATGATTTACGGATGAAATGCTTTATTATTTTTGGTGTTATTTGGTGAACTACCACAAAGAAAGTACAAGAGACACCCCTTTTCTTTTTGCCTACTTAATTTCCATTCCGTGTTTAAATGATTTCCTTTGTCTCTGTGCCCCATATTTCAGTCTGCCTTTGACCCCCACAGTATCTAAATGGCTAATACGTAATATGTTCACTTTAACCTTCTACATGCTCACCCTACATAAACACTAAATGGGGACTTTTTTTTTTTTAATATTGTGGAAGTTCTCACAGAGGACACTCTTGGGTAGCTTTTGCTCAGGTCTATATAAGAAAGTGCAGCAGTGGGGTGCCTGGGTGTCTCAGTCGGTGAAGCATTTGCCTTTGGGCTCAGGTCATGATCCCAGAGTCCTGGGATCGAGCCCCACATTGAGCTCCCTGCTCAACGGAGAGTCTGCTTCTTTGTCTCCCACTGCCCCTGCCCACCCAGCTCATGCTCTCTCTCTCTCTTTCTCACTCACTTTCTCTCAAATAAATAAATAAATAATCTTAAAAAACAGAAAATGCCACAGCTAACCAGCCTTCTAATACTCCCAAGAGAAATGATGTGAGAAGGAGAATGGGACAAGGAGAAAGCAGAAAACTAAGCAGTGAAGGTGGGTGGGGAGGAGAGAATAAAGGGAATTAAGACATTACAAGGAGAGAAGAAGAGAAAAAAAAGAAAAAGAGGATCAACTTTCAAGTGAATGCTAAAATTTTCCAAATTTTGCTGCATGGATATCAAATTTAGAAAATGATAAACTTTCTTATTACTATCAGACAATTATCTTTTGACAAGCTTATAGGAATTTGATGGCAGAGACACCAGGTGTTAGTCCAGTAGAGGCTGCCCTGAATGTTCTCAATTTTAAAAATTGAGTCGATTTTTAAAGTGGATTTTTAAAAAATTAGATTCAAGGATTGGACCCACTAGAAGAAATAAACAGACTGATCAATATAATAAGAAATATGACAATGGGATCAAATAGCATAATATAGGTAACATTTTTAAGAAGACATTATCACTCAAATTCAGGGAGCTAAATGGAAAACCAAAGGCACAGGTGTATTAAAGCGGGCAATGGAGAGTTATACTTGCAATTTTTAAAGCACAATAATAATAGTAACAATATCTCATATTTTTAAAGTACTTCAGATTTTTCAAAAAAGCTTTTCATACAGTCTTTATCGAGCAAAACGGTGATTCGAGGGAGGCACCTTTGTAGGTTTTATTTTAAAGGAATATAATGATTCTCCCTCATTTTCTGCCTATCAAATGGAGAAGTGCTGAAAATTTTCACTCCTTGTTTTGGAAACATCATTTCTATTTTCTGATCAGTCAACCCTCAAGATGTTGCTCAGTGTACCCTCCTCCAATCCTTCCCATCAACAATACAACTAGACAGTTCCTGGGCGTAGATTGCAGCAGTGATTTATAATCCAGGATTTTACACAGGCGATTGGAGTTAAACTAGAAGCTTTAACATGTAACAGGCTCTAATGGATTTGCAGTATCTCTGGGAGATTTCTGCACAAGAGGTGGAGGCCTAAATTGAACAGCAATATATCAAGAGCACTTTCCTTTTGATCTTCATACTCATGGCAGGATTTGTTTTAATTAGAGATATATTTAGGCTTGATGATTATAACGTGTGTTTCAGAAATGCATTACAACTTCTGTGGTTCGACAATCACTGGCAGTTTGTACCAGGGAACCTTCATATAGGGAAAAATATTTTTAATATGGCTGTGCACACGAATTTGTGCTTCATGCTAATTTAGGCTCCTGACCAAGGGAAACAAATACCTGATATTTACTATTTTGCCCTTATGATGTCTTGATTTGTGAAATAGATGGTAGTTAAGATGAGAATGGCCGTAGGTAAAATCACAGTGTTCACAACATTATGGTGCAACTATACATATGTGTGTGTGTTTTATAGACATAGTAATATATAGAGTGCATGTGTTATCGGTCAAATCAGAATGATTAGCTGGTAATAGTTTGGGAGGATGAGGGATTAATAGTTTTGGAGTATTTAAAGGACTTGAATGACAAGAGTGTAAAAGAAGATGGATTCAAAATAATGGAAGTAAAGACACTGAGGTTTGACCAGTTAGAAACTCTTACACCCCTGGGGTGGACTGATATGGATATAGACTGTAGGATGAGATGGGGGCTTGAAGAACACAGAATACCCATAAATTATGCTTCCTCTAAGAAACCGATTAGCTTTCAAAAAGGAAAAGTACATTAGCGGTACAAGGCAGGACACGAAGATGGGTCAAGGTGAGCGATGACAATTGATGGTTACTATTCTTTCGGTTTTTGTTTGTTTTTTTCGCTGCGAGGGCTACCAAATTTTGAGACAAAAGTGGACCCTGGGCAGAATTATGAAGTAGGCGAATTTCATTCCCGTCCTTTTTTATTTCAATGTCCTCCCTCTTCCTATAGAAGAAACCGTGCTTTCTGTCTGGTTCACAAAGAGAAGCCGTTGCTGTTCTCTGACTTTTCAAGACACTCGCATTTTGGAGCTCACCTGCCTTACACAGAACATGGTCTTCTGACCTCCACTGAAACGTGTATATTGTGTCCTAGGCATTCATGAAAATTGAGGGGGTGTAAGCATGTATATTAATACACTCCAAGGGTGTTCATTCAGTCTCCTTATGCGTCACTTCAAGATGCATATTTATATAGTTAAAGTTAGTATCCATCTGCCTGAGAAGAAATCCTGCATGGAGGCATGGTCCTGTCAGCTGTTAGGGAGTGATTGCAAATCCAGGAAAGCAGAGGTCTTCTTCATTTCATCCTGCCTATGCTCCCTGCCTTGTTATTTCCTTAGCTATACGGAAGCCTCAGGCACACGGGGCAGGGCCCGTCACTCAGCTGTTTCTGGCAGTCCAGTCTCTACCATGATGCTCTCCTGATGTCACATCCTTAGGAGAAATGCCGTTTGCAGTCTCCAAGTGCTCCTCAGACTGAAGGGGAGAGCACGGCCTAAAGAACAGATGTAAGTGGTCAAGTGTATTTTGTCTCCTCCTGTTAGAATGAGCAATCTGTTGCTATTTGAAACAGCTGTGATTCCACTGTGTCATGGCAATTCATTAAACACATATTATGGTGGTTCACGTCTCTCAATGGCACCACACCAGTACGCCCTTTACCCCCCGGGGGAATGTCTTTTTCTCAGTGGACCATAAACAAAACACAGATGTTTTAGATGGAACTTAAGTGTACTGTCCCAGTGGATACGGTGGGAAAGAGCCAGCCAGAGCATAGCTTTCAGAAGGTGCTTCTGATCTACTCACTTTGCTGCTACAAGTGTTTTTACCCTATTTTTAATGGCTTTGAAGCGGAATCTTTTTGTTTTTGTTTTGCCCGAGAATACAAAATATCTCCATACATGTAGCCAAGAATAATCTTGAATAAATCAGAACATCAATAACACATAAATTTAGTCAATGTAGATGATCAATCCAAATAATTAAGGACAAAAACTGCTAGTTATGGAAGATGACTTATACGAATAGCTATCCACATTATCTTAGGGAAATGTCACATTTTTCCTGAGCGATTTCTAAATAAAACCTAATGTTTTTAATAATACCAAAGAAACCTGTTACAGAGTGAAAAGCTTAGTCAAAACAAATTTATTTATGTGAAATCAGTTTGCCTAACTTAATTATTTCCCACTAAAATGATTCTTTACATATATCATTTAGACATAGCCCAAATCTCCTGTAGACCACCAGGAGCCATGTTAACAAGTACACGTTTTAATTTAAAAGTTAATCCCTACAGTAAGTACCATGTAGTTTATTTGATGCTGCAAAGCCTGGTCTTTTATGAAAAACTAAATGAAAAAAAAGGGTTGGGGGATGAAAGTAAACTAACCCAATTGTAATCCTTAAAAATGTATAACAATTATTTGGGTGGATCCATAATTAAGATTTATTATTGGAAATAAGGGTATTTTACCTTTTAGGGATACATTTTGAGAGAGTTCAAAGTGCATTCCTAGGAGGTGATACTATATACTACTAATATGCGAATTTTCTTTGTTAATTAAGGTGCTTGTCTTTTATTTGTGTCACAAATACCATGGCTGATTCTCCTGTTCTTTCTCCTTCTTTGTCCCTGAACAGCATCACCAGATCCGCCTGAACATCCTACATGGTTTTGATGCTTTTCCATTTACATGTTGGTCTTCCCTTCCTCTGTTTTATGTCAATCAGCTAGACTGAAAGGAACAGGAATGGAGGGCATTTTACATGTTTTATTATAACCAAAAGCCTTATTTTGTACCCAGTCCCTGATCTATCATCAGCATTGTCTGTGTTGTCCACTGGACATACATGAAAATTTCCTGATTTTGAAATTGTCCTTTTTTTTATGTGCACATATCTCATAAAGCTTTTTAAGATTCTCAAGGACAAGGGCCATGATAAAAACATCCTTTTTTTTCCCCCTCTCTAGAGAATCCAGGCATGTTTATTTCATATAGGAGATGCTTGGAAAATAAGACGAGGATGATGGAAAATTCTATTCTACTTCTGGCATTAGGCAGCATGTAGAAATAATTCTTGTAGGATTGTAAATAACTTTGACAAAGAATTTTTTGTACATTTTATACGAAGAAGCTGAAGTGGCTCCTCTGTGTGGCTTGCTTCCGCTATTGGGATACATACAACTTTTTCTTTGTATGTTTAAGACAAACCAAAAAACACTGGGGGATGACAGAATGATATACATGTAAAGACATTCATTTAAATCTTATAATCAATACCAATGCAGTATATCTCTCTTTATTACGATATTTCTTCAATTTAACTCCACTTGTCTATATCTGTGTTATAAAAACGTAGAAAAAGAGACAGCATTTAAAACATATTTGGGGGGCACCTGGGTGGCTCAGTCGGTTAGGCATCGGCCTTTGGCTCAGGTCATGATCCCAGAATTCCAGGATGGAACCCCACAGCAGGCTCCCTGCTTAGCGGGGAGTCTGTTTCTCCCCCTCCCTCTGCTCCTCCCCCTGCTCCTTCTCTCCCTCTGTCTCTCTCACTCTCTCTCTCAAATAAATTAAATCTTGAAAAAAAACCATTTTGTAATTTACATTAAAGGAAAAGGTGGATATTTTAAGATCTTCTGTTTTTTATTTCAAAGAAAATAGAAACAACGTACTATTTTATACAAGTGAATACTTTCAGGATTGTATGGGGTACATAAGTAAAGTATTCTCTACCACATGCTGTCTTTTTGTTACTATCATCAAAGTGCATTCTCTAGCTCAGTGTTACCCATCCTTCTTGAACTCATAGGAAAGACTTGGTCTTGGAAACACTATCTTGAAACCTATTCACATAATGTGTTGTGTTGTTAGCTAGTCATTTCTTGTATATGAGACATTAGGATTGCCTACTCCTTCATCAGGATTGTGAACTCCTTATCATATGCATCTCTTGTACATTTCACAGCATCTTGTAGTTATTCAGAAAATACCTGCTGATTGCTTTGTTGATTAACTGAAAATAGGTTACTCTTTTGACGAGTTGTTGCTCTAAGTATGAAAGAGTAGTCTTCTCTTTCTATTTATTATTAATCTTCATGCATTTCCAAATCTTTAAATATATGTTCCTAATACAGCATTAACTTTTTTATAATAATTATTCAAAGTTTGATAATAGAAGTCTTTCTCCTATATTTATAAATAAATAAATAACAATTAAATCAAAATCAGTTTGTTGTTTAGTTGTAAAGAGTAATTACTACCTATGATATCTTAAGTTTCTACCTTAACTGGATAGGATTACTGTAGTATCATTTATTTAGGGTAATATAATTTTATTTCTTACTCTAAGAAACTGTAAGAAATGAATATGGAGGTATTTAAGCATAAAAGATTTTCTTTCTTTGCTATTTTTTTCAGTGTTGTAAATTTTTGATAACCTAAAAATCAAAGAAAATTCATTTTTTAAAATTAATGTTCATCATGCTGCAGAATGGCTTATATTTGTTCAAAGAAAACAAATACTTCAACAAGTAGAAATATTAATTGTCTCGTACATATTAAACACATTTAACAACAGATTAGATCAAAGAGCTATGACCGACAATCAATAGTGTTTAGGAAATTCAAATTTACTACCTCAGTTTTTATTTCTGAAATTAAAAAAAATATCAATTATAATTTTCTTCACATCCTGAATAGAGAAAACTAAATACACTAGCACCTGCCCCATTGCTACATCCCCCTTATCTGATGTTGAAAACACTTCTGGTCCTTTCTGTCAGCTGGGATGCTTCTTACAAGGCAGTGACAAAGGATCAGCTGCTTCTCTTAGCTTTTATTTGCACTGGCCCTGAGGCCCTTTTAACCTGGGAAACCATCCTGAGACAAGACAATCAGAGCAGCACTCTTCAGTCCAGCCAGCACAGGATCCCCAGCAGGCGAACTATGTGTGGGCTTTTAACATCAGCAACAGGGGCACTAAAAGAGTTGAAAAAATGTTTTCAAGCTTCAAAGTAGCTATCATGAAAAGTAAATAAAAACTTTGCTGGCTTTAGCACTCTTCTTTTATGGTTACTACAGTTTTCTTTAACTGTCTTTCAAACATACATAATAGTACCCCTTACCCAGCTGTAGTAACCGTTAACCCATAACCAAACTGTTCCACATACCCATTCACATCCCCACCCAGATTATTTTGAAGCACATTCTAGATATCATATATTTTCATCCATAAATATTTCAACCCATGGTTATGCAATTTTAATTTAGAATTACATGATGGGGGTAGAGAAGGCCGAATACCATAATATTTTCTGTGTCTAGGGGCTTTGCAAATCTTAACTTGGCTCTCATTGCACACGTAAACACTTAAAGTCAGTGTGACTATTTGTAAAATAAACATTACACACACACACAATTACAAGGTCAAGTGTTCAGACATAGAGTAAATAACTTAAAAACTCTTCATCCCTGGAGGCTCCTTGTCCATTCTCTGGAGACTGCTCCTTCTCACCTTAGTGTTTGCTTCTGTGTTTTCCAAATCGGTCTTGCTCTGCAAGTCTTCCGTGCTTCTCTGTGTGGTCCAGGTTAATTTCTTGCCCCAAGATCCTGACCAGCTTTTTTCTTTCTTTTTTTTTTTTTATCCTTTCATATTCTCTTTCAGTCCTCTCTATCATTAGTCTCTCTCTCTCTCTCAATCAACAGTCTAATGATTTAGATAGACGTGTACACCGTTGTAACCCACCCATGTGGATCCAGACACAGGGCACCAAGGATACTCCCCTTGCCCCTGTCTCGTAAATACTCTCCTGCCTCTTCCACCCAGAGACAATCTCTTCTTTTGATATCTATCACTATATTTTCAATTTGTCTGTTCTAGAACTTCGTATAAATGGGATCACAGAGTATATACGTTTTTGTGTTTCTCCTTCAGCTCAGCATTGTGTCCGCGAGCTTCATTAGAACCAGTGTCATTGTGTGTATCAAGAGTGGGTTCTTTTATGGCAGAGTTCTAGTCCATTGCGTAAATATATCACATTTTGTTTATTCATTCCCCTGTTGATAGACGCCCGGGTTGTTTACGGTGTTTGATACTTATGAATAAAGCTGCTATGAATATTTTTGCACAAGCATTTTCAAGGGTCTATATTTTTATCTCTTAAGTATGCCTGATTGGTTTTATTTTGGGGAATCTATATTTTCTTTTCTCTTTGGTAAATATTTGGTATGTCTTATCGAGGTTATCCATTTTATTTTCCCATTCAAAAAATCAGCTTTTGGTTTTATTCAGTGCCTCTTTTGGGGTTATTTTGTTTTATTTTTTAATTGATTTTGCTCTTTATTCCTTCTTTGTGCTTATTCGAGGTTTACTTTTCTTTTTCTAGTTTCTTATGATAGAAACTTAGATTATTGATTTGAGACCCTTCTGCTTTCCTTATATTAGAGTTTAATGTGATAATATTCTCTCTAAGCATTGCTTTAGCGGCATCTCACGTAGTTTGATGTCCAGCTTTTCATTTATAGTCAGTTAATTTTTTTCCTTACTATTCCCAGTGTTGTCTTTTTTGATCCATTTTATTTAGAAATGTGATGTTAGTGTCTGTAATGGGTGTTTATAGACATCACTCTATTGTCGGTTTCTCATTTAATCCCACTGTGGACAGAAAACATACCTGGAATGATTTCAATCCTGTTAAATTTATTGAGGTTTATTTTATGGTCTAGAATATGATCTACCCTAATAATTATCTGAGTTCACTTGAAAATAATTCCTTTTCTTCCGTTATTGACCAATGTGGTCTCTAAATTACACTTAGGGCAAATGCGTTGGTAATACTTTGAGTCTTCTATATCCTGATTTTCTAACTATTTGCTCTGTCAGTTCTTGAGAGAGGGCTCAATGATACCTCCATCTGCAATAGTTGTGTTAGTTATCTATTACTGCATGGCAAATTACCCCCACATTTAGTGGCTTAAAAATGACAACACATACTTATTATCTCTGAGTTTCTGGTTTGCCTTCAAGATTTTCTCTGAATCTTTGGTTTTCAGCAGTTTGTCTAAGATGCACTGATGGGTGTTTTTCTTTATGTTTTTCCTGTTTTTGGTTTTCTGAGAATCTGGAAACTGTAAGTATATATATTTTACCAAATTTTGGGAATAATCAACCACGATGTATTCATATTATTTCTGCCCCATTCTCTTACTCTTCTTCTTAACTTTAATTACATGCAATGCTACACCTTTTGATATCGTCCCACAGGACCCTGAGACTTTGCCACTTTTACAACCTGTTCTTCAGACCGATCGTTTATATTCATATACATTTCAGTTCACTCTCTCATTCTCCTGTCATCTCCATTCTGCTGTTAAACCTATCCTATGAGTTTTTATTTCACATATTGTATTTTTTTAAGTTTGACAATTTAACTTCAGTTCTTTTTTTTTCACTTTTTTGCTGAGATTTACTCTTTCATTCACTGTGAGAATATTTTCCTTATGTCATTAAGCATGGTTAGAATAGCTGCTTCAAGATTCTTGTCTGCTAATCCCAATGCCTGGGTCATTTTGGGGTTGGTGTCCCTGTCTTTTCTCTTGAGAATGAATCACTATATTCTTTGTCCTCTGAATTTGAAAGAATTCTAGAGTAACCGAGTGTATCTGGACGCTGTTGAATGTGAGTTTGTGAAGAACGTATTTTCTTTTAAATCCTTCCAAAGAGTGTTGACTTTTTTCAATTGTTTGAGTTGGCAATAAACTTGGGACTCAGACTGCAAACTTCATCTCTTTTGAAGCAGCTCAGATGTCAGTTCAGTTCTTCCATCCTTAGCTGACTTCTGTGGTCTGCTTTACACAGGCGTGATTTAGGGTTCCACTGCGTAGTTGAACACAGTGTGACTACAGATTTGGGGGTCTTTTTCTCTGTCTCCCTCCTTTCTGGGGCTTATTTCCTCACTTTCTGGAAGGTGCAGTTTCCTTGAAGTCGGTCGTCTGTTTCTTTGGGTCAGAAAGTCTGCTGATTTGCTGTGAGAATTTTGTTTACTCTGTGTGGTACCTCCTGGGGCATTCTTTTAGGCTAAGCTGTGAAAAAAGTTAGTCTCTTGTGTTGTTCCTTTATGCAGGCATGAGCGCCTCCAATGTCCACCTGCTTTTTTGCACCTTATGGTACCTCCAGCTGGTTGTTTTGTTATGCAAGCAGTCCTTGTATGTACAGTAACATGATAACTGAAACCAGTTACAAAATGCTTTCAATTACAGTCCCAAGAGACTTTTCAGGGAGCACAATCAGAGAAACGGTATCATCAGATAAGGTCTCAATATGCGTTTAAGATCTAAGATAGGCACTTTGGAGATTAAAATAACAAGATCATCTTATTTCTCCTATTACAGGGTATTTTGTTAATAATGTATAATTGAAAAGATGAGAAGGGGCTGGACGTATTAATAGTTTATAATAAAACTTCTATGGAACATAAGAACTAGGATGATCGGTAGGGGAAGAAAGGGATAAAGAAAGGGGGGGTAATCAGAAGGGGGAATGAAACATGAGAGACTATGGACTATGAGAAACAAACTGAGGACTTCAGAGGGGAGGGGGGTGGGGGAATGGGATAGACCGGTGATGGGTAGTAAGGAGGGCACGTATTGCATGGTGCACTGGGTGTTATACACAACTAATGAATCATCGAGCCTTACATCGGAAACCGGGGATGTACTGTATGGTGACTAACATAATATAATAAAAAATCATTTAAAAAAAAAAAAAAAGAAAAAAAAAAGAAAAAAAAAGTTTATAATAAAACAAAGTTTTAGACACGTAAATTTTTATGTTATTTCGAAAGCTGTGTTTTTATAGCTTTTATAGTTGTGGCAGATCACAATAACATGATTAGGGAGCTGGTCTCAAGTTTAACCTTTTAGGGACCCTTGTTGTTTACATAAAACATCCAGTGTAGTACTTAGCACATAGTAGGTGTGCAAGAAATGTGTATTTATTTACCTACTTTTCCTCACTCTTTTCTTCTCCAGAGCAAATAAAACAAGTACCCTTTTCAATCGGTTCAGTTTACTAGTTCCCAAGTATTGTTGTATTTTAAGAAAGCTTAATGAAGCTTAGGCAAGAAATAGTCGTTTGCGTACGGCTTAAAGCAGTTTCTACAGCAGAACTGTAAAAGAATGGAACATTTATTGCAAAATGAATAAGAACATGTGTATCTTCTGTACAGCTCTCCAGATTCACTTTGTTTTTGCCCTGGTGAATGAAGCAGCACATAATGAAGGACCTCCATTCAGATTTTAAACTAATTGTCTCTGGGGTCTCCTTGGCTAGAGTGGAGGAAGTTCTCATAAATGGTCTATGCTACTCTTCTATGGAGTCGAATTCAGGCCATTTCCTTCATGGAGAATCTCTTCAGGGTCACATATCTTTTACTAAGTGCATGATTTTAAGGCAAGTGACATCATAAAATTTGATTAACTGTAGACAAGTAAGACAGTGGTGGGATCTCCATAGGTGGATGGTATGAATTTGCTCACTCTCTGGGTGTCGGTCCAGTCAGGTCGTCTATCAGTGCTTCTCATACTTTAATGTGCATCTTGTTAAAATTTGGATTCTGATTCAGTAGGTTTGGAATGAGTCCGAGATTCTGCATTTCTAACAAGATCCCGGGTGAGGTGTATGCTGCTGATCTGTGGACCACACTTTGACCTCCTACATTATACCACTGACTTGCTATGTCAACTGGAATCAGGTTTAGAATATTTGCTTTTATTCCCTCCCTTTTAAAATTGTGATTACTGCAACCACAGAATTCTTTAAAGCTTCTTGGATAAAAAGGCTTGATGTAAAATGGATTTCACTCAGTGTCAATCACAACATCCCATGATTTTAGATTTTCTTGGCAATTGTTCTTTCTGGTGTATTTCTTAGTACACTTGACGTGTTCCATGATACAATTTTTTTTTGTTTGTTGTCCCGAGACTTCGCGTTTACATATAATAAAATGTACTAACTAAAAGGGAACTTCACTATTATTTCAGTTTCTCACTTCACAGATGAGCAAACTGAGGCTAGATTAATTATGTGACTTCACTACCTACATTTTTGAGCTTCTTTAACATGCGAAATAATGAGCGTTGGTTGATTTGGAAACATCATATTGTGGTTTTGTTTACAAACAATTATTAAATGACTGCATTGATTGCAATTTAACCAATAACTTCCATAAAACAGTTAGAAATATTTTTTCACTGCCTTGAACCACTTTGACCTTATGCAGACATAGCATATCCAGAGATCTCTTTTGCCAAGAAAACGAATACCTCACCTTTTTATTGGAGGTATTAAATGGGAACATTCACTAACATGGTAAAAATTACCCTTTGAAAGTAGACATTTAGTTTGTTAAGCTAATCTCTACCAAGTCGAAAGGCATTGCCTGTAATATTCTAGCTAAGTATACACACACAAGAGATGATTAAATATAGAACCTAACCCATATGTTTGAGTGTAAATTTAAAACATGATAGTAATATGAATGACTGGGTCCCTTCAGTTTTCAAATGCAAAGTTCAAGTGGAAACTTCATTTTATCTGCCCATTTTTTTTCAGTGAAGTTTTATTTAAAATTAAAATGGATACATCCCTGCTGTGTCAGCCAGCCCTCCAGATTCCACTGCACAGCACAGTTCTTCTTATATATCTACTTATGCTTCTCTAAAACTGAACTCACATTTTCTATTTTCTCTAAATGCTTTCCCTGTTGAACTAGGTGGGAATATAATTCTCCCAACATTAAATTGAACTTGTCTTTGAGTCTTTCTTCTCGTTAGCTCCGTATATCATATCAGCCAGTTTCACCAGTTCTTTTTCCCAACTGCTTTTGTTACACTATAAATCTTACTGACATCACCCTTGCTCAAATCATGGTTAACTCCCACCTAGTTTAGAAAACATCCCCTCTATCGATTTTTCTTCTTCCAGCCTCACTCCAGCTTAATCCATACCTAATTGTTAACACTAGATCATTCCTTTTGAAACCATTAGTATGCTCACCTTGACCTGAATCCTTAAAATTGCTCTCCCTTATCTGTAGAATAAAATACAAACTCTTTATCCCAGTATTCAAGGCTCTTTACAATCCACCCCCAAACCTACCTTTCAGGCTTTACTTTGTACTAATCCCAACATAAACCCTCTACTGTAGTCAATTTGCTTGACTTTCTGCCTCCCTAACATGCCATGTACTTTGTGGTCCTATGTCTTTGGCCATTTCCCTAGACATGTAAGCATTCCCTTTCCTCTGTCTCCACGGAGATAAACTTAAATAGAAACTACAACCTTTTTGACTGATAAGAAGTGTTAAAGTTAATGGAGTTTAACCTCTCACGTCTTCCACCATTTTAAGAAATTGAACAATAAAAGTGTAGGTTCATACTTCCTGATGTCTAATGAACAGTGTACCAATCATTGCATAAAGCTGGTCATTTCCTATCTACCACATTACCTAAGTGTATGATAAATTAAATTTTGGTAAAGATAAAAACCTATGAAATTTGACCATCATAAACTATATCAAGGAAGTTCAAATGAAGCCCAATGTCCTACGTGTTCTGTGGATTGGCTAATGACAAGTTCCAAACTGACATTTCAACGAATCTAAGATTTTTCTGGTCCTAGTAATGAAGTGCTCACACTTTATGCCTTGCTAATATCATGATGAATCCTGTAAAAATTCCCAGGTTGGGCTTTAAGCAGCATTTTAAAATCTCTCAAATTTTATTAGTGTATGTGTGTGGAGTGGAGGCAGATTAGCTTATTATAAAAAGTAAATCAACAAATACTTAGTAAGAATAGCCCTTAGTAAGGGATGATAGTGAGAGAGGAGAATTATTCTCCTGTATACTGAGGATAAGTGGAATCTGCCACATACAAGTTAACATTCTTAAGTTTAGGAATTAAAATACATTCAGTAGTGACCTTGAAATAATCTATCCCAGATGATTTTATTGGTCGTACAATATTTTGTTAAGCACGTGGCACTACTATAGAGTGAATCAGCTGCCGGTATTCATGATGATTTGCTCTAACTGAGGTTAGAAGGATTACGATTTTCCAGATAACCTGTGTACTGTGATTTGAATTTTAAATACAAAATAATTGTAGATATTTGATAATAACTCGTGATAGTTTATGCAGTTAATATTTTCTGTTGACAAAGTATAATAAAACAGTTTGTACATTTTCAAAAAGAAAGAGTACAAATGATGTAAAGCCATCTTTAGGAAATTGCCTATCTCAGCAAGTGTCAGCACAGGGCGGAACAAAATGTCACCTCTCCACCGATGGAATGACATATATATATATATACCCCAGAGCTTAGAATCAAGAGGGAAATGGGGAACAAGGAACCAGTAAGGATATGAAATCTTCATTGACTGTGTGAGTTTACTTAGAAATGACTAAGATTGCATATGTTGTCACCAAGTCAAATGGTGGCTCAACAGAAATATAGTTGTAGTAAAATAAACAAAGATACTTTTATGTGAGACTTGAGTTCATGGCTTGTGCTACAAGAAATGATTCTCTACAGGCTGAAGTCTACCAACAGTAAGTTAGATGTTCTATTCACATCTATTTTCTACAGAGAATGTCCAGCCAGCCAGTAAGTTACAAAGTCAAGTATACTGTGGGTGATTAATTTACTGTATATGTGCATTGTTCTGATTTATTGGTTAGCTTGAATCTAGAATTATGGAATTAATGATTACTATGACCACCAAAAGCCAGTTAAAAGAATACCCACAGCAGCTTGATTAATGGGTAAAAATTCAAAACAACCCGAAAATCCATCAACAGGAAAATGAATAAACAAGTTCTGGTATATTTATATGATGGAATATTACTCAGCAATAAAAAAGAATAACCTGACCACTTCCTGTTTCAGATCTAACTTATAAAGAGTTTGGAATCCACCATTTCTGTTCTTATAGCAAAAAAATCTGAAAATTGATAATCAGTGACTTTTCTTGGACCCCATCAAACAGCTGAAATTTCAGGGCAAACCATCACCCTGAAATCTGAAGGGACAGGCAAGTAGAATCACAGCCAAGATCTATTTATGAGGAACCAAAGCCACTGGAGCCATAAAGAGGTAGGAAGATTTAACTAGTAGGTTTGATGAATTGTTAGAGGCTGAATGTAGACTACTGTGAGAGTGAGAAATTCTTGGGAGTTGCGTTTTGACAGGAACCCCACTCTTTTAGAGGTATTACTTTCAGGAATACCATGCTGATGATGCAAGAATGATCTCATTGCAGAGATGTACTTGTGAAGGTCACAGCTCGGAGACATATGACCACAAATTCAATAACTTAGATGAAATAGACCAATTCCTTGGGAGACACAAAACTACCAAAACTTACACAGGGAAAAATCGAAAATCGGCCTATTTCTACTAAAGAAACTGAATCAATAATAACTTTTCAGAAAAAGAAAGTACCGGGCTTAGTTGGTTTCACTAGTGAATTCTACCAAACATTTAAAGAAGAAATGATACCCAATCAAATTCTGGTTCTTTTGAAGAAACTGTTTCTGGGGTCATTGTTTGATTTTTCTCCTGGTATCAGAAGAGCTCTTCCCAGCTGTCCTATTTCCTGGTTCTTTCCCACAGACCAGCTAGTCTACAATTTAGCCTCTATCTTAAATGTCCTCCCAATATCCTTTCGCGGCAACCTTTGCAGTTCTTCAGAGCACCTTAAGACTTCAACTTCTTCACTCTATTGCAAAGAAAGTTGGTTCCTTTAGGATGCCTTTGTTTTATGGCCTGTTTCTCCCCAGAGGCAAAATGTTTGAGCCAGGGCTCCAGAGCTGAGGGTAGAAATGATAACAAGCCTGGAACCGACTGACATACCCACTCTAGAAGCTAAGTGCTCAGTGGGTGGGGGCCAGCAGGCTGGGGACCTCTCCACTTGCCTCTCCTGGCATGAAACCTCCTCTTGCCAAGCAGAGGAGGGGCAATTGTTGTTCCGGTATTGCCAGCACACTACTTTCAAGACAGAACTTCTGTTCCACTAGTGGGGGCTAAAAGAAGGGAGAAGAAGGGAGCTCCACCTCTCAACCATATTCAACAGGGACTTGACCTCAGTATCCCTGAGTCTTCCATGCAGAGTCCATGTACACGTACTAGGTAGAAACTCTCTGACCTTCTAGGGACACTAATTTCTGTTGAAACCACTGATAATCAGAATTTTGATTATATGGGAACTGAATATATATATATATACATATATATATATGTATATATATATATATGCACACACAAATAGGAAAGTATTATTTCTGTTTATTTCTGTCTAATTTATGTTATTCTACCATATTTACTTTTTTAACTAGAAAGGAAATAAGTTGGAAAGAAGACTAGGCTTCTATTAACATGTCTAAGGACAAGTCTCTAAGGAGAACAGAAGCATAAAAGGAAGCAGAGAATTTTTAATTAATGATAAGGGCTATAAAATATTGGATTAATAGATTAGCATGTCATATCTTTCTCATTATTTTGTCAGAACAAAATACATAGTGTTAAATGTAGTTTTAATATTGCCGCTGCTTTGATGGTGTCAGCATTCAAGCTGCTCCTGCAATGTTTACATTGCAGATTTTACGTCGGTAACCTGAACAGTTTATGAAATGCTGGTGCATACGTGATGATTTTTAATTTCTTTTCGCTTGAAAATCCTGTAAAGTAGACAAAACCGAGCGTCCACCCAACAGAGACGGTAAATGGCAGGGCCTGCACTCAAATCCTCGGCCATTCCGGGTGCTTACTTCATTTACTAACCTCCCAGACGCTGTACGTTATTAATAACATGCACTACACTGGAGCAGGACTGCCTTCCTCAGCCTCTGGACCACCTCTACCATGACTGCATTTGGAGTTTAAAACCTGTGGGTCTGATGAGACAATAAAAGATACCAAAGTCTCTAACTCCTGTTAAAAGATGAACTGAGGCATATTAAAAATTTTAAGAGTTTATTTGAGCAAAGATCGATTAGAATGGGGCAGTACCACATCAGAAGTGGTTAGGAGCGCTCCCCTGACAGAAGCTCAGCCAGAGACTTTTATAGAGAAAAGCAGAAGCAAAATAAGGAAATTATTGATCTGCTACAACTTAAAGCCTCCTTGGCTGTTTGAGATCGGTTGTCCTTAGATTTCAATTTCGTAACCTTGAGGCATTTACAGGCTTAAATTTTGGTTCGCTTAGCTAGGCTCCCTGGCAGGCAAATGGCCTCTTTGTTTAATTAATTTAATACTCCAATTGCCTAATCTTAGTTCTTAGTTGGACCTCTGCTCTGACCATTTTTTACCTTCATTATTGGAGGTTGCTTTTCCTAGGAGTGTCATAGTACCCAGAGTTTATCTCTGTCAACTACTTCTCGTCTGTCTATAAATGGTCTTCTCACTAGAATTAGCACAGTGCCAGGCACATACCAGATCAGCAAGGAATGTTGGTTGGGTGAAGAAATGGCTGAAAGCATAAACGTGTATTGTTCTACCTCCTCTTAATTGCTTTCTGTTTTCACCCTTGCTTAGCCTGCTGGTCATTACCATGATGCCTTTTTATCCCTCTGTGTACACCACCATCAATTTATACTCTGGGCTTACTAGGGTATTGACAGAGAGATCGGACAAAGTCAGTAAGTGTTATACCAACTTTCAAGAAGCAATGTGATGTCAATGCTATTGTATTTTAGGAGATTAATAAATATTTGCTTAATGAATGAACAAAGGGAGAAACACTAATTTTTCCAATGATGAGGCTACATTTTCAGGGATAGAATCCAAAGTAAATTCTGTTCCTCAACTTTCACAGAAGCAGAAGAAGGTAGCTCTTACCAGAGGCTACGTATTAAATTCTGTGAAGACCTATTTGCAGATCTGAGCAACTGGGGGAACCTAAGGAAAACTTACCCAGGTTTTGGTAGCTAACATTAAGGTTGGGAAACATTTTTTAAAAATAAAGTTATATTTACAAATTTTAAAACCTTTATATATATCAAAATTTTATATTTATATATTATGAATTGCATATTATATATTATACATGTTCTATATTATATATTGTACAAATATATATATATATATATATGGGAGAGGGAGAAACAGACTTGCCGCTGAGCAGGGAGCTGCATGACAGGGGCTCGATCCAAGGACCCAGAGTTCATGACCTGAGCCAAAGGCAGACGCTTAACTGACTGAGCCACCCAGGTGCCCCTTGTTTAAAAAGTAAACATGTATAGGACATTCTCTGGAGTGGGTGCCTCTAGGCAATGAGATTAAAGGTGATTTTTGCTTTCTTCTTTGAATTATTTTATTACCTGCATATTTAAAAAGGAAATAATCTTTGAAATTTAAAAAACAACACAGTACAGATAGTCTCAATACTTTGTGGTATGTTTTCAATATCACCTGTTGCTAATAATCAGTGGTACTAAATGGTCTCTGGGCTTAGCCAGGAGAGAGTGATGATATCTGGGGTGTAGATAAGAAAGAAGGATGGAAAGACGGAAACAAAAAACGAGAATGGTTTGACTAAAAACAAAATTCTTCCAGAAATACTTGCAAGTCGTAGGTTCCCAGGGAAGGCTTTCTTTCCTTCTTAAACATTCCTCTTCATCCACATGGCTTGGAGGATGCAGGCTCCCCAAGGCTGTGGCAACAATCAGAAAGTGCTCTAATGCACCGGTAGAGTAGAAGAAAGGAAGAGAAGGGGATGATCAGTCTAGGATGATGCTCCTTGACTTCTGTCAAGGAAAGTACCACATAATCTGCTTATCTGGTTTTTAAGTTTTAGAGCAAAGTGGAATCAATTATTTCGAAATTTGCTTGCATTAGCTACTTGGAATTTGTTCAGTGTCTTTCAGCAGATTAAACACATGTTAAAACTCAGTCGAATATCTGTTTTTAATATATTCCCCAACCTTCATGAAATCAGTTGTTTTGCAGAATATGATTATGAACTACTAAAATTCACTAATTATGTTTTAAAAATATAATTAAATAATGGCACCATATTTTCAAAGTAAAATCAATTTGAAATTATTAGTCTAAACTTAACTGCGTTTTATCATAGGGGAAAATTGTCTGGGTGTGGGCGAATAATCCACAGGAGACCTGCAATTTTTATGGTATTATTGTTGACAAATATAAAAGAACTATAATGAATGAAAAAACATTGAATCAAGAAATTATAGAGAGCTTGAATATTCACTCCATATCATTATTGATTCTACAAAATAATAGTAGTATTGTATTAGTATTACTGTGTTGTGCAAAAATAATCAATTTAATAAAATAAAAGTGATGTTAAGTTCAATGAACAATAAATAATGTTATTAATAATTTTCAAATGTTTATATTAATAATAGATCATCAAGGACATCAACATCCAGGGGATGAACTGAGCTGACTGAACATTTTGGTGACATCAGATTTATGGGCTTATTGCTTGACTTTCTTGATTGTGTCTGAGGCAATTTCCTTGGAAACCCTAGGACCCCAATTTGGAGGGTTACCCCAGATGAAAAAGATGATAAATATAACAACTGAATTATTTTTGGCTTTTCTACAATGTAAAATATCATTATTAAAATAACTAATAATATAATTAACAACTACTACTAATAATTAACAACTATCTACTTTCTAACATTTGCGTAGGAATTTTAATAATCATACGATTCAGAAACCTTGTTAAACAAATTCAAACATCTAACTATAGGTTTGTATTTTCCTCACCAAACTTCATCTGCTCCCCGTCTTGTTCTATTTTTTTTTCTTTTTCAGGTTTCATCTGAAAGTTTGGACAATCACTCACTCTGAACTTTGAATTAGTCAAAATTATTCTGTCTCCATCGCTGATTTTTAACTCCGTATTTCACCTTTTAAATCTTATTTATCACTCTTCAGGGAGAAATTATTAAGCTGCCTTTCCAAATCTCCTATTATTTATGTGAAAATGTTAGGTAACCATAAACTGTAACTGGATATTAGTGTTAGTTATTTTTATTTCTTTCTTTTTTGAAAGAAAAAATGATGTTTGAAAGTAGCAGATAGAGGTACTATAGGTCAACAGAAGGGGTACAGATCATCGCTACCATTCACGCATCTTGATATGACTCACATTTAGTGGGAAATAAATGATTAACATGAAACTGCAGCAAGGCAGCAAGTGAAAACAATTTTGGACAAGACTATAATTTTTATGCTTTGAATGAAGAAGTAGCCACAGAGAAAAGGCTTTCCTGGTAGGAAAGGTTTTTCTGATATGTAGTGACTACATGCATTGGTTTTGGATTCAGGTGGACCTGAGTTATTTTTCAAAACTGTATTAATTTTTAATCACACAGTGCCTCATGAATAAATTTTCTGGATAAGAGTTCAAACACAACCGATAAATATAAAGCTCCTTTGACTATCTTTCCTCACCCCTGATCCTAGTCCCTTTGTGGAAATAATTATTGTTGTCAGTTTGGACATATTCCCCCAGAAATTGTCTAAGATATATAGATATCAATATAAATATCAATATATTATAGTTGTTAGCAGATATAAGAAGACCTCCATAGGAAACATATTTTTCATTAATTTTTTATTTGACATTATATGTCAGGAATTTTTCCATAGCTAGCAATGAATACAAATGATTGCTTCCATTTATTTGTTATGAAGAACAGTACACATAGTAGTGAAATAAATATCCTTAAGTCAGCTTCTTTATGCAAGTAGGAGAGGAGTAATATCCCTGATTTACGGTGTATGGGCATGTTTTGTGTTTACTGAGCACTAAGGTGCCTGGGACTCTTTCCCCATTTTCTGGATCAAAGAACTGAGGCATAGGGAGAGTAAGTATTTATTTATTTACTTATTTTAGAGAGGAGAGGGTGGAGGAGGAAAAGAGGGAGAGAGAGAATCTTAAGCAGACTCTATGCCCAGCCTGGAGCCCAAAGCAGGGCTCCATCTCACAACCTTGAGATCACAACCTGAGCCGAAATCAAGAGTCCAATGTTTAACTGACTTGAGCCACCCAGGTGCCCCAAGAGTAAATACTTTTACTAAGAAGATGGAAACTAAGGTGTGAGAGATTAAATAACTCACTGAAGGTTATATGGAGATTAAGTGGCAGAGCAGGGACCTGTGCCCAGAGTATTCTGAAGTCTTAGCCGTGTTGCTGCGCGGTCTCTGGAGCAGACCCCCAAACTGTAGCTAAACAGACAGACTTGCACTCTCCCTATGGTCATGTGTGAGCTCCTATTACCCTCAGCTTCACCAATACCCAATATTATAAAATGTTTAAATACTTACCGACCTGACAGGCAAAAAATAGTATCTCGTTATCTTGATTTGCATTTCCCAGATTTCTGGCAGCGTTGAACATCTATTTACAGTTTAGCAGACATTTGTATTTCCTTTTCTGGGATTTATTTTAAAGAGATCTGGGATGTGAGGGTGATCTGGTTGCAACATCTGTCACCTCAGTGATCGCCAGGGTTGATGTGGCTGCTCTGTTGGCTAGCCCGGTGTCCCCTTCAGTCTGCAGCACTCCATGTGTGTCCCTTCCCAAGCACTGTGCGCTGGCTTGCTCACGCAGGACAACCATCCCCCATAAGGGAGGACCTTCTTAGATCAAGAGTATGCGAGTAGCGGCGCTCTCCTGCTAGAACCTCCAAAGAAACTCTCAAGGTCCATTTGTAAGAGAACGTAGTGTAAAAAATATAAAAATATGGATCTGAAAACTGAAGGATTCGATGTAAAGGTGAAATGAATCCTTACGCTGGATCTCTCTCCACTCTCTCTCCACGCACACGCACACTCACACACTAAAGAGTTGGTATGTGTTTCTGTATGTTTCCACATAAACACCTGTAGCATATTAAACTCTACAGTCAGTATGTGCACAGGTATCATACAAATGGTTTACAGACTTAATATGTGGCCTGGGTGTTGATGAGCGATGCATTCTGTGCGGGTCATTGTCAGCGGGTCCCCATCTAGCTTCACTGGCTTTCTATGCCCCGACCTGGGAGGATGGCCCGCACAGGACTGCCTCGCATTGGCTCCTGTGCCCTTTGGCTTCTAGTTGGGTTCAGCCAATGTCAGGGCAGCAGGGAAACAACCTCCGTACTTATCGCTTCTCTGTGTCTCCACTGCTGCCACGCTGTGGATGTGGCAGGACTTGCCTCCACCGTGGCCACAGCTCTTGCTGGGCAGGGCTCAGGCTCTCGAGCAATTCAGGTTGTATGGTTTTCTTGCCTCGCCCTTGGAGGCCCAGGGCTTGGGAGAGCTTCCCACCGTTCTACCTCCTGGGGGTTTCCCACCCCTTACCGGTCTCTGTCACTCTGTCCACTGTTCTGTAAGTCGTCCTTCTATGAAAATCTCCTTGGCTACGTGATTTTGAGTAGCACATCTGGTTTTTGCTGGGACATTGCTGGGCACGACTTCTAATTAGAGTACTAATGACATTTTAATCTAAGAGTAGCTAGGAAAATCTCCTTCCTGATTTTGGTCCAAATCCTCTTCTTTAGAAAATCAGATTCTGCGTAATCTACTTATTTGTTCCACATCCAGCAGACCCATGCCAATCAGCACTATGCTGAGTATTTGCTTTTCTCATAGCTGTGATTCTTTCCAGCAACAGGGAAATCTGAAGTTCAAGCTGATGTTTAGATAGTATCACCAATTGTTTTGTGCAGGCTAAACTTGTATCCTAAGGAGCATATGTATTTTTTACTTTGGAAAATTTCAAACATGTACAAAAGTAGATAGAATAATGTAATGAACCCACATCTATCCCAAACTCAGTTTCAGTAATTATCAACACATAGCCAATCTTATTTCATCTGTATCTGCATCCACTTGCTCTCTTCTCACGTTGTTTTGAAGAAATCTTAGAGATTGTTATCATTCCTCCATAAATATCTTGGTAGATGTCCTTGATATCATTAAATACGTAGTGTTCAAATGTCCAGTTGTCTTACATGTTTAATAGTTTGAATTAAGACTCTACATTTCAATTGATTATCATGTTTTGTAATTCTCCTTTGATCTACTGGTTTCTCACCCATTTCTTTTTTTCCCTTGAGATTTGTTGGTTGAAGACACAGTGTCAGTTGTTTGAAGAATGTCCCATAACTTGAAATGTGCTTTTTGCATATCCATATTGTTTTGTAACATACCTCTCTAAACTCTGTATTTCCTGTAAGTTAGTAGTTGGAAAGTGATAGAGGGTTTTATCAGATTCAAGTTAGTTGTGTGTTAAGACATTTAAAAAATGGTGTTGTATTCTTTCATCAAGAAACTTCTAATCTCTAGTTGCCCTTCTTTTAGAGATGTTAGTAGCCATTGATTCTCAAAGCCTAGGTCCACTTGGCGTTGCAAAATTATAGTAGCTACAGTCTATTATTTCTTCCTTTATTGTCTGGAATATTTCTGTTCCGAAAAATCGAAAAGCAAAATTTTCCCTCATCTACTATTTGTTTATCTGGTGGTACCGTTTATACTGGGAAGGCAGGAGACATGATCAATTTTTTAAAATTTTTTACTATTTTTAAAACATTGAGTTAGTTTATTATATCTTCCAGTGGTGACTAGTTTAATATAAATATGAATTCATGAAATTAAACACATTACTGTGTGTCAGTTATTATCCTTAATGGGAATCAAATTGTCCCATCTTTGGCTTCTTTAAATTGGCTGTAAGTCTTGCTGACGTAACCCTAACAGTCTTTGATAGTTTTCTTGCTATCTGGTATTCCAAACTCATCCTACACATTTATGGCCCCAGATCTGGAATCAGCCCATTCTCCCAGGATTCTTGTTTTTTCTTTTCCCTTCTTTTTAAATCGGAAAATGATTTTTCAAGAGGAGAATCTGAGCATTAGGGGTGTTTATTGCCATTGGATTTCTCTTTGCTTCTAGGCCTTTCCATGGGCAGAATTCTGGGGGAAAAAATGTAAAATATATTATGAGTTCTTTTACTTTCAATTCCAGTTTAGATCTACAGTTGAATCACTTTTCTCCTGCACAGAATATAGGTCTGCAGTTCATTGTAAATAAGAATTAAAGCATTATATGTTTGTTTTATTGTCCAAAATGCATACTTAACAGTTTCAGAATACAAGTAGCAGTTGTGTTGCTATCTCTTCAGGGCTTTGGTTACCTGAAGCTGACTTTCTAAGATTTCTCAGGATAGGTCCCCATTTCTTAAATTCCTGGATGTTCATAAAACTTCATGTCTTTTATAGTAAAAAGTGATTATCTGGTATTTTATCCTAATACTTAGTACTGAACAATACCCTTTAGAGAATAGAACCCTGAAAATGGCCTGCTTCTGTATACAAATGGTGCCTCCCTAATGCATCTAAAGATAGCACTTTTCTAATCTGGGACATCTCTGGTTTTAGCAGTTCTTTCTAATTCTTACATCTTTCTTCTTATAGTCCCACTGAACCTGAATATATATATTCTTAATTCTGCACATGTCCACAAAAATATCAAAATCTAGTGAATTTTTATATTTACTCGATATTTTCTTTTATTTATATTTACTAGATATTTTCAAAGGGCAGAGAGAGAATCTTAAGCATGCTCCATGCCCAGTGTGGAGCCTGACTTGGGGCTCAATCCCACGACCCTGAGGTCATTATGAGCTGGAATCAAGAGTTGGACAGTTAACCGACAGAGCCACCCAGGCACCACCAACTTGATATTTTCTTAAAAGTATAATTTAAAGGGCCAAATTTTAATTTATGCAAAGCATATAATATATAGAGTATATATTACATATAATTAGGGATTTATGTATTATATATAACAGTATATATCATGTATATGTGTTGTAAGGAGTTGCTCACAGGAGAGAGAAGAGGTAAAGAAGGAAGACAGACTCAATTTTGGGCGTAATAAATGTAAGTGAAAATATTTTATAAGCAATTATAAATACATAAACACACATACACACATATATAGTACATAGTTGATTTTTATGAATAATTTGTACGTTCCTAAAGGCATATCACCTAAAGGCAACACACACACAGAAACATATCTATTATAGCTTTCTCACAGACTGAATAATAAAAATGTCACAGGTTCCACAGAGACTGGTATTTTTTATTTCTTTTAGTCAAGATACTGTGTTAATAAATAGAATCAAATTAAAATGTGCTTCCAAATATATATCTTGTTGGTTATTTACAAGTGACTCTAAAATATTTTCACGTAAATGAATTATACCCCAAGTTGAGTCCATCGTCCTTCTTCACCACCTCCTTCTCTCATCAGCAATCCACACATATACCAAAATATCTCCGAAAACAGTTCTCTTCCACATTTCTCATTTCTGTCTGAACCATTCTTACAATGCGCCAGGCCGACAACTTTAGCGTCATCTGTGGTTCTTTTCTCTCCTCTCTTACATCTTCCATATTCAGTCTGTCATCTCTCCCTTGGGAAGACTCCTTGGATTCACTCCTTCCTCTCCAGTTCCCCTGCACACTCTGTAGTAAGCAGCACTTTTAACACCAAAATCCTGTTGTATTTCTCACTGGAATGAGACTGGGTTTTGAAACCACAGAGGCCTTGGTTCAAGTTCTGGCTCTGCCACTTATAATTTATATGATTTTATTGATGCATTAATCTCTCTGTGGTTGAGTTTCTTCATTAGAATGTCTACGTAACATTAATTCCTTACGAGGCTGATGTAAGTTCAAAGGTAATAAAGGTTCTGACAAAAGCACTGTTGACATAAAGTGGATGTGGAGCTAAATATTCTGAATATTCTGTTTTCTTCCTCTTTTAACAATTTGTAGCACTTCACTAATAGGCGTGACCTGGCTCTAAGAACTCTGAGTGTCCATTTTCCCTTACCCATGATGAATATAAAGAAATTTAGCCACCAAATAGTCTATTCCCCTCTATCTCTTCTCTCCCTTGATTACATACCCCAAATCCAAACTGACCTTTTATACCTTTCCCTAACCCTGATTTTCACATTGTCCCTCATTACAATGAATGGATCTTGGTTTTATTCTCTGTCCTCCTTTCCCTGCCTTAATAATCTGCTTAGTGATCCATTCCTTCCTTGACCAAGGTATCTGCTTTGTTCTTGACAGTATCTCTTCTAAGTGCTGGGTCTTCTCAATCCTTACTTGTTAATTGGAGCTTTGCCAACCATTGGCAAGGTTTCCTGATATGAACCACCAATGCTGCTTATCAGCGTGCTCAGATCTCTATCCTGGATTCCTCACTAACTTGTTTACAAACCCTATTTTGTCCATGTTGATTGCCTTGATGCTTACTGCCTCATGAAACTTCTACTTGCCACATCAAGAATCCACCCCAAATATGCTCCTGGGTTTATTTTCTCAGTGTCTAGTCCTTCCAAACCTGTAGCCCTGATTCAAAAATATGACTGTCTTTATCTGTTCTTTCTCCCTAATTAACAAGATGTGCCCTGCTATGTAACATCATTACCTTGTCCTTGGAGTTTTGAAACAACTTATCTGTTCTCCCTGTATCCACATATTCTTTTCTGTGCTCAAAGTATCCAGTTAACTGAAGCTAGACTAACCTTCAAAGCACACAGCTCTTGCTTTTTTATTCCTTACTCACTGACTGACCATGCTTCCCTGTTAGATCATGTCCAGCGTTTCAGAGCTTGTCTTTGAAGTTCCTCTGTAACGGGACTCTCTTTAGAGAAATGATCTTACTCCTGGAGGCACCCTTCACTCCCTCAGGCCTGTCTACAATGGCCTCTAGCCAGTTATTTTCTTTCTTATCATTCTGCCGTTGCTTGGACTGTTCCACTCAGAAGAAGCATCTTGCATTCTCCCCTCCTACAATCAAATATCACCTTTTCTTGAGTCCCAATCAAGCTCCATCTTTTGCAGAAGGCTATATTCTCAGTGTCCATTACAGTTCCAGGCACAGAATAGACATATGGCAAATAATTATCCAAAGAAATGAATGGAGGAAGGGAAGGAAGAATGGAGAAATGGATGAAACAAAGACAAGTGAGAGAGGGAGGGAAAGATTGTTCTCTCATCTAAACTGTGAACTTTCTAAAGCAGGCAGGATATATACCTTATAATTCATTTGAGTAACATACTCTGTTATGTTAATTGATTAATAACAGCCAAGAGATGTTTAGAGTCTTTGTAGATGTTCTCACTGCTGGAAACTTTTTCTCCTAGATAAGAGAGGGTGTCAAGAACCCACTGATGATAGGGGTGCCAACATTTCTAAATTCAGTGGTGAGTCTTCTCAGCTAACCCAGTGCTGATAGTCAGCTACATTGGGCTCCTACCATTTAGGAAGAGTGAGTAGTTCATCTTCACAGTATCTAATATTTATACTGGGAAGGGTTTAACTTCCCTACTTGCAGAGCTTCCGCAAGCACCACTGTCTGGGAACTTATGGAATGTTTGGTCCATATGCAAGGAATCCCAAACATCATAACATCCAAATAGGGGACTCATTTTATAGTGAAAGAGGTGTGAGAGTCAGATCTATTTTTCATATAACATACAACACCATCTAGAAGAGGTCTGATATAACATTGGAATGACCTATCAGAGTCACAACTGAGGCACCAATTTCAAGGTAACACTCTGCAATGATGGGGCGCCATTCTTCAAGTCACAGTGTATATACTAATCAGAGACCTGTATGTAGCTCTGTATTTCCAACAGAAAGAGTTCAAGGGTCTGGAAACCAATTGGTTAAAGCAAAAGTGGTCCCACTTATCAATCCCAAGGATTCACTAGAAGGCATTGTGCCTTCTAACTCTCAGAGCTGCGTGTTTAAAGGTCCTGGTCTTCAAAGGGTTGTATTCTTGACAGGAGACATGGCATGAGCATGTTGGAACTATAAGCTAAAGATACTGCCTTGGCACTTTTGACTCCTTGTTCCTAGGAACTAAAAGGCAAGGAGTCAATAAACAGGTAATTGACCTTGATCTTTTACAGTGGGGGCAGGGGTGAATACAAGCGGAACCAAGGTGATCCACTTGGGTACCTCTTGGTACTTCCTGCCCAGTTTTAAGTGTGAGTGGAAACTGCAATAACTCTACCCGAAGAAGGATATAATTACCCAGTGAGTCATATCCCTCAGTAATAAGGGTTGGAGTAAGCTACCATCAGGGGTCCCTTTGTTGGGTAAGCTACTAAGACCATTAGAGGTTGGGTTGAGTAAGCTACCAAGATTTGCAGAGTGATAACCAAGAGCGATGGAAACTTTAAGTGAATAGTAGGGAAACTTTAAATGAAAAGATAGTGGACCTCTTGTGGCCCAGAAACCAAATATGGTGATGGAGATTGTAGTGTGTCCCTCTTGGAAGGAGACATTCACAAAAATTGTGGAGAAATTGCTCTCTGAAAATAAATGAAGAAATGAATCTTTGTAGCAGACAGGGTGGGCTGTGGCACCCATGGGAGTTTGCCAGTCGGATCCTTCTAAAAGCAGATCCTTCTAAAAGAGAAAACCTCCCATGAGGAGTACAGTTAGCTGACCCTTCAGGTTCTGCTACAGAATTCTTGCCATGGCATTACTCTGGTTGGGCTGGTCCTGGGGAACGACTGAACACGGTGAGGATACAGAGCCAAGCCATCTAGCTCCATGAAAGACTCCTCTAATAGGTGATATTTTACACTGAGGCTCCCTTCACACTTGCCAAGATTTTCAGAGTTCTACCTCAGTCTTCTGTTTTTACACAATATTCCCCCTTTCCTTCTCTCTTTTCACAGGGAGTCATCACAGCATTTCAATCTGAAGGTTCTCGAGCTCTTCTGTTTTCTCTCTATCTTCCTCTTAAATAAATCTCTTGCACGTGTAATTTCATTTTAAAATATGCTTTTGGGGAACTTAAGGTGATACCACTTATCAAGATTTGTGGCACCCAGATAAAGCCATGCTTAGGGAAAAATCTTCACATTATACACTGAAGTTATAGAAGAAGAGAGGTCTAAAATCAGTGATATAATCTTCTACTTAAACTAGGAGAAAAGCAAATTAAACCCAGAGTAGACAGAGGAAAAAAATTATAAAAAGCAGCAAAATTTAATGAAATAGAATACATAAAAAACAATAGAAGCAAATGGGAAAAAAAAACTTTGAAAAGATCAATAAATTTGATAAGCTTCTAGTCAAACTAGTCAAGGGAAAAAAAAAAAAGAGGACATAATTACCAGTATCGGGAATAAAAAAGGAAATACCACTGCAAATCTTATAAGCACTCAAAGGATAATAAGAAAATAATCTGAATGATGCATGCCAATAAAAATCAACAAGATGATGTCATGGAACAATTATTAAAACACACATCCTACCAAAGCTCACTCATAAAGAAATATTTAGCCTGAAAAATTACGTATCTATTAAAGAAATCTAATTACTTATCCAAAATCTTCCTACAGAGAAACTCCAAACCCACATAGCTTTGCTTATGAATTCTACCAAACTTTTGGGAAAAAATAATACAAACTGACAAACTCTATTTAGGAAATAGAATAAATGGGTATACTGGGGCGCGTGGGTGGCTCAGTCGTTAAGCATCTGCCTTCGGCTCAGGGCGTGATCCCAGAGTCCTGGGATCGAGCCCCACATCAAGCTCCTCCGCTGGGAGCCTGCTTCTTCCTCTCCCACTCCCTCTGCCTGTGTTCCCTCTCTTGCTGGCTGTCTCTCTCTCTGTCAAATAAATAAAATCTTAAAAAAATAAATAAATAAATGGGTATTCTTTGCAACTAATTTTCTGAGGCCAGCATTACCCTGGGAAAGAAACCTCCAGACTAATATTCCTCATAAGAATAAATGCAAAAATCCTTAATATGGGTTTAGTTAATTGAATGCAGCAATAAATATCATGATCAAGTGATGTTTATCCCAGGATAATAAAAGATTAGTTCAATATTCAAAAATTAATGCAATTCACCGTATTAACAGATCATATGATTATCTCGATAGAGAAAAAATATTTGACAAACTTCAACATCCATTCCTGATAGAAGCTCTTAGAAAACTTAGAAGGGAACTTCCTCAACCTGATGAACGGCATCTATGAAAAACGTGTATCTAAAACCATTGTTGATAGTGTAAGACTGTTTTCTTCCTAAGATCAAGGAGAAGCTGTGGCTATCTGTTCTCACCACTTCTATTGAACATTGTACTGGAGGTACTAGCCAGTGAAATACATCAAGAAAAATACATAAAAGGAAAATGCATTGTCAAGGAAAAAGTAAAGCTGTCTTTATTTTCAGTAATGGGGTGTTATTTTTATAACCTAAAAAAACCACTAAAACTTAGGAGTAGTGGGTAAAAACGAACTGTATCATATTTTTACCACTTCTATCTAGTTTGCTATTAATAAGTGGGTTGAAGCTACACTATGTGAGAGAGTAGGATGGGGAGGGGCGGGGGGGCGGAAGAGAGAATCTTGAGCCCAACGCAGGGCTCACTCTCAGGACCCTGAGACCATGACCTGAGTGAAACCAAGAGTTAGACACTTAACCAACTGTTCCACCCAGACACCCCCTACAGTGTTTTTTGTGAAGGCAAACTTTAGTGCAGAGAGAACTGATTTCATTGGAGAGAATAATACAAATGTTTGAACCATATTCTCCACAAACCAAATAGCATCAAAATATCAGTGGACATAAAACATATTATCCTGCAAAGTCAGTCATGGAAAGTGCCACAACTAATCTTTGAAAACAGCCTGATAAATGAAATATGGGGAAAACCACATATGAAATGAGCAAGTGTGGTGCCTCATGTCTTCCCTCAGTTACCCATGGAATTTCAGCGTTAGTTTTAGTAGGTAAGTGATTTAAAAATCCAGAAGATAGAATGTAACTGCCATATTCTTTATATTGTATTTATTTTATAAAGAAGGAAAGGAAATATAGTCATGGCTGTGGGCTTCATAATTCAGCTTTTAAACACAGATTGTATAAAATTACAGTGGAACAATGAGTAAATACAGATAACAACCACTCACAGAGGTAATTTCTGGCTTTTCAACCTCAGTTCTCAGATTGGCTTCGTGATTGTTGTGGCTTATCAATTCTGTTCTAAAAAGTTCTAATGGAAATAATGTAATTGTTATGATCTTGGATATAACATTATATATTTTGATAACGAGCGCTTTCTTTGGAATTTTATTTTGAACAGTCAGAAAATGTTGGCTTGACAAAATGCTAGGTAAAATTGCCTCAAATGCTTTATACCTTAAACACTATAAAGAAATTTTGTCCTAATTCCTAATTTACAACTTATGAATAGCCTGCAGTGTCTTAGTATAATTTTTCATATTCAGAGATTGACTGTCCATGTTCTCAGGAGTGAGTGAACTGCCTCTCTGCTGTGTTTCCTATTGTTTTAGGAAAGTAAATGTAAAGAAAGTGCTCTCTCTTTCGCCATTTTAGTCTGGGTATTTGTCCGCATACAACCAATAACTGCTATGGTTGTAAGTAATATTGTGAAGTAGAGAAGACATGCAAATCAGAACAAACTAGTTTTGCCTGTGTCATATGCTCATTTTGTGTTCATGGACATTTCCGTTTTGGGGGGGATCTCATTTATTTTACCAGTAAAATGTAAATAAAAATAATATTCCCATATATCTCAGATATTAATGTGAAAATTATTTAATCCATGTAAATATCTCATTAAATGGGCCATCTAAATTTAATGTCATCTTTAGCCTCCATGTCCTGCCATGGATGGAGAGAGTATGGGAGAATGGAAAGAGCATCCTTCTTGGAGTCAGAAGGGCCTACATTAGAATCCAGCTTCCACCATTTACTAACTGAAATCTCTGCAGTTTACTCAGCCCTTTTGAGTTAATCTGTAAAATAAGATCAGTAACTGCTTTTGGAATTTGGGGTATTAGAGTTAATATATAACGTTCCTGATGCATAGTATTTATGCTTAATACAGGTGCACTTATTTTGAGGTGCATAATCTTTCCTCTGTGCTTCAGGAGAACACTTCAGAGCTAGAAACAGAATGATGAATATCTGTCTCATCACCTCCTGTACTCTGAGCTTAAGGTGGAGCATGGAGGCAGCATTTATATGAATGTCACCTCTGCAGAGCAGCATAGTGACATTTGGTATGATGCTAGGACCTCCAATACCTCCTCACCTGTAAAAGTGGATAACAATACCGTCTTCCCCGGCAGTGAAAAGGAGTATATATTCCTGTGTCTGGTATATGGTTCATGATTGATAAGCATGTACGTGCTTTACTGAACCTGATAAAGAAAGTGAGCATTATATTTCTAAAATTTCTACCACTGCCCATCAGTGAATTCATTCTTTCTCTTTCCTGCATCAGATCTTGGACACGCCCCATAGCTTTTCTCAGAAGAATAAATTTCATCGGAGTGATGTAAACACCTCTCCAGTATAAGAAGCAACATTTTAAAATTACTCAACTTGAAGTTTCTCCCCTTTCCCCAGCTCAGGTGGGAAGCCCACAGACTGACTTGTCCCTTTTGCTTCCTTTTCTTTCTTTCTTTTTTTTTTTTTTAAGATTTTATGTATTTATTTGACAGAGAGACAGCCAGCGAGAGGGGGAACACAGGCAGAGGGAGTGGGAGAGGAAGAAGCAGGCTCCCAGAGAATGAGCCTGACATGGGGCTTGATCCTAGGACTCTGGGATCACACCCTGAGCCGAAGGCAGACGCTTAATGACTGAGCCACCCAGGAACCCCTCTTGCTTCCTTTTCTTCCCCGCTCCCTCCTCAATTCCCAGCTGGCCTCTATCTGGTAGCCCAGGGTTACTGAGCCCAGGGGGAAGAAGACATTAGGGACAATACCTGCAGTGCAGGACTCTTTCTTTAGGGGCTGATGCACAGTTGTTAATTCTTCCTCTCATGAATGCACTTATGTTTTTTAGAGATCCTGCCAGGGCATCCCTTGTTCACATAAATGCCTCTCTTATGGCTGGCCGTTTTCCACTCTCCCTTTACCTGCTGGTGTTCTGGCTTCTACCCAGCTTCGTACATCATCTCCTTTGGGATTCCTCTGTTCTCCAGAGAAGGAATCCCCTTGAGGGGAATCCATTCTCAAATGACCTCAGTTTTGTTTTTTCCCAAAGATTAGCTTGGCCCAAGGGAAAATCCATGCTTCCTTGCCCCACATTTTGTTGAAACATAGTGCATTCCCAATACCACTTTTTTTGTTGTTGTTCTCTCTCTTCCTGTTTCAGGTTAAAATTCCATGGGGTACTTATCAGACTCTGAGAGTGACCCCCTTGGAGCCTGTCTGGCAGCTAACCTCACCCTCCCCTGCAGGGGATGGGTGGGGGTAGAAGATAGATGCAGCCCACCACCAACAAATGTGGTCGAACTCACTTCCTCTTGACTTTAATTTGCAAATTCTTCTTCCTTTAGCTTCCCTGAGGGGGAAGCCTTTAACACTTCAAAGACCATCTCCAAAAGTCTCTTTTCCCCTCTTACACAAGATTGGAAGGAGGATATCTCAAGTTGGTGCAGCCAGTTTCCCCACGCAGAAGCATGTTTTATAGTCTGTCACTTTAAGTTCTGAAAAATATTTGGTGCCTATTGTATTGTTCTCAGACTTTGAGGCTCAGCCTAAGGCAGAGTTAATTCCATGTTAGAATTTTGTTAGAAATATTGAATGTTGCAACTCAAATTAAAATCCATTGCCTCATGCCCAGACATGGCACCAATCTTTTTTTTTTTCTTTTTTTCTGCAGCAAGAACAATTAGATTAATTTTATTGAGAAAAAAAAGAATTAACAGTTTGGTTCCTAGTCAACTACTGTCCATTTTTTTTTCCAGATTTACTGAGAAATAATTGACATACATCACTATATAAGTTTAAGGTGTATAGTATAATGGCTTGATTTATATATACTGTGAAATGACTATATACTAGGTTTAGTTAACATCCATCATCTCATGTAGATACAATACAAAGAAAAAAAAATTCTAGTGATGAGAACTCCTGGGATCTACTCTCTTAACTTCCCTGAGTACTGTGTACATCACACAGCAGGGCCAGCTATCGGCATCACGTCGTACGTCACATCCCTAGTACTTGTTATAACTGGAAGCAAATTTGGACCCCTTGAACTTACCTCCAATTCCTTCTCCCCCAGTATTCCACCCCCCAATCTGATCTCATTTTCTGAGTTTGGTGTTTGAGGCTTTGGTTTTTATGTTGTTGTTGTTGTTGTTGCTGCTGCTGCTGTTGTTGTTGTTGTTGTTGTTAAGATTCCACATATAAGTGAGATCATATGATTATTTGTCTTTCTCTGACTTATTTCATTTAGCATAATGTCTTCAAGGTCCATCCATGTTGTCTCAAATGGTAGGATTTCCTTTTCCTTTTTATTCCCCCAATGGCTGAATGAGATTCCAGTGTGTGTGTGTGTGTGTGTGTGTGTGTGTGTGTGTGTGTATCACAACTTCTTTATCAATTCATCTATGATGTACACTTAGATATTTCCATGTCTTGGCTATTGTGAATAATGCTGCTGTGAATATGGGGGTGCAGTTACCTTTTCACATTAGTATTTTTTGTTTCCTTTGGATATATTCCCAGAAGTGGAATTACTGGATCATATGGTAGCTCTATTTTTAATTTTTTGAGGAATCTCCCTGCTGTTTTCCACAGTGACTGCACCAGTTTGCATTCCCACCAACAGGGCACAAGGTTCCCTTTTCTCCACATCCACGTCAGCGTTTGTCATCTCTCTCTCTCTCTCTCTCTCTCTTTTTTTTTTTTTGAGAGAGAGAGAGCATGAGCACGAGTGGGAGGGGCAGAGGGAGAAGAATAGCAAATCTTATTTTTGTTGTTTAAAGATTTTATTTATCTATTTTAGAGAGAGAGAGAGTGTTTGTGTGTGTGTGTGTGTGAGCAGAGGGGGGAGCAGAGAGAGAGAGGGAGAAGGAATCTCAAGCAGACTGCCTGCTGAGCGAGGAGCCTGGAGCAGGGCTTGATCCCATGACTCTGAGATCATGACCTGAGCTGAAATCAAAAGTCTGGAAGGGTGCCTGGGTAGCGCAGTTGTTAGGCGGCTGCCTTTGGCTCAGGGTGTGATCCCGGCATTCTGGGATCGAGCCCCACATCAGGCTCCTCCACTGGGAGCCTGCCTCTTCCTCTCCCACTCCCCCTGCCTGTGTTCCCTCTCTCGCTGGCTGTCTCTATCTCTGTCAAATAAATAAACAAAATCTTTAAAAAAAAAAAAAAGTCTGGAGCTTAACTGACTGAGCCACCCAGGTGCCCCTTATCATCTCTTGTCTTTTTGATGATGGCTATTATAACAGATATGAGGTGATATTTCATTGTGGTTTTAATTTGCATTTTCTGAATGACTAATGATATTGAGCATCTTTTCATGTATCTGTTAGCCGTTTATGTATCTTCTTTGAAAAATGTCTATTCAGGTCTTTTGCCCATTTTTAAATTGGATTATATATTTTTTTTGCTTTGAGTTGTATGAGTTCTTTATATATTTTGGATATTAATCTCTTCTCAGGTATATGGTTTGCAAATATTTTTTCTCATTCTGTAAGTTCTTTCACTTATTGATGGTTTCTTTTGCTGTGAGGAAGCTCCTGAAGTCGATGTAGTCCCACTTGTTTTCAACTCTTTTTTTTTTCATTTGAGTGTTAGATGTGAATTCCAAAATTCATTACCAAGAACCATAAGAAGGAGCTTTTTCCCTAAGTTTTGTTCAAGGACTTTCATGGTAACAGGTATTACGTGTTAAACTTTAATTTATTTCCAGTTAAATTTTATGAGTACCACTCTTTATTTAGAAGAAACACAATGCTAACACCTGGAAAAGAGAAAAAAGCATTAAACTCTAATTTAAAACTTTGAAGTTTTGGTCTCACTTAAAAATTCCAAACTTAGAATTACATTGCATTAATTGTACTATCACATTATTACTAACTATGAGAGAGTATAATTAGTTGATCAGTGGATTTTTTTTAGCTTTTATGAGAGAATATTTGCATGGGAAATAGAATTGGATTGGATGAATAAGTGATTTTCTTAAATCAGTGCAGTTTCAAGTTGTATGATCAGTTCATAGATTTTTTTTTTTAACGGCACAGAGGGGTTTCTCTTTGATTTAATAAGATTATTTTAAAAACCAATTCCCTACAAAAACATTCAAAAGGCTTTTTTTGTTTACCATGATAGGCTATGCCATGAAGAGACATTGTGAACTTCTCCTTGATGTAGGCATGGCCATAGAGTCATTGTACTTGGCTGTAGAAAATTTGTTCCTCAGTGAATTAATTCCTTTGAAAAATCAAGCAATTGACCAATCAATACTTCGACAACAAAAGGCATTGGTGTCTTTGCAAGTCTAATGGTTGAGCATATTTTATGTACTAAGCACTACCATGGTGGAGTTTATAGCTTAGTCAAGGATGAAAAGAGCAAACCTGGCCAAATGCGTACCAGAGGTGGTAGAGATACTGTCCAGGGTAGGAACAGGGGTTTAGGAGCTTGAATTTCGGTATGACTAAGTATTAGAATTGGGGGTTTGGGAAAGAGTATCATCTTTGGGAAGGATTAAAGCTAAAGGGTGGAGGTGAAACTAGATCATGCAGTTTTGTTAATGAATTTAGATCTTCTCTGAGGAACAACAGACAATCAGTTAAGAAATCTAGGTTAGATAATAACCTTATGTGTCTTGACTTCCTTTATAGATTGTAAATCCCACAATGGCAGGGTCCTTTTTCCCCATGCTTTCAAGGATATCAACATTTTTATCTAGAACTGTGCACAAAGTAGGTGTTAAAAAATATTCAAATTGATGAGGAGGAAGACTTGCTTCTAGAACATGTTTTATGAGAGCACGTAATTAAAAGTAGTCCCCTTAAGTGACTGGATTTTAGGTTAAAAGGGAATGTAGTATACACTTTAAAAAAACATGTGTGTCATTTTCTCTTTGAGATCTTGGGAAAGAATAAGGGTGGCGTTAGTGGAAAAAAATTTACTTTAACACTAGTCATACCGAAGTTTTTTATTTTCTACTTGCTATGTAACCTTGGGTCTCATCTGTCTTTGTCCATGAAACAAAGGTAATAATGCTTTATTCACAATACTTTATTCAATACTTAATTCATAAAGTGGTCAGGAATATCAGACAGCAAAATGCATGTAGTAAAGTACCTGATTCAATAAATGATAGTAAGATTCTATATATGCATAATATTTTAAATACTTTGGTTTCACAACCTTAATAAAATGTTTTATGTTCATGGTGACATTTGCTTAAATCAAGAAAAAATATTTTTGATTGATTTCAAAGTAACACATACAACTCAAATTATAATTTTTTTTTTCAAAATTTAATATTAGTTTGTTTTACCCATGGTCTGTAAGTAATAAAATATTGAATAAATCTCATGTGCCAGTCATCTGTGGAAGAAAAGACAATGAAGTTCACTAGTGGACTTGTGAGGAGGGAACATTATAGGCACACGACTGTTTGTGTTTCAAGGAAGAGCTCTTAGTCAGTGAGGGAACTCACTGATTTGAGATGACTCAACTAAGTTTTCTTTGGAAATGTTCACAGCAATGTGTCTAAATTTTGTTCTGAGAACATTTAGTTGAGAAAATTTTAAAGCAATTTCTGCAATTAACAAAATTTATGTGCTAATGATTTAATATGAGGAGTGAAAATTAATGGTGGAAAACAGATTACACGCTTATTTCTTCCAGGATACAAACAACTATTAAATACAGTCTTATGTTCAAGGGGGAAAAGAAGATAGAGAAATTCCTAATTGCTCCACCACCTATTCTAAACAAAAATATTTTGTTTGGAAAAAATATTTTTCAAGGAATAAATGCACAAGCAGGATTCATTTATCATGTGGCTCAGTGACTGCCCTAGAGATTCTGTTATCAGCATTAGGAGTTGCCCTTCCACAATTAATCTCTCTTAAAACATCAGGATTGAGATGAAAGAGTGGCAGGTAATGCAGACGCAATGATGGGTTGTGGCAGAAATAATGGAAGAACAGCGAATGCGGCCAGGAATACATATCCCTGTTGTTCGCTTCTCATTCTTGGGTGTCTGCTCGGGATGGTCACCTCAGAGAAGGAAGTCTTACCTAACCCCATGTGGTGGATAATTGCGTCTGCCAAAAACATATGTTGTGAGTCCTGACTCTCCAAGGAGAGAAAGAACTGGGAACACAGAGACAGAGGGAAGAAGCTCATCTGACACTGGAGGCAGAGATTGGAGTGACAGAGATGCCAGTCAAGGAATACCAGGGATTTTTGGCAGCCACCAGTAGCTAGGAAGAGGCAGTGACTGAGTCCTCCGTAAAGTCTTCAAAGGTCCCTGCCAACAACTTGGTTTCAGACTTCTGGCCTCCAGAACTGCGCAGGAATAGATTCTATTGTTTCAAGCCACCCAACTTGTGGTTATCAGGACAGCTTTAGGGAACTAATACACCCCAGAGCAGGTCTATTCCCCTGTGATAAGCCTCCTTGAGTGTCTATTCCTCTTCCTCAAAGCCCTTTCAAAATTAAAGGGAATGATTTTTTTTTTTTTAAAAGCAGGCCATTCTGAGGGAAGGGGCCATGAATATTTTATTTACCCCTGTAACTTCAGTGCTACTAATTTGCCTGGAATAAATAGGTATTCAATAAATATTTTTTAAAAGATCTTATTTATTTATTTGAAAGAGAGAGAGCACAAGGGGGCAGAGAGGCAGAGACAGAGGGAGAAGCAGGCTCCTTCCTCAGCAGGAGCCAGATGTGGGGCTCCATCCCAGGACCCTGGGATCAGGACCTGAGTCAAACGCAGCTGCTTAACTGACTGAGCCATCAATAAATATTTTTTTAAATGTAGAAATAAATCGATCTGCTGTGCTATCTCTTAGATGCATACATGTCATAATTCCATATAATTCTGAAGTCAGGTCTGTTGGTTTCTATGTCAGTTAAAACTCTTTTAGTGACATGCAATGGAAAACAAAATTCAAACAGCTAAAACAAACAAATGAACAAAAGAGTCATACACCGGCTTTATCTTCAAAGGCCAGTGGTACAACTAGTTCTGGGTGAGGACTGATCCAGCCACCTGTTTAAACAATATCACCAAGATCTGGTTTCTCTCTGTCTCTCTGCTCTGCTTCCACTTGGTTTAGCGTTATTCTCAGGCTCTATACGGTAGGCCCCCGTTCTGGTTACAAAGTGCCTAAGACAAGCCTCATACCATTAAAGCAGACCATCTAAAAAGAGACCAATTATTGTAGCTTGGGTACATGTCAGGAGACTTGTTCTCTGTATTTCCATTCTTGAGCCAGTTGCAGACAGAGCTTAATTCAAAGGCTGAACATAGGGGTCATTCCTGTCCCAGCCACATGGCTAAGGATTTGGGAGGAATAGACTTTCCAAGGAAAATCAGAGTATTGTTGATGGAGAATAGAAGGTATGGATGCCAGGTGGCAACCAATTTATTTCTAATGGTTTATTACAACATTGACCACAATAAAATCTCCTAAGGTTGAAAATATTTAGCTTTAATGATAAGAAATTTTATATCACAGAATTAACTAGGCGATTATTAGAGTTGGCTTTAAAATGAATGGAAGTATTTCAACAAATGAATGTGGAGTCAGTGTCCTAGACTTGGTTTTAGAATAGTGACTCAAACAACTGTCTTCTTACTATTATATTTCTCATATGATATGAAGAGTACAATAACATGATTTTTATTCCTAATATTTATATGCTTCTCCTAACCTAGCATAAAATCATGAACCTAGCAAGAGATAAGTTATTAATGATTATAGTCACTGTCATCATAGAATTCAGTCTCAAATTTTAATAGACATTCTTCAAATGATTCATAAACATAATTTTGTCACTAAAATTGAACTTGAAAAAATAACTGACATTAAGGTGATGTAAAAATATTGATATAACTGAGAAGTAAAACACTGTTTACATTTTCTATATATACATGACTATGCACTACATGATAATAATATTTTAGTAAGAAAGTTATTTGACCCAGATTTGAACCTTGGAAATTTTTGGTTTATATCAAGACTAAAGTAGACTGTTTTCTTGATCCATCACAGCCATCGATATTTGAAAAGTATAATGATAGCATCTTTCATTGACTACTTACACATATATACAAAATACAAATACAAAAAAGCATAGCTTTAATATCAGTGATGCAGGATGTTGTAATATATAAGAATGTGCACTGATTTATGCTTTATTATATATAGTTGCTTTTTTCATGTCTGTTAAAAAGAAGTAAACAGGCTGGATGTATATGTATATACAGCACCTTCTAGAAGGAGAAAGGAGTTTATGTGGCCGTCTTGAGCATTCGGTCTTTAGAGAGGGTTTCTCTATTGTGATGCATTGATAGACATCCCTTTAATTTGAGTGAAATATTTTTCAAGAACATCCAATGATCTACTATTTTATGTTCACTGGATAGATTTTTCTACTTAACTTCCTAAATGTCTGATTTATCAGAAAAGATTTGCCTTGGCTAGTGGGCAAAAGTATTGATGTGTGTTCTAATTTAAATTCATAAACTGGCATTCTGGTTTTCTAAACCGTGACCTGTGAGTTTGACAAATTTGAATCTTATCCGTTTGGGAAGACCTGATGAAACCACATTCTTGGTGCAGTCCAAGTGGGCCAGACATGGTACCATCGTGACTGCTCCATGGTATGACCATCGCAAGGGGTTGCCTGAATATCTTGCTGTCTCCTTCTTCAGTTGCAGGTACTGGGATAATTAATGTAAGGAAGGGTAATGGTGGGGGAGAGAGGCAATTGTCACTTTATAAAGAAAACCAAAGAAGGAAATAACATGTTATAAACAAGGTTAGACAGTGTTCAGGATCCCCGGTCAAGACATTTCATTGGAACTAGAAAAATAAAACAGTGTAACTATCACACATCAACCAGGGTCTTTAGCTGCAACAGCTCTTTACCTGCAGGGTGTATATGTAATTAATTTTGAGTCTAAACTCAAGGTTTTGTGTGAATTTGACAGAAATAAAATTTATGTGACAAGAGGAAAGTAATTCACTGTGTGTAGCAAGGTGTTTCAGGAGATTTTTTTTTAAACTTTCTCCTCCATGTGTATTTCAAATTAGGTGGAAAGAAACAAATAGAATAAAAAAGGGTTTATTAAAAATAAATGAATGAATAAATTAATAATAGTATTTTTAAGAGTTTGGATTATTGTTTCTGAACATTTGATTCGTTTAATTAGTCGTGGTAAAGCTTCATGACCAAAGTTACTTACAGGCAAACAGAAATGTGAATTTCTACTGCTCTTATGTTAACTGTTAAGGCAGCACCTAGTGAATATACCATGTGATTGTTTTATTGATACTATTCATTCATCCATGCATTCAACAATTATGTACCAGAATACAAGGATGAGGAAGACAGCCAAATCTGTTCTCATAGAGCTTACAATCCAGTAGAGAAGCCAGGCAGTTATATAACTGATTACCACAAAGTATGATGAGGGCTCACCATGTATCATGTGGGTTTTCTACTAGTTCTGTTAGTTAAAGCAGCAGTTCTCAACTGTTTCTCTGCCATAAGCCCCCGACGGATGATATCTCCAGTGAGGCACCGCTTATTTGGACAATAGTCAAGGTTGTGTTCAATTATCAAGGCTACTAGCTTCATTCTTTTTCTTCACATCAGAAAAGTGTGTTGGAATCTAAGTGAATGAGAATAATATAGTATAGATAAAATTCAGTTAACTTGTATGTAAGTAAAAATAGCTTGAAAGTATATCATTCTTAAATCAACCTTGCTCTGAACTTCGAAATGGATCATGCACACTGTTATCTTAGAACCACTTAAATACTGAATATCCAACTACCTTACATGTTAGTTGCTTGAGACTTTAAAGAATAGCTTTTGAAATACACTGATTTGAGGGAAAATATTTATAAGGATGACAGAAAAGGGAATTAGATGTTATTTTATTTAGCTGACACACAATATTGCATTAGTTGCAGACATACATAGTGATTCGATAAGTTCATACATAATGCTGTGCTCACCACAGTGTAGCTACCACCTGTCACCATATAATGCTGTTACAATACCATTGACTATATTCCCTATGCTGTACCTTTCATCCTGTGACATATTCATTCCATTACTGGAAACCTGTATTTCCCACTCCCCTTCACCCATTTTGTCCATCCTCCAACCCCCACCCCTCTGGCAACCATCAGTTTGTTCTTTGTATTATGGGTCTGTTTCTGCTTTCTTTGTTCATTTGTTTCTATTTTTAGATTCCACATGTAAGTGAAATCATATGATTTTTGTCTTTCTCTGTCTGACTTATTTCACTTAGCATAATACCTTCTAGATCCATCTATGTTGTCCCAAATGTCAAGATCTCATTCTTTTTTTATGGCTGAGTCATATACCACATCTTCTTTAACCATTCATCTATCAATGGATACTACTTAGGGTGCTAATCTTGAGTATTATAAATAATGTTGCAATAAACATAGTGTTTTTTGTTTTAGTATTTTTTTCATTTGTATTTTTCATTTAGTATTTTCATTTTCTTTGGGCAAATACCCAGTAGTGAATAATATCTTTTATATACAAATAATTCATACAAGTTGGCAAGAAACTTCTCAAAGAAAATGGACAAATGGCATAATTAGATTATGTATAGGTTAATAACTCCAATGACTAATAAATGCATAAATAAATATTAAGCCCCAATTCCAAGTAAAATATGCAAATAAATATAACTGCATACCAGATACTATTTTTCACATATCAAATCAGGAAAGATAAAGAAAATTAATACCAGTCACTGGTGGTATTGGAGTTGAATAGGCACTCTAATAGACTTTTGGTGATCATATAAATTGGTACAACCTTTTTTGGTTCATTGCTTTTATGAATATTTAATTGTAAGAAAAATTATTAGGAAAATAACTTTAGCTCCATGGACTAACTGAAAGGGCAAGTTTTTGTTTGTTTGTTTGTTTATTTGTTTTTTTAAAGAATATTGCAGCTACATTTGAAAGTCTATCTCTTCTGATCTAAAACTTGCCACCCTTCCTTTTTAGAGATGACTGCCATTCTCACATGAGCGTAACATTCTTACCATCGTGCTTATTTATTTTTACTATATATACACATATTGGCCAACAAATATATACCATTTAAAGTGGTTTCAAACATTACCTAAATTATATTTATGATATGATATATATTATTATGTAACCTACTTTTTTCTCTTCAATAATATGTCTTGAGGTTTAGCCATGTTGGTACATGTAGATATCCTTCATTTTTGTTAAAGTTTGTGCAACATTGCATTATATAAATATTCTAATTTATAACTGTGTACAAATATGTATGTAATATTTATCTAGTTCCATTCACCTATCAGTAGACCTTTGTGTCGTTTCCAAGTTTTTTGTATTACAAATAATGCTGGATTTAATAGTCGCATAAATATCTCCTCTTGTACAGTTTGCAAAAAGAAGTGTTGGGCTGTGCTGGCAGATTACAAAGAGGATATAATGTAAGATGGTGAACTTAACCTATAGTTTCGATATTATAAATTTATACTTTCACTGGTTGGCTACCTTATGGAGCAATCTGTTGTGGTTTTAGTCCTTTGCTTTTGAGAAAGAACATACTTTATTGGGAAGAGAGCATTGTACATGACTAACAGATGAAGGCAGACCAGCGGGCATCCTACACTTCACGCGCAGAAAGGTAGACAAGATGTTCTGCTAATAAAGATCAACTGAAACATGGATTTTTCTGGGCAACTTAATCCCAACCATTTCCTTGGAGGCAACTGTGGCTTGCAAGAGATAAGCCTCTTGGGGGTGACTTCTTGTTTTTTATAAAGAATGTGTTCTTCAGTATTTTTGAAGTCTTCATTTGTTCCTCTCATTCTATGTTCTCTCAGGGCCATCAGACGAGCTTCTGCACAGATTGCCTTGATGTTGGCACCAGAGAGGTAGGTCATTTTTAGCCACGATCAAGTCGCCCCCTGTTACGTCATCGACCAGTGTCATCCTGCTTGTGTGAGTCCAACAGTGGGAACTTGATCTTCCCAGGAACCAGGTGGCTCTTTGTAATATTACTTCTATGGGAAAGAATATTTGAAATTTTAAACCAAACTAAATTAATGGACAAGGATAATGTGCTTTTAAGTTGAGAACTGCTTATCTTTTTAATTTCTTACTCTAGAACTTAGTAATAATATAATAACAGGAACTAACCTTTGGACAAAATGTTAACATGTGGTACATTCATCTCTAAAACCCTGAACTCAGCAAAGGTAAGTGCAAAGAGAATCCCATTTCCTAGTATGTAAGAGAATCAAAGGAAGACTATGGGAGCTATTTTTCACTGCAGCCTATAATCATTGTTCCAATTTCTGAGGACCGAGGGTAAACTAAAAATGTGGGATAATGGAGATTCATTATCATGACTTAAAGGAAAGAAATTACTCTCCCATAAATTCTGGGTAATTTGTCTTTTTCAAGCTATCTGGTAATGAATTTCTATTTGTTTACGGGTTGGGTAGGAACAGTTTTTTTACAAGTGGCCAGGGCAACTTGGCATCTTTTATCTGACTTTATTTATTGGAAGCTTTTATGGATCTGGAATTTTTATTTCTGTTTAGCCCCCAGGCAGACAGGTAAATATTGTATTTTATATTTAGTGTCTGAGAAAGTATAACCATTTTCAATGGCTAATTTCATTTAGTCACAAATCTACTATTGCTGCCTATGTCAAGTAAGACCTAAGTGGAATTGTCAGTTGATGGTAAAAACCTGAACTATGGAATTTAATGTGATCTAATAATAATAAAAAAAATTAACCACTTCTTATTAACAGAATATTCTTGTTAAAAATTCTAATACACTAGAGGGAAAGACTTTTCATGTTCGTATTTTCCTAAACAGAGAGATAGTAAATTATTAGTTCTCTGTGATTTATTGATTCTTCATAAAAGATATATACTGCCTGTGGGAGCTTTTAGGAGGCAATTAAGTTCATCAATTCTTGTAATATACAATTCAGAAACTCCTAAGACTCAAATTAGAGTTAGTAGCTATAGTAACTTAAAAAAAAATCCAATAACTAGGTTTATTATTAGTTTCTAATTAATGGTCTAAAACTAAACCAACTTCTCAGAGCTGTTTATTCTGCAAGATTCATTTAAGAGGAATAGATAGAAGCCTGCCTAATTTCCTTAAAAATACGGAAGTTGGGCAAGTAAATATAACTTTTTGAAGATTACTGATGATTGGAATTAAAAAAAACTTACAAGATAAAGTTAAAGGATTTAAGTAAAACTGTGACTTTTTTTTGCATTTTTTTGCATTACTCTGAGTAATCAAGAAATTTATTCCTGACTGCACACATTTTTCTGCTGAATTGTATTATACTTTTAGATAGCAAAGAAGCAGTGAAATAAAGAGCACTGTGTAAATAAGATTAAGCTGTTCTCTAACTATGCTATTAAAATTTATACATAAGTACCAAGATATTATGGGTTCATGAGCAAAAGCATAGAATGGGAGGACGTACATGAACAGAAGTGTTGCTTAGCACCACGAACTTCCTTGAGGCCCTTCTAAACTCTTCCTTCCCATGGCTATAAATAAACAAAATTTTGAGAACTGTTAAAACTACGTGAAAACAGCTATGTAAGTTATAAAATACAAATCATGGTTTTGTTCTATAGTAATGTAGAAGACCAGAAATATTCTATTAAGTCAGAAAATAAAATCATGGAAAAGATATGAGTGCCTTTTTCTGGAAAAATCCCTTTCTTTTACACAGTCAAGTAATAGTGCCCAATTCCCTACCATTTTAATCACCAATGGCTCTGTATTTCACAATTTATTTCAGAATTTTTATCAATGTAATAATTTATCTATAATAATTGAAATGTCAAAAACTGTATGTACTGTGATTTGAGGCTCTGAAGAAATTGATGTCTTTATATCTGCATTTATTGGCTATTTATTCCTATTGGTCTCTCTCTTGAGATGTGGTGGAGGGTAATGGTTAAGAAGATGAATTCTGAGCTTATGGTTTGAATCTGAGCTCAACATTTACTAACTGTGTAACCTAGTGTTAGTTCCTTATCCTTTCTGTACCTCAGTTTCCTCCTGCATAAATAGGGATAATATTGTACTTTTTGCTTAGGTTTTTTTTCCTGGGCGTTAACTCTATTAATACAGTTGACCCTTGAACAACAAGGATTTGAATTGCAAGGCTCCACTTATATGCAGATTTTTTTATATCATGGTACTGTGAATGTATTTTTTTCCTTATGATTTTTTTCTTTTTTTAGGAGATATTATTTATTTATTTGACAGAGAGAGAGAGAGAGAGCAAGCATGAGTAGGGGTAGGGGCAGAGGGAGAGGGAGAAGCAGGCTCTCTGCTGAGTAGGGAGCCCTACAGGACTTGGGGCTGATCCCAGAACCCTGAGATTGTGACCTGAGCTGAAGGCAGATGCTTAGCCAACTGAGCCACCCAGGTGCTCCTACTTATGATTTTCTTAATGACATTGTCTTTTCTCTAGCTTAATTTACTGTAAGAATACAGTACATAATACATTTAACATGCAAAATATGTTAATTGACTGTTTATGTTATCAGTAGGGCTTCTGGTCAACAGTAGGTTATTAATAGTCGAATTTGGGGGGAGCCAAAAATTATATATGAATTTTCAACTATGTGTGGGGGTGTTGGTTCCCCTAACACCCACATTGTTCAAGGGTCAGCTGTGTATAGAAAATGCCTAGACAAGTGTCTAACACATGGTAAGTATTTGCTATTGTCATCTCTGTGTTTAAATATGGTATACAACCTTATTTTTTAAATGGCTAGCCTCTTTAAGAGAGAAACAGAGAGTGCTAGCAAAAGGTAGAGAGATGAGCAAGGTCAGGAAAAGATCTTCGACTGTGAGGAACACAGGGGCCCATGACAAAGCGGGCTGGCTCAGGAATCAGTCACTGTGTGGATCACGAGGACGAACTCAACTGATCTAGACATTAATGTCTTACTCACAGGAATCTGGGTTTGTTTGGGGAACTGGAAGAGAATCGGACATAATTCTGTTTTTTTAGGCTGGATCTTACTTCTGTTCTGCCCCTCCATGGGTTGCACTGGGTGGGTCCCTCTGTGAGGAAGCTTCCAGTTTTCCATGGCTACACTGACTTTGGTCCAATACTCAGATTTAGTATTTGGAGGCTCAAATGTGTCCTACATTTCTTATCCACGGATCCAAGTCATATGCTCCCTATTAGTCCTATCAAAACTAAAGGAAATGTCTTCATTTTGCCACCTGCCTTCTTCTTTTTCTTCTTACATAGTTGGTTCAGAATTGGGGAGGTAAGTTAAGGGATGAAATTTCTTGAGCCCTCTCAGACCCTGAGTCTATTCTCCTATTTTTTGTCCATAAAAACATTAAAAGAACAGGAAAGCATCATTTCTAGACCGAGGTTTTTCACAGGAAATTTGCAAACATTGCATGTTATTCATTTTATTGTTAGAGAGGGACACCAAGATTTTACTATTCCTAAGGATAACAGACAAAAGTCATACTTTATCAATCCTAATGGTTCCCTAAGGGACAGATGTATGCCATTATTTATAAGAGTTAGAACTTCAAGTATATAAAGGGAAATATGAACCTAACATCTATTTGAAGTAATTATCTACCTAGATTGAGTAAATGCATTCTTTAGACACATGGACAAGTATTTCATGCCTGGTGAAGCCAACAAAGAAATTGTGCACTTATATCAAGGAGATGACAGTAAAGAGAATATGCTAGGGGCTCAGACCTGGAAAGGGTGGATGTAACTTTTCTCGAAGAAATCAGTATTTTCTTCTTCTGGTATATGCTGAGAGGAATAGATAAGGTGATTTAATACTGGTCGAGAATAGGCTGCTAACAAATGAAGGACAAACTTGTACGTAAACTTGAGACATTTCAAGGTGAGAGAAGACTTAAAAATAGCAACATTTTATATATGTAAGTCTAAAAACAATTCAATTTACTATCTTGATGATTTAAGTAATATTTTTTGGTTTTATCTTTTTTTCATCATACATAATTGTGAGCAGGAATTGGTATATTTTATGCCTATGTGTTTCTGTGATTAAATTATTTATTTTTATGGGAAATTAAACTCTAAAGAGTGAATGATGTAGCATATTCTTGCCTATCTCAGTAATCAAGCCTGGTCTACCAAAGGCTTACACTCATGGACACTTTCTATGGCCAAGACATTGGTTTAAACACTTTCTTTACCTCTTTTAATCCTTGCAATAATGCTTATAAATAGTTACCAACATCAACCTCATTTTACAGGTGAAGAAATTTGTTTTTAGAGAGGCTAACAGACTTGTAAAGGCCATACCATTTTTCCGCAGTGAAGACCTGAAGTGCGATAAAGCACCACTGTATACTCTCTGAGACAGGCCTAACTACCATATCAGAAACAGGTTAGCCGTCGCCTAGGGAGGCATACTGGTTATAACGCTGATAAAAGGAAAAGAGAAGTTATGCCAGGAATAGATTCTGGATATACCTCATTGAAAAAAAATTCTAAGAATGAATACTGTTAACATTAACTAAAGTAGGGCCTAATGAGATAACACATCATGGCATGAAAAAACACCTCAGTGCAAAATCAGTGACATGATATGTTAGAGCTTATGGTTTGTTTTCTTTCTTCACGAGTGGGAGACCATATCATAGAAGGCGGGACTTCCAGAATGGCAGAGTGATGAGTTTGGCAGACTCCCCCTCACCTCCACCAAGGCACCACTTAACTAGATACAATGATTAAAGACCACAATCATTTAAAGTCTCTGGAAATTATCCTAAGGACATCCAGCAAACGGAAAAATAGTCATTCAAGAAGATCTATTAAATCACTGTTAAGAACAGTGAGAGTCGATGGCATTTAAGCTACAACCTGTTCCTCTGCCTGTCCTCATCTTAATGGAGACTCTCTTCTCTGGGTGCTCTCTTATGGGAAAATGAAGTCAAAGTGTTAAAAGCTAACAATACATAGAAAATCTTAAAAGTAGTAGGAGAAAAACAACTCATCATGTATAAGGAAACTCATAAGATCAACAGCTGTTTCCTCATCAGAAACAATAAAGGTCAGAAGGAAGTCAGGTGTCATTCAAAGCACTAAAAGTAAAAACTGCATCTATCAACCAAAAACCTTATATCCATAGCTGTTTTTCAAAACTGAAGGGTATTGAATTTTTTTTCTCAAACCAGAAAACAACATGTTAGAACACTATTAATGAAAAAAGATCATAATTAAACTGAATTTTATTGGTAATCATTCAGACAAAATAGGAAAAAAGTAAAATCTATCAAGCATTCAGGTGGTTTAAGGAACACAATACTACTATGGATATTTGTAATATATAAATATTTGAATTTTGTAATTTTCAGTTCAGTATTTGGCATCATATCTTTAAGCATTAGGGTGTCTGGGCATAAATAAAATCTTTTCCCCTTAATTAGAGATAGACTATTTGGTACAACTAATAGGACACAATACTCTTTGTAAGACTATATATAACTAATATTTGCTTAAAATATGCATATGGGAATTCCGAAGGTTATAACCATTTAGACTCCTTCAATAAAAAAAAAATAGTAGCTATGTCACTGCATTCGTGTTTTAATGATTGAGTTTACAGATTTTGAATGTTTCTTTTAACCACTGAACAAAGGACATTTATGTTTGGGCTGGCATTTACAGGTTTTCTAAATCAGCATCCAATCTCAGCTCACCAAATTGCTAAAATTGCTCAAAACATACTTAAAGTATTCATTATAGGCCAAATTCAGGTGGATTGTTAAAAGTTCTTCATTTTCCTCACACTTACTCTCTGGATCTCAAATGAAAATAAAGACTGTCATTGGGAATCCCAAATACTGTTCACAGACCCGTAGAAGTTGAAAATGTTTTTGTTGATCCATAATGATATGGAAGAAGAAAGGACACTTAGGAAACTTCTCTAATAATTAATTAATTCAATTACTATTTCCAGATTATACTTTAAAATAAATTTCTTTTATGAAATTACAGTAATAATCTATGGTCCTCCTATTTACCCTTTAGATATTTTCTGGCATAAGAAAATGCAAATATTTGAGAACCATTGGTTTATGTGATTACAAACTACAAAGAAACACACAGAATAACAAGGGCTTTTGCATTTAATTAATCAGAAAGGAGACATAGAACATACCAGAAGATCAATCTCACCAACCTTATTGTCATTTACCTTTTGCTCCTACAACTGATACCACAGGAAAAGCATGTATAATAACCATCTTTAACAACATCCAAGGAAATAGTTCAGCAAAAAGTTTATTTAAGCGTTCACTGTGATGGGAGAAAAGGACACCTACCACACAGCACTAAACAATCTGTCCCAGTTTTGTGAGAAAGTAAAAGCAAACACCAGTCACATGAAACATGTAACAATGTTTCCATTGTGTGGACATCCACTATATCTGAAAAATTCTTTAAGTTGACAATGTGCATGTGACATCTAATCATGGGATTAATTTTTCTCTTTTTAGGAATTTTAGTATTGGAGAGTTCAATTTCCGATTGTAACGCTTCCTGGCAAAATGAAAATGGCGTCATTTGGTAAAGTGTTAAAATCTCTGCTCTCTGTCCTTCCCCTGTCACCACCCACCCGCCATCCCAGCCTGGTCTGTATGTTTGTTGATATCACCAACAAACTATGCAATTAGAAAACTATCTATCTGATCTATAATTAGGGGAGTATGACATTCTGCATGACAAAAAATTCGTGGAGAGCACTGATTTTTTCCCTTTTCCTTCTATTGCTTCTGGCACTGTCAAATCCTTTCCATTACTCTCCCCTTGGTTGTGTGGCTTCTGCCTACTGTGGCTTTCTACTGATTTGCAGCATTAGGGCACTGCTTCCCCTGGGTGCATTTTAATATCTATTTCATCATCAAACTTTTAAGACTGAATTCTGTGTATTGTTGATTTTTAATCACCCTAACCCTTGGTGGGCAGATTTCTTACACTGGCCACTGAATAAACCATTATAGTAATCTATAGATTAGTCTTTCTTGAGTAAGATAATCATTCTGTTTCATCTGCAGTGGCCAGGGAAGGATAGTCTTGGAGAACAGATTGTGGCAATTCATAAGACTCACTGAAACAGATACACTCTGATTGCATGTCCTATAAGAGGGTAATAGTGGGGTTGTGAGAACTATTAATGGTGGCTATGACAGACATTAGGCCATTAACCTGTCTAGCGGAACAAGGGATCTAGTGAATTGTGCAAAATGCTTGGCTTACATTACTTAAATCAATCTTCATACAAATGCTATAAATGAAGAAACTAAAGACCAGAGAACTTTCCCAAGGTAATACAGTTATCAAAAGTTAGAAATAATCTAGATTCATATTTAATTCCTGTGTTTCTTTCTCCAAGGAATTCCTTCTTCTTCTTTCCCACATTCCTCAATGATACATCCTAGGACTTGTAAGTAATTTGATTTTAACAGGAGTCTATTATTTTTTTAAGATTTTATTTATTTATTTATTTATTTATTTATTTATTTATTTATTTATTTAACAGAGATAGACAGCCAGCGAGAGAGGGAACACAAGCAGGGGGAGTGGGGGAAGAAGAAGCAGGCTCATAGCAGAGGAGCCTGATGTGGGGCTCGATCCCATAACGCCGGGATCACGCCACCCAGGTGCCCCTAATTTTAACAGGAGTCTTAACTTATACAGATACAACCAATTAAGGACTCGGTCCTGGTATCTTGGAAAGTCTAAATTCATAGTTATATAAGATGAGGTCTCTATATGAAACATGGATTTTTTTTCTGGAATACAAGTGTTTTAAGTGTTGGTTGTTAGCATGACATCAGCTATTTATGGTGACTCAGTAGCGACAGTATGCCTTCTGCAAATGTATATAAATTATAAATTACTATAGAAGTACATGTAAGCCATTGTTTTGCTACTACAATCAGTAATTATGCCGACAGGAATTGCTAGAAATGCACAGTAATAAGGATGGTATCAATTTTGGCATTCAAAATCAGATATATGAATTGTTCCTAAACTGGTAGTGCTCTGTGCCTTCAAGGTTTTTACAAAGGCTGTTACAGAGTTACAAATTTGGGGGAAAATTGTAAAAACTAAAATTAATCTATCATAATTTTAACACTTAGAAATAATGCATTTTATATTTTGGCATATTCAGTTTTTCTATTTATGTACATGTGCACACATATTTTCTCTCTCACAAAACTGACACTCTAATGAATATTTTGAATCCATTTATTTATTTAATATTTTATTTATTAGAGAGAGGGAGACAGAATCTGAAGCAGATTTCACACTCAGCACAGAGTCCAACGTGGGATCACGACCTCAGCCGAAACCAAGAGCCATCCGCCCAACTGACTGAGCCACCCAGGTGCCCTGAATATTTGAATCCCTTTAATATTTTACATATCTTCATCATTTTCTTGTGTCATTAAGTACTTTTAAAAGCATCATCTCAATCACTGCATATTACTCAAGTGTATGAACTTGATCATACTACAGTAAGAAAACACAGAGTTTCATGAATTTCAGTATCTTTATGCAGGAGCCAGATTCCTTTTCTTCATATTATCTCAAGTTTACTATGTATGTCAAATAGATACACTCTTATAAGTATTTCCTTTAACATTGCACAGATACCCAAAGATAAATTCTGACTACAACATTTGGGACCTCTGATGTGTCCTCAGCTGTTCTTTATTTTTCACTGAGCAAGATTCAGTGTCCTTAGGCTAAGCAGTTTCTCCAGATGCGGCTGTGTATTGTCAGACTTAACTGTTTTCTGCTCCGTATTTCCAGTATGCCCCACATTCTCATGCCTTCAGGCTTTTGTTCAAGCGCTTGGATCTGACTGCTTATGCTTTTTTCCAATTCCTCATGTGTAAATTCTTCTCTTCAAGGACCACATCATGTTTTATTCTCTCAAAGAAATTTTCTTTCTTTTTTTTTTTTAAGATGTTTTATTTATTTAACAGAGAGAGACACAGCAACAGAGGGAAGACGAGCAGGGGGAGAGAGGGAGAAGCAGGCTTTCTGCTGAGCAGGGAGCCCGATGCGGTGCTCAATCCCAGGACGCTTGGATCAGGACCCGAGCCGAAGGCAGACGCTTAACGACTGAGCCACCCAGGCAACCCCCCCCCCCCCGCCTCAATGAAATTTTCTGTCTACCACACAACCAGAAGGACCTATTTCTCTCTCAGCCATCATAGCTCTTTATCTATATGTCAGTTTTTCTTAGGACACACATTACTTTCTTTCTTGGATTATTTGAAGGAACTGCTTATCAAGTGGCTGATGCATGGGGCTTGGAGGGGCTTAGTACCTAGCAGCTACTTTTCTACTTGAGGTTTGAACCAAATAAGAAATAAGAATCCAGCAGATGGGAATCAAATAGCCCCTTACTTACTTATAAACCCAAAATGTGCTTCCTACTACTGCATGCCCACCTTGTCACCAGCAATGCTGGCCCTGTGAAATTTCTGGTCTAGAGAAAGTCTTGGTTCTGTCTTCTTGGAGGCAGCTGACTTGCCAGTGAAGGGGAGGAAGGAAGTGGGCTTTGAATACTCAGTTTCTCTCTCACACTCACTGTCAGGTAACTTATTTCAGTTTTGTGGGACAGGCTAGGGAATGAGGCAAGAGATGAAGAGTATTTAGGGACAGTCCTGCCTCACAAAAACCATATGAAGTATATTTAAATATATACCTAATGCTGCTTAGGGTTTTGGTTCTTTAACTCTTTGGGTTTTGTCGTTAAGCCTCTGGTCACCCAGAAGTGTCTGGAAAGGTGTTAGCAGCCTACTGAGAAGTCCTGCTCCTACCTTTCCGTACATCGGGAAGGCTGCTTCCCATACATCACACCTTTATGGACTTGCTGCACATGCTGTTGAGTGAACATTTTTTGTCAGAAGACTCAGAAATATACCAAAACAGCTTGTTACTTTATTTTTTTTAAAGATTTTATTTTTACTTATTTGAGAGAGAGAGAGAGCACAAGTGGGGTGAGGGGCAAAGGGAGAAGAGACTCCTCACTGAGCAGGGAGCCCAATGTGGGGCTTGATCCCAGGACTCTGGGATCATGACCTGAGCCAAAGGCAGAAGCTTAACTGATGGAGCCACCCAGGTGTCCCTGTATGTTACTTTAAAGATTCCAAGGCCACTCTGTAATCAAAACTGAAACCTCACTCCCTGTTCTAACCCCATCCCAAAATTATGTCCCGTCTTGTCCCCCTGGAGAGTCAGAACTCGTCAGCTCTGCATCTGGGGCTGAAATTCACTGGAACGGGTACAGTTCCTTCCGGGTTCTGAGGTGCCTCGCTGTTGAGGCGTTTCCAGGTCACGCACACAATAATCACAACACTGACTCTCACTCATGGCTGACGCTGAAGCACACATTGCCAATGCCTGGTGAAGTAGTCTCAGGCAAATGTATGTTGCCAGAACCCATTACTTCATATTGGCAAAGTAGAGATACAGTGACACCTGAGGGAGGGAGGGCGGCTGGACATGAAAAATCCCCAATTTCTGCTTCTCCAGAATCCCAGGCAAAGCCAGCAGTCTGGAGTTCATGAACTGCAAACAACTGGAAGAACTCTCCCTCCCGGGGTGAGAGATTCATTGCACCTGAGTGGAAATTTACTTCTCCTCTTATCATGTAAGTGGCATTTAAGACACGGTGACTTTTTTGAATTAAAAAAAAAATTTGCAATTCTGGCTGCCCCGGAGAAGGGGTTTTTTTTTGGAGGAGTATTTTTTTATGCCTCACCTTCCGGATCCTTTCATTTCCATCTCTCCTTTGAGCCCCAGGGGTGTGTTAGAAGAGGACTTCTCCAGACTTTTACAAGACGTATTTTTAGTCCTGCGCCTCTGTCATGTGCTTCTAAACTTTTATGAATGTTTCAGGCCGTGCCCGAAATAGCAAGAGCTGCTAGGCATCTATTTATTATCGAGTGAGAGATGATAGTGGCCTGGATCCAGGTGGCAACAGTGGACGTGAGTGCGATGACCGAATCAAGATGTATTGTGCAGACAGAGCAGCCGGGAGTTGCTGATAGGTTGCCTGTGTGGTGTGGAAGGAAAGGGAGCAGTTACAGAGAATCTGGTATCTTTGGCCTTGGCTCTGAAAGAAAGGAGTTGCTACCCAGGAGGAGCACTGAAACCCACCCACAAATGCTGTCAGTGTCTTCTGCTTTGTCCTGTGGATCCTCTCCTTCAGATCCATCCAGAGATTTTTATGATCACTTGGCGTCTCTGTTCCTATCTTTAAGGGTTTTTTCCCAATTACTTGTGTTGTGGATTCTCTATTTTGGTCTCTGTGAGCACACTTCTTGCAGATATTGGCTCCCCCGTGGCAGGCAAGGTCTATACTGTTTTTCCACCATGGATGTTCTTGTCAAGTCTGGTGTAGCCTAAGGGGTGTCTTCTCAGAATAATGCTTTTAAATGCATAAAATAAAGTACATAAGCTTTAAAGGAACCTAATAATATTACAAAACACTTATCAAGAAAAGTTTAAAATTTGTGTCCAGTTATATATGTGCTTTTTGATTAATGCATTAAAGAAAAAGTTAAACATTGAGTCCAATAACTAATTTCAAAGTAATGATAAACATAAATGATATTTTGAGATCTTAGCAACAGGAAAGGTGATAAGAAAATACATATCTATTATATTGGTGACATAGTCATAAGCAATGCAAATACTACTATTGCTTGTTGCCTACAGTTGTCATTGAAGGACGTGCTAAATTTTGGTTCTCCAACTGAAATCTGAAAATGCAATGTAATTTGTCGCCATGCAAGTTCCCGGAACTCCTCTGAGGATAAAGGACCTGACTTGAACACATGCTCTACAGTGGGACGTGTTTTAACTTTGCAGTGAGGTGAACCTACTATGAAGGGGGGAGCACAGGTTTCCCCTCTAACACCTATTGTGCATAAAGTGCCACACTCAATCTTGTAATGTACATTATCCCATTTAGTTGTCAAAACAGTGTTGCACATTGGTTACTATTTCCATTTTATAGATAGGGAATTTGAGACTTTGAGACACAGAGTGATTTGCCTAAGTTCTTGTGACTATGAGCTTCTGACTTGGAATATACAGAGATCCAGGCCTGCCCCCACTCCGAAGGATATATGGTTTCATTTAGGAATCACTCTGGACATTTGGGTAGAAATCTTATCACCTCCTCGTGCCTGTAAACACCTTCATTTCCAGGTTCAAGTTGAAGAAGTCTCAGCATCCCCCATGGCTTTGCAATGTTACACACGTTGCTTTAAGCCTATTATATTTTGATTTGTAATCATTACTAAAACTGTCTTTAGGACACAAAGGAAATGGTAAATTATTTTTCAAATACTTCTATACTTGCATTTTTATGGAAAAGCAATATAGGAGTTAAGGGAGGTGATAGTGGAGAATCTGATCTGTGGCAAGATCCTGGATAAACTTATCCCATATTAGCTACTGAGTAATACTGTGAATGAAAAGCCTTCCTGGAGAGCTTTGCCATGTCAGTGGATGTATTCCTGGTTATGAATTATATACAGACGCTGTACAGGGAACAACATCCAAATCTCTAAATTAATGATAATCGCACCAAAAATAAACAGACTAATTAACATTAACTATAATGAAAACACAGCTACTGTTCAGTGGTCTTGATTATATAGTTTACTTAGTAAAACACAGGCTTAGAAATTTCTTTAACCGAGAGAAGTAATGGTTGCTAACACTAAATCTTCCTTTTTTCTGTTCAGGGCCTCTAGCATATTAATTGCATCATCAGCCCATTTATTGACTTTAACGCCTTGCAGTTTGCTAAAAATGAAATTCTCTCCAGTTGCTTTAGGATTCCTTGAAATTTAATACACACCATGATTTGGGGATAGAGAGGTTCCACTGGCCAGTTTTAATTAAAAAATACAATACAATGAAAAATAAAACTCTAGTTTCACCAAATTACTTTTTGTTCAGTGGGGAAAAAAATCCAGATAAATCAGACTTTCTTGCATTTACTTTACTAATGAGGAAATAGAAGCCAAGCAGAATAAATCTCTTTTTGCTGAAATGGCAATTTGTTAGCTCTGGAAGTTTTATTTCTTATTGATTAGGTAGTATATATAAAGAGACTCATTATTCTTGAGTGTTGTGACTGGGAGAAAGTTAACGGGACACAATTTCAGAGAGATTTTGAGACACTGTAGGAGCCCACCTCTGAAAAATATGTATATTCTGTTTTGTTGTTTGCTTTTGCTACATTCTTCAAAAAAAAAGCAAGTAAACAAATACCAAAATTTTCTGTTTGTTTTTAAAATCCAGTTGAGCACTAGAAAACACATTTTGTTCTAATGATTTAAATTCCTCAAGCTTCATGCTTGGGTTTGTTCCCAAAAAGCATACAGCCTTAGATTATTGTAAAGGGTTCAGAATCTTAAAGACTTGAAAACAGTAAGATTTTCAGGTACAACCTGGTGTGAGCAGCAGTCTCCAGACTCTGAGGTAATATTTACATGTACAGTGTGGGAATTATTCCCGAACTATTCCTAATGTGACATTTGAGGAACATCTTTCTATTTTTTGCTATTTGGCAGAGTACGTGACAGAGACCAAAAAGTATGAGTCATTCTTATTTTTATTGTGCTGATGTGTGACTCAGTGGCTTGACAGAAAGCTATCTTTGGCACCGTTTGAAGAGTTCTGTCTCTACTCAGTGGTTTGATGGAACGTTCCTGAAGCCAAATTAACCCATCCTGCTATATAGTTTGCTTTCCAGTGGAATCCCTTTGTATCACTGTACGAAATAGGCACAGCCAGCTGTGGGCTTCAGAGGTTATCAGCTAAGGGAACTGACCTCAGCCTTTTTGACTTAGAAACCTGGTACTGTCGATTTATCCAAGCATCCTCGGGCTAGGGGAGGACTGGAATACGGACTTAGGGGCCAGAGCCTTCTAACCGGGCAAGGGTTCTAGCTTAGGCAGACAAGAGCTTCTTATATGAATGTGTTTAAGCTCTTGGAGTTTTGTTTTCTAAGTGTGGCATGAAGAGAGATTAAGGCATGCACTACGGGTGAGAAAAAGTGATAATAGGTGAAAACCATCTGACTGAATGCCTGCCACATAGAAGGTGCTGGAAAAGGGAGGGCAGGGTGGTAGCATGACACAATGTGAAGAGATCCGAAGTAGACTTTTATTTTAGAAAAGGTAAGTCTGATAAACAGAGTAGAGGGTAAATCCTAGAAGCAGAATGGATTTTCTGCTAGACTCTGAACGTCTAGGACAGTAAACCTGACACAAAAGGCTGATTTATAAAGGAAAATGCAAATTTGCTTATTTGTGATAAGCTAAGTACAATGTTTAGGTTCACTACATGTGATATTGATAGTCTCAACCTTTCCTGAAAATCATTCACACAAACTATATGGGGATACAATATAGTGTTAGCGATTTTCCAGCCTAGGTTCTACCCACAATCGCACTGTCATGCTGTCTCTTTGTGAAGAGAAACAATGATTGTGTTTTACTCGACAGTTAAATAAATTGCGCATTTCTCAGGAGTCTAAAGGGCACTCGGATATTACTGCCACGGGCACTTTATGTACGTGTAACTTAACAAATGATACGTCAAATAGAAGCGAAGATGGACAGGCCCGGGAACTGGGTAATTGACATCCATTTCATACGAGTTCTGTTTTCCAGGTGAGTCTGTTTCAAGGGTCCACTCTTCCAGCTAGGGTCCTGGAGTGACAAATCGATCTTTTCCTCCTCTCAGAGTTAACCAGATCAAATATCGTGTTCTGCTGGCCATAGCACACATCTCCCTTGACCTATGTGAAATCATGAAGCGAGTGTTCTTTCTGTATGTAATGGGCCAGATAGTCTTGAGAACCACCAGCCTTTAGCCTAGAGCTCACCAGCACCTTTCTCATATTGATCCGGGTGAGAAGCACAGCCCACTCATTGGGACTATTTTTCATATGTGGTCCAGGGACCACTTGCTCCAGAATCATTTGATCTGCTTGCTGGAAAGACTGATTCTGCCATTCAATTCAGACCTTTAGAATCTCTTAGGATGGGTCCTAGGAATCTGCACAGCATCCACTGTGGGCGGTGGTGGTGATGGGAAGGCTCCCAGGACCCTTCACTCCTTCTACTGCCAAGAGGATCTCCAAAACTTCCTGGGCGCCCATTGTGTGCTGGGCACAGGGTTTCTGTGGGACAAGCATGGTGCTCTTTCCACCTAGGCTTGGCTCCCTCTCTAAAGAGCCATTTTCCAAGTGGCACATAGAGTAAATGGGTGCACATGTCCATCCCCACTTATCAGGCAGAAGAACCAGAAAATATAACTGGGTCTAAGAAAGAAGAATGGGAATCCCTAAGTTCAGGCAGAAGAACCAGAAAATACAACTGGGTCTAAGAAAGAAGAACGGGAATCCCTAAGTTCACCACCAACCTAATCCATTCACAGGGGTGGGAATTAGATAGGCATTAGGGCTCCAAACTTCAGTGAGTCCTAAAAATGAACATTCGTGCAATGACTGATGGCTTGGTTGGTTAAGCATCTGTCTTCAGCTCAGGTCATGATCCCAGGGTCCTGGGATTGGGTCCCACATCAGGCTCCTTGCTTGACGGGGAGCCTGCTTCTCCCTCTGCCTCTGCCCCCTGCACGCTCTCTTTCTCCCAAATACATAAATCTTTTTTTTTTTTAAAGAGCATTTGTTAGAAAAGCAATTTGCAGACTTTTCATCTCAGTACCCCTTACACTCTTAAAAATTGAGGATCCCCAAATTCTTTTGTTTCTGTTCAATCTATTAATGTTTGCTGTGTAAGCAATTAAAACTGAGTATGCTTAAAAATATTAACTAATTCATCAAAAATAACAAACTCACTAGACATTAACATAATTAGCATATTTGTATTTGAAGAAACTGTATTTTTCCAAAATAAGATAGTGAGAAGAGAGATGTGATTTTATACTTTTATAAGTATTGTTAATGTCTGCCTTAATGTAAGACCGTTCTTACTTACATCTGCTTCTGTAATTGATTTGTTGCGATAGGTTTTGTTTGAAGGATATGAAGAAAATGTGTCCTCATTTAGTCGTGTAGTTCAAAGAGAGAAATATTTGAATAGCCTTTTCAGATAATTGTGGATATTTTTCTTTGATATGATACCACAAGTTAAGAAGTGATAGTCTTTTATTTTTTATTTTTATTTTTTAAAGATTTTATTTTTTTACTTGACACAGAGAGAGACAGCCAGCGAGAGAGGGAACACAAGCAGGGGGAGTGGGAGAGGAAGAAGCAGGCTCCCAGCAGAGGAGGGAGCCCGATGCAGGGCTTGATCCCAGGACCCTTGGATCACGACCTGAGCTGAAGGCAGATGCTTAAGGACCGACACACCCAGGCGCCCCAGAAGGGTAGTCTTTCAAAGCTTGGTTGTAATATGTTATGTGAAACCATATCAGTGAACTTTGTACTCTGCTGCATTAAATCCCATGAAAACTTTGGATATTTTACCCGTGTAGGATTTTATAACTTCACCCAATGCCATTTGGAAAATACCAGTTCACCTTAGTCCACAGCTCTTCTAAATACTGACACATTTCATTTCACAATATGGAAAAATCACCGTTTTCGTGTCTTAGGGCTCCTGCCACAAAATATCACAACCTGGGGGATTGAAAACAACAGAAATTTGTTGTCTTCAGGTCTGGAGGCTAAAAGTCGAAAATCAAGGGGTAGGTAGGGCCATAGTCCCTCTGAAACCTGTATGGGAATCCCTTCTTGCCTCTTTCTACCTTTGGTGGTTTGTGGGCGATCTTCCGTGTTCCTTGCCTGGTGGGAGCCTCACTGCAGTCCTGCATCTGCGAGGAGTCTGTCTTCACATTGTCTTCCTCTGTGCAGGTCTGTCTCTGTGTACAAATTTCCCCCCTTTTTAAGGACACCTGTCATATTGGATTTGAGCTTACCCTAATGACCTCATTTTAACTTGATTATGTTTATAAATCCCCTATTTCAATAAGGCCACATTCCGAGGTACTGTATACTAGGACTGTCACTTTTTTTTTTTTTTGAGGGGCACGATTCAAGCTGCAACACTTGCAATCATTAATATCACCACTGAGCTCATTCCAAAACTTCTGCAATTATTATGAAGCTCATAGTGGTGGATACAAGTTTTCCAAAATTCCAATTTCTGCTTGGCAGCTTGCATTCCATCCTTGGCAACAAACTTTCAGTTGTTTTCCTCGAAGTGACAGGCTCACTTTGTTCATTTTCAAGAAAATGTCTGCCAAATGCCTAAGTTTCAATAACCACAGTTTGTCAGTTGTTCCTTCGAATAAAAATGGTGCGCTGTAAAAATGTTGCTAGTTCAGCTTGCAACTCAATCACTCTTCTGTGTGACTTTCTTAATGAGGAGTCAGGCTCCTGGTTAAAAAAAAACCTAGGTGTGATTTTTCAGGTCTGACCCACCGCCGCCGCCGTTACAAAAGCTTTACCTGAGAGACTATGGACTCTGAGAAACAAACTGAGGGCTTCAGAGGGGAGGAGGGTGGGGGATTGGGATAGACTGGTGATGGGTAGTAAGGAGGGCACGTATTGCATGGTGCACTGGGTGTTATACGCAACTAACGAATCATCGAGCCTTGCATCGGAAACCGGGGATGTACTGTATGGTGACTAACATAATATAAAAAATAATAATAATAAGCGTTACCTGGCAGGCCTCCCGTACTCCGTGCGCGCGACCAGGGCGTCCCTGCCTCTGAATGGAGTTTTGGCGAAGGACCCAGAGCCCCTGATCTGGCGTGCTCTCTGCATGATATTTACCGTCCTCACCTGCGCTCCTTCATTCTCGAGCTTTTTATCAGAGGCCTTGGGCAGAGGTCTGGCTCAGGTGTCTCTGCTTAAGGGGGAGGAGGGGAAACGCTGAAAGACCCTGCTCCCCCCTCGGACTCAGTACCAGTACTTCTGCATTCCAAGCCGACCCGAGCTCTTCCTCCGGACCTCGGAGTCCATAAAACTGCTGGAACCTTTCAGTGGAATGTGTTCGGGGCTCCATCAACAGCGAGGTGATCCACCTGACCCTCGACTGGCATGCACCTCCATGGGGGGAAGTGGGACGGGGAGTGGGTGTTTTCTCCGGTTTTAGCCTCTTGCTCTACCATCAGGGTAAGTAAAAGCTTAACTCTTTTGTTTACGGCTTGTGCCTTCAGTGGGCCACTCTGACCCGTAGCAGCTCAGTTTGCTCTCCCAGCTCAGCTGAGCTCTGGACACTTGGAGGGCATTTCCTTGCCACATCTGTTAATACTTTGGGATGTAGCAAAAGTACTTTGTGTGCGCTTCTTAATTAGTCATAGAGATATTCAAAAGCCATGTACTTACTGGTTGTACAGGTTGAGTTTAGTATCTTAATATTTCTTACCAGGCAACCAAGGACATTCTAGAGTGAACCTGGTCTTTTTTTTTTTTCCCCTTTACTTCCTTTTTTTTCTTCTTTTTTTTTTCTTTTTTTTTTCCGCCCATTGCAAGTGCATGGCAGCCAAGATGACAATGACTGCTGGAACGGCATGTTGTCACTGCCTTCATTGGTTCCAAAGCTCCAGTACTTTGACCAACCATTGCTTCTGTTATAGCAGTGCAAATATCAACACTGTGAAAGGCAAACATTTAGCATTATTGTGGAAATAGCTTTGACCTCTAGAACCCCCTGAAAAGGTTTCAGGCTTTCCCAAGAATCCACAGCGCACCTGGAGAACTATGCGAGTGTCTTCTCTGCACTGCACGACCCCCCCCCCCTCGGTAACCCGGCACGATGGTGTTACAGAAACTGATGGGAGTTTTGAAGACTTGGGAATTCAGGATCTTAGCTGTTCTCCCATCTCAAATATCTGACAGTTTGTCAGGCTAAATGAGCTATGTCTGTGCTCTTCAACTTCTGCAAAAGTTAGGCCTCCTCAAGAGCTCCCAGCAAAATCCCAGAATCAATAGAGGGCCCGATATGGGTTTGTTTCCCTTGGGCCAAGCCCAAACAAGAGAAAGTATATACTTCTTTTTTCTTGTGGACCAAGTTCCATGCAGAGAGAGCACAGCATCCACCACAGAAAAGAGCCTTGAGCAAGTAATTCGTACTGGCAAGGTTAGGGATGCGGGTTTTCCCAGAGACCACTGCCAAATCTTTCAGGGATCTCAAATCGTAGCTAAGTGTTTCCATTTGAAGTGTTTCTGCTACAAAATCCTTGGCAACCTGTGATGACAGCAGTAGCTAGTGATCTACAATAAATGCGTATGATTAATGTAGACCTGACCAAAAATGGGACGGATGTTTGGTCTTCTATTAGTATTTGTAAAACAAAAATGAAGTCATTCCACTCCCTCCCTCACAATCCTCCAGGAATGTTTGAGATGATAATACTTAACTGAGAACACAACACAAAGCCCTTCGCCGACCACTCCAGCCCTGATTATCTTCCCAGGCTCATCTTTTGTGGGTTTCTGCCCTGACTTGCCATGGCCCAGCCATTCACATCCAGAGCAGGACAGGCCATATTCTCTCGCATTCCTCTGTCGTGACCCATCCAGTCCTTCTGCCTCTGACAGCTTTCTTCCACCTCTCTGGACCCCTTCAATTGGCCAAATTGTAAGTCACCCTTCAGGACGTGAGCCACGCCCACTGAAAGTCTTTCCTGGTGTCTGACATTTTGATTTTTAGCCATTTTGATGTTCCAAGTACTTGTGACCTTGGGGTGTTTTCTAGCGCCAACAACAAATTCTCCGATTCCCTGGCCACCCACTGGGTGTCCTACAATTCTCTTGGGCTCTGACACTAATTACCTGGAGTTCGCATCAGGTTCCACAAGTTAAAGGAGTCAGTTCCACTGAACCCACGTCAGCGGCCAATCACAAGTCCTGGGCCACCTGTCCTTCTGACTGGCCAGCTGTAAACTGGGGCTTCCCACAAGTCACTCACCAGTTTTGATAATTTGCTGAAACAGGTCGCAGAACTCACAAAGTCCCCTAACTTAGGTTTCCTTGCTTATTATAGAAGATAGAAATGAATTGTTAGATGAAGAGGTGTACAGGGCAAACTGTGAAAAGAACACAGGAGCTTCTGTCTCTGTGGAGTGGGGGAGCACCATCCTTCCTACACATAGATGTGTTCACTGAATCTGAAGCTCTCTGAACCCCATTGTTAGGACTTTTTATAAAGGTTTCATTGTATAGGCATTATTGATTAAATTATTAGCCACTGATTGATGATTAACTCAATCCCTAGTTCCTCTTTCCTCCCCAGAGATTGGGGCTGAGAGCTTCAAGTTCTAATCAAAGTCTTTCTGGCCACTAGTCCCCATCCTGAAGCGATCTAGGGGCCTGCCAGGAAAAAAAAAAAAAGATGCTTTTATCACCTTTATAATGCAGGAGATTCCAAGGGTTTTAGGAACCCTGTGCCAGGAACCAGGGAGAAAGGCCAAACATCTTTTAAGGATACCAAAGACCCTAAAAGCCTAGGCATTGTACCGCATATGTGTCAGTCACTTGTTCAATCCATCTCCATATTTCCGTATTTCAGATTAGGACTCAGGGATAGTGTGATGTTCAAGGAGATGATGAAGGAGTCTGTGGCATATGTTGTTTGATAATTTTGAAAAGGTAAAAATTAGACTATAAAACGTCTGTAGTCGTTTACAGCTGCATCTAAACTTCCTGCTTTGTAAGCTAATCTCACAGGCTGATTTGGTCATCAGAGTAACCAGAGTAGGCATCCCAGGCTTACTTCCATCGTAGCACTTACCCATTGTATCTTCATTTTTTACATGTTTATTTATTCCACTGGGTTTTAAGCAGGAAATCTTTATTTTCAGTCTCCCCCCAACCTACAAATAATTCATATTCCCTCCTTTCTACCATATTCTCTGTTTCATATGTTAATCTATCATAGCACCTGTAACATATTATGGTGATTATTTATTTACATGTTTCAGAATTTGGCTTCTAGACCACAAGCCTTTTGACAATTTAGACCACTCTTTATTGGTCCTATATTCCCAATGCTTGACATTTTGTCAGCATTCCTCAAGTGTTGGAATACACGAATCATGAATACATGAATGCATGGTTCTCTAATGTCATCACCAGTTACTCCTATTTTCTTGCTACATACCCAAGCAGCTCCCCACATACGACGTTTTATAGCTACACTCTTGTAACTTACCTCCTGTTTTGCTTCCTGGACACATGGGCTACCACCTTCTCAAACTTCCTAATTACTGTGATTCTTTGCTTGCCTCCTCACTGATAACCCTATATCATCATATTATTCATTCAGCTCTAATAAAGCTTACGCATTAATTACCCCCTTCTAGACCCCTAGCACATGCTCACCTGAATGGGCTTTTTTGGTATTGATTTCTGCAGGGCATGGGCTCTAATAGACCCAGGGTAGCTCCGGGACCTAAGGCCTTAGGGAAGCTGGCCGGCTGAATGGCCCGACTGAACTCCAAAATAGAGCATCCCCCTAGAGCATCCAGAGACTATTCTATGTAAGCTTATATCATTTTCCTTTTCTTTCTAACGGTAGTGAAGATTAGCACCAGGTTTTAAAACATTCAAAGGTAACCTAACAGGGATTGTTGATAAAGAATTGGGTGGTTTTTATAAAATAATCATTGTACTTCATCATATACAAGTTAATTATAAAATCAGATAGCATTGACTATAAGATTGTGTCTAAATCACATTAACAGATGATTTTTCCTTCAGTGAGGCTCGCCTACTCCTTTTCTTCATTCAATATTTATCTATTGTCTGCTACATTCCAGATGTTTTTCTAGCAATCGAGTACTTTTCTTGCCCTCTGGGAGTTCACAATGTGGTTGTCTAAGTGTGGTGCATGTGTAACATACTTCATGATAATTGCCACAATATTTGTATTATATGATAATTGCCACAATATTTATTCACATGTTCATTTGGAATATATTGCTCGAGCGTCTGCTATGTGCCAACACTGTTGTGATGTTAATGAACCATGACTCTTAGAAGTTAGGTAGTTTTTAAATATTCGATTAGCCATCCTGTTAAATATCTTCTTTTTTTTATTAATAGCTTCAAAATTAATTAAAAAATTCACTGAAATGGTGAAGTTTTAGTAAATAAGTAATAATGAGTTTGAAAGATGGGTGATATTTCATTAAGAGAAATTTTAGCTCTTTATACATTCTGTAAGGGAAAAAGGTCTCCTGGAAGAATTACTCAATTCTACTCTTTAAAAGGGGGCCAAAAGAGCATTGCATATGAGTCCTAAAAGAAGAAATATGTTTTGGTTTTATGTGGATCCTTGAAATGTGAAAAAAAAATGGTTTACTTGTTTAAATGAGGTATTATTGCAATGGACTTTAGAAGAGTTAGCTAGTTTGGCATTAAGAGAGGTGTTTACATTACTCAGTATACCAATAAAGATTATAATCTGCCTTGCTCTCAGCCTGAAAAATACACGATACAAACAGAGTTAAGGATGACTTCAAATCAGATGGAGAAGGGAGTGCACGGGTACGGCTGTGAACTGTTATTTCCTTATAGAACAAAATAAAAAGGAGCCTCGTATCTTTTTCATGTATATAGTTATTTATTGCATCAAAGGAGAGTTCTCGTAGGAAAATAATAGTTATTTTTTTTTTCCCAGTGAGAAAGGACAGCTTTCAAGTAAAGAGGTGAAAATTGGCTTGATAGCTAAGAACAAAAAAGAATTACCTTTGCCTGAAATATCCAAAGGCTCAAAATTGGAAACCTGGGAGCTCCAGTGCCAGCACCGTCCGGTGACCCTGGAGACATCTGAGCCTGAATGGAGGGGAGACATCTGATGGCGCTCCTCGTTACAGACAAGCCTAACATAGTAAGTCACACATTATGTGGAATATTTCTTTTTAATTAAATAAGTTTTTAGAAAAATTAAAACTACATTCAAGTTCCAAGCCATAAGATTTGTGAGTACCATACCCAGGACAATAGGTTCCTGGAAATGTAAGAAAATAGAACGTTATTTATAAGAATGTTATTGACACTGTGGAATAAATTGGCTTTAAGTGAGAGTTGTTAATCTGATGTTCAATATTCCCATTTTTATAAAAAATAGATTTACCCACTAAAAACATTGTAATTTTTCACAATCAAAAACTGATTTTTCATAATTTTCATAATTGTCACAACAAAAATCAGTGATCAAAAAGGAAAATAAAGGGTTTATAGTTTTCTTTAAATGTTTTGACCTACTTGATTTCAGAGACCAAAGAATAGAGTTGCTTTTTAATGCTTTTGGATTTATGCATAATACTGTATTCATTTCTGCCTTCTTAGTGCTCCAATTCCATTGCCTCTGGGTATATTAACTGAAAAGATTAAAAACATAAATTATCATAACTAATAAAATGCTTCTATAGGCAATGTAAGAGAAAAAATTGTATTTCTATGGGAATGTGGTTTATACTGACCATGTTAATTACTACTCTGACCAACATTGTGTTTTCCTTGGATGGGCATATATATATATTTTTTAACAGAGGAGAATAGAAATTTTCAAAGTCTTTGACCTAACCCATTACTTAATTATTTATAGCCTCATTATAGCTTATGTATTTTTTCTTTCCATTTATTTGAATCAGGATTCAGGTAAGTCCTATTTTGTGACTGGCTGACATGCCTCTCTAGACTTTCCCATAGTCTGGATTGTGCAGATTGTATCTTTGTGAAATTGTTTAACATATTACTTTGCGTCCTCAATTTCCTATAAATTGGAGTTAGTTCTAGAAGCTTAATCGGATTCAGGTTTGATTGCGTTGGTAAGATGGTGAATTCTTCTATCAGCAGACACTCAGTGTTGGGCTATTTCTCTTGTGGTGATGTCAGTAAGCATTGATACTTAGTGGCTAAGTCCAATTGGAGGTTTAGAAAATGGTGACATTCCTATTCCTTGATAACTATCAAGTTATCTTTTTTTTTCCTGGTCATTTTTTTACTTGGGATACTATAAAAAGATTTGTTTTATCTCTTACTATGGTTTTACCCAATACTCATATAGGAAACACAGGATAAATGCTTGGTATGTTCCCTTTATCTTCTGGTCTTCAAGATAATGAATTGATTCTTTATTATTCTCCAGAGGTGACCAATTGGACTTTTTTTTTTTTTACTACCTTTATGAACTCATGAATGCAACCACACCTTTTTTCTCAATCCACAGTTATTATTATCATTTTTGAAGCTACACTCAGCTCATTTGGGGCCGGTTTGTACCTCTTTAAGCTGAGGCTTAAGTCCTATTGATATGACATTAGTAGTCGCTGCTAGCTTCCTTGCTATCTGATATGGCAAGATGTTTTAGATTTATTTTATACATTGCCTACTGTAGATCTGGAATTTCTCTGAGGATTTGTGTTTCTTTTTAGAGGGAAATGTATTTAGAGACCACAATCTGGGTGCTAAGGATGTTCATTGCTACTGGGTTCATCATTGTTTTCAAATTTTTTTCAGAGGATAAAATGAGGAAAAACATACACTCTGACATATATAAGTATAAACAGATATTAATAGCAACATCTATGTATATCATCATGAATTCTATTGTTACATCTAATTCAAATTCAGGACAATAGTGTTTTGTTGTTGTGTTTTTGCCTAACATCTTCTGTCTGCATCTCTTTTGCCCATCAAATGAAGGAGTCCTGATTTACAACCACACCAGGAATATAACTAGAATATTACATAATTACTCAACTAGTTTATTCTACAATCCACGTATACCTGTTTCAGAATAACAATACCAACTTGCCCACTATAACACTACTGCCAACAACTTGATTAATGAAGAGGTGGTTTTTGTTGTTTTCTTTTAACTTTTTTTCATCCTTAAATTATATTCCAATAGGCAGAGAAATTACTGTGTTTAATGTCACTCAGAACAGTTCCTTTCAATATGATTGTTACCAGTTAGATACACATTTATTTTTATTTTATTTTCTGTTTTAAAGATTTTTAAATTTTTAATTTTGTAAGGGCCAATTTAATCCTTACAATTTCTCAAGGGAGGGGTGAGTTAAAGAAAGAAATCAGGAGTGAAGAGCAAAGTCTAATAAATTGTCCAAGTCAAAAAGTTAAACCTACCTTTCTGTGCAGCCCAAAGTTTGAACACCATATTACCATAATGAGTTTGAATCAATTTCCTGTCCGTCTAAATGACCTAGTTCTAATCAGTAAGTTAGTTTCTGAATTTGACTGTAGGTTTTGCTGAATGTTTAAATAAAGGAAAAATGAATTTTTGCTTCAACTCTGGTGACACAGTATTTTTGTAAAATGTGCAGATTGTTATATATTGTGCTGAGTTTGGATTTATAGTGGACATATTTTATAAGAATATGTCTTGATCGTCAGTTACTTTATCTGTTCATTTACTTACTTAGCAACTTTGTATTGAGTTTCTACTCTGCTAGATAACATGCTAATTATTATTGGTAGAGAGCCAGAAAAGGGACACCTTCTACTCTCAAGGAGGTCACACTCTAGATGAGAAGACAGAACTATAAACAAGCAATTGTACTGTAGGATGATAAATGTCAGACTAGAGGTATATACTGGGTGCCATAGGTACGAATAGGCAGGCAAGTCACCTGGTACAGCTGGGGAGCTAAGGTGAATAGCCTCATGAACTTTTTCCTTGGTGGAGTGCAGAAGGAGCCGTTGAAATTAGGAGCAGGTGGGAGGATGAGAGGAATGAGATATTTTCCATGTGGAAGAATATAGAGGGTTACTATTTTGAATTATTATCTAATGCATGTTTCTGTGTCTAGGACTCCTTTCCCCTGAAGCCTTTCCAACATTAAAATCAGATTTCAAAATGATAAAAATCCTCATGTATTAATGTTCTTAAAATTAATGTTACACATGGGCTTTGCTAACTTATTAGGATTAAAGTTGAATTATTTTAAGGAAAAGCATTAGCGTCCTATTTTATTTTTAAGATACATAGAAGGAAGAAAAAAATCAGCATTTATAAGGCACAAAATAAAGTAAGATTTGGGAATTATTCAGCTAATTTCATCACTTTGGACTAGGCTGGACAGACTAGAGTGATACAATTTGTTATGCAATATCATCATGGTGTCATTGTGTAGGAAAGATACATTTATTTTGCTGTGTTCTCTACATTCTGTACATTTTCTGTCATTGCACAAAAGTTCTTATTGAAAGTCTACAGCCATAATTTTTTATTGCCATAAGTATGTGGGTGTCAAAACCAATACATCTCAGTAATTCATTAAATCTTTATCTAGGAAAGTAACATTTGTTCGTATACTTGTATGTATATAAATCTTAAAATTATATGGACTGCAAAATAAATTCTAATGTATTGTGCTTTAGACAGAATCAATATAAATATGTATTCTTTAAAAAAAGAGTTTAAGCTTTATTACCTAGGAAAGGGAGGAAAAGAACTCAAAAAGAATGAAGAATCAATTTTTTCTTAGCTTTGAGTTTCATTATGTATTTTTTGATAAATTCATAGCAGGCAGTATCTAAAAGCAATTCTGAATTACAAGAGGCAAGCACTTGAAAGAGAAAAATGCTTTGGAATGTTAAGGCCTTTTCTTTGCATGTCAAGTATAAAGCCTGGCTGAATCAGGGCATTGAGTTCCATATCTTAAGTCACACAGAAGAGAAAAATGTAGAATGACAAAAAATTGTTTTCCACTATTCAGAGAGCAGATTAAGATCCTTCTGAATTGTGGAGGAGTCTGAAGAACATTGGTCAGAATAGAAAGAACATTTAGATCAGTGTAGAAATGCTGCTACTGTTCTCTGGCCTCTTCCAATGGGAACCTTGGAGAAGGAGGGACAGTGAAAGTCCTAGATGGGTTTGGAGATCTGATTCAATATTGCAGCCTACTCTAATGCCAGCAGAGTAGAGGTGGTGAGGGTGAGAGTTGGAGTGCCCTCTCAAGTCTCTCAGCTCCTGTGCGACAAAAGGGAGATGAAAATTTCCAATGTGCCCAAGGAGAGTGCAGAAGATAGCTAAGGTGTGTGTGTGTGTGTGTGGGGTCCCCCTAACTGGGCTTGGAGGATTAGTAAAAAGAGATGGGATAGGGGTTGAATCAGCAGGAAAGATCATTAAGTGCTAGCGTCTAACCCAATGACCACCATACTTTATCCATACAGAGAACAGAGGTACATAGGGTCATCAGCCAAGCAGGCTGAGGACAACCACCAAGACAAGGAGAGACAATCCTCCCATCAGCAGAGGCTAGCAATAGAGGATGACATTGGGACCAGATGCTTCTTTCCAAATATGAGGTGGGGATGTATCACTCTGGCAACAAGAGAAAGAAAGGTGATGGCTGAAAATTCTAGAAGCATTCTTAAACCTAAAGATCCCATAAGATGCTTTCCTTAAAAGAAGATTCTTAGCAGGGTTTGGACACCCTTTGTCTTCTTACTTGTAAACTCCTGGGTGGTCACAGCCAGGCCTCTCCTACACTGGCACCATTCCTGCTATATGGACACCCAGCTCTCTCTCTTCTAGACCAGACAGCTCCTTTACATTTAAATCCCATATTAGCCTCAGCCTGTCCAAAAAGAAATTCTTTGCCTCTAAATCTCCTCATTTCATTGAACGACATACCCTTCTAGCTAGGTGTCCAGACCCCTTATACTATAGCCTCTCACTCCATCATCAGCCAGTCAATAACTACCCTTAACACATGCTTAACAAATGCTTCCCCTTTTGTCCATCCCCTTTGCCTCTACCTCATTTCAAGCCGGATACAAGGTCATGTCTCATCTATATTATTAAAGAGTCTAATTGGTTTTCTTGATTTTAGCCCTGCTCCCCCCTCCCTGGAAAATATTCCCTAAAATATAGTCAGAATGATATTTTGCAAATTCATTTTCAACATTTCATTCCATTTTCAGCAACTCTGCTCTCAGGACAGACTTTAAACTCGTTAGCTTGATAAACAAGTCTTTGTGTGATATGGTCCTAACAACTTTCCATTCTTATTTTACTTTTCACATCTTAAACTGTTAGCACTAAGAGTACTGAATATCTTGCTTTTCCAGAATCTTTTGGTTTTTACACATGCTTTTTAAATTACTGGAAGCATTCCCCTGACCACCTTGCCCCACTCTCACAAATAAATGTTGTAGGTTTTCATCTTTGAGTCTTGTCTAATTCTTTCTTTCTTTCTTTCTTTCTTTCTTTCTTTCTTTCTTTCTTTCTTTCTTTCTTTCACATTCTGTCCTTCCTCATTTTAACACATCAATTTAAATGAGCGTTCTTAGGATGGAGTCTGGGACATATTTTTATATATATTTTCCTAAATGATAGGAAAAAAGGAAACAAGAATTAGCCCTTATCTTGGTTAATGACACCACCAATCATCCTGTAACCAAATCAGAAACTAAGGTCTTGTTTTTCTTCTACTCTTTATGTTGAGTTCATCATGAAGTTTCACAAATTCTGTTTCCCAAACATTCCCTTTGATCCCACTATCATTGTTTAGTACAGACGTTCACCATCATAGCACTGACCATTTAACTCTTCCCTTTGTTTCTGGCTTTGCTCTTCAAACTACCCCAGATGGAAACCTAGTATTATTGCTCTACTATTGAAAACTTCCCTGCTTCACTAGTTGCCCATCACCCATAGTCATATATGCATGACATCAAGGATGGAAGACCCCCATTTTTCTTCTTTCTTCTTTTCCCTACAGAGTGACTTTTATGCCTGTGACTTATTCATTCCATGACTGGAAGTCTGTATTTCCTGCTCCTCTTCACCCATTTTTCCCATCTTCTCCCCTGGCAACCACCACTTTTTTCTCTGTATTTATGGGTCTGTTTTTGCTTTGTTGGTTTTATTTTCTGGATTTTACAAATAAGTGAAACCCTATAGTATTTGTCTTTGTCTGACTTATTTTATTTAGCATAATATCTTCTAGGTCAATCCATGTTGCTGACAATGGCAAAATCACATCCTTTTTTATGACTAAGAAATACTCGTGTGTGTGTGTGTGTGTGTGTGTGCGCGCACGCGCACACACACATACATAACACATCTTTTTTATCCATCTATTGATGGACACTTGCATTGCTTCCATATCTTTCCTGTTGTAGATAATGCTTCAATAAACAAAAAATTGCATATATCTTTCTGAATTAGTGTTTTCATTTTTGGAGGGTAAATACCCAGTAATGGAATAACTAGATCATATGGTGTTTCTATTTTAGTTTCTTGAAGAACCTCCATACTATTTTCCACAGTGGCTGCACCAATTGGCATGCCCACTAATAGTACATAAGGGTTCCCTTTTCTCCACAACCCTGCCAACACTTGTCATCTCTTGTCTTTTTGATACTGGCTATTCTGACTGACCAGGTATAGGGATTATTTTTTTTTATTGAATTGTATAAATTCTGTATATATTTTAGATATTAATCCCTTATTGGATATATCATTTGCAAATATCTTCTTCTACCCAGTCAGTTGCCTTTTTGTTTTATGTATGGTTTTCTTCATTGTGCAAAAGCTTTCTATCTTGCTGTAGTCCCAATAGTTCATTTTTGCTTTTGTTTCCCGTGCCTGAGGAGACATCTCTAGAAAAATGTTGCTAAGGCCGATGTCAAAGAGATTACCCCTGTGTTTTCTTCTGGGATTTTTATTTTCGGGTCTCACATTTAGGTCTTTGGTTCATTTTGAGTTTATTTTTGTGTATAGTATAAGAAAGTGGTCCAGTTTCATTCTTTTGTATGTAGCTGTCCAGTTTTCCCAGCACCATTTATTGAAGAGGCTATTTTTTTCCCCTTTGTATATTCTTGCCTCCTTTGATGTAGATAGATTGACCATGTAAGTATGGGTTTACTTCTGGGTTCTCTTTTATGTTCCATTGGTCTGTGTGTCTGTTTTTGCTCTGGTACCATACTGTTTTGATTTTTTACAGTTTCATAGTATATTTTGAAATCTGGGGTTGATACCTCCAGCTTTGGTCTTCTTTCTCAAGACTGCTTTTGCTATTCAGGGTCTTCTGTGGTTTCATACTAATTTTAGGATTATTTGTTGTACTTCTATGAAAAATGCTGTTGGTATTTTAGTAGGGATTGCATTGAATTTGTAGATTGCTTTGGGTTGTACGGACATTTGAAAATGTTTTAACAATATTAATTCTTCCAGTCCGTGAAACGGAATATATTTCCATGTGTTTGTGTCACCTTCAATTTTTTAATCACTGTCTTATAGTTTTCAGAGTACAGCTCTTTGATATCCTCAGTTAATTTTATTTCTAAGTATTTCTTTCTTTTGGTGCTATTGTAAATGGGATTGTTTTCTTAATTTCTCTTTCTGCTACTTTGTTACCCCTTATTTCTTTGTGCTTACCTGATGTCTTACTACTTCTTCAAGACTCTCTGCTCCAGTCACACTAAACCAGAACACAACACCCTTTCCGTAAAAAGCAAGATAGTAAATATTTAGGCTTTGTGGACAAAAGAGTTTTGTCATGATATTTCAGCTCTGCCATTCTAACACAAAGCAGCTGTAGACGATAATATATAGAAATGGGCAGGGATGTATTCCCATAAACTTTATGAGCACTGAAATTTTAATTCCATATAATTGTCATGTGCTATGAAATACTATTCTTCCCCCCCCCATGCATTTAACAATCTAAAAAGCATGCTTAGCTCAGACTGCATGAAAACAGGTGGTGAGCCAGATTTGGGCCATGGGCTATAGTCTGCTGACCATTACACTAAGCCTCTCTTAGAGCACCAAATGTGCTGTGAGGTATCAGGCACATGCTCTTTTTGGGTTGTTTTGTTTTGTTTTGTCTGACATGGTCCTGTTGTTTAGGCTAGAGAGCTGTAACCTAAGTGGAGCTTAAATAGAAGTTAAACTTCGTCATCATCTCCTGTGAGGAGTTCCCTAATTTTTAGACTCCAAACTGGGGAGAGGTTGATCACATCTTCTTTTATGATCTCAAGTGTCTTATGGATACTTCCATGAGAGTATTCTGCATGCTTTTATTGCAACTATTTGTTTAATTGTGTGTCTCCGCCTTTCATTGAGGGTAATGGTTTATGTTTTACTATTTTTTGATTTCTAGCTCCATGGCACTTTTGTTTTATGGGGTCATCAAGAAAAAGAACAGCAGGGAGACAAAGTCCTATTTTGCAGCTAACCATGCCATGAGCAGAAAAAATTCAGTATGTGCAGTGAGAGAAGCATCTTGGTTGGGAATAGAAAATAATCCAAATGAGAAATAAAATTTGTGACTGAATGAGTGCTATCTAAAATATAATTGACTAGGATGTGCATTAAAATATACATTCCTTTTAAAATTATAGCAGAAAAAATTCTTTGGAAGTTAAAAACAAAAGTTCGATTATGCAAAATTAATCAAGTTAAAAACAAAAGTTCAATTGTGCAAAATTAATCACGTTTTTATGTTTTGCCCTTTCTTGCATTTTATATTTCATCAAAAACTCATGTTTGGCTTTTGAAATTTACATAAGTAAGCGGAAGTAAGAAAGTAAATACAGCCCCTTTGGTCTAGAGCTAGATTTTCAAGTTATCAATTTAGAAAAGTCATTTCTCATTTTATAAATTGAGTTTATTTTTAAGAAGTTGACAAGGGAGACAAAAGTCCAGAGACTTTCTGTGTTACTCTTTAGTGGAGATGTTTCTCAATATATAATTCAGAGTATAATATATGTAATTTTGTATAGAATTGCAGCCTGTCAGGCAGACTGCTCCACAATGTTTTGTTTGTAAAAATATGGATGCTCAAGGTGGACACCTGTTATACTAGCAAGCAGAGGGCCATGATTAAATGAACGCCAGCTCCATTAAGTTATTTGTAGGTAAAACATTGATTGATTGATTGATATTGCCTCACATGAGAACTAACTTATCAAATATATTCCTCCTTCTAATTTACAAATAAATTAGGACAAAGTCCTTGAGGGCAAAGTCCTTGTCCTCCTAACTAAATATCTAACATAGTAGAGCGGACTCTCCTTGTGAAAGTTGGGTAGGCAGCATGTTGGGGGTGAGAGTTTATGTTCTGAAGTTTGCATATAAAGCAAAAATTGAACCTATGAAAATGCTCTTAAAAATCTATGACTAACAAAAAACAGAAGGCAGATAGAACACCTTTCAATAATTCTGGCACACTTAGTTTTTCCTGCAGCTCTGGAACAAATGAAGTACTTTGCATTTTCGGGGCCAGGCTGAACCCCCTAAGACGCACTCTATATGTTTCTATGCTATCAGGATAGTTAATGTTTAATGTATAGAACTGAGTTTCTCTAACTGAAAATATGTACACAATGTGACCTTATACATGATAGGGGTTCAATGAATATGTGTTGAACAATTGATTGAACAAATGAAAATATTACTTTTTCTAGAAGGTAACATAAAAATAAAAAATCATTATAATTTTGTCAGCTTTCTCTCTAATATAGGGTATTTATTTACAAGGTCAGTTCATACTCTTTATAAAAAAGGTTGAAGTATGTGTTTGGAAGCCAGGTGTTATTCTGCAACTCGTGAAAGCTGGGAGCTACAGTGCTCTAGAGGTATGACTGTTAATAATAGCTACAGATATGACCTCAGTTCTGCTCGCGGCTCTACAGGTGGGGGGGCCGCTAAATTCACATAATTATTCTGGTAAAACCCCGTAGATTATCCCTGCCTTATGGGAAACAGTGATAGCTTTGCTAGTTTTGCTAAAATGTCTACGTCCCTCAAAGGGTACCTGATTGACACTTGTTAAATTAATAGTGCTTAAAAAATCTGACTTTTTCAGAATCCAGTGCAATCCAGTTGGCATGCTGCCTTTGCCCAAAATAGGCTTGTTAAAGAAGTCCAGAAATACTATGAAATCTTAGTAGCTACCAATGCTGTTAATTTTCTTGTTATTATTTTATGAAAGAGTTTCCAAACTCATTGAGTTTATTGAGGAAGTAATCATCCCCATCTGGGCATTAAAGAAACATGACCTGTTATTTTATGGGCAAAAGATGAGCAAGACCGGCATTGGAGCCAAATAGCTGTGGAAACGTTATCATTAGGGAAACCAATAGGGTTTTTTTTCTACTGATTTAAAATCAGAACCAAAATCTGAACAAAAGTTGTAATAAAGGCAGTAGCAGGTAATGGTAATTTAAAAAGAGTGTTTTGCCGTGAAAACTTGACTTCTCAATGATAATGATGGATTTACAAACATGAAGGTTATGGGTGCCTACTCCACTCTTTAGAGGAAAAATGAGTCACCATTGTAAATAAAAAGCTATCATTTTCCTTTGGGTGATTCACATCTTAGCCATGAAGTGTGTTTTTATTGTCTTAAATGAAGTCTTTCAAAATCCTAAGTGGACTTTTTTTGTGGTAGAGATCGTTTTTGAAACTGTGGTTAACCTTGAAACAAAGAAATAATAATTCATAAGTTATCTTTCCCTTCAAATAGGTTGATTCTGATTAAGACAGAGGCAACACTACTCAAAAAATTCAGCTGAAAAATAATTTATAGCAAAATGAAGTTATTATTTTGACTGGCATAAGTGGGCAAACTCTGATAAGGAAAAAGAAATCTGTGTTTTGGTTGGTTTTTCTTTTGGACAGATTAATTTATGCTTAGAGAAATATATAGGCCCCATTTAGATATATTTGCTTGAGTTTCATGCAACTAATTTCCATAAAAGTAAAAATTTCACTCATATAATGGGAGAAACAGAGATATACACATAATAAACGTCATTTCCTTAATTTTTCAGTGTAATTTATTTTGTAATGGGGAATACAAAATATGTAAAACACAAAAATAAGGTATAAATCATAAAGTCGTTTCTGTAACTTGCATGAACCCCTTACATATATCTCTCTTTTAGGATATTTGGAAAGTTAAAATAAAGTCTTTGCTGAACAAATTATAGAATCGATCACCTAGTAATAATAATATTTTATATTTATGTAGTGCTTTAAATTTACAAAGCACTTCCGTATATGATAGATATCATGGTTTTAAGCAATATCTTTCCTTTAAAAACAAATATATATATATTAAAAGTTACCAAGGTAGCACAGGTGGAAGAATTGAAAAGAGAAAGCCAGTGAAAGATGATGAAGTGAGTTAGCCCAGAAGATAGATGATGTATTAGAAGCCATCTTAGAGGATTTCAAGGAGCAAGTAATCAATGATCTTCGTATCAATTACGGGGAAGAAGTCAAGTGAGACTCAGACTTAAATTTGTCCATTAGATTTGGCAATTGAAGGGAAAATGGGGAGAACAGTAGAGAGCAATTGTGGGCAGAGGAGGATTGACTGCAAAGCTATTGGAGTTTAAGCATCGGACCACTCAAATGCATGTTCTCCTTTATATACTTAATCACAGGTTCATATTTTAGAATCTGTCTTCTTGAAACTGGTCTCAAAACTGTGTAAGCTCTAGGTCCTACAAAGCCTGATCTATTCCTGATTTTAGAGATGGAAGCCTGATACGATGCGTTGAGGTGTGACTGAGACAGGAGAGGACGGGCCGGTGTGCGTGAACCATTCTTTCAAGAAGCTTGCCTGGGGTCAGTGGAGTTGTGTGCGTGTACACAGCACTGGCTTTGGGGGTGTATGACCAGTACTTGAACACGGGACCCACACTCTGAAGTGTCCCACATTTGGGATTTAATGCCCTTCCATGGCTGTCTTGAGATTCTTGACAACTGTATCTTTTAATTTCTATTTTATAAGTGAGGGCTGATCCTGTAGCCTCCCCTCCCCCACCACCCTCCTCCCGAGTAAAGATTCTCTGCGACTTGCTCCCCAACGGTCCAGTATTCCAGGTCCACTTGGCCTCAGCATCCCTGCTGCCACTCTGCCTTGCAACTGCTGCTGCCCTCTGCCTCTGAAAGGAGTTGGGGCATGAGCACAGGAAGGGTCAGGGTCGGATGTGTATGTCCTGCCATGACTTGGGGCTGGGCATGGTGACAGCTGCCCCCCCCGGGTTAGCAGCATCATGGAGTGGTTGGTGGGTGGCCAACCAGAGGCTATGTCAGTGAGGACTAGCCTGTAGTTCATCTTGGATCCAACTACTTAGTACTTCTCAGTGTGGAAGTTTTGGGATCACAGGGTTTCACTCATTTGTGTGGCCTGGGGTGACAGACCTGTGGGAAAGGAAGATGGCTGGCGAGACTTTCTCAGATTCCACCCCGCCCTCAAGGACAGTGATGGGTTGGGAGCTGGTGCCAGGGGATCTTGACAGTCATGAGACTGGAGGGAGCACAGATGCCCCATGTGGGGAGGTGGGCACCTGAGTGCCGTGTTGGTCTCCACTTCAAGGCTCTGTGGCTGGAGCGGTCCTCCCTTCTTCCAGCTTTCCTGGTTCTGGCTGCTTTTTGTCTCTTCCCGCCAGCTGAAGCCTCCTTCTGAGGATGAGCTGCAAAATATGAATCTTGTAATTTTGGTGATATCACATACAACTTAAATACTCTGATATTTGCATTTAAAGCTGGCATTCACAACCTAAAGATGAATGGTAAAATGTATGCTAAAATTTTAACATTTTAATTTCACTATATTTAGAATGCTATTAAATAGCAAATAAGAAGCAGCATCAGTTGACAGAGCACAGAAGGCATGAAAAAATGCTTTGCATGTACCTTTAAGTGTACTTTTCCTCTCTGACAAAAGGCCATATTTTGATTTGCACTGGTCCTGCAAATTTTGTAGCTGGCCTTATGTCTCTATGTTTAGCACAGAGAGAAAAGTTGGAGACCGAGGAGAGTTGGGGAAAGCCACATGCTTGGTGTGCTACATTCCATTTTGCTTAAGTTGGCTGCCATCACCTGTGATGGAAGCAGAGAGTTTTGCTGAACCTCCTGGTTGAGTCAGTCTGGGGTGTGTGACTGGTAGAGCCTAGTTCCTATGCCTGAGCCCTCGCTGCCAGGGAGGCTGGGGGAGCATGCGTGTCACGACTTCTGTTGCCATAATGCTGAGTAGTCTCTGTTTCATACCATGGGTCATAAAACTGGGACTTGTCCAAACCTGGGAGGAAGTTCAGATCCTACAGCAGAAACAGTAGATGCCTTACTCATATCCTTTGAACCTTACCCCTTGGGTATGCCCTACATGGTTTTGACGTCCAATTGCCAGTGCCTTTGTTTAAAGTCCATTTCCAAAGCAAGTACAAGTAGGCTCTGCTCATTCGTGGGGATGACCAGAAGTATTGGAAGGAACTAAATGCCCAAGGAGAAGGCCTCAGCCAATGACCGATAGAAGCTACCTCCCTCCTCTCTCCCTCCTTGGGTGGGCTAACTAGATGTGTGTTTTCTACCATTTCCCAGAACTGCCAAGTGAGAGCAAACCCTAATCTCTCACTGTGGCAGTTGGCTTGATAACATACCCTCTACTGACGGCCTTCCCTTTTCAGATACTCCTCTCTCCTAGTAATGATTCCTTTATTTCCCAAATAATCACCTTGTACTTGAATCTTTTTTCAGGGTCAACTTCTGAAGGGATTCAAACTAAGATAGGTGCTCAAAAGCCAAAAAGCCAAAAACAAAACAAAGCAAAGCAAAACAAACACCTCTCCTCGTGATAGAGGTATGCACTTCTCTGCTTCAATAACAGCTCTGTGTGCACATTTCTTTAATCACACTAATCTCTCAGTAAGGTAATATTTGTCTAGCCTGGGTTAGACACAAGATCCAAGACCATGTATTTTGAGCTGTGTAGCCCCAGGGTTGGTTGCAGAGGCCGGATGTGATGGGTGTCCAATAAACACCTGCCAATGCTCCAGTGAATGAGCTTATGAATGGCTCCGTGTTTATCCAAACATGATGGCTCATGAAACATTTATATGAAAGATGTTCACCTTATTACTGTTATCTGAAATTCTGATTGAAGGAATTGTGATTACCTCTGGATTTTCCAATCTGCCCAATTTTATTTTTGGCCTGGTTGCTGTGTAGACAGAGGCATGTGATCAGCACTAATTTGTGTATGTGAGGGTGTGCAGAGAACAATGCCCTACTGTGTTTTGTCTTGTTTTGCTTTTTATTTGCTTGAAATGATGGAAAAATGTCTCCAAAATCTGTCTTCCACATGCCAAACTATATTAAGCAGCCCGGAACTGGGTAGCAAACCTTGTTTCTCTTACCTGATGCCTCCAAGTTTTTGAAAGATCCAGAAGCACGTGTCTTACTAAAGACTCAGACAAACATACTGTTCTGTCCCATGAGTTGGATCCTTGCATTTCCATAGAGGTGTCTTTTAACATTTTTCTCACTGAGTTTTTATGCTGAATTTAAAGCCAGTGAAATATGCCAGCTCAGGGTTTCTCAAATCAGAGGATCTCTGTTTCCTAGAGAATAAGTTTGGCTCACAAGAGCTAATGCCACCCACATTCCAGAACCTTACCAGAATGTAGGCACCAAGCGAATGCCTATGCACACCCTTTACCTTCCCTGAATAAAAACATCTTTGAAAGTGCATCAGTTTGAAGGTCAAATCTGATTTCTTTTTACTTTCCCTAGTTTTTTGCATAATCTTTTTTCTCTTTCTTAAAACAATGAACAGGAAACCATGCAGATGGCAGAGTGTGTTAAAGGCATTAAGCTCTTAATACTGAAGGAAGCAGTGAGTTCTTCAGGCACTTAAATACGGGAGAATATGCTAAAACAATGAAAGCAAAATATGCTTTCCATTGTTCCAAGTTAGAGATCATTTCTAGTTTGAATAATGGAACAGGAAAATGTGAATGCCTGGATGGGCAGTAGGAGTATCTCCAGGATACTTATCCAGGGGCTAAGCTGCTTAATTCTATCTACAATCGTAATCCCCTCTTGCGTGTAACATAACATATTCACAGATCCCAGGGATTAGGACGTGGGCATCTTTGGGGACCCTTATTATGCCTACCACAGGATGATTTATAAAACTACATAACACTAGCAAATAACATAAACTAAAACTGAGACTAATACAAGAAAGAAAGAAATTAAGAGGAGCATAAAATGGATCTAGAAATTAAGCCAACAGAAACATGCACACTAGTGAGGTCCTATATATTATACTTTGAGTTCTAAGTCAGTGATTCTTAAACTCTGGGTTTAAATCATACTTTTGAATACTATACTTTTGGTGGCATTCTTGAGGGGATTAAAAGAATCAAAACAAGACTAATTCTGTCACCCTTAATTATATCACAGTCAGTGCCCCGTATAATTGTATCTCCCATTTTTATTCAAACAATCATAGTTAGAGAATTTGACTGCCCTGAAGCACGGTCATTGCTTACAGAGAGCTGCAAACTGTGTCTGCCTTATTCTCCCATGAAATCATGAGGCACAGGTCTTGCCTGTTCTGTAAACATCTTCCTTTTGGTTCCAGCTTAATCTTTCTTTATGCCTCTCTCATCTTACTGCAGCAGATGAATCCCACTTTACACATTATTCAACAATTTGCTCAGTCTAACATTCCATTTGGTAAAAATTTCCATGACAGTGGTACTCAACTGTAACCAAAAAAAAAAAAAAAAAAATCTAAATGCTGGTCAAAATATGGGTATATACTATGCTATGCCAGGAGGTCAAAGCACACCAGTCCTAAGCTCTCTGTCTTTAAATGCAAGAGAGATACATCTGACCTGTAACATAACTTATAACATGGAGAGCATAAAAACATTAGATTCTTCGCAGAAGGCCAACCATTTCTGATAACAACTAACCTTCCTACTGTACTTACTGCGTCTCTGATATACCCAACATTCTTCTAAGTACCACTTTAACTGATTTAACGTATGAGGGGCTTCTGTTTCTATTCCCGTTTCACCAATAAAGAAATTAAGGCACAGAGGCTAACTGACCTCCCCAAGTTCCCACAGTGAATAAATAGCGATCCAGCTAGCCTGGCTTCAACTCTATGCCTTTACCATCAATAACACTGCTTCAAAGAACAAAACCAAATATGCATCCCCAGAATCCTCCTAAAGATGACATTGTGCTAGGCTTTATATGAAGCTTATTGTTTTGCATAACTCCATCTAATTGGATATTTTTACCAATGGAAGGGGATTGAAAAACGATACCTCCGTCATTGAAAATCTTATATTCTAGAAAGCTCCTTTGCCTAGCATGCTCTCCTCTTTTCTCCCCTCCCCGTTTCATTGGTAACTCCTTCTAAAGCAGATCTTAGAACAGGTATCATTTCTTGAGGAAGCTTCCAGTACTCTCCTGTTTCCATTATTTAATTGCATTTTTGTGTTACGTGCTCAAATAAAATACTGCTCTTTTTCCTTCATAGCATTCATTTTAGTTTGTAGTTAATCTGTATGAACGTAACTGTAATTTGTTTTAATGTGTGTGTCTTCTACCGGACTGTGACATCCGGGAAAGAAGGAATAATGTCTACCGTTTGCTCCCCATTTCACCCCTAGGGGTAGGTAGCAGTCTCTGTCACATGATAAATGATTAATAGGCATTTGTGGGTTGAATTTAGGAAATCCCAGTCTCTGTGTACTTATCCTTCATTTCACTTTTTATTAGAAGCAATTTTAGATCTCAAATTATAGGACTAATTATTTGGTTACAAAAATGATTTTATTTCTGAAATTCTATATTTATTACATTTAGCAAAACATTATTTACAGAGATACAAGATGAACGATGATATTGATCTTAGTACTATTCACTGTTCCTTGTACATACCCTCCTTGCCTCTCACTGTATCCTACTTCCTGAGCTAAATCACAATCCAATTAAATCCAATCTTTTGCCTCCACCATCCTTCACCTGCAGAGCTGACCAATGCCAAGGAAAAACACAACCTGTGATGACTGGTAATATCTTAAATCTATGATCTCAGCTAACTGTGCAACAGATGTTTTAATAACTATATTGGGAAAAGAAAACCCATATGGGAGTGTGAATAGTACTGATTTTTTAAAAATAAAAAACATTTACTTCAATTAACAGGTACAAAGGCTCTGAGAAAGGAGTTAAATAGCCCAAACCTCTAGAAGGTGTAAGCATGTTGATTTCCAAGGGTGTATTGATTTGAGTACCAACCCAGATCTCCTTTTCTATTAATTTGTCAAAATCTGGCTTAGCTGGGAAAGTGTAGCTGTGATTTAAGGCTCCAGTACACAAACGGCTGAACAGTGAGTCCTGGAGCCCTGTCAGGGGAGAGGTGCACCTCCAGATAAATCAAATGTTTATTGACTCTTCGCTAGGGAAGTCCTTCCCTGTATTTGGCCCATTGATAAAGGCCTGCGTGAGCACTGGGAGTCCAGTTAGAGTTACACAGAAGGGGAAGGGCAGAAAAATCCTGGGTGAGGGAGTAGGAAAGAGAATGAAGGCGTCAAGAAAACTGGATTTGGGGTTTTAGAGGATGACCAAAATAGATGAAAATTGCAATGTACTTAGAATTCAAAACGAAGTGACTTTCTCAGTGTTTCTTTGTCAAATGTAGCTTGTATTTTTATCAAAGTAATACATATTCATAGTTGTTCTTTTTTAAAAAAACAAGTTTATGAAAAACAGTGATTTGCCTGCCTCGCTTCTGCCTCCCAGCAGTCAGCCTTTCTAGAGGCCACTCCTTTTGACTCTTTCAACTGTTTCTTTCTGCTCTATTTCTAATTAATATGCTCATGTTGTTATTTATTTTTCAACCTCAAGCATTTTATTGAATCCAAGTATGAAAGAGACACAATCAGTTCTCTTACCACCACACTCCCACCTACACACAACTTGCTTTTTTCCCCATTTTTCCAAATATAGTCATTCTGTAATGTGGGGTTAAGTCAGTGTTGCAGTGTTTACATTATTGGAACTGTGAGTGGGCATTTTGTGTACACTTAATATTTTTATTTATTTGATCCAATTCCCTAATGTTATAATTTTTTAAATGTTTTACTTTAAGCTTCTAAGTTTAACTCTACATTTTATTATTCTATCCATAATCTATTGGTATTAGTAGTCATTTATAAGGGGACTTTTATTGATGCTTGGTCCCTTTTACAAATTTAGTTCAACAAAATCCTGTAAAGAGCTTTAAATTTTATTTTCTATTTACTATTTTTAAGTATCTAATTTTGCCAACTAATAAACCAAACTGAGAACTTAGTCCTGATAAATCTAGCAAAGTAAATTGATAAATCTAGCAAAGTAAATAAATATGGTGATTCTTCAGTTATCCTAAACATTCCAACATGGCTGATATATTTCTAAAATTTTCATATACTTTCCATCTAAAACCCTTAAGACACAATCAAATATTCCAGAATATTAGGATTCATCTGTTGGATCCACTGATGTTGGAATGCCAAATTCTTAAATTCCAAATTAAACCACAGGTACTGACATATTTATTATGGGCTAAATTAAACATTTTATGCTTTACCCTAAGCTTCCCCGAGTTAAAGACTGCAACACAAAGGAAACATTCACTTCTTTCCCATCTTGGTGGACGATGCTGACCAAGGTCAAAGCCTAAAGATGTTATTTTTTTGAGGTAAGCCCTTAAAAGAAGAGTTGCTCTTCTGGTCCATGTGTCTGGGATTCCAGCAACTATTTACTTAATTTTTAAGTTTAATTTGAGTCTGAATCCTTGTTTCTCCATGCCCCCCCAATCAGGTGGTTTCATTACTTCATTGCCTCATTCTGCTGGATAACGCTATGAATTCTTTAAATATTCTTTGAGTTTGCTAAAGTCACAATCTACAGATGTTTAAATGACATCCAATTTTATTTAGTTATTTTTTTCCTTCAACTTTTATTAGTAAAGGATAGTCAACATATAATATTATTTTCAAGTGTGAAACATAATGATTCCATAATCCTATATATTACGGAATGCTCGCCATAGTGTAGTTACCATCTGTCACCATACAACATTTTTATAATATTATTGACTGTATTTCCTATACTATACTTTCTGTCTGCATGACTTATTTATTTTATAGATGGAAGTTTGTACCTCTTAATCCCCTTCACCTATCTCACCCCATCTAGTTTCATTTCAGATACTTCTCGTGTTCTGATGACGTTCTAAATGACAAGAACCATACCAGTTCTCCTCCAGAACCACCTGATGTTCTCTTATTTCATTTTCTATCTTGAAAATATTATTTTCCACTGTTTTTGCTTTTGCTTTGTTATATTGCTCCCACTATTGTCTATAGACTCAAAGACAGGCTCTTTTTTGGTTTATATGTTCACATATCTAAAATCAGAAGTCCAAAAATGAAAGTTTAGAAATACCTTGATCAACTTACTTTGTTTGCATTTCTTCTTTATATATAATCAGTGTGATATAAATCCATGTCTACCTAAGTCTAAATTTCAATACATATAAAACACTAGTCAGTGTTTCCTTTCTTTCTTAGTAGTATATAAAATGTTGGTACATTTTAGAATCTAGGATATCTTAGATTTCATGAAATATGTCCTGTCCTTTACTTATTCTAGAACTCTCTGAGAGAAGTGTAAAATTCCTTTTGGTATCGCCAAGCACATCAGGTCATACTTGAATCCCCTTAGTCCTGGGATCTCCTATCTCCTTCTTTCTTGGGTTAGTCCCTCATATGGCAGAGCTCACTCTTGAGATCTTGAATTTCTGAAAAATATTTAATAATAGTTCTTCATTTAATAATAGTTCTTATTAGCAGTAGTAGTACTTTTTTCTATGTGGGTTGCCTTTTAAAAAAATTATTCTTTCTTTTTTTTTCAGGAATATTTGTCATTTAGATGACAAATTCTGCTCATTCTAGCGTGATCCCCAGTTTTTCTTGTTTCCTATTTTCTACTTTTTTCTTTGTTTTTCTGTTTTCAAATAGATTTCCTCAAACTTATCTTTTAAACCTTCAATCACATTTTTAATTTCTGCCACTCTGTTTAATTTCCAAGAGTTCTCTCTTGCTTTTCAAATGTTCCTTCAAAAAACTGTAGCACTTCCTTGTCCTCTTATTTATTTTAAAATGTTAATTTTATTATAGAGGTTTTTTCTGCTACGCATATCATTCCTGTCTCATCCGCAGTGTTCCTGTTTGTTTGTTTGTTTTGCTCTCTTTCACATTAAATGCTTTCTTCAAGTCAGAATCCAGGGCTGGCCAACTTTCCCAGAGAGAAATCCTCTAACAATTGTTAGGGGGCTACAAGCCCATCGCCAGTGATCAGAGTGTTAAGTAGGGGCAAGAAACAGGGGAATGGGCTCAGTTAATCCAGTATTTTATCATGGTGTCGTACGTCCCCCGAACCCTGCCTCTGGGTCTCAGGCTAGAGCCTCTCAGAGGAAAAGCGTTTGCCTTTAGCTTGGATTGTGGGGAGGATATGGCCTGAGTTAAGTGGTGAAGACCTGGTGAGTGGAAATTTTAAAGACAACCACTACAAGAAGGAAAACAAGATCCAGTCATGTGAACCTTCTTTCCTATCCTTTTTCATTCACTCAACAACTATTAAGTATTTACTTTGCTCTTGTAAAGGACAACCCAAATACAGCAATCATCCTGAAGCCAGTCACAATTCCTATTTTAAGAGCTTAGAGACAAGTCAGGAGAACTTTCTAGAAATCCTTATGTAATTAATCAGTTAACTAAGTACATTTGCATGAAGTGCCGTGGAGCAAAAGACAATGCCGGGAGAGTACATAAGTGGAGGAATAGCATGTTCTGATGCTCGAGTGTGTGTGTAGGACCAAGAGTTAACTAGACAAGGTTGGGAGAATAGAGACAGCATGGCGGCAGGAAGACATTCCAGGCAGAGGGAATTCCGGATGTTTAAAGGACCTGTGGTCTAGAAATTGGAGGAGAGTGTTCAGGAATGGAAAGGAAGCCTGTGTAGCTGGAATACAGTGAACCTGCCAGAGAGTAGCTGCAGGGGAAGGAGAGAGGTGGGTGGGGCACTGTATACGGATCCCCCAAAGCCAGGCTAAACATTCAGGGAGCAACTTGATCCAGTCTGTTTTTAAAAAGATAACTGTCCTTGCTGATGGAGAATTTATTGAAAGGAGAACATTTAACTGCTGTGTGGGTGTAAATGATTTGGCAAAATAAATACAGAGCCTTTAAAAATTCAGTCTGTTCATACAACTTCTACAATTATATCTGAAAAGATTTTTTAAAAAAGACATAGAGATATATACACATACATATTCATAGTTGTTTAAGAAAATGAAACATTAGTAACAATTCAACAATCACATAACTATAGCAACAATAACTACATGTATTGACTGCTGTTTGTAGCTCTTTTTGTATGTTAACTTTTAAACTTCCTTATAATTTTTGGAATAGGTAATATTAATATTCCAATTTACAGAGAAAGCACTGAGGGGTTAAGCATCTTTTCTAAGGGTCACAGAGGCGGTAGGTAGGAGACCCGGGATCCCAGCCGAGGCTGGGCTTTTTACTACTACATCAAATTACCGAGTGGCAACCAGCTGAGCAGCAAGCAGACCAGGAGATGGAATATTCTACAGCGAAATTGTAGAACGGAGTCCTCAAAGAATATTTCGTGACTTGGATAATATGTTTATACCATAGTATTTAGTGAAAGAAATCGAGACACCAAATTGGCTATGCGTGCTTTATGACTATGTACAATAAAAGGTACATACAAGGGTGGCAGGATTATTAACATGTATCAGGCTGTGATTCTTTCGAATCTTCCTCTCCTTCCTGGATCATAGAATTCTCTCATTCTCACTCGAGGGGGCCTTTCTCCAAGCCTGTTTCTCGTGGTAGGCATAGATCACCCACATCAGAAACAGCTCTAAAGACTGTAAATCTCAAAGACGGAAGTTGCAAGCTAATGATGCGCTGCATTAAATTATTCGCAGGCTTGCTTGAGAAGCAGGTTTTTCTACTGCCTGAAAGACTTTGAGCTGCGAGGAAGAAGGAGCAGCCGGAGAGAACAAGCAGATGGGAGGAAGGAACTGAAAGACCTCCGTCCCTGGGGAGGAAAACAGAGCTTTCCCTTGCAAGTCCCAGGCAAGTGTAGACACTGACTTCAAGCCAAATAGCCCTCTTGTTGCTAATTCAGGAATTTCATGATTACCGGCTTGGTGCCCCTAGGCATCTTCCCTCATGCAACTGCTACCTGCAGACCTCCCCTAACTGATGGGAAATCTGGAAACCTGTGGGGAATTTAGATGTCCAGCAAGAAGGTGATGGCTGGAATAGACTTTGAGCCAGGACAACAGTGGACTTACATCTCCTAATACAGAGGCATAGAAACAAAGCAGAGGAAATACAGCAGAATGTCAGCCAGGCTCATATATCGATGGTAATGTGATTTTCTTTAAATTTAATTGTATTCTCATGATATCCTGTAATGTGTAATATTTACAACCAGAGAAAATTTTGAAATGAAGGAAAGAAAACTTGGAATCTTCATCAGGATATGCATCTGGTATGTGGCACCTTCATCTCCAAACTGGGTTTGACCAAGACAGCCCCTGCGGTGTTGCTAAGAGTTCTCTTGCAAAGTCCGTCTGCATTCGGTACAACTTATAAAGCAATTCAAAGGCCGGGAGCACTTCCCTGTGAGGCACAGGCATTAATGGATTTTGCTTGGACACCCAAAGTCATAGTCTAGAATGAGAGGAGCAATCTCAGGGGATCCTAACTCCAAGGGGGGATGAAATTAGAATTTTGGGGGCTCTGTTGTACTTTGTAGTGCTGGCCTGAACCTGGTTTATAATCTCTTCTGAGTACCTCCCTCCAGAGTACTTACACCAATTGCACACGTTCGCGTGACTAGGTAATGCCTTCCTCCTTCGGTAGACTTGAAACTCCTAACAGAAATTCCACTGTTTTCTTACTACTGAATATCCAATCCCAAGACTATATTTGGTGCAGAGTTGTCACTCCATCAATACTGGTTGACTGAGTAAAAACCCAGACCCCATTTATCTGTAGGGAAAGCGAGGTTTTCCCCCCACGGTATTTTAGAGGTCAGCAAAGGTAAATATAACTCTGGGAACTTCTGACCTTGATCGCGTTCCATACAGAAGGTCCCGAGGCAGGGCATGAATCCCTTCCCCGTGAGGGCCAAAGACTGCTTCTTGGAGGGATGTGACCCCTCACGTAAGTTTTCAAGGGTAGAGAAGAATTAGCCGACTAAAACCCAGTGGATTAGAGGGTGTCTAAAGTGTCGTGGTTGCAGAGTGAGAGATTTGGGGGCGAATTAAGGAAAAAGATGTGACCATGAGGTGGCAGTAGTGCATACAACTTCACGGGCAGCACTGACAGGTTCAAGTTCAGGGCGGAATCCTTCACCGCAAAAGTCTGTCTGAAGGCTTTGGCCCTGGGGTTGCTAGTCTGAAGGGCAGGGGAAGGGGAAGGAAGCTGGGTGTGGGGGAGGGGCAGGAGAGGGCGGAGGGCTGGACAGGGGACGTCCCTGGGCTCAGCAGCCCTGGGGATCCCAGCTTCCCAGAGCTCCAAAGGGCAGCAGCCGCTTGGGATCTTTATGGCCCAGGGCTTATTTATTGTCAGCGGACGTGAGGTGAGGTTTGGGGGTATGCAAAGCAGGCAGGCTGTAAATGGCTAAAAATCTGCTTGTCTGGGCTATTTTTAAAATAAATGGATGTATAAAAATTGGAGTTTGGCACCAGTCGGCTTACAGGCTAACAGATCTCAGTCTGTGGGGAAGAAGTAAACAGCCGAGGAGTGGGTACCCGGAGGCCGGCCCTGGCTCAGGGAGCAGGCTCAGGGCGGCCTGGCCTATGCGAGCAGCTGGAGTTCTTGGTAGAGACGGGGCCTTGGAGCCAGGGGAGCAGGGCGAGAAGGAGGCACGGAGGAGCCTTGCGTGTCATTCTAAGAAGGTTGAACTCTAGGCTAAATGCAATTCGGGGGTCATTGAAAGAATTTGATAGTCTCTAACCGTCTGCACTGTGTAAGGATCTCTTCATGTGAATAAAATAGGTACCTCGAGTTGAAAATACTGCCCCAGAGCCTTGCTACTTCAAATGTGGTGTTTGGACCAGCACGATGGGTACTGCCTGAAAGCTTCTGGTAAATGCACAATATGGCGTCCTACTCCAGCCCTGCGTTGTTTTTTGTTTTGTTTTTTATTCCAATATAATTAACATATGGTGTTGTAGTAGTTGCAGGTGTACAATATAGTGACTCAGCAACTCTATGCGTTACTCAGTGCTCGTCAGGTTAAGTGTAGTCTTAACCCTTCACCTGTCTCACCCACCCCCCACCCACCTCGCCTGTAGGAACCATCTCTTGTTCTCTACAGTCAAGAATCTGTTTTCTCATTTGCCTTTTTTTTCTGTTTTGTTTCCTAAATTCCACATATGAGTGCAGTCATGTGGTGTCTGTCTTTCTCTTACTGACTTATTTCACATAGCATGATACCCTCTAGTCCATCCATGTCGTTGCAAATGACACGATCTCATTCTTTTTTATGTCCAGCCCTGTGTTTTAAGTGAGATACTGGATGGATTCCTGGGCACATTAGACTTTGAGAATCACTGGTCTAGAGTCAATGACCATAGATTTACCTTTATACTTCAAATCTAGAATTATTCAGAAGCGGTTCTCTCTCACTGATTTTTAGTTCCTTCAAAGTTGCATATGTGAAATATTTAAACGGCACGTCTTGCGATAAAAAAACAGCAGTATCCCACCCACTGCTCCGTTCTGGCTGCCCAAAGGCAATCACTTTCCACTTCTGGTGGGTACTTATTTCAGACCTATGAACATTATATTCCTATTTTTTAGTATTAGGCTTTATCTACCAATTCTTCACTATAAAAGATGAGTATTTAGTATTCTTTCACCTCTGCTTTTCACCCTCCATAATAAAAATTCTCCCTTATCTTCTCTAATTAGAGTTATAATTTTTATTTAAATCAGTATTCAGTGTTTATATCAATATGGCTATGAAAATCCTACTTACAACTGAGTTTAACGTAATATCATTTTCTTTCTTACACAACTTTTTGTTGTTTTCTTGGAGTTTTTTTTTTCCTACAAATGATTATTCATGCATCCACTACCCTTTGTCCTAAGTATAAAATTTCTCAAACAAACAAGATATTCTCTGTCTGTCTCTTTTCCAGTTTAGAGTCACCTGACATGCTCTAAACCAACCTGGTGGCTCTCGGAGCCCACTACACAGCCCTTAGCCTTAAAATCCTCTCAAAACCATCTTGGGAACACCCTCCATTTGTCTCTTATGCTGCGTTTTTTTTCCCCGCGGAGTCCCGCATCTCCCTTTTATTCACTCCATCATTTTGGTGGCCCTTGTCATCCTATAGATGCTTGAGAAATGACAGGTTTGAAATGTCACGTCTCTATTCTACCTTAACCCTTAATTAGTAGTTTAGGCTCCTACACCCCTCTGCCCAGAAGCTTTTAGAGTCTCTTTCTATCCTCACTCAAGTTCCCACAATTACAGTCCTATGCTTTACTGTGGATCTAACTCTATCTACAGAATTGGAGACTCAGCGGGCCCCTGTATCCGTTTCCTAAGTCTGCCGTAACAAAGCACTACAAAGTGTGGGGCTTAAACAACAGAAATGTGTTGTTGCACAGCTTTGGGGGCTGAAAGTCTGAGATCAGGATGTCGGCAGGGTTGGTTCCTTCCGAGGGCTGTGAGGGACAATCTCTTCCATCTCCCTCTCTTAGCTCCTGAAGGTTTATTGGCAGTCTTTGTAGATGATTCACCCAAATTTCTGCCTTTGTCTTAAAATGGCCTTCTCGCTGTGTGCATCTCTATCCGTGTCCAAATTTCCCCCTTTTGTAAAGATACCAGTCATAATGGATCAAGGCTCACCCTGGTGATGTCACGTGATTACATCTTCCAAGACGCTATTTCCAAATAAGGTCACATTCTGAGCGGTAGGACTTTAACTTCTATTGGAAGGACACAATTCAATCCATAACAGCGCCTTTGAACTAGAAATTCAATTCTTTCAGTTCTAGGAAATTCTCTTGAAGTTTTTTCTTTGAAAATTTTCCTACCTGTCTTTCATTCTGTTCTCTCTGGAATATTTGTTTTTGGATCATGGAACTCGCGAAATGATCCTATAATTATATTAACTTTCCCCCTATTTTCTGTGTCTTAATTTTAAAGTCTGTATCTCCCAACCTTTTTATTTAATTTTTTATGTTTTTCTATCATATACAAACTCACAACACCCCATCTACCCACACATTGTCTACTTCTGTGTGTATAGTTTCCATGAGTTCTTTTTGTTCTCTGAATGTTACTTTTTAATATCATCCTGCTTTTGTTTCAAGATGACACTGTATTTCCTTTTCTCTCCGGTAATATTAAAGATCTGATCTGAAGTTTTCTTTACCCACTGTTGTCTGTTTCCTCACTTTCTTTTTATTTCTTTCTCTGTCCTGGTATATTCTCTTCTCTTTACTCCTTAAACGTTTTCTCAGATTTAGGAGTAGGGAATACAAAGCTAAATTGATGCACTATGTGTATCTTCTGGGCTTGTTAATTAGTACACTTCAGTTGTGGTTGGCTGAGACATCCTGAGGCTTCAATGAGGAAAGAAAGAGAAGATTTAATATTTCTTTTAGTTTCTCTGTTTTCTTACCTTCCACATCTCTGCTCTATCTGGTGTCCGTTCTCTTGTGGTAGCTACTACCTGAAGATGTCTCTGCCCCCCAACGAACCATACCTCCTGGTACTCACATTTTTAGAGAGTGCACTTGCCTTGATTCTGGGTGGGCCCTGTGACTCTCTTCTGACCAACATAATGTGGGAGAAGTGATGCTGCATGACTTCCATCTCTATGTCATAGACTCTTTGTACTTTCCTCTGGGTGTCTCAGAATGCTTGCTTTAGAAGAAGCCAACCTCCGTGGATGAATTTCAACTCACCGGAGACTGCCAAGCTGTGAGGAAGACAAACTGGCTACACAGAGAGGCTATGTGTAAAGAAGAGCATCTGGTCATTTGCTGGCTGTTCCAGTCATCCCAGCTGAAGAGCCAGGCATGTGAGTGAACACTTCATCTTGGACGGCCAACTCATTCAAGCCTTCAGAGACTCCAGCCCAGCCACCATCTGTTCATAACTGTCTTAGAGAGCTCCAATGGGAAGTGTCCAACTGGGCCCAGTCAGCCCATAGGTATAGTAATAGGTATAATAATAGATGATTATTTTATGTTACTTACGTTTGGGGAAGTGATTTGTTACACGCCAATAGATTACAGAAACCTCTTCCGTTCAACAGGACCCCCTGTGGTATAGCCCTCCAAAGACTGTGTCTCTAATTTTCTGTTGAGGTGAGATAGAGCCGGTTGCCTAGATATGCAGAGTAAGGGTGGGCACCTGAGAGTCTAGCTGCTCCTTAAAATGGTGCTTGAGTTCATTCACTGAATGAATGATTCCCTGCTTTCCAACCACACCATTACCCTCACAGCCATCAATTTCGGAACCATTTGGATATCCTGCCATTATTTCAGGTTACTTAGTGCACGGTTTCTAGCACGGAAGCTTAGAACTCATGTTTCTCAAGTTCTCTAAGCAGCTACCCCATATCCATCTGCTTTCTGGCTTCCAAACTTCTGTTTCGGTTATTCTGCTGTTCTTTTCGTCTGTGTGGTTGTATGGCTTTTAATGATTACTTCGTTTTGGTGGAGGATCTCTAATCACAAGTCCCCAGAAACCACTTTACTAAAGGGCTTTATTCAAAGCAGAACATTGTAAACAAAATGAATAGGGACTTCAAACAGAGTGACACTCATTACTTACAAAGACGTAAGATTGAAGGCCCACTTTATAAAATTTGGGACATCACCTTCAACGACTGGAGTTCCCTGAAGGACTAGCCCAGGTACGTTTTTAAGTCCATATGTATAAGAGACAATACGCAGACAGGCCAAGAAGTACTTAAAAGTACCCTGCCAGGGATCCTGAGTAAACACTACTTGAATCTATAATAAGACTTCACAGGGATTCAATATGGCTCCTCTTTCCCTCAATGCCTTTCTCTTCCCCTGAACCGTTCTGCTGCACTGTGGTTCTGTAATTCATAGATAATAAAGTCATACTCAGAAATAATTTGCTACAGTAGTTTTGCTATAGCTCATTATGGAAGTATTTTTTTTTTCTGTCATAAGTAACAAAAATAACGACTCCCAACTTCTTTCAAGATGAGTCACATTTTTTGAGAACATAGCCTGGTACTCTTAAATTTAAAAAAACATATCTTATTTTGCTTATGAAAAGCAATATGATGTCCACAAGATTCAAGAGAGCAAGGAAGCTTGGGGAAGTGTTGAAGGACAGAATTAGGTAGCAAATGATTCAAGCAACATCGATCTGTTCGGATTTCCCTTAATTTTTATGTCTGAACATATAGTTTTTGTTTACTCAAGTCCTTAATGTGATTTAATAAGAAATCCACAGACAGACCTTTACTTTTAAATGTAGTGTAACATGGTAATCATGAGGCTTTAATTTCGAGTTAATTATCATAATATGCTTGTAGCATTCATAAAAATCCTCTGGAATCTCCAGGGAATGGAAGTATTACATTTTGCTGCCCCCTGGCAGACATTTTGTTTACTGAATAATGTGAACTGCCCTAAGGAAAATGAAAATGAGATAGAGGCTGCCCTGTGTGTATGCCTCCACGGGAGACAGAATATTCTTTTAGGTGTTTGTCGTCCTATGAGCAAATATTATCTCTAGTTGAAATTTGTTTGAATGAGGATTTTGCTGAAGCAGAACCAGCTCATCTAAATTCTTGGCTGCACTTTCTCTTAGGTCGGAACAGTTCATATTACATGAATGCCAAAGGAGGTAAGTGTTATAAATAAATAATTAAAGAGAAATGCTACCATCACCGTTTTTAGGCACTTTATTATGCACCAAGACTGTGCATCATGAGCTAACTATAGGTAGACTTGAGGTCCATATACAGTCTCAGAGCTTTCAAGGATCAAGAGCACTTTAAACCATCAATAGGGAGTGCACGAACCCACCAGAAGAGCAGAGGAATCTCGTTGAGCTGGAGGGGAGGGGTGTCGATAACACTACCTGAATCATCTTGCCCATGTTACATTGCTGTCAGAACATATAAGAAATGTCGTGTGATCTGAAAAACCCTCGACATGAGAGTCAACTCCATGTGATTAAAGATCTGTAGATGATTTCCAAAGCTGGAGCAAAATAAAATACAAAGTATTGACATTTCCGTTCCACTTGCTGTTTTTGCGAGTAGAAGAAGCAGTGAGCTACCTTCATGGTGACAGAGGAGCAGAAATTTTCAGAGTCAGTTGTTTCAACTGACAAATTTGTGGGGAGCACTTACCAAGAAGTCAAGTGGGAAATAACCTAGTTTTGCCTCATCTCATTGTTGTCAAGATGGTTCTGGAGCTAGGAGATGAGGAAAGATCGAGGGAGATCAGAGAGGGGTCTAATTTGAGTATCAGCCAGTTACTGCTGTTGCCTACTCTGGTCCCCTAGGATTTTTACTGATTTCCAGATGGGATAAAGTCGTTTTGTTTTAGGTTTTATTTCAGATGATCACGTTTTCTTCCAAATTTATTGAATCCAAAACTCAGGGATCAACCAGAGAATTTCCATTTTAACATTTTTAGGTGATATTTAGGCAGGAATGGATCTTGGTGAAACGATTTTTGTTATACTGCCTATTTTCAACTGTATTGTCTCTTGGAATTTGATGGCAGAGAATATCCATATGGTACCATATAGTAGGCAGTAGCAAATTTCCTAGATGCTTCTCATGGCTCCTTGGACAAATACCAGACATGACTCCCAGGTGGGTATACTCAATGTAAGATCTGCCTGTGTTTAAAAAAAAAAAAAAAGTAATTGGAAGAGCTATGTGGTATTCTTCCTGTAATGCAAGCTTCTGAGAGATTTGGCCTGAGTTTTTATTCCAAGACTAGCATTGCTACCCTTAGCAATCTTTTTGTTTATGAAGTTCTTTTTTTTTTTTTCCAATTTTTTTTATTATATTATGTTAGTCACCATACAGTACATCCCCGGTTTCCGATGTAAAGTTCAATGATTCATTAGTTGCATATAACACCCAGTGCACCATGCAATACGTGCCCTCCTTACTACCCATCACCGGTCTATCCCATTCCCCTGCCCCCCTCCCCTCTGAGGCCCTCAGTTTGTTTCTCATAGTCCATAGTCTCTCATGCTTCATTCCCCCTTCTGATTACCCCCCCTTTCTTTATCCCTTTCTTCCTCTACCGATCTTCCTAGTTCTTATGTTCCATAGATGGGAGAAATCATATGATAATTGTCTTTCTCTGGTTGACTTATTTCACTTAGCATTATCTCCTCCAGTGCCGTCCATGTTGTAGCAAATGTTGAGAATTCATTCTTTCTGACAGCTGAGTAATATTCCATTGTATATATGGACCACAGCTTCTTAATCCAGTCATCTGTTGAAGGGCATCTCGGTTCCTTCCACGATTTAGCTATTGTGGACAACGCTGCTATGAACATTGGGGTGCCTATGTCTCTTCTCTTCACTACATCTGTATCTTTGGGGTAAATACCCAGTAGTGCAATGGCTGGATCATAGGGTAGCTCAATTTTTAACTTTTTAAGGGACCTCCACACTGTTTTCCAGAGTGGCTGTACCAACTTGCATTCCCACCAACAATGTAGGAGGGATCCACTTTCTCCACTTCCTCTCCAGCAATTGTTGTTTCTTGCCTTGTCAATTTTTGCCATTCTAACTGGCATAAGGTGGTATCTTAGTGTGGTTTTGATTTGAATTTCCCTGATGGCTAATGATTTTGCACATTTTTTCATGTGTCTGTTAGCCATTTGTATGTCTTCATTGGAAAAGTGTCTGTTCATATCTTCTGCCCATTTTTTGATTTGTTTATTTGTTTCTCGTGTATTGAGTTTGAGAAGTTCTTTGTAGATCTTGGATACCAGTCTTTTATCTGTAGTGTCATTTTGCAAATATATTCTCCCATTCCGTGGGCTGCCTCTTAGTTTTTTTGACTGTTTCCTTGGCTGTGCAGAAGCTTTTTATCTTGATGAAGTCCCACAAGTTCATTTTATCTTTGGTTTCTCTTGCCTTTGGAGATGTGTCATGAAAAAGGTTACTTTGGCCGATATCGTATAGGTTGCTGCCTATGTTCTCCTCTAGGATTTTGATGGATTCCTGTCTCACATCGAGGTCTTTCATCCATTTGGAGTTTATTTTTGTGTATGGTGTGAGTGAGTGGTCAACTTTCATTCTTTTGCATGTAGCTGTCCAGTGTTCCCAGCACCATTTATTGAAGAGACTGTCTTTTTTCCACCGGATGTTTTTTCCTGCTTTATCAAAGATTAGTTGCCCAAAGAGCCGAGGGCCCATTTCTGGGTTCCCTATTCTGTTCCATTGGTCTATGTGTCTGTTTTTCTGCCAGTACCATGCTGTCTTTGTGATCACAGCTTTGTAGTACAGCTCGAAATCCGGCATTATGTTGCCCCCAGCTTTGTTTTTCTTTTTCAACAGTTCCTTGGAGATTCGGGGCCTTTTCTGGTTCCATACAAATTTAAGGACTATTTGTTCCAGTTCCTTGAAAAATGTCGTTGGTATTTTGATCGGGATAGCATTGAAAGTGTAGATTGCTCTGGGTAGCATGGACATTTTAACCATGTTAATTCTTCCGATCCATAAGCATGGAATATTTTTCCATCTTTTTGTGTCTTCCTCAATGTCTTTCAAGAGTGATTTATAGTTTCTAGGATATAGGTCCTTTACATCTCTGGTTAAGTTAATTCCAAGGTAACGTATGGTTTTTGGTGCTATTGTAAATGGGATGGATTCCCTAATTTCTCTTTCTTCAGTCTTATTATTCGTGTATAGAAATGCAACTGATTTCTGAGCATTGATTTTGTATCCCGCCACGTTACTGAATTGCTCTATAACTTCTAATAGTTTGGGAGTGGATTCTTTTGGGTTTTCCATATAGAGTATCATGTCATCTGCGAAGAGAGACAGTTTGACTTCTTCTTTGCCAATTTGGATACTTTTATCCCTTTTTGTTGTCTGATTGCTGTTGCCAGGACTTCTAGTACTATGTTGAATAATAGTGGCGAGAGTGGGCATCCTTGTTGTGTTCCTGATCTTAAGGGAAAGGCTTCCAGCTTTTCCCCATTGAGAATAATATTTGCTGTAGGCTTTTCATAGATGGCTTTTATGAGATTGAGAAATGTACCCTCTATTCCTTCACTCTGAAGGGTATTAATCAGGAAAGGATGCTGTATTTTGTCAAATGCTTTTTCTGCATCAATTGAGAGGATCATATGGTTCCTGAGTCTTTTCTTGTTGATATGATGTATCACGCTGATCAATTTGCGAATGTTGAACCACGCTTGCATCCCAGGTATGAATCCCACTTGATCGTGATGGATAATCCTTTTAATGTACTGTTGGATTCTATTAGCCAGGATCTTGTTGAGGATTTTGGCGTCCATATTCATTAGGGAAATCGGTCTGTAATTCTCCTTTTTGATGGGGTCTTTGCCTGGTTTGGGGATCAAGGTAATATTGGCCTCATAGAATGAGTTTGGTAGCTTTCCTTCTGTTTCTATTTTTTGAAATAGCTTAAGGAGAATAGGTATTATTTCTTCTTTGAATGTTTGGTAGAATTCCCCAGGAAAACCGTCCAGGCCTGGAGTTTTGTTATTTGGAAGGTTGTTTATCACTGACTCAATCTCTTCATAATTAATTGGCCTGTTTAAACAATCAATTTCTTCCTGTTTCAGTCTTGGTAGTTTATAGGTTTCCAGGAAGGCCTCCATCTCTTCCAGATTGCTTAATTTATTGGCATATAGCTGTCGATAAAAGTTTCTAATGATCCTTCCAATTTCATTGGTGTTGGTCGTGACCTCTCCTTTTTCATTCATAATTTTATTAATTTGGGTCCTTTCTCTATTCTTTTGGATAAGTCTTGCCAGAGGATTGTCAATTTTATTGATTCTCTCAAAGAACCAGCTTCTAGTCCTATTGATCTGTTCTACTGTACTTCTGGTTTCTAATTCATTGATTTCTGCTCTAATCTTGGTCAACTGCTTCCTCGTGAGTGGATTAGGCCTGTCCCTCTGTTGCTGTTCCAGCTTCTTGAGGTGAGAATATAAAAACTGCATTTTAGATTTTTCTATTCTTCTGAGTGAGGCTTGGATGGCTATGTATTTCCCCCTTAGGACTGCCTTTGCAGTGTCCCATAGGTTTGGGACTGTTGTGTTTTCATTCTCATTTGTCTCCATAAATTGTTTAAATTGATTTTTGATTTCCTGGTTTATCGAGTCATTCCTGAGCAGGATGGTTCTTAGTCTCCAAGTGTTTGAGTTTCTTCCAAATTTTTCCTTGTGGTTGAGTTCCAATTTCAGAACATTGTGGTCTGAGAATATGCAGGGGATAATTTCAATCTTTTGGTATCGGTTGAGACCTGTTTTGTGTCCCAGAACATGGTCTATTCTTGAGAATGTTCCATGGGCATTAGAATAGAATGAGTATTCTTTGGTTCTGGGGTGTAGTGTTCTATATATATGTATGAGGTCCAACTCGTTGAGTATGGCATTCAAAGCTCTTGTTTCTATGTTGGTTTTCTGCTCTGGTTCTCTGTCTATTGCTGATAGTGGAGTGTTGAGGTCCCCTACTATTAACGGATTTTTATCTATATGTCTCTTTATTCTGGTTAAGAGTTGGCTTGTGTATCTTGCTGCTCCCCTGGTGGGGGCATAGATATTTATAATTGTCATATCCACTTGTTGGATACATCCTTTAAGAATAATATAGTTCCCTTCTGTATCTCTAACTGTAGTCTTTAGTTTATAATCCAATCTGTCTGATATGAGAATTGCTACCCCAGCTTTCTTTTGAGGTCCATTGGCGTGAAAGATGGTATTCCATCCCTTTACTTTCAGTCTGAATGTATCTTTAGGTTCAAAATGAGTCTCTTGTAGACAGCAAATAGATGGGTCATGTCTTTTTATCCAATCTGCAACCCTGTGTCACTATGGGAGCATTTAGGCCATTTACATTGAGACTGATTATTGAGAGATATGATTTTAATGATGCCATGTTGCCAGTAAAGTCTTTGTTTGTATAGATTGTGACTTTCTGTTCTGTATCACTCTTGGGGCCTTTTTACTTTTATAGAACCCCCCTAAATATCTCCTGTAGTGCTGATTTTGTGGTTACAAAATTGGCCAATGACTGGCAATTCTGGAAGGTCTTTATTTCTCCATCCATTCTGAACGACAGCCTTGCTGGATAAAGGATCCTTGGCTGCATGTTTTTCTCTGAAAGAGCTTTAAAAATGCCCCTCCCCCCAACCCTTTCTCTCATTCCAGGTCTGTGTAGACAGGTCTGATGTAATTCTGATACCTTTGCCTTGGTACGTGAGAAATTTCTTTGCCCTGGCCGCTTTCAATACTGTATCCTTGGATCTAATATTTGCGAATATGCACTATGACGTGACGTGGCGTAGGTTTGTCATGGTTGAGCTTGGGAGGGGTCCTCTCTGCCTCTTGGACACGAATGCTTGTTTCCCTCGCTAGATTAGGGAAGTTTTCAGCTACAATTTGTTCAAATATCTCTTCTAGACCTCTGTTTTTCTCCACCCCGTCGGGGATGCCGATGATTCTGACATTGGATCATTTCATTGAGTCAGTAATCTCCCGTAACCTACATTCGTGGGCGTGGATTTTTTTAAGTCCAGATTCTATTTTTGCTTTTTCTTTTACTAACCCATCCTCCAATTCGCTAATACGTTCTTCTGCCTCCGTGACCCTGACTGTCAGATCCTCTAGTTTTGACTTCATTTGGCTCATAGAATTTTTAATTTCTGCCAGATTCGCTCTCATTTCCGCCCTTAGAGATTCTATATTCTCATTAACATTTTCGTTAATACTTTTTTCAAGTCTACACATCATCTTGACCATTGTTACTCTGAATTCCATTTCTGATAATTTGGTTATATCCATATCCATTAGTTCTGTGGCAGAGGCCACAGACTCATTGTCTTTTCTTTGCTGGGGGGGACTTCTCCTTCTCATCATTCTGATGAGGAGAGGTTGTGGGGTTGTCCAGAGCCCAAATTATTGACCGGGACCCAGGCCATGTGCCCTTGTTTTATAGGGATCTTAGGGATATGGGTTTCTTCTTCTTCTTCTTCTTTTTTTTTTAAAGATTTTATTTATTTATGTGACAGAGAGACAGCCAGCGAGAGAGGGAACAGAAGCAGGGGAGTGGGAGAGGAAGAAGCAGGCTCCCAGCGGAGGAGCCTGATGAGGGACTCCTTTCTGGAACGCCGGGATCATGCCCTGAGCCGAAGACAGGCACTTAATGACTGCGCCACCCAGGCGCTCCGGGATGTGGGCTTCTTGATTTTTCAGCCTGCCTTCTGGGGGAGGGACCTGCTGCGCGGATACTCAGGCAACCCTGTTTGGGTAGAGTCTCCATGTCCCCTGTGAGGGGGGATGGGGATGGGCACTCTCTGAGCCGGTATTTCCAGGCTTTTGTTCTCTGGCGGCTTTCCCTGGCGGTTTGCTGTGCCTCTTCTGAGAGTCAGAGCAGCAGCGGCCGAATCTCAGCCTCTGTCACAGAACAGAGGGATTGCGGCCCGTTCTCCACTGATGTTCTGGCCACTTTAACTCTGTTACTGTTGGTGCTGCTCAACCCTGCAGCGTCCCGGCATGTGCGCCCCACACCCGGCGTCCCAGCCCTCACTTCCAGGGCCGGCGCGTCTCTGTCCTTTGTGTTTCTAACGCCGCCAGCTGCCCCCGCGCGCGCTCTGGAAGCTCCTGGTCTCAGTCTGGTTCCAGTGAGCGCACCGGGGCTCCGTTTCAGTCTGGTCGCGCTCATTCCCGGCTCACGGTCTCATCCGAGTCTGCCCGCTCCCCCGTGCAGGTGGCTACCGCTTCCCGGCGCCCAACGCGGCGGCTCCCTCCCCCTTCTGTTTATCTTCCAATATCTGTGCGCGGTTTCATGGCTCCCCTCTTCGTACCTCAATACTCAGCGCTGGAGATGTTCATTTGTAGAGATCCAGATGCATCTTCCTGCATCTCAGGCTGATTCCGTGGATGTTCCGGCTGGTCTGGTACCTCTGTTTATGAAGTTCTTTGGACTGCTCTCAGACTGATGAAAACAGGTTAGAGAGATTAGTACCAAAATTCTCAAATACTTCTTTTTGTGCAGCTAGCCCTGAGTTGAATGATGTCTGCCTACAAACAAATGTAGGCACACCGACCCAAATATGTTTCTGATTTATATGTGTTTCATTGTCTGTGTCAGTGCTGATCTATTTACACTGAATTATAGGTTGCATTTTTGTTATTTAGGATTCTTTGTTATTTATTATTTGTTATATTTTTCTCTGTATTTGGTAATATGTTTCTTGGAGAAGACATTTACTGAGTAAGGAGGCTAAACAAGATGATCTCTGAAAACACATTCCAATTCTCAGATACAATGTTTAAATAATAACTTGCAATTCTTATGAACTAGAATAATCCTGGCAATTCTATGGATTCTAAATAAGTAATAGGAACCATCTTTAATAGATTATTTTTTATTTTGTATTAATAGATTTTATTCAGTTATAGCAGTTTTAAGTTTACTGAAAAATTGCGCGGAAAGTTCCGATGTGCCTCCTGTATGCCTTTTCCTTCTACAGGATCCCCTATGATAAACATCCAACAGTAGTGTGGTCCCTTTGGTACAATTGATAAATTAATATCGATAGGTTATTATCAATTAAGGTCCATAGTGTACATTAAGTTTCACTCTTTGCGATGTACAGTTTGTAGCTTTTGAAAAATGTATAATGCCACATATTTACCATTACAGTCTTGTGCAGAATAGTTTCACTGCCCTAAATCACCTCTTCTCCACTTAATTCATCCCTCCCTCTCTTCTTCCCTCAAAATCCTTGGTAACGGTTGATCCTTTTACTGACCGTAGAGCTTTGACTTTTCTAGAATGTCACGTAGTTGGAATCATACAGTACTAGCCTTTTTGAACTGGCACCTTTTATATGGCAATATGTATTGCAGGTTGTTTCTTCTTCTTTTATCTTCCTATCACTGAATGATATCACATTGTATGGAGTGCCACAGTTAATGCATTCACCTCTGAATGGTATCCTGGTTACTTGCAGTATTTTGGCAATTATGAATAAAGCTGTTATAAACATTACTATGCAGGGTTTTGGGTCTCATAAGCTTTGAACTCATTTGGATAAATACCTAGGAGCATGATTGCTGGATTGTATGGTAAGCCTATGTTTAGCTTCGTAGGAAACTGCCAAATGTCTTTCAAAGTGGCTGTACCATTTTGCATTCCCACCAGCAATAAATGAAAGGTCCTGTTGCTTCACATTCTCATCAGCCTTTGGTGTTAGAGTTTTGGATTACAGCCATTCTTATAAGTATGTAGAACAGTATTCAATAAGTTGTTTTAATTTGCATTTTGATGACATATGCTGTAGAACATTTTTTTCATATGCTTATTTGCCACCTGTATAAATTCTTTGGTGAGGGTTGTGTTCAGACCTTTTGCCATTTTTTAATTGGGTGGTTTGTTTTCTTATTGTTGATTTTGAAAAGTTCTTTATATATTTTGTACATATTCTTTTATCAGATATGTGTTTTACAAATATTTTCTCCAAGCTTATGGCTTGTCTTTTCATTGTTAACAGTGTCTTTTGCAGAGCAGAAGTTTTAAATTTTAATGAAGTTCAACTTATTAATTATTTATTTTATGGATTGAGTCTTAAAAATCATACCCATGCCCAAGGTCGTCCTGTGTTATCATCTAGAAGTTTCATAGTTTTGTATTTACATTTGTGATACATATTGAGTTAATTTTTATGATGGGCATAAAGTCCCCGTTTAAATTTTTAAAAAATGTGTTCTGTGGATGTCCAGTTATTCCTGTATCAGTTTTTGAAAAGACTATCCTCCATCGACTTGCCATTGAGAGACTATTTCTCCATTGAATTGCCTTTGCTGTTTTGTTGAAAATCAGTCAACTATATTTGTGTGACCTATTTCTGGGCTCTCTATTTTTTTTTCCCATTGTTCTATTTATTCTTTTGCTAACACTACACTTTTTTTAAAAATAGATTTATTTATTTTAGAACGAGAGTGCGTGGGGGGGGCGAGGGACACAGGAGAGAGAGAATATCAAGCAGAATCCCCACTGAGCGCAGAGCCTAACACCTCTCAACCCAGGACACTGATATCATGACCTGGGCTGAAATCAAGAGTCAGATGCTTAATGGACTAAGCCACCCAGGTGCCCCAGTGCTACAATCTCTTGATTATTGTAGTAAATCTTAAAGTTGTCAGTTCTCTGTGTTTCACTTTAGAATTCTTTTAGCAATTCTGTGCCTTTTCCCTTTCCATATAAGTTTTAGAATCATTTTATTGATATCCACAAAATAATTTGCTGGGATTTTGATGGGGATTACAGAATCATGAATCTACAGATCAAGTTGGGGAAAACTGACAACAATATTGAGTATTCTTACATATGAATATGACCTATCTCTCCACATATTTATATCTTTAATTTCTTTCACCAGTGTTTTGGAGTTTTTGTTGTTTTTTTAAAAGAGAGAGTGCAAGGTGCAGGAGGGGAAAACGGAGGGGGAGAGAGAGAGAATCTTAAGCAGGCTCTATGCTCAGCGTGGTGGAGTCTGACATGGGGCGTCCCTGCCCCTGGAGTTTTTTTATACAAATTATGTTAGATTAATACCTAAGTATTTTATTTTTGTGTGTTAATGTAAATGGCAGGGTGTTTGTAATTCAAATTCCATTTATCCGTTGTTGATTTATAGGAAAACAATTGGCTTTTGTATATTACCTTCTATCCTGTAACCATGCTATAATCTCTTATTAGTTCCAGGATTTGTTGTTGTTGTTGTTGTTGATTCTTGGGGGTTTTCTATAAAGACCATCATGTCACCAGTGCACAAAACTTTATTTCCTTCTGCCCAATCTGTATGTCTTTTATTTCTTTTCTTGTCGTGTATCATTATCTAGGAATCCCATACAATGTTGAATATGAATGTGAGAGGGAACATCCTTACCACTTCGCAATCAAGGAGAAAAGTATCCAGTTTCTCATTATGAACCTGATGTTATCTGCAGGTTTTTTGTAGATGTTCTTTATCAAGTTGAGAAAGTTCCTTTCTATTCTTACTTTGTTGAGTTTTTATTATGAATGGGTGTTGGATTTTTCCAAATGCTTAAAAAAAAATCTATTGATATGATCATATGAATATTTTTTCTTTAATTTCTTGATTACATTAATAATTGATTTTTTTTTCTTCGATGTTGAACAAGCCTTGGATGCTAGAATAAATACGACTCGGTTATGTTGTATAATTCTTAATACAACATAGATTTGATTTGCTAATTTTTTCGATTTGCTATTTTTTTAGATTTACTAATTTTTAGATTTGATTTGCTAATTTTTGTTGAGAATGTTTGCATCTATGTTTAAGAGAGATATTGGTCTGTAGTTTTCCTTTCTTGTAATGTCTTTGATTGGTTTGGTGTTAAGCTAATGATGGCTGGATAGAATGGGTTTGCAAGTATTTCCTCTCCTGTTTTCTGGAAGAAATTTTGTAGGATTGGTATCACTTTTCCCTTAAATGCTTGGTAGAATTCACCAGTGAAACCATCTGGACCGGATGTTTTCTGTTTTAGAAGTTTATTACTTATTGGTTTGATTTTTTTTTTTAATCTATATAGGTCTGTCAAGGTTATCTATTTCTGCTTGTATGAGTTTTGCTAGATTTTGTCTTTCAAGGAGCTGGTGTATTTTACCTAAGTTATCAAATTTTTGGACATAGAGTTGTTTATAATATTCTTTTATCATTCTTTTAATGTCTGTGAGATCAGTAATGATAGTTCCTCTTTCATTTCTGATATTAGTAATTTGTTTTTTCTTTCTCCCTTCCTTGGTTAACTTGGCCAGAAGTTTGTCAATTTTATTCATCTGTTCAAAGAACCAGCTTTTGGTTTCATTGATTTTTCTCTATTGATTTTCTGTTTTGGATTTTATTTCTCCTGTAATATTTATTATGCATTTCCTGGTACTTGCTTTAAATTATAATTTACTCTTCTTTTCCTAGTTCCCTAAAACTAAGTTAGATTTATTGATTTTAGATCTTTCTTCTTTAGTAATACATGCATCTAATGCTATACATTTCCCTCAAACAATGCTTTTCCTGCACCCCACAAATTTTGATAGATTGTATTTGCATTTTTGTTTATTCAGAATATTTTAAGGATTTTCTTGAGACCTCCTTTTTGACCTATGTACTGTTTCAAAAGGTATTGTTTAATATTCACATGTTTTTGGATTTCCTGGCTTTTTTTCCCCGTTATTGAATTCTAGTTTAATTTCATTGTGGTCTGACAGCATACTTGGTATCATTTCTATTCTTTTAAATTTGTCCACAATGATGGCCAACCTCACTGGCCCAGACACACAGAGCAGAGCCTTCACATACGATACCATATGTTGGCTGTCATGGCCATCCAGAGTCTGCTCTTGCCCTTTGAACCCAGCTATGGAGTCTATGTAAATGTCTACCACTGGGCAATGGTTAAAGTGACAGGCAACATGGACATAATTGCCACCCTGCCTGTGCAACCTCTTCATTTGTCCCATCTGCCTGTTAAGTTGGGACCCTGAAGTACAACCCTGACATTTCCCCCTTCCAAGGGCTTTTAGCACCTATGCAAATGTAACTATGTTTATGTAAATTGGAATGTCCAGCCTAGAAGCCTCCTGAAGTCACCCCCACCTGACTATTTTGCTCTGATTCCTTACCATTTTTGTTCTTGCTTGTCCCAGGGGATTGGTGATAGCAGGAGAAACTCCCAGTGGCATATTCCTGTTGGGCTAGAGACATTTAGCTAGGCCTTCTGATATTCCAAAGGCATATGGGATCCTTCAGGGTATGGAGGAAGCCCCCATACCCACTCCAATCCATTCCTAGATCTCTGGGTGGTTTGGGTGCCCTTCTCCCTGGATCATGAGGAACAGAAAGTGAAGGTCATAGAGGGCTGTCCTGGGCCTTCCCCAACATGGCCTGAACTCAGACCTAGCACACTTGGGCCTGTCTGGAATCTCCCCGCACCTGCCTAGGGCCTCTTTGAGGAAGGCATTGTTAACTGAGCCTGCCAGGAAACCAGGAGGTTGTATGGCTTGGCCCAGTCCTTGGCTGTGGAGGGCAGTAAGGCTTCCAGCTGGCCAAGTAGTCCAAAAAACCCACCGGGGCTTGGTATGCATGGCTATGGGCAAGTGCCTGGATTCCCTGTGTGGGAACTCTGTTGATGAGTGAAAAACATCCATCCTTGGGTGGGGACTGTGAATGAACTAAAATGTGGTTTATTTTGGTGACTGTTCCATATGAGCTTGAGAAAATGCATATTTAGCTTTTGTTGGATGAATTATTCTACACATGTCAATTCAAACCCTTTGATTGATGATGTCAGCCAGTTTATGTATGCCTCCTTCTTTATTGTATGTGGACATTACACTTAGATTTTATTCAGTTTTTCACTGTCTTTTAGTCGTAGCTTTTTATGAATTATGACCCTCATATACCTTTACTCCATGTGGTTTGTTTTGGTGGGAAACATTCCCAGAAGTGGGTTGCCGTTTGTGTAACGCCAGCCCCAGGGCCATGATGCCTGCACGTCACACGGGGCCCTGTGTTCTGAGGGGCTTCACAGTTGGTTTAATGCTCTATTGTTCCTGTCTTTAAATTCTTAAAAATTTCATCTTTGAACCTGTGATTTGTAAGCGAAGTCCAGCAGAACAGGGGAGGCAGGCACAACATGCATTTATCCCTTGTCTGAGCCAACCACTTAAAAAGCAAATGATAACACAGAGGGAAAGGCAAGCATATGGCCACCCATTGTTGCTTTGCCTTTTAGTCCTTCCTTAACTCATCAGTAAGCTGGAGGTAGAGAATGTTGGCAGAATATGTATGTGTGTGTGTATATATACATATATATATATATGTGCAAAATAAAAACAGCTAAATTAGTCTTGTATATCACCTCTGGCATTTTGATAAGAATAAAATACGTATACTCGCATGAACTATAAATATGAATTGTGCAACTTAAGTGACTTAACATGGAAGTTAAATGTCTGTATGTTTGCATTTAAAACTGCTCTTGAACAATATAAAGACAAACTATTAAACTTATGTTAATATTTAAATTTTTAATTGTTCTTTAACTAGCATAACAATAGCGAGGCAATAAAGAGCATGGCAAGTTAAAAGAAACACCATGAAAGAAAGGAAACGTCTTTATATTTTAGTACTTTTAATCACATGCTTTTCTTCTTTTTGTACAAAGGCCCCACATTTTTATTTTGCACAGGGCCCTGCAAATTATGTGACCAGCTCTGAACTCTTGAAGAAATAAATATTAATTATAAACAACAAAGAAGTTCGTTGCACTGAAGTGGTGATTTCCTTAAAACATTTGCTGAAAGTAATGACTTAACTTCTCAGCAGAGAAGCTGTGTAAGGAATTACAAAGACAGTGATAGATTTTTTTTGACGATTTAAAATAAAAAACTTTTGTACCTAAAGAAAAATATAAAATTAATAATAAATCGGTAAACCACTTGTGAAGATGACAGGTAAGGAAATAATAATTTTATATCTAATAAGATTTTCGAAATCATTAGGTAAAGTGTCCAATAAACAAACTGGCAACACTTATCAACAGTTTATAAAAGAAGCAATGCAAAATATGAATCACCATAGGAAAAATATACCTTTACTGATGGTAAAATAGTAAAAATAAATTTAAAAGAGTTTTTGTTTGTTTTTTAATACCAAGTTGACATTGGTTGTTGTGCAATGAAATAATCATACATATTCACTGCTTCTGGACAAATCCAGTTCAATAAAGACTCATTGGAGGACTGTTTGGCAATTTGTGTTAGGAGCCTTCAAAGAAATCCATTATGCTTTGATCCATAGCTGATTTCTAGGAATTCTATTTAAGCAAATTATGAGAGATATATTGAAAGATTTTTGTATCAGGCTGCTTTTTATTTTTCAATATTATAAGTAAGGTATGGTGGTGATTTTAAAATAGGTCCATACATTTTTCACCTACTCCCTCCAAAAGGTGAAGCCCAACTCACCTCCCCTTGAGTGAGGGGAGGGCCTAGTGCCTTGGTTCTAAGTAGAATATGGTAGAAGTGATGTTGTGTCATTAGGTTATAAAATGCATCACCGTTTCATCCTTGCTTGCTCTCTTGGTGTATTTGCTCTGGGAGAAGACACTCAAGCAGCCCTGTGGAAAGGCCCAATCAGCAAAGAACTAAAGTATCCTGCTAGGAGCCATGTGAGTGACCCGTCTTACAAGGGACTCCTCCTGCTCGGCAGGTCGTCTAGCAGGTTAGATGCAACCGGAAGTGTCAGTGGTGGGTAGGAATGCTGTAGGGAATCTTTGGGCAGGATCCTACAGGGAATCACAGAGATTATAATATTGGAGCAAAGCATTGCCATTTTATATAATTTGAGCTGCCCATCAAACTGGTGTTGTTTGACCCACCAACCTATACATTTGGACACATACAGCAGCACTCATTATCAAAGGGAAGGGGCATGTCCTGGATTAGGCTCCAGAAGTTCCTGAAAGCACAAGGTGCAAAAGAAAGCAGCCCCGATGCCCCTGGCCTCTATTGGTACTATATGGCCTTCTTTCTCAACCTGTTCTCGTAGGGAGCTCTCTATGATCGGTTGACTATGAGAAAAAGAACTCGGGCCCGATTTTACAAACATGCTCTGCAAAACACACAGGCACCACCAACACAGCTGCAGCACCAGCATCCCATTCCAGGATGGCCCTGAAATTAGTGATAAATGGCAGAAATTCAAATTGTTCATTTTTCCTAAAAGGAGGGATGGTCGGAATTATGGATATATCCTAGTCCTGGACTGTAGCTAATGTCACAGTCCTAAACACTGTGACTAGATGGGAAGTACGTTAGTGACAAGTAAGGAAGCGACAGGAGGGGCTAGGTAGGGAGAGAGAGATAGGCCACTCTGTGATCCCCCTCACAGAAATCCCCAAAATGTGGAGGTGTGGGGAAAGAGAGATAAGGCAACAAACCAACAAACCGGACCACCCTGCCCTAGGCGTGTGGGGTGGGTGTCTTTTTTTATGGTAATCACCTGTGACCAACAAAGAATAACCTGACCCTAAAAAGGAAGTAGGCCATTGACGGTGTTATCACTAGTCCTTGCTCAGTGGTGATATCAATACCGTTGTGAAAAGGATTTAAGTTCCCCCCACCCCCGCCCTCAGGGGCAGCCCTGTGGGGACCCCCCCCCTCACTCTTGAGAGCTTTTTCTTTATCTTCACTTAAAAACACACTGGGTGTTATACCCAAATAATGAATCGTGGAACTTTACATCAAAAACTAAGGATACTGCATGGTGACTAACATAACATAAATAAAAAATATTATTAAAAAAATTTAAAGAAATAAAAACTTTTTTATTATTATTATTATGTTACATTAGTCACATACAGAGAGCTTTTCTGTATCCTCACTTAATAAACTTCTATCGCTTTACTCACTCTCCTTTGTCCTGAGGTCAATTCGTTGACTCTGTGACACAAGAACCTCGCTCTCCCGCTTCACAAGGAGGCTGAGGGAAGGTATGTAGGTAGACGCAGCGTGAGGATAGTTGCGCCCCATGATGCTCACCGAAGGGTGATTCCAGCAGAAGGGGATTTTGATAATCAGGATCACGTGGTTTTGCGGGTGTTGGTGAGCTTCCTTCCCTAGCCACTCCTGTCACTTACCCGTGAGCTCAGGAAAAAGAGGCCACTGCGGCAGGAAGGGAGGTTACACACGGCCTCAGCCACACGAACTTCCACTCCCCAGGGTTAACCTGGATGCAGCCATGCTGACAGTACTCAGACTGCCTCCCAGAATGCCTTCTCTGCTGGCAATGCTTCCGTCAAAACTTCATGTGTGAGCTTACACTACACTTCCTCCGTCATCATGGCATTCACACATCATCGCTCATGACCAAGGAAATCACTTTACAGCAAATGAAATGGAGCAATGACTCCTGCTCATGGAATTCACCACTATCACCGTATTCATCATTGCCCTGGACAACTGACTTGACAGACTAACTAGTGGAATGACCTTTTAAGGGTTTAATTATGGCACCAGCGAGGGTGCAATACCTTGTGGGGCTGGGGCAGCATCCTCCAAGATGTGGCATGTACTCTCAATCTGCATCCTGTATTTGGCATTATTTCTCCCATAGCCAGGGTCCAGAAATCATGGGATGGAACTTTGGGCTCTGCTTGCCAGCATTTTTAATTCCAAAGAGAAGAATGCTTCCCCCAGGGGATATAATTCCATTGAATTGGGAATTGAGATTGCTATCTGACTAATTTCGGCATTTAATGACTTCGAACCAACAGAAAAAGAAAGGGATTCCTGTACTGGGTGGGGTAAATTTTCCAGACTGTCAAGCGACAATTAGTTGATACTCCACAATGAGGGTAAAGAGGAATATGTCTGGAAGGTAGGGATCCCTAACCCCTGACCTTTTTCTTTCCCTTTAATTTGAATGCAGCTTGTCTAGTAAAAATTGATGCCTCTGTGTCTTGCTTAGCTTTTTCTTGATTGTTTATAACCATTCATGAAGTGTACATTTTGCTGAATATAGGACTTTAATTCATTCATTTTGCAATTATTGAATGAATAATGAATAGGGAGTTTGGAGTCAGAAATTACTCAGCACAGTGGCACGAATCAGGATTTGTTCCCCTAAAATCTCGGTTCCTAATTCTCCTTTATAACTAGCAATGTATTTCCAGAGTAATAAAATGATCCACGAGCAGTCACTCCTTACCATAGTCACTTTAATCCTGTACACAATTTGTGATCCTTTTTCGTTGCCCTCTAGGCTCCTTTCCTTTATCTCTACATTAGCAGTGTGGTTGCTGAACAAATTGCTTCAGGCTTTTAAAGGGAATAGACAAGACTGCTTTTTGTCGTGATTAACTTTTGGGGTTTATGAAGAAAGCTGCTCACAAGGTGTGGGCAGAAATCACCAACTACCCATATGTTGCTGGCACCAATAGCGTGTAAAATCTAAGGCGTAAGTCTGCACAATCAAGCTTGCATAACTAGTAAGAACCCTTCATTTGAAGGTTGGAGGTTTTGTTTTGTGTCCTCTTAATTTTTCTTACCAATTATTTAACCTCTAAGAGAGTTACCACCATCTATCTTTCATTGTTTTGGAAAATATTTTAAAATAATGTCAAGTAGGAAGAATTAAACGGAAATGGTGAGAGTGAGTTGGAAATTTTGAATCCAATTCATTTTTTCAAGAATTCACAATATAAATCAACTTGAATCAGATGGTAGTTAGGTTATAAAAAAAATACTATTTTTTTGTGAGTGGGAATGTTCAGAGGACTTTTATTGGCTTTATTCTGAAATATGAATGGTATTCTGTTATTTATACCTAATCATCTCTCTTAAAGGTATTTCAGGAAAATATCTGGCCAAAGTCCTGTAGGTAAAATATTTCTACTTCCATTTTGAAGAGGAGAGACTACTGGAGTTCAGAGAGCTAACATGGCATGCCCATAAGTCACATATGCGATGGGATGGGGCTGAGAATCCAGATTCTTTTCGCCCATGCCCATGCTTTGAACATTCAGGAAGGCAGGGGGTGCAAAGTGCTTTTTTTAAATAGCTTGTCTTTGTTTACTAGGCTGTCACAGCCTGAGTGATTACTGGCACATTTGCCACTTCAGAAAGCACAGAACAGATTGTCTGTGGACATAAGAGTAGGGATAGATGGTGGGGAAGTTCATTGAGAAATGGATGGAGCCCAAAGAAGGGGAGTTGTCCATTCTAATGCCTGAGTAATTCTAGTGACACATTTCTAGTCTCATGGGAGAAACCAATGCAGTGGTCACTGAACTAATCTCTGAAACATGTAAGCCATTTTCAGTTCTTTACTTGTACCTGAGTTTACTACCTGTGTGGTTTTGATGTGAAAGGCTGGTTTCTTTAGAATCTACAACACTGTTACCTAGTTCTAGAAAAAGCAAACATTTAAGTAAGAGATCTTCAGGTAGGTGAGTTATATTCTGCAGACAGAGAGCAATAAAATAGGGAAAGACGTGAAGCTAGGCAAGTGTAAATTACTAACATTGTAGATTTCATTTAAATAGAAAATATTGATTAATTTACCTTGCAAGAAATTTTGCAATATAACATCTAACCAAATCACATTTTAAACAAATGATTGAATTAGGAAACAAAATTTAAATATCAGTCTCATTTGCACCCTTTTGAGAACAGTTGTGTAGCATAGAGAAAGGCACCATGAAGTGAATCAGGAACTGAGACTCAAGAGTCAGAGGGATAATGGTTTGAATGTAGGTTCCATTCAAAGTGTTCCATGTAGGGACACCTACATGACCCTAGGCAAGTTAGTCACCTCTCTAAGCTTCATTTTTGTCACCTGTAAAATGGGAATGATAGTTGCAACAGCCTCTTAAGGTTGATGTAAAGATTAAACGACAGTCCACATTGTATTTAAGCTTTTACTGTACTATATTTACATTGTATGGCTAATAGAACATACTACTGGCAAGTATTAGGAATATATTTATTCTCTTTGTGACCACAAAATCAAGATCAGATACCATGAATGTGTGTATCATAGGAGGTGGGAATGGAGTAGTCAGATGGTTGGCTGGATTCATGTTTGGGAGTTCGCAGTTGCATCCAAACAAGCAGAAAGGGATTGAGAGGGATGGTGAAGAAGTGCCTGATGATGCGCCTAGTAGACTAGGCGGAATGTGGAAGGAAGCGCAGCCCTGAATAGGGCGAAATACAGGAGAAATTGGAGAAGTTCAAAGACTGAATCCAACTCCAGGTGGAGATTGAAAGTATGGGTGGGTGAGAGCTGGGAAGACAGAGATTATGCTGAGCAGGTTGAGAATTGGTACGTGGGCTTTCTGAGGTGCAGCAGTTGTGGGTAACAACAAAGCCAAGGTGTAGTCATGCTGCAGAGAAGGGGAGAAGGGGCCACTTGTAATTAATTGTAACGGTCAGGGAATCATGAAGCCAGAGTGACAGATGAATGGTTTACATGTTCATGGAAGTGCCCAGAACGATGACAGAAGATGGCTTGAAAAATGAGCAGAAGGGGGTAAATTATATTAATGAGGAAGAGTAAAGGCTGTAGTAGCCAGGAAACTCAGATCTCCACAGAGGAGGGTTTTTTGCAGGAAGCTTATCCAACATTTAGCAGCTAGAAGGCAAGTGACCCCCTTTGCCTTGAGGCATTAGGAATTTCTGAGAGTCTGAACTTGAAAGAGGTCAAAGGATAGCAGTATTTGGAAGGGGAAACCAGGTTTAAGATAAGACTAGGAGGTGAAGAGGATGGAGGATGATGATTCTCACCAGCCTACATTAGAATCCTCCCCAGGGCTTTAAAAAATCACCTGTGTCTGAGCATTTCCCAAACCAACGGTGTCTAATTCTCTCAGATGGGTTTTGCCAACTCTATTTTGTAAAAATTCAAAATTACTTAATGGGATGTTTAGGCGAGAAGTTGCTTAGATCACGAATGAATCGGTTCGGGGGAAGGGTAGAGATGACTGAGTGTGTAAAGAGAGGTGATCTCAGGGGGCAGGCCTTTGAGGCTGTAATGGGACAAGAGGTCTCAGTGCAGCTTTCTAGGACCTTCCATCACTCCCAGAGCTGACGTTGTGTGGCAAAGGTGAGGAAGACAATACCTGCTGTGAGGAAAGATTTGGGTGGAAAGGCCAGAAACTGTTTATTTACTTTTTATCTCCTTCTCTCTCTCTCCCTCTCTCTCTCTCTCTCTCTTTCTCTCTCTCCTGGTTTCTTTCTCTAGAGCCCAGAGGTCTGTGGACATCTGCGGCTCCTATGAAGTGTAAGTGACTTACTTCCCTTTGGTTACCAGTGATGTCTATCCTGTGCCTGCTAGTACTATTCCCTTTCCCTGTACTCAGAGACCAGGCCCAGGCCCTGCACCTGTTTTCTCAGAATCTCTTCTCACAAAGCACCAAGTCAGGTTTCTAAAGCAACAGCATTTGGATTTAAGGGTGATCTGGGTGGTAGATGGAACCCTCAGTGGAAGATGCTTCAAGACATCCTCTGCACTGAGTGTCTGGACACACTCTGAACAAAGAAGTGAACACTGCTAGGTGAGGTGGTTCCCAAGTCATGAGACCCTCCATTCAGAGTCCTGGGCACCCACACCCTTCTCTTTGGCAGTAGCTAGTCCATCTTTTTCATTTATATGGCTGTATACATAGCTGCCTGTGCATAAGCACCTCTCTTGGCCATAAATTCTCATGCCCTGCATAATCATTAAAAAAAATTAGGCTTTTTATCTTCGTTTATAGAATATGTAAATATATATATTTAATTTTAACTCCCTCTTCCCCCTACTCCCAGAGCTCCTTTATGCTGAATAAGTCCTAATAAGTACAAAGTTCAAATTGCCCATCTCACTTTCTCTCTCCAGTTATGACAAGGGCCCCACAATGGAAGGCAAATGGGGAGCATGGATTTTGATCAGGCCCCTACCATTGTTCTGGGAAACCTTTAGATTAATGGCAATTGAACATGCTTATGCTGGGACCTTGTTTATCAAGGATTTCTCCTCAGGTGGCCAATTTCCCAAATCCAAACTGGTGGTTCAAATTCCATCATATTTACTTATCCTTCTGGATTTACTCCCACCCATAAAGAAAATCTGGAGGCTCTGTGAGTCTCTCTGAAGTGTGTGCTTTCCCAATAAAATGTGCCCAAAGTAAGTTGTTTCAACTAAGCCTAAAATTTCCAATTCTGTGTGATGGTTTGTAGCAGAAGACTCTTTGGTGTGAACACATGCATGGAAGCCTTTTTCCTTTTCTATCTCAGTGTGAATCAGAAATTTTACAGAGAGCGGGTTACCCTTCAGATCATTAAGTGTCCCTTGGTGTGTTCTGAAGATGTACCTCACCCCACTGCCATCTCCATTACTACACTGGAAGTGCTCTGGGAATACTGATATGGTACCAGGCCCCCCCAAAATGACCTAGGAAATCTCTATCTCCTATCCCAGATTCTCCTTTTTCAAGAGTTAATGATCTATTCTACAAATATCTGTTGAGCAATAATGTGCTGCGTCTGAAGGAAACCAGTGGTTAAGAAAAGAAAGGTACAAATTCCTGTCCTTTTAGTGCTTATATATTCTGGTGGGAGAAACTGGACAATGAACAAAATATTTAAGGAAAGGTAGATGCTATTATATGGTGATATGCCCTTTGGGGAAAAAAATAAAGCAGAGAAAGGGATGAAGATATTGATGTGATTTATTTTAAATTATAATTTTTTAAAAAAATTTATTTGTCAGAGAGAGAGAGTGAAAGAGCAAGAGAGAAAGAGAGAGCACAAGCAGGGGGAGAGCAGGCAGAGGGAGAAACAGGCTCCTTCCGATGAGGAACTGGATCCCAGGACCCTGGGATCATGATGGGAGCCAAAGGCAGACACTAAACCAACTGAGCCACGCCCAGGCATCTCTTAAATTACAGTTTAAAATAGGGTGACTGGAAAAGGCCTCACTGAGAAGGAGATGTCTAAGAAAGATCTGGAAAAAAGATCTGAGAGAACAAGCTAGGTGCGTATCCGGAGGAAGAGCATTCCTGGTGCAAGGGCCAACAGGTGCAAAGGTCCTGAGCTGGGAGAGTTTCTGCTATGTGTGAGGAATGGCGAGGAAGCCAATATGTCTCTATGTCTACTATGACATGAAACGTGGGGAAATATTAGAAGATGAAATCAGAGATGGAGCTGGACCAGGTTGGAGGTGGGCATTGGGGGTATAAGGGGAATCAGATCATAAGGGACCTTGTAGGCAATTATAGGTGCTCTGAGTGAGAGGGAAGGGCATGGAGCAGAGTAACACAATCTGAATGGGGTTCACCAGGCTGCAGGATTGAAAACGGCCTTCAGGGAAGTAGGGCAGAGCAGAGAGATTGGTTAGGAGGCCATGGCAATAAAACAGAGGAAAGATTTTAGTGTATTGGGTTGGGTGGTAGCATTCCGGGTGGTAAGCATTGATCAGATTATAGCTGTATTTTGAATGTGGCATTGAGAGATGTGTCAGATGTAGAGTATGAGACAAAGAGGAATCAGAGATGTGCCCAGGGGTTTTGGCTTATGGCTGGAGGAACAGAATTATCTGGGACTGAAAAGATCAAAACCAAAGAAGGAATAAGTGTGCTTGGGAAGACAAAGAGCTCGGTTTTGAACATAGGTTGAGTCAGAGATGTATTAGACATCCAGGCGGATATCCTGAGTAGGCAATCGGATTTATGAATCTAGAGTTTAAGGAAGGAATTTGAACCTAAGATAAAAATGTAGAAGTTTTCAGTGTGTATTTTATTTAATACCATGAGAAGGGAAGGCATTGGGGGGGCATGGAATTAGATAGAAAAGACATGATTGATAGTTTGATAGTTAATTTCATTCCCTTAGAAATAAATTACGCCCCTACCCAGATGGGTATGACCTTACTCTGAAACACCCAAAACTCATTAGAATAAACTCATCTGGCCTGAGAATCTTTCCCACAGTCCAATGGGAATTGTGGGTCACCAGCAGATCTGTCAATGTGGAGCTGCATCGAGCACAAATCTGTCCTCTGGCACATTCTATACTTCCTCTAACGTGAGGCCTGAAATATACCTACATATCCATGTAGAGCCCCCAAGTTCTTTGCTCATGATTTTTGTGATGCTTACTGTTTGAGTAAAAATAGCATCTAAGAACAAGTACGGGCAGTCTAAGTCCATAGACTGAAAAACCATGTTTCTAACACGGTAGCAGTGTCCATGGAGACCCAATTTACATGACTCTCCAGAATATTGTCTCAGACTAAAACAACTGCATTTAGATGACACTACACTGAGGGTATTTCTTGAGAAAAATGTGTAACTCTTGCTTAATCATCGCAAAACTAAAAAGCCCATGGTGGTGGTTTCCCAACAAAATGAGACAGTTTATCAAATAGATACATTTCAGATATTCATAGGAGGCTGAAGTTTGCAAGTTGTTTCGACTGTTCCAGCTTTGTAGAGTTCCACGGCATTAATCTGTACACGTGAGAATAAATGAACACACACGGCGACTGCTAAGAATTGTTTAAGGTAACTCATTAGAATTCAGATTTTCAGAATGAGTGCGACTTTTAAGTGGTACCCGTGGGTAGGGATAGAGAAATCATACTAGAATTTATGTAAAACTTCCCTTATCTTATATCTTATCTACATTAAAAATTTTTCTTGGATCAATCTAGTATGGAAAGATTTAAAAAAATTTTTATGACATATCAGTAAAATGCTTTAATTTTAAAATAGGATAATTAGGTGTAGGTAATAGCTGCACAAACTTGACAAGGAGTAAATATTCTTAGGACACTGTTAAAGCAAATTATACAGAAAGAACATGTAGGAAGTCTGAACTAAGAGCACCATAGAAAGAGGTCTACTGGTCACCTCAGAAAGCATATTAAACATGAGTCACTACAGCAGTTCTGCTCTTGAAAAGGTAATTATGGCATTGAAATGCTAACTGAGAATTCAGAATGTAGGAAACACTTGGCACCTTTCCCATTAGGTACTCAAAATTGTCAAAGCCTCTACATGCTCAATTCTGATTCTGTAATTAAATAAGGCAATGTACATGGAGAAAATTCAAAGGATGCCAACAGGAGACAATGTCAACAATAAGGAAGTTGACAAATTGATATTATTTATCTGAGGGAAGACATGACATAAGAGGTATGATATAGTCATCAATTTCCTGGAAAAGAAGGTCCTTTGCCAAAAATAAAACCACATTATAATGGGAAAGAACACTGAATTTCAGAGCCAAACAAGCATGGAGTGAAAGCCTAGCTCTGCTATTAACTTGTATGACTTTGGGAAAGTAACTGAACATCCCCTACTTTCTTCAGCTAGAAATACAGATAAAAATGCAACCCTTGATGAGTTTCTGACAGGATGAGATTAAATTATCTGATGTGAGTAAAGCACCTAGCAGAGTGTCTAATTGAGAGCTGTAACAGAAATAACGGTAAATTATAAATACTACAGCCTACTAGTGATATTGACATGCATTCTGGCGGTCCTGAACAGTGGTTAGGAGTGTCCTTTCTGAAGCTGCATTGCCTGGATTCAAATTCTAGCTGTACCACGTCCTAGCTGTGGGATCATGGGTGAGTTATTTAAATGCTTTCATGTGGTCATTTGTTGACCCAGCATTGTCCTCTAGATTTTGTGAGTTTTACATTAGTTAACGTGTAAAATGTTTAGAGTAGTTCCAGAGACTATTCTTTTCTACCTCTTCCTCATTCTTTTCATCTTCCCTGTCCCTTCTTCCTCTTCCTTCTTACAACTAAGTGTGGCAGGGGCAATACTTTTGCTATTTCTGGTAAGTTGTAAGTATGGATATTGAATCACTGCAAAAATGTATCCGTACTGGTTCTCATTTGTTCGGCCCTTCCTCCTTTCCTCCCGTGCATTCCATGTGGCAGTCCCAAGAGCACTCCCTAATGAACCTTCTTCACGCTGATCTCCATCCAGAGTCTACACTGTAGGGGAGGCAACACATGGCAGTCGCCACTGCTGTCCTCCCACCAATAATGACAGTAGAAATAACTAGTATTTGAATATTTATTATGTCTTGAACACTGTGCTAAATGGTTTATGTTTATTGTCTAAGTTAACTTTCAACAGTTGGGTGATATTATTATCTCCATTTTGTATATATGGCTTCTGTGGCTCAGAGAGCTTAAGAAATCTTCCTTGGTCAGTGGCTATGAAATGGTGGAGCCAGGATTCAAACCAGGTAGTTCAGCTCCAAAGATGGCGCGCTCTACCGGATACTATGTTGTCATGTAGTAGGTGCTCAGTCAGTATTATAGGATATTTTGAGGTGATTTGGTATTTTCATTGAGTTGTTTTTGGAATCATCTCATTATGATAAATTCCTACCCTGAATGGACCCATTATTATTGACAATAAATCCAAACAACTGGGTGAATGGGTAGTAAGAGAATGGGAAGACAAGCAGAGAAATGTTTAGGTCAAGACATTTCTCTAAAGAAATATTTTGCTCAAAAGATGAAAGTATTAAGGAATGTTGAATGTACAGTGAAACGATAAAAAATATGCTCACTATCACAAGTAATTGGGGAGATATCCGTTAAAACAACACTGCAGAATGATCAGATTCACACAATTTGTAAAGAACTGATAATGTCCATGTTGGTAAAGATGTGGGAAACTGAATACCGTCATACACTGCGGTACTCTGGAGAACAGTTGGACACTAATACATCTGAAAATGCATATACTACCCTACAACCTCACAGTTAAACTCAGATACCTGGAGAAGTTCCTGCACACGCACATCAAGAGGGAAAAATGTGGATGTCCCAGCAGCATCTTTTGTGAAGGCAACAGTTTTTTAAAAGCTCAGGTATCTACCAGTAAGAGAATGGGTAGGTATATTATGGTGGTATATTTATACGATCAAATGTTCATACCATAGTTCATATGAATGATCGATATAAATGTATCAACGTAGATCCGGAAACTATGTGGAAAGAAAAATGCAAGTTTCAGAATGTTAGATACGGTATGATATCATCTATGTAAATTAAAAAGTAATTGACATGTATATTGTTAATGGATTCAGACGTGAGGAGAAAGTGTAGAATTGTCAACTGTGTATACAGCAGGTCTGTGATAGTGTTTGCCTTGTTGGAGAGAAGGAAGCATGGCATAAACAGCAGAAGCCATGAGAGAAATAGAGGGAACTTAACTTTTTCTCCCAATTTCTTTTTCTCAAAACAAACTGACAATCACAAAAAAGATCTGAGGCAAACACAAAAATAACTATTTGGAGGACAATAGGTGTTTACTTTTGTACTTTTCCAAAACGTGTAACAGTAAAAAAGAACATGGATATCATTTTACAAATGAATTAACTTTACAATGTGAAATCTTAATCCGAAGGTAACTATTTAAATAGAATCTAGATATGTAGGTGATCTCTAGGTGGGCTTTAAAGTGTAAATATATCTTTTGCTGCAAAAAGTAGGGAATTTCTTCTTTCTTTAAAAAGTGTTGTTGATTTTTTTTTTTTTTTTAAATCTCCGTTGGGGTCGTTTCTGTGTGACCTCTCCTGTGTGGGGAGAGTGGAATGGACCAGTGGTCCTAAACCTGGTTGATCTGCGGGATCATCCGTTCAGTCCTTGACGGACAAAAGTGTGAGCCACACCCCAGGTTTATGAACCAAGATCCGCCGCAGGCGGAGCCCAGAGACTTGTTCCCTTTATTTCTGTAGTGTTTGATAGCTCCCAGGGGAGTCTGGTAATTAGCCCAGCTTGGAAATCTACCTCCAGATGTCCTCTCAGGTTTCCTTCTTCCCAATCATTTTTTAAAGATTAATTAGTTCAGTACAGGAGCGGAGTGCAGTTGTTTCCCAGAGAGAGAATGGAAGTCCCCACTTAGATAGAAAAGGTTTCCAGCTTATAAAGTGGGCGTGTCCTCTAACACGCATCCCCGTGTCCTCCATTCCTCCTTGCTTTTAAGCCCCTCTGGGTTTAAGATGGCCCATGGTGCTTAAAAAACCAGATATTTCCAGTGTCCTCTTTTATATAAAGTCCAGAATGTTTTTCTTGCTTTGTTGGTCGCTTGGTCTTTTTTTTTTTTTTTTTCCTCTCCATTTATCTTCAAGAATGTTACAGACAGTTGAACGTCAGTAAGAGCATTACAATTTTGGCTGCCAGGAAAATAAACATTATTGCAATTCTATTTGTATGAAGGTCCTTGTCAGTGCAAAAAGTAACTAGTAAGCACAGATCTTTGATTCTGAATTGTAATGTTCTTTGCACTTGACTTGCAGGTGAATATAACCTCCATTTGTACCACAAAATAAAAATGGGATAATGATTTGTGCCTGTGAGGCGTTTTCTTTTGGAGTGAGGCCTTACTATAAATCCTTCCGTGGGTTATTGGCGGAGTTATATGTCTTACAGTGCTTGAGACTATAAATATATGGGTCATAAAGGGAGTGCCTCCTGACAGACTTCTCATCTGTATCTCCCATATACAGCTTTTCTGAGGGCTGGGAAGAGGGAGGACAGCAGAAGCAGAAAATGTCAGAGAGGAAGTCTCCTTGTGGAAGCATTTTGTGTTTACTGTTTTTTTAAAGACTATATTCTAGGGAGTGGCCTAAATTTATATTTCTGAATACTTTTTCAACATGAAAACATGGAAGTAGCAGGTTGCTACTAAGAGGGACTGCTTTGATATTTTCTATTACTTGTTTCCTGTGATCTGAACACGGAGTCTAATTTCTGCTCTGACCTTGTGCCTTTAGCCCATGCTGACCCACACACCTTCCACATTGTCAACATCCAATAAAAGGGGACCCTAGGAACCCACCTGTTCATGAAGTTTTGGACCATCTTCCTTCATTCCCACTCTTGACCCCCGTCTTGCTTCTGTGCTCACTCAGCTCCTGACCAATGGCTTTCCTGTTGATAACCTAACACTTAGCCCTGAGTTCTAATTCTAGACTCAGCTTTTCCCACTTGTCTCTCAAGTCTGCTCTTTGCCTCGGTTTTGCCCCCTCTGACCCTATCTGTTCTGTTTCTGGCTCCTACATACCAACCTAGTGTCGTCTGTGCTTTTATGACTTGAAAAGGACTTTTCAAGGACACCCCTTTCCCCCACCAGCGCTAAGGGTTGATGCTCTTCTGTCCAGTTTTGGCTGATGGTCTCAGTAAGTTTGCATCCTTCCTCCAGTCATATCTGAGTCTGTGTGGTTAGATTTCTTTTGTAAATATTCACTATATGTTTGTGGGGCCTCATATATATTCTTATGATGCTGCCATTGTCAGAACACTTTTGAAGCATTTGGAATTGCCTTCTGACCACCATGCCTTATACAACAAGAACTCAGCTCGTATTTGTTGAATGAGTCAATTACAAATATGTACAAGAAACTCAATCTTGTTGCTTGATAAGAATACTTCTTGTTAGATTCAAAGGAGTGTTTCCTAACATTTAGAAGTTACCTTATTGATAACACATGTCTGTCACTAGATAACTGTGGAACATTAAAAAAAAAAATAAGTATCCCTTCATCCCAAGGCATGGGATTGACCATCACTGGAGATTGTTAAATGTGCATGCTACAGCCTGGAAAGGTACTTCTCAAAAAGGTAATTTGGACAAGTTTCAATTAATGGTGGAATTTTTAGGAGAAGTATATGGTCTCCTATGATGAATTCTTTAAAAGGGTTTATGTTGACATTTAGTTGATGTGTTTGATGGTATTTTAAAAAATCAGTGACAGTATTTTACAACCACCCTTTACATTGAACTTCCTGGAAATAGTATCTTGGGCTTTTGTTGACTACAGCACCATTCGATTTTAATTTATGGAAGACATCTAAGCTAGAAAACAATTCCCACCTGCCCCTTACCCCCAGAAATCTCTAACCCGTGTAAAGCTGTAATGAGTAACATACTCAAAGAAACAGGTAGAAAACATTTTACTTTCCTTCTCATTTTTGGCTTTATGGGTTTTAGTTGGTTCCTCAAATACTTTAATTCACTGTGCTACCAACCTCGCCTGAGCACTTTCTCTAAATCAGGCACTGTGCTAGGAATTGGTCATACAGAAATAGATGAAATAATTCCTGGGTGCGAGGAAGAAACAGTTGCTCTGGGAAGGACAGATACATAAACAAATTTGCAAACCGTAGTAGGTACTCTTCAGTGTCTTGTCAAGAACGCTTTAGGATGACAGAACTAGTCAATTGCCTAGGAGACTAAGATGGAGTGATTACTTCATAAGAAAAGTGGTATTGACGTAGATCAGAGTTAATAAGTTTTTTTCTGTAAAGTGCCAAATAATAAAGGCTTTATGGCCAGACAGCCTTTGTTCTAACTACTTAATTCGGCAGTTGTAAGTGTGAAAGCAGTCATAGAGCATATGTAAATGGCTGTGTTCTATTAAAACTTTATTTACAAAAACAGGGAGACCAACAGACCATATCTGGTCCATGAGCCATGGTTTACTGACCTCTGATCTAGATTATGAGGAATGAATAAGGTAAAGATACTTCAAGTACAGAAAACAGTAAGAGAGCCTATGTATCCCTGGATAATAGCAACATGAAGATAGCTGGGAGAAAAAAAAATGCTGAGAAGAAGCTGAGTAAGAGTGACTAAGGCTATGTTGGGAAATGCATCATATGTCAATTTAAGGAGTTGGATTTTACCCTGCGGGGAGTCACCAAATGAGCTTCTCTCCTGTAAAACTGGTATAAATCAACTTGTTCACTTTCCGAAGTCAGGGATGGAAAGTCTAGTAGAAGAAAAAGCACAAGCTGAATACAAATTCTTATTTTTAACATTTTTATCATTAGCAGTGGCTAGATTATTAGGCATATCACATAATCTTTTCAGTTGTCCTACACAGCAATTACCAAGAACCTACCAGAGGCAGCATATGCATCGGTCAACGATACATCCCCTCAACCAATTCTGTCTTCGACCAACAACTTGTTTTTGCTGTTTGCCTGGGAATAGTAGGAAATTTGGAGAAAATCACTCCCTCTAATGACTTTTCTATAGAAATTAGAAAAAAGCCACTGAAGAGAGCAGCATTGAGATGAAATGCTATAATGAGTCAACTACAGGGATGAAAAATTGCCCAGTAGCCTAGGAGATTTTATAATATGACAATTTGTCTTGAAGATAGTTTAAAAAATAATATTTTCTAAGACAAGGAATATCTCTGAAACTATTAAAATCTGTATTACTAAGAGAATCTTAGAACTCTTTCTGCCCAGAAATTGGCTGAAACTAACAGCAACAGTTTGTAAAGCAATTTTAAAGCTATTTGACAGAATAAATAAATAAATAAGTAGGTAAAGAACATATAAATAAAACAAAGTAAAAAAGAAAAAAAAAGATAGTTGACCCTTGAGCAATGCAGGGGTTTCGGGTACTGACCCCTGTGCAGTAAAAAATCCATGTATAACTTTTGATTCCCCCAAAACTTTACTAACAGACTATTGACCAGAAGGCTTAACAATAATATGAAGAGTGAAGACATATTTTGTATGTTTTATGTATTATGTACTGTATTTTTACAGTAAGCTAGAGAAAAGAAAGTTATTAAGAAAATCATAAGGAAGAGAAAATACATTTGCAGCACTGTATTGTTTTTTTATTAAAAAAAAAAAAGAAAACCCATATGTAGGTGGAACTTCAATGTTCAAACCCCTCTTATTCAAGGGTCAACTGTATATATACATAAGGATGATTACATATCTCCTTTAATCTTAATACTTTAATATTATTTTGATAAAATTTAATAATTATATAATTAGTGTACTTTGAATAATTTTTATTCCCTGACTTTACTAATCTTTATTTCCATGATTTTCTAATATAAAGTAATGCCATGCAGACATCAGTAAGAGGAGAGAGAACAGAGAAACAGTGTCTAGAGACAGGGCTGTGGCCTGAATCAGAAGATGAATAGTCTGGTTCTGGCTGAGGCCTGGTATCTCTCTGAGGCCAGAACTTACTGACTCTTTGATTGACTGAACTAGGAAACATGAAATATCAAGAAACACTCACGGAGGTCAAAGCATCGGGGATCGTGACGGCCTGTAAATGACCCTCTTCAGGTACAACTGACTGACTGAGGGGAAGCAGGGAGATGAGGGGCTGGAATGTTCTGACTGCTTCCATAATTGCATCCAGGTGATAAATTAAGGGGCCAAAGGGACAATTTATAACAACCTTCTCTCTCTTTATTTGGGCCACTGATCATAAGAGTTCTCCCTAATCTATGTATAGATTATATATCTAAAGAGTAAGCAGTCATGAGTCCTTAAAGAAAGGGAGATTTTTTTTGGCAAAGCACATTTAAACATAGTTTAAATATCAAAGAACAACTTGTAATGAAGGATCTGACATGAGTCTCTTTCATCGCCAACACCTTCTTTCTTGGAAGGGACACAAAGACATCAGTACACTTTACACAAAAGCAATAATAACAGTGTTATTGATGCCTTAATCTCCCTACGAAAGGGAAAAAAATCATTTCACTGAGGTGTCAAGGGGGTCTCAGGTCCTTTTTGAGTATTTTCCTGATGTTTCCCATTGAAGTAGGAGAAAATTGAGACTTAGTCAATGTGTATTAGAAATAAAACGGAAATGTCCTCGGGTCAGAAATGGCCCTCAGATATTGTGTCTTCTCTGAGGGACTTAAAAGCAAGTGGCAGGCAACCTCAGTGACTTTGATGATGGAACTTAACTGGGGAGGCCACACTGGTATGCGCATTGTCCAGAAGACTTTAGGCAGATCAGAAGGAGCTCTGTATCATTCAGCAATGATCTCGTCAGTAGACGTTGGACATTGTGGCACACATGCCACGCCTTTAGTCTGTGCCAATGTCCAGTGATGGACCAGCCCTTGAAATGGCACAAAATGTGTTTGTCATCTGCTGGTTTTCTGTGCGCTCCCTGCTACCATGAACCCAGCTTTCCTTTTGGAAACTGTTCCTTCATTGAATATAGTCTTGGTGAGACTGTAAGTCAAGATCCCTGGATAAAATTGTTCAGATCAAGCAAAGCTAATCAAACACTCTTTCGGAATTTAAGCCTAGGGCAGAGGGATATGAGGACACAAAATAATTGGAACTGATCATTCAGATCGGAGCAGGTGACATTTTTTTTCCTATCTGCTCCACAACAACAAGAACCCTACAACCAGACAAATAACCTCAAAATTCACCAATCCCACCGTCATGGACAAACTCACGTATTACTGAGACCTATGAGGAATTTGCATCAGTGTGATTATTCATGAGCCAGGACAAATGTGGTTCAGTCCCGTGATGGATACTGGTGTATCCATCTTCTGTGTTCAAGAGTATCCATCCTTCTTTCTTTTAGAAAATAATCAAGGCAACAAAATAAAAATAACCTCATTTTGAAATCACATCAATGATAACTTTGTAGTGTTAACCCTGAGAATCCCTGTCACACCTTCTAGGAATATGATGATGGTTTAAAAAAAAATCAAGCCTATCACTAAGCTTTCGAAGACATGCATGATCTTAAGCATGAAGAGTTCTGGCTTTTGTCACCAGGTGTAAACCCATGCTTCCAAGTTTTCTTCTCTTGCAATCCTCCGTCAGCCTGCAAACCAGTGCCGACCGCGTGCGTTCGGAAAGGCTCTGCCACATGGTGGCGCTCTGGTTGTGCCTTTAGTGAACTCGTCGGCGTTTTCTTTTTAGGGAAAGGTTTGATCAAAACACGAAGTAAAAGAAAACAAAACAAATAAAACCTATTCACGCCTCAGCTCTCGACTGTCTTAGGGAAAAAATGTTCTTTTCAGTGTTTGCTCTACATCCTGCCTGTGTCCCCCTCCTGTTCCTGAGGACTGCAGGTGCCCTTGACTTTTCGCTCATGCAATCGCAGCCGCCGGGACCCCAAAGTGGAGGACTTGGCGGAAGCTGCCTGATTCTAAACAATAGGAGGCTGGTTGAAAGATACTCCTGCTCCCTTCCTATGACTGTTCCTCTCTTTGCCCATGCAGAGCCCCTGCCATCCTCTGCATAAATGAATCACCGGGAGATTTCCAGCACATCGGCTTCCTGACCAACAGCTTGCTCACTCATTCTCGCCAACCTGAAAGAAAATGTACTAATGCGAGAAAGGAAAACAAGGTCTAATGGATGGAGTCCTGGGGTGAAATCATTCACATTTAAACTCCAAATGTACACAAAGCACGTTGTCACTGGGTAGGGGACGCTGTGGGAAAGCAGTGCCTTTTGCCTCCGGGGAGCCTTCGCCTTCTCTTCAGAGAAAGTTGCCCTAAGATAGAGGAAGGTCCAGTTCTGGGGGGGCGGGGGGGGGGGGAGAGCCTGATACCCCTGATTTCTAATAGAAAATTCACAGGAAGCAGAGTAACATTTCAGTGGAGCAATATGAAGAGGAAATTATAAGTTAATTGTTGAAGAAGGATTTTTTGACACAAGAAAAAGCTTAATTGTAGGTTATTTTCTCTAGTCATAGAAGTAAATTAGGTTTCTATTGCTGTGTAACAAACTCCTATTATCCAAGTGGCTTAAAAGTACCATTCATTAGTTTACAGTTCTGGAGATAAAAAATCTGGCCATGGCATGCTGGGTTCTGTGTTCAAGAGTATCACAAATTTGAAACCAATATGCTGAGCGGATTGGGTTCTCTTCTGGAGACTCCAGGTGGGGCCAGGGGTGGGGGGAGGGGAATCTGTTTCCAAGCTCAGTGGTTGCTGGCCGTATCCATTTCCTTGTGGTTGGTCCTCTGGTCCACATTCTCCTGTTGGCTGTCAGCCAAGGGCTGCTCTTAGCTCCTCGCTGCGAGGCCCACATCCACAATTCACAACGTGGTTTTTGCTTCTTCTAGGCCAGGAAGAACTTGTCTTTCTGACTTCTTCCTCTAAGACTAGCCAGAGGGGGAAAAATCTCTCTACTTTTAAAGGATTTATGTGATTGATTAGGTCACACCCACCCAGATTAGCTCCCTTTCTTGAGATTGATATGGGTTCTTCATGATATCTGCAAAATATTTTCAAAACAAGGTCTAGATTAGTGTTTGAATATCTGGGAACTACGTGCATGCCAGGGGTTGGAGTACTCTCTCCATAGATCCTGTAACTCCACTCCCTTGCCCCAGCTCTGATCTCAGTTTATAGAAAAGCTTGGGGAGGTCTCCCCAATGTCCTCTGCCTTAGGAAGAGTTGTGGTTTTAATCCTTACGCACCCTCCTGGGCTGAGTCAGAGATATAAAAATTAGAGCTGGAAAAGGTATTAGAGATGCTGCCCCATCTACCTGAAACCAGGAGAGAGAGAGGGTCTGAAACCACTCAGGGTCACACAGAGGGGGACCAATCTGGCTCTGCCCCATGTCTTCTGCCTGATGTCTTCTGATCTCCAGTCCTAATCACTAGCTTCTTCCAATCAGCCAGCGCTGTTCCACAGTAGGGTTTCCCCCAGGCTGAGGGGAAGTGAGGAAAATAACAATTCAGTAAGTCTTTAGTAATACTAAATATTTAAAAAATAAAACTAAATATTTTTTTATTTAAATAACTGTCCTTTTTTTTTTTTTTTAGATTTTATTATTTATTTACTTGACAGAGAGAGACAGCCAGTGAGAGAGGGAACACAAGCAGGGGAGTGGGAGAGGAAGAAGCAGGCTCCTAGTGGAGGAGCCCTATGTGGGGCTCGATCCCAGAACGCCGGGATCACGCCCTGAGCCGAAGGCAGACGCTTAATGACTGCGCCACCCAGGCGCCCCTAAATAACTGTCCTTTATTATGAGATTATACTGGCCACTTTTATTTTCCTTTTTCTTTTTTTTAGTGGTGGTGAGGGTTGAGCTAGTTGAAGTACAGAGAAATGATTGGTATGGTTATTCCGTAATTCACTTTTTAGCCACGAACACAATGTAGGTCTTTTGATTTCCAGATTAGGACATAAGAATGATATTCTGATCTTCAGAGCATCAGATCCTTTAAAAGAAGAAAAAGAAATACATCAAAAATCAACATACTATGTTCCAACTGTTTCAAGTGTTTCGTCTGCTTTTTAGTTATTATTTACTATTGTTTAAAAGTTCATTGCCTTTTAAATGTTCAAATTGTATTACAACCACCGCCCTGGCCCCTGCATACTACATATGCTGTAGCGGTGAAGACATTTAGACCTGGAAGAATCGATTATCGTTATTATGGTCATTGATATTCCAGTGACCACCAGGATGAAGCTACAAAGCCCCTGAATTTCTAATCTATTCGATCACCTTAGTTTCTGACATGTTCAGAATACACTCTAGGCATGGTCATTATTTTTCCTACCGGATTGGTAAGTGTATTTAGAGGGATTATTAAGAATTAGTAATAGGATAAAGAAAATGGATAAATACATAAAAGCTATCATTTAGGGACTGCTAGTGTGTGCCACCGGACGCTCTGATGCGTTTTCTCTAATTCACTCATCAACCTGCAAGGTAGATGTAACCCTCCTCACTCCACATGTGGATGACAATTCAGAGAGATGGAGTAACTTGGCGACAGTTTGAAATTTAGGAAAGGTCAGAGCTGTAAAGGATTTTAGGACTCCGTAGTCCAGGTTCATTCTGCTCCGGTGCGCGTGACCGTCAGCCGCTTCTGAGCGTGGGCGTATCTCTGTACCACCACGTAAGAGTAATGATTATTTTCAGAGATGAGCGATTGGACAGGGACCTCGAAGCCCCAGCCCTGGAATCAGGAATGGGGTCTAGACTCAGCCCTCTTGGTAACTGTGATGGACTCCGATGAATTCCTTTGTTCAGCTCTCTGAGCCTCAGTTTCCTTGTCTGTAAAACAAAACGACGGGATAAAGGGATTCCTGCTGGTGGCTGCTGCCCTGAATGGCAGACCCCCTTGCATTTGGGTTACCTGGTCTTAGTTTATTTCTTTATTCAATCATTTCCTCCCTTCCTCTCCTGTCCCTGCCCCCCTCTGGCCTTATGCTATTTACTCCTGTGTCTATGTCAACTGCCCTGCTAATATCAGCACCCCGGACTATTAGCAGCATTACCGCACTGCTGCTGTCCTATTTACTGGTATGGCCACTGCCTCCGATGTCACTATTCACTTCCATTGCATACATGCTGGTACTTGAGTTGAAACTCTCTACGAGACAGTCATTATGACCTCCATTTTACAGCTGCGAAAATGTTTGGAGAAATAGAAAAAATTTCTTAGAGGTCACATTACTAATCTATGGTCGGTATAGAATTTAAAACCTTTAAAACCCGAGATCTTTATCATAATGACCAACATGGCGTTTATTAGATTCTCCTTATCTGGTGCTTGCTTTAATAGAAAAATAATCTTTTCAATAGGACTTAATAGACATAAAACGGACTTTCCAGGAAGATGTACTATGTTTATCCTGTGACTTCTCGTGCTCCCTGGCACCCAGGCACGTGCTCCTATGGGTATGTATATCACAGTGTGAGAAACTGAGGGAAAAGGATCTAATACTGGGGGTTCATTTGTTCAAATCTTTATTGGATTCTGCTCTGAGACAGGCACTGTGTTAGGCACTGCAGGTGGATCGATGAATGAGACCCAGTCCCTTCCCAGGGGCAGTGAAGAAATCAACCTTATTTTGCAATAGCTGCTCCACAGGCTTTCGGGGTAGGAGGGGGTTCCCACTTAGCCGGCTTCTGGAAAGGAAGGCTGTGAGAACTCTGTGTCCCATTCCCGTATCTCAGGGAAAGATGTGCAAAGCAAGGTCCTCAAACTGGGCTACCTGTAGATGCTACCCAGTTTGGGGACAGGGATTTTTCTTTGAAATGAAAGGATTTGGCTTTGGGGCCTAATACGGGAAGGGGATATAGAGGAAGCAATAGGAAAGAACTTTCCCTGAGGCACTGAGGAGAATTTGGCTGCAGATGATTATTTTCAGTGATGAAAATGAGCGTGAGCTCAAAACCCCAGAGGCCTGAAACAGAGCAGGGCAAGACAGATACTGTTTCTCAGTGACCAGCCAGGGGTGTGTGTGTGTGTGCACTCACGTGTGCATGCGCGAGTGTGTCTCTATGGGTGCATGTCGGTGCATGTGTGCACACCGTTAGGCAAGTGTGACGTGTATGTTTGCACTGCGAGAATGTACGCATGTCTGTGTGTGTGTCTCTTTGCGCGTTTGCACGCTGTGTTCGTGTGTGCATGTCTGTGCGCGTGTGTTTGTGAGTGTGCACACGTGCACCCTGGAAGGGAATCGAGCAGGATATATTTCCACTGATGCCATAGGCAGATGCCTCTTTGCTCGTAGTCCAGAATGGATAGGTACTGGAAAATCTATGAATGGATGTGGCTAGAACCCATAAGGTTAGAAGCAATGCAAATTTTTTAGATTCACAATATTTTTGATGTCTAATGTCCCCAAACAACTTACAAAGCTGATCGACCCCAGGATCGACAAGGTATATGAGGGAGCGGGGTGGAGATAAAAAGGGGTTTACTTTCTGTTATTATCTACGCTCTTCTATAATGCGGTCTTCTGCGTCTCCTCGTGCCCCCTACTTGCCAGAGAAATTGCTTCCTTTGTCTGAACTTGTTTACAGCAGATGCCTTATTGCAGCCAGGGTTTTAATTCTCATGAATACTGAAAACAAGATGAAGGGAGAAAAAAACCCAACAATAAACAGTATCTATCTACAAACATTTTTAAACAGAGCTGGAGGAGATGACAAATATATTTCAAAATGATTTTAGTTCGAGAAGGAGGCTGGAAGCCTGGCCTTTCCCCGAAGGAGTTAAGTCCCTGGAGCAGGGATAATTATGACTATTTGTGTTCGTTATACACAGAGCTGTAAGGATCTGTTGTCTTTCTCTGTGGTATATGATCTCTATTCAGTAGGCTTCTGCTAAAACACGGATTTTATATTTACTTCTGAAGCTGATTTTTGTCCTTTTTATTTCATCCAAAACTGGAACACTGTATTTCAGTGGCCGGTTTGATAATAGTGAAATTCCAGACCTAGAATGCAGCCTACTTGTTTATTACAATTAAGAGTTTATTTTCATTGGCGCCGATGAATGTGATGTTGTATTAAAAAAGCGAGCAGCGCCTTTCTTCCTTCCTTGACACCTGATTAAGTACAAAAATACTGAATATAAATCTAAAGCCAGAAATGACCAAGCTCTGGGTGTCTAATTATTGAAAAAGCCTCTCGTTCTCAGAAGGCAGTCTTTGTATACAGCTGCGACAGGCCTTCTCGAAGACCCACGGCAACCCTACCCAGGCCCGGGCCGCCGTGCCACGATCCAGCTTCCGGGGGAAGACGTGCCTCTCTTAGCTCATTAATCAGTAGCTCAGAGAACGCACTAATCAGAAAGAGTACCCAACACCACCCGCATTCACTTCACCTTTGCCATGGAGCTGTGTAAAGTAGCTTGGAATCATGGAGCATTTAACATTTGGTAAAAATCAACGTACTGGGAAAAAGAGATGCTGAGTATCTTGGCACCCCTGGCTACTAACAGCCACACCTTGTCCCTTGCGAAGTCCGCAATACATGGGAATTAACGATGAACTCTGAGTACAGCACAGAAGTGTCCTGGCTGACCAGGACAGAGCTGGAGAGGGACAGCATGTGCTTGAGGACAAGGGGCTCAGAGAATAGGACATTAGAATCCCATTGAGGGCCTCGCTGAGAGGGAGGGAGTGGGAAGAAGCGAGGTCAAGAGGGCTCTGATGGAGGCCAAAAGACCGCTTTTACAGAAAATGGTGTAGGGAACACAGTGGGCAAGCATGAAGAGAGGAGCGAGTTAAACTTCAAGAAGGTAACCGAAGGACAACAAGCTGGGGTGACTTCCACTGTAAGAAGCTAACACAAAGGCAGGGGTGGGAATGAGTCACTGAAAATTATTGACCATCAGCAAAACCGTGGGCACTCATGGCAGTCCAGGCTGGATGAAATATTCCCTAAGAGGGTGTTGATTTATAGTTAGAGGTGAATTATGAATAGGGAGCATGGGAGGGAATAGAACATTCAGGGAAAATGGGAATAAGATGCTGTTCTGGTTCAAGCAAGCAGGAAAGAGCCTTTCAAATGGGAGATAGGACTCGGGTTTCCTTCAGAGCCCCTGTCAGAGTAGTGGTTACTCTGAATCGTGTGGGGACCTGAGTCACATGGCTAAGCTCTGCAGCTACATTTCCGGGGAGCGTACATGAGGATATGTGAGCATGAGGTAGGGAGTCGTGGGGTTCCTGAAGCCGAACCATGTCGGAGCCAGAGGGAACTTTGCATGTCATCTCACTGAACCCTTCTGTCACAGATGTGGAAACTGAGTCTCAGCAAGGTGAAGAGACATGGCTACAGTCCACTGAACTGGGCGGACCTGGTGTAGCAGTCTCCCGGTGTTTGTTCCATTCTCTCTGTCTCTGAGAGAGTGATTCTTTTATAAAAAGAGTTAACACACCTATCTAAACACCAAAAGAAAATGCCTGTCCCCGGTTTGTTCTGTTCCTGGCCCCCACACATCCCAACACCCGCCAGTGGGAGGCAGAGTTTTCACGCCCCACGCTATGGTTTTAGCATATGCTAAACAGATGGCAGTCAAGTTGAAGCAAACCTGATCCAACAGGGGCTCTCATAACAACAGACTACTCCGATCTCCAAACTTATTTACTTATGCCTTACTTCAAGGCATGAAACCATGACTTCTCACCAATGGATTTATTTATTCGTTACTCATTTGAGAACATCTGTGCTGCCACCACGAGCCAAGCAGTGTGCCTGAGTGAACCACAGAGATGCACTTCCCATCCCGGACGCGGGACATGGAGCATGCAGTGTCGCAGGGAGAGAGCCATTCACCTAAAACCACCAGCGCACAGCGGGAACACGTGGAGATCAGTGCCATGGGCTGGTCAGTCGTGTCTGCCGTAGTAATTTTATTCATGCAGTCTTAACCTATTAAGAAGCCTAGGGCTAGCTGAAGGCCAGCCAGAAACCTTAGATCCAAATCAGCAATCTACTGATAGCATAAGGAAAATAGAGATCACATGTACAAGGTCTTGTTTAGTGTCTCTACTTATTTTGTGGTTTGACTTGGGTCTGCCATTTTTCTTTATTTTCAAAGGCTCTCAAAGCACTTATAGAAACCAGTCAACTCCACGGTCCATATAGTCACCATTTCCCTTGTTCCATTGACACACCCCCGCTGGTACAAAAACTAGTGATTCCTCTTCTGTCCACTCAGCCCAATATACCACCCATGGAAATCTTGGTAACCCTGACACTGCTTCAGGCCCAGCCTCGACCCCATGAATTTACAGATCTAAGCCATCTACCCAAGGTGGAAGCAGGGTCCCCCTGAAGGAGAACTCTGCAATGCTACTGCAAGTATATACAATGCTCACCCCAGTGTTCTCCCAAAGGGACCTTCAGCTTTCAGTTGGGGAAGAGGAAATACTTAGAAATTTTGAATGTTTTTAGACACCAAATCTGACCTGACACTCACAAACCCAACAATCCAATATGATTCCATTGTTAGAGTGATTAGAAACCAGGAGATTAAAGGCCTGACCTGAGCCTCTCTGGTATTGGATTTGTTGGGTTCACAGATCCACTCTGTGGTTATTTATTCACTGCCTGAGTGCATAATTGGTGTGGACATGCCTAGGAGCTAGAAGAGCCCTTGTATTGGTTCTTTGACCTATAGGGGAATAGCCATTATCATGGGAAAGGCTAAGTGGAAGGTCTTAAAACTGTCCTACTGCTCCCTACTACCTAACCCAGCCAATATTGTAAATCACAACCTAGGAGGAACTGTAGAGATTAGAGCCAACATTAAAGACTTAAAGATGCAGGGGTGGTAGTTCCTATTATGTTCTTATCCAATTTACTTGTAAGGCCTCCGCAAGACCTCCATGGGTGCAGTGCCTAAATGGGCCATAAACTTAATCAAATGGTAGTCACAATTGCAGCTGTTGTGCTGGATGTAGAATGTTCACTAGAACAGACTCCGGCATTACATATGTGATTACTGAACTGGCATCTTCCCTAGTCCCATTAGTAAAGAAGACCCACAGCAATTTTATTATATGGGAAGACCATCAACTCTCCAGCTCCAGGATTCCATTAACTCCCTTGTTTACTGTCACAGATCATTCTCATGGACCCTAATCGATGGGTGTATTGGTCAACTATATTGATGACAATAGGCTAAGTGATCCGGTAGTGGCAAGTGTATTCCCTAGTTCGACACAGAAAAGGGGAGAATAACACCATGGGGATTGAGGGACATGCAACACCAGTGAAGATGTTAGGGGTTTAATGGTCTGGGGAACATTGCCATTTCCTCTGAGGCAGAGGACAAACTGCTGCCCATGTACTCCTACCAAAGGAGACACAGCTCGTGGTGAGTTTTGTTTTGTTCTGGCTGGGTCTTGGAGACTGCACATACTCTGCTTAGGGTTAACTGCTACAGTGAATTTATTGGGTATCTTGCCAGGCTGATGGTTGGGGGCCCAGAGTAAGAAAGGACTTTGCAACCGGCTCACGTGACCAACAGATCTGATGTTGTGCATTGTCTCTGTCTAGTCTGAAGAGCAGAGCACAGATGCCGGGGATCCTTGGGCAACATCATATGGGCCACACCTTGTGGGTCAGAGGACTACTTGCCTTTGTAAGAGCAGCTTCTGGCCGGACTGTAGTATAGAATGAGTGCCTGATCATGGGACGTCAAGTCATTGTGTGACCAAGACCTCCCGTCATAAGCCAGGTGTTATCCCATCCACCAAGCAAAACGTTTGAACAGGTGCAGTAGCAATCAGCAAAGTAAGTCCCAAGAGCACCCATGGTAAAGAACACACTAACCTGGGAGACAGGATGACTTGTCTAGTGACTATCAGTCAGGCTCTGTCCATGGCCACCCCAGTGCTTTGTCAATATCATACACTTGTCATAGCCCAAGAGGCAGGGGTGGACTCTAGGCACAAGTTGCAGAGTTGGGCCCCTCATTAAGACTGATCTCGTTGCAGCTACTGCTAATTGCTCAAGCTGCCAAAAGCAGAGACTAATACTGAACCCTAGTAAGGCTCCATTCCTAGATGGCAAGTTGATTACATCAAAATCCTTCACCTGTCAAGGAGCAACGATTGTCCTCCGTAAGTTGGAAGTATGGGTTTGTTTTTACCAGCACCATCATCTGAGAACTTACATGCAATACAACAAAACATCTTAGACAAAGGGACACTTGTCACAATTAATGAGGTTAACAATGACTGGATAACCATAAGATCCACCAGTCCTAACATACCCTGTATGATCTGGAAGGAGACAGCCTAATGGAATGATGGAATGGTTTATTAAAGATTCTACAGAGGCATCAGTTTGGGGCCAATGTCCTGCAGGGCTGGAGCACTAACCTCCAGGATGTGGTGTAGACAGCGAACTAGCAGCTAGTATTAAGGCATTGTGTTCCCAATACTGAGCATGGACAGATCTGAGAACCAAGATGTGGAGGGAATCTTGGCCTCTCTCCCATCTTCCCATGTACTACCCACTTATGAAATTTGTGCTTTCTATCTTAGCAACTTTAGGCCCTATTGGAAAAGAAATCTTGTTCCTCTGACAGAGAGGAAGATGCTTTCATTAGGGGACGCAATAAAAATTTCACTGAGCCTAAAGCTCTATCTATCCCTGGACCATTTTTAGATCCTCATGCTAGTGGGTCATTAGGCAAAGAAAGGTGTTGCCATGTTGGTAAGTGTACTTGAACCTGATTGCCATGGTGAGGCAGGATTGCTGCTAGGATGACTTTTGAAACCTAGGGAATTCCCTGAAGTGTAACTTGGTTTTTCCAAACCTGGTAATAAAAGTAAATGGCAGGTGTCAACCACCATGGTCCTATAGGGGTAAAGCAACTAAGGGTTCAGATCCCCTGGGAATAAACCTCTGAGTGTTGTCCATCGGTCAAGCAATCCAATCTCAAGGAAAATTCCAAATGGGGTGGGGGTGGAGGGGAAAGATATAAATATCCTTATAGCAGTGGGATCGGTCCCAGCAGTTGGAGCTGTAGTTTGTTCCACCATCACTGTGTAATAAGTATTTTGTAGAATTGCAAGTGACCACCATTTTGAAGGTTCTGTGACAGTCTGGACTCACTGAAAGGAGCAAGTGGGTTTCAGCAGTAAAAGGAATGGCTGTCCTAGACACCTCTCATGCCCTGCCTCAGATCCTCTCAGCTCATCTTTTCATTCCAGTTGTTATCGTGATACCTCTTAGGTACAAGTGCGACCTGACTGCATCCTCATTCAGCTGAACTGTCTCTCCCTTTCTGCCACAGGGCTCTTTGCTGTTACTGCCTGGCTGTATGTGGAACCCCCTCGGCCTCTCTGATGCTTATGCAAGCACGCATGTGCAATGGGCCATCTTGAGCCATGGGTGCAGGAGCTAGTGGATAAACATTTCTTTTTCCCCTTGAGCAGACAATACTGACTCTTGTTCTAGAGTTCTTTAGAAGGTCCGCGATGGGATCCAGCCGCAGGTGCCCACAATAGGGAGCAGGTAGATACAGTCGCTTGGGCTGGCTTTCCTTCCTCCCCCCGTCACCCTTGTCTCCACTGAACCGTTATTTCTTGGGATCGGCTTCCAAGGCAGGCTTTTGCTCATGCTCAGCGCTGGGGAGCGACTCCAGCCAGGACAGCAGATGTCCACTAATTCAACTTTTTTCCTGCCTGTGCCCCTTTGTGGAGTGCGGGAGTGGGCATGTCTTTTCAGGATTGTATGCACTTGTCGTTACTGTGTTCAGAAACTCCTGCTCTGACTGTGCATTTCATTGTCCTCCTCTGGGTTTTGCTTTGCCCCATATATTCTGTTTTTCTCCCTTATTCTAGATATTTCTCCCCTTAGAAGGCATTCTCCGTTTTACTTCCCCAAATACTCAACTCTGATATCTGTAGAAAAATAACCATTTGTGAAGGTATATATGAGGTGAAATTCTTGTCCTTTTCCTTCCTTTTCCACCACAAAAGTGACTAGAAATTGTGTACTGTTTGAAAGGGAAAAATTATTTGTGGTATATCCAGAGAATTTTAGGATTTATTCATGTACAAGATTCGTATAGACTCTGTGGCAATCCTAATTTAAATAACCGGCTTACCCATGCTGCAGTATGATTACTTAAGTTTTAGAGACACAGCCTGATTCTCTATAAATAATTGTGCTGAATTGATTATTCAGGAAGATTTTATTTTATTCTAGAAGGATTTGCATCTGTTCTAAATCAGTGAGTAGCAATTCAAAAGAGCTACTACTTGATTTTCAGTATCAATCAGAATTCAGAAAACCAAAGCCGGGCGTTCCACATAGCTCCTGTACTGATTAATAAGTTAATAGTGTTATTTAAATAGTATGATGGAGGGAGAAAGGCATATCCCCATTTCCCCTTTAGCTGTATCTACATATCTGTAGCAGGTGTAATGGTGTATGTGGTGGAATCAATCTCATCCAATTAAGTTCCCCTTCAATAGTATCTTCCAAGTGATGAGCACCAGAGTGTTATAAATGCCTGATAAAGTTAATGCTGAAAAATTTCTACAAGAACGTAAGTCGAATAGAGTAACTCAAGATCAGATGTGGAGTATAAAATTGAAAAATGTATCACAAAATAAGCCCCAAAGAGACAGCTCCAAGAGGAAGGTGAGTGGAAAGATCCTATCTCAGATATGTTTTTGTTAGCAGAATCAAAGATGCAACCAATATCAGTAGCCTTCAAGATATGTCATATAATAGAAACCTTGAGGGAGACTCAGCATTTTTTCCAGTATGTCAATTTTAAAGCAAAATGTAAAAGTCTATTTAGTTAAGTATTTTAACCTTCTAAGATACTTACAGGGTATCAAAAGCTGTGCTCCTTCAAGGTATCTGCTAAATGTTAATCTATTTTCCAAAGAGAATGCTAATGCGAATTAGACCTAAGATATACACTCCATGTTTTTACTTGTTAAATTTCATTTTCCATCAGATATTTGAAATATCCATTTTTTATCTCCCTCACACACACACACACACAAGCCCATTATATATATATACACACATGTATGTATACATATATACACATTATATATACACAGTATATATACACACAGTATTTTATAAATAACAATTACAGCTTCATATTCATCCAAGTATTAAAGTACTGTTTTCCAGGATTTATACCTTTAGACAAAGGCAGAGTTTCTTATAAGCAATGTGAAAAAAATCAATAAAAATAAATTGACCTTTCCCATCAAAATGTAAAACATTTCCCACCACTTAGTAATGTTGTCAAAAGATGAAAACATTCTCCACTGATCTCAAATGTCCCTTTAATTCATTTTATGAGTGTTAGTAATTATAAATATCCTATATTATTTGCATATCAAATAATACTTAAAAGATAACTAAGTAACGTCCATTTGTGTGAAAGGGATGGTGTCAATTTGGATGTATTTGAAGTTTCTGTTAAAAATCAAAGCTTTTAAAATTTGAGCTTCACAAGTGAGCAGAGACTTGAAGAGAAAATCAACTGTTCGTTGTCTGTAGGTCTGGCACGCAGACGAGCTTGATGTTTCATTGAGAACTTAAACCACAACCTTTCCATCTTTGCGTTCCTCACGCCCAACCCACCGCCTGACACAAAGCAGTGTTTCTCAAACGCATGTGGAATAAAAGAAAACCTAGTGTGATAATCTGCAAGTGAGCCCCGCTGTGCCCCCTGTTATTTCTGCTGGTGGGTCCTTATTTATTTTTGGAGTCTTCTTCTAAAATATAGGACTTTTTCCTTGGCTCAGACAGGCAGTTCATCGTCTAGAAGCCAATCTTCATGGCCCATGAAAGCATATGGAACGCCTGAGCCAGGAAAACAGACACTGGCTGCAAGGAGTGACTCCTGCGAAACCAGTGTTGAAGGGCGTGGGGGCGGCGACCTCACGTGACCGACCGGTCAGCTCACCGACCAGAGGGAAAACACGGCTGGTTTTAAAGGCAAGATGCTGGTGTACAAGTAAAAGGGGTATGGGAAATGGAAGGGAAAGAAAGGAAAAAGAAGCAAGATAAAGAAGGGGAACAGATCAGCACAGAGTAGAGGCAGCAGCAATGAGACAGGGGTGCTAAGGTGCCCAAAGTGGGAGGTGGGCTCTGATGACATTCTGTGCTCCCTCCCATTGCCCCCCCCCCCCCCCCCCGGCCCCGGGTCTCACTGCACCACAGCAAAGAGGATGGGCTGAGGAGACACTGGAGGTATGCAGCTGGCTTCATATATACCTCAGTAGGAAACATTTAGAAGGCAAACTAAATTCCATTCATTCGGATTGTCCCAAAGGACATCAATATTCAATGTCACGCTTAAGGCAACCTAACAGCTGTCTGTGGCCCGTTTGCTGTTGTTCGGAAGAGAGTTGGTGTTTACAGGGTTGAGCGCGGAGGGTAGCTGAGCTCTGATCAGGTGTTGCATAGTTCCTAACACTATGATTCAGAAACTTCCCCAGGTTGCCAGCAAACACCTCCGTTTGCGCTCAATGCGAACTGAAAAAGCAAATGATTTTATAAGCAAATGCTGCTGACTGAGTTGTGTGAGACAAGACATGAGAAGGCTAGGTGTAACTAGTTAAAAACAAAGTAAAAACAGAAAGCCGTGAAGTTACAGAACAATGTTGCAGCTTTTCCCCCTCCCTGAAAAGAGGTTAGCCCCTTAAATAGTTTTTCTTTTTTTCCAATGTTGATGAAATTGGCCTATTTTGGCAAAGCTTGCTAAATTCTAACCTAGCAGGGGCCGGTGAATCAAGCGCCTGAGGGTGTAAGAAGAATAAGAAAAGGCTGACTGCTGTTATATGTGCAAATATTTCAGGCTTCAACAAAATAAAACCCCTGATGATGGAAAAATCCCACTCTTCGAGAGTTTTCATAGGTGTCACCTCTTCTATACTGTTTATGGACTGTAGACTCTTACGTAAAGGGACATAAAATTGTTAATCCCCTTTACAGTTTCGTTCACTTTATTTCTTGATCCCAGACCCCAGAGAGTGGACCTGAGTAAGCCGTCCTCCCAGAAAAAGGGCAGAGGAGACTGTTCTGGTAGAGTTTTAATATTGAAAATCCCACATCCTGGGAAGCTGTCATTTCCCAGCAAACCAGGATTTCCCTCACCCTAATTTCTGATTTATGTGTGCCCCCTCCCCACCCCTTTTCCAGCATCTATTTGCAGATTTTGTAAGAAACCTAAGAAGTAGGGACATGCAGTTAATCCAAACTAAAGAGCATAATTTCCAAAGGAAGGACTAGGTAGCATTTTTGGGTGATAGAGGGAGGTGGTTCTCAACATTGGCAGTGTGTTAGAATCACCCAGAGACCTTGAAAAACCACTAATCCCTAGGTTCCACCACCAGGAGTCTTGATATCATTGTTCTGGGATGTGGCCTAGGCTGTACCCCAGGTGAGTCCAAGTTTGGGAACCACTGACATAGGGAGAGCATTTAAATGTTCTTCCTATTTACTATGTTAAACTTCAACATGATTATATTTTGAGTTCATGAGAGTGATTCCTATTTAACATGAATTATTGATTAAGGAATATTTAAATTTCACCTTATTTGATATCAGCCATCACACAAAATAACCTGTAAAAAAGACAATATGAACTAGTTGAACAAACTTCCCATTCTATCTTTAACAAATGAAAACATGGTCTATTCAGTTAGTAATCTGATTCATCACGATTGAATAGTTTAAATTATGCATTTTCATGATTAAGCCTTTTAAGCGTATGACTTTTATATTTCACATTTAATAGTTATCTTAATTTTTTGATGGACAGCTTCTGTACCAACTGACTAATTACTCCTTTCAGAATGAATTTTAATCTGAACTTAGCGCACTTATGACTCAATAGTTATTAGGTAGGGTGATACTCAATATTTAACAACCGGGAAGATATAGGCACTGACCATCTACAAGGACGTGGAAATTGTCTGAGGAAACCCTAATGGGGAAGAATGAACCCTTTAACTGCTGAATCAAAATGCAGTCCTGGGTGTCCTCAACCATGTCTAAAAGGGATAGTTTAATTGGGGGGGGGGGGAGGCTTTGGACAATGTTTTTTACCAAACAGGACAAGTGTTTTAATTTAACAATATCATTTTGCTAATTGACAACTGCCAAATTCTGGCCCTAATAAAGAGTTAATTGAAGCTGCTAATTTAAAATGTTTATAATCAAAGAATCTTGGTGAGGCTGATGTAAGAGGATATCAATCCAAGCCCTCACTGCTGTGTGAAGCTATTTGACAGCTCTCATTGTATTTTGCAATGGGAAAAGCATGGACTTGAGTTCAGTCAGACTGGGATATGCATTCCAACTTTGTAACTAACTGCTGTTTAATCTCGAGCCACAGTTCCCATCATTGCTTAGGTTTTATGAAGAGTAAATGGAGGCGGGGGTCTAGGATCTTATTCCGTACTTTATAAATGGTAGCTATATTTATCATGATGGTGAAGATTTTTCAGCCTCTGTTAAGATACTTTTATCACTCATCTCACGGCTAATCAGCTCTAATTGCTAGAAGTTACACCATATTATAGTTGATTGTATTTTTGGTTAAAAACTTTCACTGTCCTTCTCCATGGAAGGAACATTTATCTCCATCCAACCGACATCAAGCTTGACCGTGGGACTTGCGTTGGCCAATGAAGTATGAACAAAAGTGCCATGTGTCAGTTTCAGAGAATAACTTACCACAAGATTATCAGCATTTCACAGAGGGACTTCTCCACTGGTTTCAATACTAGAGTGAAGAACACACAGAGAAAATTGACTCACAGTGTATAAGATGTGTAATTTCGTTGTTTGTTTTTTAAGCCGCCGAGATTTAGAGTTTTAGGTTACTACAACATAACATCCCACGTCCTCCAATACAAAATATGGTACCTAGAAGTGGGGTCCTGCTATAATAAAACCCAACATTTTGTGATTTTGGCTGTAGGATCTGGGAGTGGGTGGCAAGAAAATTGTGTTTAGAGACTAGAAAGATGTCAACTCACGTTAGGTAAAGGCACTATTTTTGGTCAAACAATCCACTGATATAACTTGGAAAGCAGATACCAAAAGAGTTTGTGGCTTTAGGAAAATGTGGGAAAAAAGAATATTGGTATTTGTAGTGTGCTTTGTTTCCTATCTGCTGCATTTACAAGAGTCTACAAGACAGGAATGATCTATAAAATGAATTTGCCACATCGAATGTGAGGAAGAAAGGGAGTATGAAGAGGCCATAAATTCTAGGACATCGCTTTGTTAGAAGAGTAAACATTTTTCATCTTTAACAGGCAAACCAAAACCATGGGCATGACTGTCATGCCCTTTGTCAAAATCTTTAAATTGATTAAGATAACAATTAGTTAATCCTTTCAGTTGGACAAGATGTCTCAGGGCAAAGAAACTAAAGGATTGGCTCCCCCAGGAACTACTAAAGTTATAATTAAGTCTAGAGCCCTGTCTTGAAAAGACTTGTTGGTGCTGCTATTGGTTTGTAGAAGAAAATCAAATAGATTAAAAAGTATATATTTGAAAAAATGTTACTGCCGAAGAAACACCAGGACAAATATTGACGTGACTGTTTGAGCCTTAAACTACCCTCGGGCCCCAGATCTTTGAGAATAAGGCAGGCTGAGAAAGCGGCTTCATCCTCAGAGATGTGGCCAGGGAGGAAACGGCAGGGGAGCATAATGGAAAGTTATGGAAAACGGTGGATTGGGGAGCTACCAAACCCAAACTAAGGTCTAATCAAAGACTATTTCCCACCCTTAGGTAACAGGGGTGGAAATACCACATCCCAAGATTTCAGAATTACTCTTAACCGAAGATTGTGTGTGCCTCCCATTTTCCTGCTTTCAAAAAGGGAGTGTTGACTGTGGTAATCTTATCCTTTGCTGGGTAGCAGAGGAAGAGGGGGAAAATGGGGCAATGACATGTCTTACTAGTTACAGGCCGTTAGCTTAAATAGAACGGATACATAAGTTGTAGTGTATTTATTCAAAGGGGTCTTCTAAAGCAATGGAAAAGAATTATTGCTAAACCCAACCACACAGGTAACTCTCAAGGAAATAATATTGTTGTGGCTAACAAAAGCCTGAAGCTAGATGCTGTATGATTTAATTTATCTGAAATTTCAAAAATAGGTTAAACTAACACACAACGATAGAATTCAGAATGATGATTTCCTCTAGAGGGTTGTTGACTTGTGGAGGAAGCATGGAAGAGTCACCTGGGTGTTAGGAACATTCTAGATATTGATTTGGGTGTGATTACTAAATACAGATGTATGTACAGTTCCTCAAGCTGTTTACTTAGTCTGTCTCCACTTTACCGTATGGAAGTCGTATCTCAAAGTGTTTTTTAAGCCATGTATATTTTTCTTGTCCCTCTCTCCCCTAAGTCTCATGTCATTTTGGGCTTTAACCTTTCTGAAACTCTTCTTACAGGTTCTTGAAAACTTTTGGTTTTACTTTAGCTTTTTGTGTGACATTTCCATGTTATGTTCTTGTTTTTTGAGTATAAGAATTTATCTTAATGTTCCTAACGCAGTCTCTCTGGTTTCCTCAAACACGTAGGCTTGTTTTTCGTCCATTGGAACCAGTCCTTCATGTCAATTTCGTCTTAGAGATTCTCATCCTTCTAGAGCTTTAGGGCCTTTCTTTTTTAAAAACAAAACAAAACAATTTTTTTAAAGGATTTTATTTATTTATCTGAGACAGAGAGATACAGAGAGAGAGAGAGCATGAGCAGGGGGAAAGGCAGAAGGAGAGGGAGAAGCAGACTCCCGGCGGAGCCAGGAGCCTGATGTGGGGCTCCACGCCAGGACGCTGGGGTCATGACCCAAGCCGAAGGCAGACGCTTAACCATCCGAGCCATCCAGGCGCCTCAGAGTCTTTCTCTATGGTTATGAGATATCCTTTTTATTGTTTTGAATTTTGAACTCCTCTTTCCCCAAACTTTGGTTTCAATGAATCCACAGCCAATGTTGTTTCTCCATATCATCATCAATTCCAATGTGATACTAGAATTTTCCCCAACCATCTTCCACTTTCCCATTAACAGTTAATCCACTCTCATTGGCTTAATTGTTTGTAGTGCTGATAAGGAAATTAAAGGGTAAATCTGGCTCTGGGGCCTGTTCGAATAGGGTATCCTCACAGGTGGTAGGTTTATACCCTGGGGAAGCCCTTTGTGGGTGAATGGGAGGAGCTGTAATACTGGGGGTCATACCCCCATTTTGCACTGAACACCGCGTGCTTGGAAGAGCATAACATAGAAATGAGTCTCATCCTCGATCTCACCTTAAGGAAACCCTCTGTACTGGGCAGAAATCTGCATCAGCAACAGTGAAGTTTACCAGAGCAGGACGCTGTGTGTCAGCCCTGGTATCCGGGGCCAGAAGGGGTCACGACATTCTAACAGGGCAGTAGCCGCAGCAACATAACGCAGGACTCCGTACGACCTTTGGTAGTAGAGAAGGCAGGTTCCTGGGACCACGTTCTGGGGTAACCAGATCCTGGCAGTGATTAAGGAGTCCCCCTTCCCCCATTCCCCTGCTGAAGGGTTAGATTTGAGTTTCATTTCCAGGGATGAAGTGAAAGCAAATTGAATTGATCTTTTGAATACAAGTAAGAGTCCTGAGGGGATTCTGGACATATATGGAGAATTTTAAGCAAAGGCCATAAAAAAGGCGAGGCTGCAGTTTTCTGCTAAACTTTGAATCGAACCATCTCAGTTACTTAAATGGTTTGGGGGTATATAAGTCTTACTACAGCTACTCTTACTTGTTACTTCTCTACTGAATTAAGAATACCACTCTCTTCACAATGGAAGCAGCATGGTAGAGCTGAGACAGACCTAGAATCTACCCTCGGTTCTAACTATTACAAGCCGGGTAATCTTAGATGGATTATCTACTGTCTCAGATTCTCTGTGCTCTCAATTATAAAATAATACGAATATATTATATGAAATAATTTATGTGAAGTGTTTGGAAGAATACCTGGCATATACTGAACGTTCAGTGAATGGTCGTTATTATTGTTATTATTCCGTGAAATATCTATTGTCTTCATGATATTTGCTTTTGACTTTCACATGTACATTTCTGTCTTCTCACCCTCAAATTTCAATTTACACATATCTTAATAATATTGATAAACCTCTCTCCAGTTTTCATGGAATACACGTTGGATCTTGGCATAAAATAGTCTGAACATTTCATACATTATATGTAGAACATACTCAATTTAAAAAATTTGAAGTCAGAGAAAATTACTTAGATTTAAGTTATGCTAAAAGCTATTTGATAATAAAAAGATCACTGCTAATAAAAAATAAGACTTCTTCACCAAACCAATTTCAAGTGTTTAAAGTGGCAATAAAAATGAGGCAGATCAGTTTCTAAAGAAAGTGGTATGCTTTTTATACTTTCTCATATATCTAAACAAATGTTCTTAGAAAATTTTGGTACAATTTGATTTTTAGTAGTATTTTAAAATACAATATTTGTAAGTGAAATGAAAAGGAGCCATCATCTCAATGTAATAGATATCTAACACATTGATAAATGAATGAATAAAAGAGCTCATAAACATACAACTTTTTGTTGTAGGTAAAATTTACAAATATGAAATAAACAAAAACATTAAAAACAATGTATGTAAACAATACCAATAATTAATCTTGGCAGTTGTTTAAAAATTATAAATTCCACTCTTTTAAAGGACAAACCATATCTGTAAAATGCAGTTGTCTTTCTGATTCTGTTAAAAGGGAAAATAACAAACACATACTAAGCCATGATTTGAGTAACAGTCAGAACCATGTTATCTCATGAAATCTATTTGCTAAGTTTATTGAGACTGGATAAGATTCAAGTACCATCTCAAGAACTTAAATCTGAATGAAAAATTAGAAAACAAAGATAATAATTAATGGTAGTGTTTCCAGTTAAGGTGTGATGGCTGGTGATAGGAGTTTTGTGGCCTGTCTTATTTAACAGCTGTATTAATTATGGAGGGAGCAGGCAGCATGTTAACTAAATTTGAGGATGATTCTAAATTAGGACATGCTACAAATACCACTGAAAACCAAAAAGTAATTGTTCAAGTAAAAGGAACAGAACTATCATCAAATAATACTGAAGGACAATAAATCAGTAAAGTGAAGATTTCAGCTCTATTGCTTTTACTTTCTGATTTTCTGAGGCAAAAACTATGTACAGATCTTAAAACAAGTATAGAAACAATTTCGATACCAGTCTTTTATCTGTAGCATCATTTGTATATATACTCTCCCATTCCGTGGGCTGCCTCTTAGTTTTTTTGACTGTTTCCTTGGCTGTGCAGAAGCTTTTTATCTTGATGAAGTCCCACAAGTTCATTTTATCTCTTGTTTTTCTTGCCTTTGGAGATGTGTCATGAAAAAAGGTTGCTTTGGCCGATGTCGTAGAGGTTGCTGCCTATGTTCTCCTCTAGGATTTTGATGGATTCCTGTCTCACATCTGGTATCCAAGATCTGCAAAGAACTTCTCAAACTCAATACGTGAGAAACAAATAAACAAATCATAAAATGGGCAGAAGATATGAACGGACACTTTTCCAATGAGGACATACAAATGGCTAACAGACACATGAAAAAATGTGCAAAATCATTAGCCATCAGGGAAATTCAAATCAAAACCACACTAGATACCACCTTATGCCAGTTAGAATGGCAAAAATTGACAAGGCAAGAAACAACAATTGTTGAAGAGGATGTGGAGAAAGGGGATCCCTCCTACATTGTTAGTGGGAATGCAAGTTGGTACAGCCACTCTGAAAAACAGTGTGGAGGTCCCTTAAAAAGTTAAAAATTGAGCTACCCTATGATCCAGCCATTGCACTACTGGGTGTTTACCCCAAAGATACAGACTTAGTAAAGAGAAGGGCCATAGGCACCCCAATGTTCATAGCAGCAATGTGCACAATAGCTAAATCGTGGAAGGAGCCGAGATGCCCTTCAACAGATGACTGGATTAAGAAGTTGTGGTCCATATATACAATGGAATATTACTCAGCTATCAGAAAGAAGAGTTCTCAACATTTGCTGCAACATGGACGGCACTGGAGGAGATAATGCTAAGTGAAATAAGTCAAGCAGAGAAAGACAATTATCATATGATTTCTCTCATCTATAGAACATAAGAAATAGGATGATCGGTAGGGGAAGAAAGGGATAAAGAAAGGGGGGGTAATCAAAAGGGGGAATGAAGCATGAGAGACTATGGACTCTGAGAAACAAACTGAGGGCTTCAGAGGGGAGGGGGTGGGGGAATGGGAGAGACTGGTGATGGGTAGTAAGGAGGGCACGTGTTGCATGGTGCACTGGGTGTTATACACAACTAATGAATCATCGAACTTTACATCAGAAACCAGGGATGTACTGTATGGTGACTAACATAATATAATAAAAAACATTAGAATTTTAAAAAAGTACATTATAAGTAAAAAAAAAACAATTTTGAAGCTATTTTTTCTCATTTAAAGGAATATCACAAATTGTTTTATCTTTTAGAGCTCATCACTGTCAAGTGGGTAAACTATGTTTAGAGGACAAGTCAGAGTAGTGAATTTCACTGTGTTTGAGGAGGTTACTAATTTGGATCTTTCTGGTACATACTCTATAACTCTACATGCTAAGTCCAAGTCCTTGTTTGCTGTCTAGATAGTTATTCCAAATTCTCCTAAATGTTGAAACTCTGGTTCTGAACTTCAGTCTTTGGGGACTGGGTTTCTACTAATTTTATCCTCTTAAGCCAACCCGTCTGTCTGAACCTTTGTCTATCTATCGCCCAATCTCTGACTTCCCTGGTGCTCAAATTATCTTCCTCCTACCAACTGATTGCTGGGCAATTTCTGGCCCTCCCATCCTCCCCCTGGAGGCTCTGTGTAGTCTCAGCATCCTAAAAAGATTAAAATAAATAAATAAATAAAGTGCTCAAATGGACTAAGGCTCCATTTGATAGCTTACAACTGCCCTTGGACACATCTATTTGGAAATTCTATTGTCATCTCACCCTCACTGAATTCTAAAGAGAATTCTCTAAAGATAATTCATTATCTTTCTTTTTTTCCTCTAGAAAGAATCCTCTCCTGACTTTTCTTTCAATGTCAATGGTGACAGATTTCACCCAGGCCAATGGGAATGGAAACTAGAGTTGTCCTTGACTTTTTCATATTCATGAGCCTCTGTGTTCTATTGTTCACCTGGTCTCCTTGAATCTTCTTTCCAAATTTTTATTAATCTTTCTCACTTTCATTCTTCTTGTCCAGGCCCTGTATCATTTATATTTCTATGATTATAATAGCCTTTTTTGGAGGGAGTAAAATAAAAAAAATAAAAATAGGTTTGGTGCCCCTATAATAGCACACGTTAATTAAGGAAAACAGATTAGCACCATATCCTCCTTACAAAAAAGAACACTCACATGTTCAATGACAGGAAGAAAACCGAGCAAATGTAACCAGGTCAGTTTATCACTACATCGATACTACCTGGTTGTCTGTAAGCTGTAACTGGAAGTGTAGGTCTGGGTCTTGCGTGGTTTTGATCATGCATTATTGCACATTTTTGGGAGAAAGCCAACAAGCATTAAAGTCATCACTGAAGAAGAACTGGGCTGGTTCCACATAGGCATATGGTAAAGACATGGCAGTAGTGATGGAAGTATTAGCTAACACCACGGTGGTAATCATCTTGCAATAAATAAGTATAACAAATCAATACAGTGTATACCTTAAATGTACACAGTGTTATATAATTGCCAATTGTATCTCAGTAAAGCTGGGTGGGGAGAGGAGAGGTGTAGGCACTGAGAGCCTCCCAGGCAACATGGATGGAGATGAAAGCAGAAACAGGGGAAGCAGTATTTATTTTATTTTCATCATTTAAAATATCAGCCAACATGTAGTGAACATTTATATGTTGAACACATTTGCAAACTAATTGTCATCACTACAACTCCATGACATAGATGTTATCATTAACTCCATTCTCATAGCTGGATCCATATTGAGGATCCAAATATGTCCCAAATATGGCCCCTTTTTCTCTGTCTACATCAGTCGTACCATGGCCCCAACTTCCATCATCTCTCTTTGCAACATTCTCCTAATCTGTCTCCCATGCCTACTTTTGCCCTCAGCAATCCTTCTCACCAAAGCATCTAGAATGATCTAACAACTTATAACAGATCACATTATTCCTCTATTTAAAATCTTTTGGTGATTTCTACTGCAGTTATCATAAACTCTAGTCTCAAGTAGTTGGTATAAGACTGTATGACTCTCTAATATCCAAATTCTCCCTCCCTCCTTAGCAATTCTGCCCAAAAGATTCCCTTTGCCTCAAGCGTTTTTGCCCCAACCAGTTGGCTCAGTTCTACTCAATTTTCACCCCAGCTTAAACTTTACTTCCTCTGATCATCCTTTTTTGTTTTCTTTTTATAAAATGTCTTCCTTATCTGATTTTTTAAGTCTGGTTTTTTGAGGTATAATTTAAATGCAGGAAAATTCATTCTTGATGAAACTTGATAAATGTAAACAGTCATATAACCACCAAAATCAGATTAGAGAATATTTCATTTGATTTCAGAATGTTCCCTTGTGCCCCTTTGACATCAGTTCCCTTTCCCTAGATCGGTGGCAACCACTGATTTCTTTCCCTATGGTTGTGACTTTTCCGGAACGTCATATATGTGGAATCATTCAGAATGTAGCCACTTCAGTCTGGGTTCTTTCACTGACATAATTATTTTAGGATTCATCTATGTCGTTACGTGTATGTATCATAATTTATTTATCCATTCATCAAGAGGTGTACATTTAGGTTCTTTCTAGTTTTCACTGATTATGAATTTAACTATAAATAGTTGGTACAGGTTTTTGTGTGGATATTCATTTTATTTCTTTTGAATAGATACCTAGGAGTAAAATTATTTGGTGATATGGTAAATGTATATTTACCTTTATAAGAACTGCCAAACTGTTTCCCAAAGAGCTGGACCCCTTTTTTTTTTTGCATTTACACTAGAAATATATGAGATCCAGTTTCTCTTCATATTTACCAGCACCTAATATTGCCAGTTTAAAAATTTTAGTAATTTTTATAGGCGTGTGATATCTATATATTTCTATTTTGTATTTCCTTGATGACTAATGTTGAGCATATTTGTATGTACATACTTGCTCTTAAAACTGTTCTTTGGTGAGCAATCTTTTCTAATCCTTTGCCCACTTTTACTGGATAAAAGTCCTTTGTCAGATTTATGTTTTGCAAATATTTCTTCGCAGGCTGTGACTTGTCTTTTTATTTTCTTAAAAGTGTATTTTGAAGAGAAGTTTTTTTCAAAAATGCAATTTATCAAACTTTCAGAATTTTGTTTTTTTAACCTGCACTCTCGTATCCTTACCTCACCCAAGTCACAAGGATTTTCTGCTGTATTTTATTTTCTAAAATTTTATAGTCTTGAGACGCCTGGCTGGCTCAGTCAGTAGGGCATATGACTCTTGATCTCAAGAACATGAGTTCAGGCTCCACACTGGGCCTAGAGCTTACTTTAAAAAAATAATAATAGGCACGCTTGGATGGCTCAGTTAGTTGGGCGTCTGCCTTTGGCTTGGGTCATAATCCCAGGGTCCTGGGATGGAGCCCCATATTGATCACCCCGCTCTGTGAGGAGCCTGCTTCTCCCTCTCCTCCCCGCTCGTGCTGTCTTGCTCTCTCTCGCAAATAAATAAATAAAATCTTAAAAAAATAATAAAAATAAATAAAGCGTATTCCATTAAAATCTAATAAAATTTTATAGTCTTAAGCTTATGATCCATTTCTGGTTGATTTTGTATTTTGAGTTGTTGGTTAATTTTTTTTGCATATGAATGTTTATGTTTGGGATTTGACTAACTATATAACATCTAAATATGCCTGTTTGATGAAGTTTTCAGTGAACTGCAAGGTACATATTGTTTTTCCACAGCGAGAAAACATCAAATCTCAGCTATACTCTCTGATGCATCTCTATTCCTGCCCTCATTTTGTCCACCTAAAACACGATCTTGTCGCTTCCTTGTTTGAAAATGTTCAGTGAAGTAAATAGATTATTCAATAAATGGTGTTGGCACAATTGGATCTTCATTTGACGAGAAAGTTTATTCAGTCTTCAGCATCTTATCACATATACATGTGCAATTCTACATGGATTAATAGATATAAAGGATATGAAACATTAGAAAAATTAAAATTCAAAAACTGTAGGAGAATATTTTAATATTCTTGAAATAGAAAGTACTTTTTAAGCAATGTCTAAAACTCAAAGACAATGAAACAAAAACAATAACAATTTGCATAGTATAAAAATAACTAGTTTATAAATGACAAAAATAAACTAAGGAGAGAATTAAATATTCAAATGAAATGAGATATTGAGAAAGATATTCGCAATATGTATCAGGAATACAGAGTTCCTATCCTTTTAAAAAATGGCCTCTTATAAATCAGTGAAAAAAATAAAATATAGGGAGCAATACCTCTGAAGAAAAGTGGGCAAAGGGCATACACTGTAATTCACAATAAAACAAACATCTAATAAAAATGAAAAGATACATAATAACCAAAAAATTGTAAATTAATACAGCAATTAGATGTTTTAAATTATCAGATGAACAAGGATTAACATATTTTATGATGTTTGATTTTAGTAAATGTTTTAGGGAAGCAAAAATCTTACACATAATTGGAATGCACATCGATATGGCATTTCTGGAAAGCTATCTAACAAAATACACCAAAATCTTTAACTATGTCCAGACCATTTGTATTATAAATATGTTCATAGAAATTTAATATAGGAAAGTCATTGGACAAGTGTGAAATGATGTGTTTACTACAGACAAAAAATTGAAAATAGCCTAATCATTTACCAAAAAAATATTGATTAAATAAATGAAGATGCCTCCATTTCAATGAAATAATTAGCAGCTGTTAAAATAGGGTAAGGAATGTTTATATGCCTGGGGTGTAGCATACACAACATACATTCATACATACATACATTTATACACACGCACACCATGTCATTGAATGAAAAAGCAGGATACTATATGGTATTTGTAGAATGATGGAGCCATTTTATATAGTATTTGTGTGTGTCCATATCAAAGAATTAGTGATATTTAGCTTCAGAAAGTGGGATTTGGAATGAAAACAAAATTTATATTTAAATAACTTTGGGATTATTTAAATTCCCTTTATCATGACTGTAGTGATTTTGGTAATATAAATTAAAGTTATCTATAGTAATTTTAGAAAAAATCAAAATAGGAAAAATATACAACACAGGCATAACTACTCTTCCTGTCCTGCTGCATTCCCTGCTACAATGTATTTTATGCTTATATATGTAGGTTTAGACACATTTGAGATCATATCATACAGATATTTTATAACTGGTGTTATTGGATCTCTTAATTCATCAACCCATTCATTTGACATTCACCACTTTCGTATGGAAAGCTCTGGTTCATATTGTGGGGAATGCATGAAAAAGAAAAGAAAATATTGCGAAGAGAAGAAATCTGCTCTCCAAATATTTTACATATACCTAATGTATTCATTCAGCAAGTATGGACTTTTATGTGCCGGGCACTGTTCTAGATGTTACAAGCACATAAGAGGCAATCTTCTGTTCTTAGTGGAAATAGAAATTGTTGAAATCTGTTTGACATGTGTTAGTTTTAGAATGAATAAAGATATGACTGGTCTTCAGATAATCGGACAGACACTTAGCAGACTATGTTAAAATTCTTTAAGTGACTGCGGTTTTTGTTCTCTTGAGTTTAAGGTTACAATCATCTAAATTTCTGCCAGCGAACATATGCTTGCAAATCCATACCAGCTGAATTAATGAGTGGAAGATAAATGTGTCCTCTGATGGAAGAGAAGGGACCAATGAAAAACCAGGTGTAGCCAAGAAATGAATTCAATTGTCACTTTTGTCCCAAGCGCTGGGAATTAGGATGAAGGCAAAGACCATGTGGAAGAAAATTCAGAAATAGGTATCAGCAATAATATGGTACGATAGTCTCTTTCCTGCTCCTTGCTTTGATATTCTCAATTGTTCCTCTTTCTTATGTTGAGGAATTGACTTCCCTATGACAACTGTGGGTTGTCAGAGAGAGGCCACCGTCCAGGAACCAGGCAGGTCCTGGCAGAGGACTGGGGCCAGGCAATGAGCAAAGTAGGAATGGTGAATTTCAAGGGAGGACCCGAGACATCAAAAAATATAGTAGACAGTCATTGTAGATGGGATACTGTCAGATGGGAATTATGGATCCAGAACAAAGTAAGAGCTTAGTCATTAGAACAGAATATGAGCCTAAGGAGACACTGAGTTCCTGGCTTGACTCCTTTTTTGTTCCTGTTGACAATTTAGTCCCAAAGCCACAGAGGCTACTTTACTCTGCAGTGAAGCTTTAACTTACTAAGCTAATGAGACTAGCTTTGGGAGAAACCCATTAAACAGGGTGGTCACACCTCTCAGTGGTATGAAATCCAAGAACTTGCAGGAAATTGGAAAATGATGGTCCTTGTAGTCACACCTTTCTAGATACTCTGATCGCTTGGACAACTGGACCGATTATCTTAGCTTTTTGAACCTTTTTCTTCCCACATTGTGATCCTTTTCCATTCTTTCCACTTTCGTTTTAGAGTAAAATGAAAATTGTATTGAAAATATTATGATGGTAGAGATCATTCATTATATCTTGGTATTTGTGTCAAACAAATCTGACAACTGCTTCTCTGTGAAAATTTTTAGATGATCTTATGTCTGTTTATGGGCTTAGGCTGGGCCAGTTAACTGGATAAATTGGACTTCATAGAAAAAGCATTTTATCCTCCCCAAATAGGATGTGGCCCCCTTACCTGCTGACCTATGGTCTCCATTCTCAGTGTGGGGTGAGCTGGGTGCCCTAATGTTGTACTGTGTACCACCTGCATGGCTGTGGGCAATGATCTTACTCACCTTCATGGTGTTATGGGTCAAATTTAATTTCCTAAAGGTCAGAGACCCTAACATTGTTTCATGTTTTCATACATTATCCTTCAAAAGAAAAGATGGCAGTCAATCTCCTTTTCCATTTACTCAGTTTATCCTTTGGAGTTTCTCAATGGACAGTGAAGAACACTGCATTTGTGTTAAGTGGAAGAGCTTAATGGAGTGTGTTGGTTTCGCTGGAGACGGCTGTTTGTAAGTATGCAGAAGCCAAATGCCACCTGGGAAGCAGACGTCCTTTTTCCAGGGCAGTATTTTTAATTATATCTTTTCACCTGAGCTCTAGGGCAAAAGTTCCATTTTTCTCCCTACTCATTATTAACAAAACCCACAAGGACAGGGGTTTCTAATTTCATATTTTTAAGTGAATTTAGCATGCAAAGTATTCTGAAATGACATTAGATATGTAGTTAAGATAACACCGAGGCTCTGGAGTTTCTTGACTTCATACAAATCTATACATCCTACCCACACTGACTGCCCTCTGTTCACACAGCATTACTTAACTACACAATCCACGTCTTCCTGGAAGTGTGTCCGGTGCCTTGTTGTGATTGTCATTTCTGCGCCACATACATTCAACAGACACACACGGTAACTATTATTGGAACTGTATACATACATCACTGTCTGTGTTTAATTTGTATCAAGTGTGATTTTGTGCAGCAAAGCAGACTTGCACCCATTTTGAAATTAATTAACCTGAACAAAATTGGATCCACCAGCCTAGGTTCCTTAATAATATCCTGGCTAACACATTAAATAATACATGAGAGGGAGTTGGAAGTGGGGGGATTCCAAGGAGAGAGAAGGAGGATTCAGGCCTCCTGAGTTTTAATCCCCATCCTGCCCATGTTTTCCCCTGTGAACGAGAGTCTTCCGTTCTCTGCTTTTGTTCTCCTGGCTGCAGCAGGAGAGCCGGAGCAAACCCAGCCAGTGTTGTAGGGAGAGTGAATGAATGCCGAAAATGTGCTTTGAGAACGTCAAGTAAAACACACTATGCTGCGTGTGGAAATTATTATGAGTTCATTCTTCATGCACTTTTAGTCCTTGCCCTCTAGGCTCAGACTGCCAGCCAAGGCACCAATTACTGTCGATGGGGCTGTTGGTTCTTGTGATGTGAACACCTGTCCTCCAGCAAATGAACTGGGATAATACATCCCAATTTACTATGTGTGTCATATACCCTACAAATTGAATCTCTAAAATACACTCTGAGTTGAATAATAAATGACACTGGGTTTAAATGACAGGAAATAGACTCCATACAATTGCTTGGGCATCTGTGTCCACCCGAGCTTTTGTCCACCCAGTCTGCTGCTGAAACGCCAAGCCAGGCTTCCCTCTGCATTCGCGGGGCTGACTAAGGGGCCATCTGTATGGGGAAAGTCACTGCAGAATTGCTGGCTTCCCCGGGAGAGCCTCGGGCTGATTAATTCAGTCGAGCCAGGGCTTGGCAGACCCAGCCCCACGCGGCTCAGCAGATAAGACAAAATTGCAACCGGATACAATTCCAGGGGCCTTCGAATTCATATTTAAAGAAACATTCATTAGGTAACTGGACAGGCCGCCCCATACAATTTGTTGCCCTGAAATTTAAAAGAGAGACAATTAAGAGAAAATTACCAAATGAAAGGGAGAAAGAGGGAAAAGGGGTAGTTGCCTAAGAACGGTTGAGGGGATAAGGTTTACAGGTCATATCGAATTATGCTTAAGCTGGTTTTGTGCAGGTGAACCCTCCTCCCTCGAAGAGTGAGAGAGCACAGCCAGTGCTCCGTATTGTGAGACGTCTCACTGATTCATATTTTGAGGCATTGATGGGATGGTAGTGCTCCTCAGGGCTTCCTTCCGGTGTGATAACATGACCCTCCCATGAATACAGGCCTATGTGCCTCCCCTGGCTGCATTTTATGTAGATACATAAGTATGTACAGTTTTCCTTCCTTTCCTGTTTTCATGACATGTTAATCCAGCTGGAACGGCACTGATCCAGAAACTACCTATTTTCCACAGCCCACCCCATTTTCAACATCCTGATCAAGGAGAAGGGTGGACGGGGGAACAAATGCCCAGGAAAATAGAAGGAAGGCAATGAGAACACACAAGGGTGCTCTGAATAATGTCCATATTGTATAAACATATGTGTACTTATAATCTGTTTGTGTTTAGTTTGTTGTTCTTCCTCAACCAATAATGCCTACATAACCTAAAAGGACAAGGACTTAGTTGTCTATTTGCAGTTTCTGTGTAACCCCACGGAGGGCCTTTGCTTTCTCTGGTAAGCTCATCGCTGGTAGCGAGGCCTGCTGACACATGTGAGGCCAGGGAAAAGCGCCTGTCCTGTGTCCAGCACCCCCCACCCAGTCGGTGGAGAGCAGAAAGCCATGCACCTGCAGCTCTGCTCCAAAGATCTTTCCCAGGGACATGAAGCTGGTAGGGTCCCCCATCTCGCAAGGAAGGCCCCCTGGGAACATCTGTACAATGCTCCTGTTCCTGCTGTCCTCATTTTAAATTAAAAAAAAAAAAATTATTTGACAGAGTGAGAGAGCGTGTGTGTGATCAGGGGGAGGGGAAGAGGGAGAAACAGACTCTCCCCTGAGCAGGGAGCCCGATGATGAGGGCCTGAATCCCAGGACCCCTGACCTGAGCTGAAGGCAGATGCTTAACAGACTGAGCCACCCAGGCGCCCCTCCTGCTTTCTTCTTATCTCTCTTCCTGTCCTTTTATCTGTTTCCACCAGGATAAGCCCTAAGAACCTTCTATTTGCCACTTCCTTCTAACTTACTGCATCTTTCCCATCGCTGTCCCTACCTGAATTCTCTTCTTCTGTCTTATTCTTTGACTGCTTTAGGACAATGCAAAGGAACTCTCATACAAACCTATTCTCTCTTGCTTCCCACGTGATCTAGGATCTTCTCTATGTCTGGACATCTCTTTAGAACCTATCTGTCATCTTTCCCTGTTCCACTTCCTCACAGCTCTGTGAAGTAGCAATGGGATATAGGATATTGGGAAAGAGGGCTCTTTATTGATTAGCCCATGGAATTGAAATTCCATGTCTGCACCTAGTAACTACGGTATCTTAGCAAGTTATTAAGTCTTCATGCCTCAGTCGTCATGTAATTTTTTCATCTTTTTTACATGCCCCCCAGTCTCTAGCCAGCACCCCCCTTTCGCTGGATCTAGTAGAGAGCCAGTTAACAGAGCATCCAGACATCCTTCCAGTCTTGGCCCCCTGCGTTACAGAAGAGAGCGGGGCAAGGTTGAGCCATGCATCAGAAGGTCGAGGAGCCCGGGATCAACACAAAAGCACTCTTTGTGTTTATTAGGTGTCTCCCCTCTAAGGATGTGAGCTGCCCAGGGTGGGAAGGGCACTTTCTTTTACTTTGTATTCCCTAATCCTTGCCTACTACCGCCAATGGAATGCAAGCTTCATGAATGTCTATTGGGGGGGTTTGTTAGTAGAGGGGAAGTAGTATCCTCAAGAAACATGCTTGCCTTCTCAGTTCGATAGGTCTGGATCTGTAGGAGGCCATATTGCCGGGACTGAGTACTGATGAGTGTGTAGCACGGTGAAGAGGGGATTGGAGAAAGGACCAACTAAGGATTAGTCACAATTCTTCAAAAAGCCCTGCTAAGGTTGGTTTTGACAGCGAAAAGAGGCATGAGATATTCGCTAGCACAGGAGGCCAGCGAGAGAGGACTAGGTGGAGTGGGGCCGAGCCGCGGGCCGGCAAGACAGACATGGCGTACCACGAGTTCCTGACATTAGAGATTAGTGGGAGGGACTAGTAGAGGCCCTGCCAGGAAAATGAACACGCAGACCATGAAGCTACTTTCAAAGGTAAAACTGCATTTCATTTATTCTTCAACATTGCCTTAGATGAACCTCGTAAGACCCCCACCCTTTGTTTCATTCTGCTCTGCAGTTAAACGCTGCCATCCCCAGTATTTAGAGCGGTGGCCGGCATGTGAGTGTGTATTGAGTGAAAACAACGTAGAGGGGAAGAAAGCGGTGAGTCCTTCTACATCACGTAGGTTTACCTTCAGCCTGAAGCAGGAGGTGAAAAGGCATGTGGAGTTCATGATGCTTCCATGCTGTTTTTTCCTTTGAGAACAGCCAGACTGTCTCTTTGAGCAACCATGGAAAATAGTCATCAGAACACCTTACTTTAACCTCCTCAGGGATGGTTAATTTAGCTTAGGAAAAGATGACTAGGAAAATTTAGCATCTCATAGTCTAAATACACTAGTCTTCATATCTGTGACACATTGTATTATATACATATCAATTACACTTTCCTTTCCTTTCTGCCAAGGAAGCCATATACTTCTCATTCCATTATTTTTAGTTTGGTCACGTGATTGGCTTTGACCAGTGAGTGTGAGCAGGTGTGACGTATTCCGCACCTGCATGGAATCTTTGAATAGGCTTATGCAGTTTGGGTTTTATATCTTTTGTGCCCACTTTACTTGAGAAGAACATGACCCAGATAGTCATTACTTCTTTGAACTGGCTTCCAAAATGAGAAAAGTCGCAGAGCAGAACCAAGCAGAACGTGTGGGAGCCACAGCTGACTTGCTCATCTCAGGTAACTTGAGCAAAAAGTGGTGTTTGTCGTTGTAAGCTAATAAGGTATATGTATAGGTTTCGTATTGCTGCTAGAACAAAGTACCATAAACAGAAGCTGAAACAACACAAATGTATCTTCTAGTTCTATAGCTAAAGTTCAACATGTGTCCCCTTGGGCTAAAATCAAGATGTTGGCGGGGGTGGGTTCATTTCTGGAGATTCTAGGGAAGAATCTGTTTCCTTGCTTTTTCCGCCTTCCAGAGGCTGCCTGCATTCCTTGGCTTGTGCTGCCTTCCATCCTCTTCAAAGCCAGCAATACTGCCTCTGTTTCTCCCCATTCTTCCATTGTTACATCTCCCTCTGACTGTCTTTGCCTGTCTTCCTCTTCCATCTTTAAGGATCCCTGTGATTTCCGGGGCTCATCCAGATCATGCGAGATGAGGGATTAGCTGATTAGCTAATTAGCTGATTAGCAACCTTAAACTCCCTTTGTCATGTAACCTTAACATAGTCACAAGTTCTAGGGATTAAAACATAGACGTCTGTTATTCTGCAGTGTGGGTATGGTAATCAAGGATGATGTTGCCTAAAAGGCAGAGAATTAGCCACTACTCTGTAAATGGACATAGAACAGAAACTGTCTGCGGTCATTTGAAGCCACAAGACAAAATGCACAGCAGAATTGACATCGCATAGGACAACCTGGCTCCGTGCCTCATACTGCCTCTAGGTGAAGGACTTTGGGCAAATCATTTGGTTCATTTCTCTCTTAGTTTCTTCAACCGTGACGTGGAACACTCAACGCTAGTGCAATTTATCTTTCAGGGCTATGGAATGGCTATATCATAACTACATCAATAGTTATGTATCACCATATCTATACTACGTCATTCTTTTTATCTTTCGGGGTTGTTAAATGGATCGAGTCAAACAATATAGTGTAAGGACATATATGGGTATATCTATCTTCTTCTCTTTCTCTGTAAAGATATATGCACAATAGGGCATATAGGTTGGTAATAGGGTCATCAGATTGAACCTTGCCCCAAATTTGTCCTTTAAATGAAGCCTGCCTTCTCTATGTGTGTGCATCTGTGACCTTGTAACTGTCCTGTGAATATTAGATTAGCTACAGCACTTTTCCATTGCAAAAATAATACAGGTTTGAAAGATGAACGCCTTTCTCATTTCTTCAACTATGGTAACAATGCACAATTATGCAGTTACAAATGGGTAAAATTAAGGTACAGATTTCCATTGGTTTAAAGTCTGATGTTTGCAGACAGTTATGCACATGCCCACGTGCATTTTTGTTCTTCCTTGTGAAAATGTTCCTCTATTCCATCTTCCATATCACAGCAACACATGGATTGACAACTCCAACTTTTCCTTTATGTAGGTATTTCAGTAAGAAACTCTCTACATGGAATGACCATATAAATTGCTTTTTCCTTTGTTGGTGGTTCAGCTTGGTGCTCATTGCCTGGCCAATTTGGCCACCTCAAGGCAGCTCTGGCTAAGTAGTCAGCTGTCTCTCCCAGAGGCAGCCAGCAGCTCTTCCTCTTTCAGCATCTGTGGAATAAAGACTTCATTTTATCCTTCCACATATGCTCATGAGAGATCAGAATATAACAGGTACCCAAAGAGTTTGTATCTTCCTCCATCTTTCATTCTTTTTGCCTGCTTTTAAGTCTGTTGTACTATTTCAAGATGCTTAATGAAATGAGGCAGTGTGTATGTGACTGGTGGATGCCCACAGTCATCCAAAATATGTGCTATTTCACATCAAATTATGATGCCTGTCCAGTGACACATCCAAACTGTTCATATGCCGTTTTCAAGAGATCACAAATTTGTTGGTTGAATGCTAAATTTCTTCAGCAAAGCAATGCAATCAGAGAAAAAATATCACTTGTAAAGAATGGTTTCCATATTGGAGATAGGAGTATGACCATTCTATGGACTTCGATATTATGCTATGCTGTGCTAAAAACAAAAATAAGAATTACAGTTAGACACAAAATATGACAAAATGTGAAACCAAAAGTCTTATAATAAATTAAAACTTTACAAGCAGAATAACAACTAAACATGTATTACATACAATGTGCCACATTGGTACCACATGCCCCCCCCAAAGTACAATAATTTGATCTTTCTGAGAAAGATGTCATCTTGAAAATTAATGGTCATAAAAGGAAAGATCTCTATTTCCTTGATCAGTTTTTTTTTCTCTAAAATATTTTAAAATAGTTTTATAGTTCATTTTGGTGTTAAACATTGCATTAATAAATTTTTAAACTATTATTTTAGTTCTTGATTTATCATGTTGGACAGTAGGTGTCTCAAGTAACAGAATAAGATATCAAACAAAATACCCTTTAAATCAGTTAAAATTGCAAGCACCCACAACAATTTATATTTGATGAAAACCATATAAACAAAAAGATATACACCAAACACAGTAGAATGGTTGTCTGGGGGAGAATGGAGAATAAGAGTAGGAGGTGACCATAAAGGAATGCATCAATTAAAAAATGAATAAAACAAGAGGGTTTTTTTTAACATACTGTGAATTAAGGAGCATGTTTAATTTAATCTTCTCCATCAGGGGTTCACAAAATATTAATTTGTTTATATTTTGGCTTCTTTTGGGGGCAGTGGTTCCCTTTTGGATGCAAATTATAATAACCAAAGGAGCTTTTAAAAAATGCCTGCAGTTGGACTCAACCCTTTGATTTTCTGGTTTTAATAAGTCTGGGGTGGAAATTAGGCATATGTATTTTTTTGTGATTAAACATTGCAAAGTGAACACTCATGTACTTTATAATCCAAGAAATAGAATATTACCAGCCTCCCAAATAATCTTCTCATTTGGACAGTTGTACTGTTAAGAGCTCCAGATGTGATTCTAATGTTTGTACAAGGTTGAGGACCATCCTTCTAGTTCGTACTCAGACTGATGCCTTCTTGCCTTGTGGTATTATTTCTCTCACATTTTTTTCTTATTTTGTAATATTCCAAGCATCGTTTATTCATAGTGGGTAGGGATTATTTGTAAACCTTCTTTGTCCTTATATCTTTAAAATGTATTTATTTTGTCAAATTTGATTGATAGTTTAACTACATATAGAATTATTATTTAAAAGCATTTTTCCACTCAGAAATGATGGCATTTTCCACTGTCTTTGAGCATCTAATTTTGCTGTAAAAGTTTTGTTTCATTGCTGTACATATCTTTTTTATTGTTATCTTTTCCCTGAAAGATTTCTTGATTTCTTCTTTATCCTTGAAGCCCTGAAATTTCACTAGACTTATCAATACGCAGTTCTCTGCTATATACCCAGCTGAACACCTGATAGGCCCTTTTTATTAAAAATGTTTCTATTATTTTTTTGGTTACAGTTGACCCTCAAACAACATGGGTTTGAACTGTGCAGGCCCACTTTTATGTGAATTTCTTTCCACAAATACAGTACAATATTATAAATGTTATTTTCTCTTTATGATTTTCTTAATCACTTTTTCTAGCTTACTTTAAGAATACAGTATATAATACATATAACATATAAAATATGCGTTCATCAACTGTTTAAGTTATCAGTAAAACTTCCAGGTAATAGTAGTCTATTAGTAGTTAAGTTTTTCAGGAGTCAAAAGTTATACACAGATTTTTGACCGCATAGGGTATTGGTACCCTTAACCCCCACATTGTTCAAGGGTTAACAATATTTCTTTCCCTTCATTAATCATGAACTCTTCCTGGAATGCTTATAAGATTAACATTGACATTCTGGAATCGAACCTCCATGTTGTTAAAAAAAAAAAAAATATATATATATATATATGTATAAAACATAGTTATTTATATATGTTTACATATAATATTAAATATGTATATATATATGCACATACATATATATATTCTACATTATGGAAAATTTCTTAGGCATAATCTTTCTAATACTAAGCTTGGTCTTGTTCGATTATTCTCTTATTCAGTGCATTGACTGATTACTTTGGTAATCACAACTAAAATTTTAATTTTCACAAACTCATATTCTCTGGTGGCTCCTGTTTTAATAATAGTCTTTTTGTTTTATGGATGTAATATCCTCTTTAAACTTCTTTGAGAAAACGAATTGGGATAGTTTAACTTTTGATTCCTAAGTTGTTTCCTGTAAGGTTAATGTTTTGGTTTATTCATTTTAATTTTTGCCATGGATGCTATTTGGTTTTCCTCCAATATGTGGTGATACTTAGACATAAGTTTGTATTTGTTGAATGATTAGAATGATTTATAGAGGTAGGTGTGTTATATTTTTCTGACAGACCCTCTATCATGAGAGGTGTTTTTCTGGGGAGCAGGGCTATGTTTCCGTGGGTAGGACGTGTCATTTACATATGGCTCTGTAGGTTATTGAGCATGGAACAATCTAGTTGTCTGGGGACCTGCATAATTAGACAAAGTAAAGAGGGCTTTAAATCATAGGATTAAAACTCTTTAGTGCATATGGCTCCTGGGTGGAGCTGCTTCTCCTCCCCCACCCCCGCTTTTTTTTTTTTTTTTTTTTTTACCTCAATATCTGCTATGGTTATCTAAATGCCTTCTCTGCTTCTTTCTTGGGTTCCTATATGAATGGTAGGTTTACTCCCTGGGCAGATCAACTCCCACTTTTAGAAAGTGTACTCTTTAGAAGAACAGAACTTTCATTTACTATTAAGGGCTGGGTATTTCTCATCTGATTTTTAACTTCAGTCTGATCCTATTAATTAGCTGGGACTGTGTGTGTGTGTGTGTGTGTGTGTGTGTGTGTGTGTGTATTAATTTTATATTTGTTTTTGTTTGTTTTGTTTCATTTTGTTTTCAGGTCAGCTGAAGAGGTTGTGGAGAGAGTTATTTGCATGAAATTTAACATCTTCTACTGAGTGCTTGCTGAATAGTAATTTTGATTGTTCTCTGGGCCTGTGACTCATTAAAGCCCAAGCTATATGTCAACTTTACCTGTCTAGATGCCTTCAAAAACACCCATGTACGTGTCAGCTCAGCCATGCGTTTAAACATAACTTTAAAAATATGCAGTGAGCACACCTGTGACCAGATTGTGGTTTCTAAATATTATTTTGGAGAAATGGCTTCTCAAGGGCTGGCTTAGGGAAAGTACACAGTGAGCCTGATGCATCCTGTTATGTCAGAAAATAAGCAAGCTCTCAAAGAATGGAGATGTGTCACAAGGACCCAGGAATCGGTTTCAGAACAATTTGAGCATCAAAAGGAATAATGAATATAATTGACTGTAACCACTGAATATATAAAAATCCATTAATTCATTGTGGTGTCAGTGAGAGATAGGTTACCAATGAAGAGATTATTATACCCCTTATCCTCAAAATTAGTAATTAAAGGGAAAGTTCAGCATTTAGCATAACTCTTGGAGGAAGGATGTTCAGCCCATGGTAATGAGATGAAACTTTTTTTAAAACAGAAGTTGAAAGCCACCAGTTAAAAAAGAAGAGGGAATGATGGAGTTAGAAAATGCCCATTATAACCCTGAGCAAAATAATTCAGAAAGGGATCATCACTAGAGGATAAAAGCATTAGAGGAAATGTTGAAGAACAGGATATGCACTGAGACCAAATATCACCCCCCCCCCACAACAACAACAAAATCACTGGGTATTTCATTGGGCAGGGAAAAAAAATACCTTTACCATGGAGAGATCTGGGAGTTACCATGTGATGAAGTCTCACTGACAGTGGATCATGTGACATCATATGCCTCCTGACGAAGTACTGCAGGACCTATGAAGTATTCTCTCCCAAAGTGCTATACCTGGGTCAAATCAAGCCTAACATTTAACCTCCTGATTGTAGGAAATACACAGGGTTAGAGAAACAAGAACAATAGCACAGTGAAAAAAAAATGTATATCCCAGAATGTGGGACCTTGTTTACATTGGCTAAGTCTGTTCAAAATGTCAGATCCATTGGAAAAGGCAAAGTAGGAAGCATGAAGTTTGAATAAAAGTTTAAAAAACAAAAGGCTAAACACATATTTTGGAGAAAATTGGGGGAGTCTTGAAATTTTGAAAAGAAAATTTGAAAATGTGAAGTTCTTAAAATACAAAAATGATGTTTGTATTAGAGTTCTACAAAGAAAAAGAACCAATAGGTTGTGTATACTTAGAGAAAGATATTTATTTTAAGAAATTGGTTCATGCTGGGGTGCCTGGGTGGCTCATTCGGTTAAGCATCTGACTCTTGATTTCAACTCAGGTCATGATCTTAGGGTCGTGGTATTGAGCCCTGTGTTGGGTCCACACTGGGCATGGAGCCTGCTTGGGATTCTTCTCTCCATCTCTCTGTCCCTTTCCTCCATCGCTCTCTCTCTCTCTCGCTATCTCTCTCGAGTTCATGCCATTGTGAGTACTTAGTGAGCATAAAAGCAGACTGGAGACTCAGAGAAGAGTTGTGCTTCGAGTCCAAGGGCAGTCCTCTGGCAAACCAGGAAGAGCTAGGGTTACAGTTCAAGTTCAAAGACCATCTGCTGGCAGAATTCTTCTTGCTCAGGAAGGCCAGCCTTTTGTTCTGTTCAGGCCTTCAGTTGATTGGGTGAGGCCCATCTGCATTATGGAGGGTAATCTTCTTTAATTGAAGTCTACTGATTTTTTTTTTTAATGATAGTAGAATGGGAGAAACTTTGGAGATGATTTGGGTCATAAATCCTAGGTGGAGTGCTCATAATTGGGATTGGTGTCCTTATAAAAAGTTCTCCAGAGAGCTCTCTTATTGTCTTTTCCTCATATAACATAGTCAGAAGACCCAGAAGAGGGCCCTCACCCAGCCATGCTCGCACCCTGATCTCAGACTTCCAGCCTCCAAAACTGTAAGAAATACATTTCTGCTGTATCCAGTCTTTGTTACCCTGTTACAAAGTTACCCAGTCTTTGGTACTTTGTGCTAGCAGCCCAAAGAGACTAAGACATTATAATTATTACTGGAAGACAGGCTGTGTGATGTAGGAATCTGATTCCAAATATATGCCTCACGGGCATGGAATGCATGCATGCATACACACGGACATGCATGCGCACACACGGACACACATGCACACAGGCACGCATGTACACACACGGACATGCATCCACATACAGAGACATGCATGCACACACAGAGACATGCATGCACACACACGGACACGCATGCTGGCGGGCACTGAGTGTCAACAAGACATCTTGAAAATGCATGGGTATCAGAGAAAGACACATTGGTGTTGTTTTTTTTTGTTGTTGTTGTTTAGGGTGTTTTTTTGGTTTTTTGTTTTTTTTTAAATTTTTACTGACACTGAGAGCAAAATGTGAGAGATGCCTTAAGGATAAGGAGAGAGAAATCACACTTAGCGCCAAATTTAAAGAGCTGTGTTTTTGAAGAGTAAAAATTCAATGTGCTTATTTTGGTATTCTTACTGGCATAACTTTTTAGCAAATTGAAGCACTGATAAATTTGCAAGACACAAACATAGTTTCCCCTATTTTGTAGACATGATTATGAAGATTACTATGAAGATTACTACTGTTGGTTCATTCTCCGTAGTGCGTTCCCCAGAAGGATAGAGAATGTGGAAGAAAGATGGGAGAGAGCCAGTTGAACCCCACAGGCCAAGGTTGGCTTAGCAAGGCTATTTCAGCCCTGGGAGGCACTGCCTTGCCACCAGGGCACTCAACCTGTTGACATCACTTAAAATCATCCAGCCAATTTTGTCCTCTATTTTATTATGTGACTGTTCTGAATCTTACATTGTTTAATCCAGTCTATACTTTATCTCCATTGCTCTTAGAACTTGTACTTTTTTTCTTTTTCCCTTTGACCCCCTTCACCCATTTCACCATCAAAGTTTACTGATTTAAATGTAAATCTCATCCGAAAACACCCTCATAGAAACATCCAGAATATTTGACCAAATATCTGGGTATTGTGGCCCAGTAAAGTCGATACTTAAAATGAACCATCACAGTGTTATAAAAACGTAGAAGCAACTTCTTATTTTTAGCAGATGCATGCATAAATATTTAATGATAAAGTGTCATGATGCCTGCAGCTTACTTTCAAATGATTCAGAATATATGCATATATATACAAACATGTATATATATATATACATACATACACACACATACACATATATAGCTACAAATACAGATACACACATGGCAAAATTGTTTATTTTCAACATTGATTATAGCAAGTTAAAGCTTTTGGAATTTTTTTTTAAGTCCAGACTTCTTATTTGTTCAGTCCAATGGAGGGTATTTCTGTTTACTTTAAGATATACTCATAGCACATTATAGGTAAATAAAATTTTATGCTTAATTGTTATCAATAAGTGGTCTATAGTTTTATAACCCATCCAATTATTTTAAGTAATTTGCTGTGTCCTTCAGAAATAAATTGTCAAAACCCTGTGTATGAACTTATCTTTTAAAAAAATCAAGTTAATGCTTTCATAATTTAGACTCTAGTTTATTGAAATATGTTATAACTATATTATAGAGTACAGGATATATGTCAAAGCATGTGTTTATGATGAATTAACATCAATCTTTCAATCACTGTTTCCATTTATTTATCACATTTGTTAGTATGTATGTTATTCTTTTTACGTATGATTTAAAATTACATAATGTTTAGTGTACTTATATTTATGTAGCCAGAGATTTAACTCCTTTTATTATAAACAAATAATATTTTATTCTACTTTGGAATATTTTTTCACATAAAAGCCTTTGCCATCTTTTTTTCTTAATTCCCTAAGACAGATGTGTAATTATTAAAAATACAGCAATTAGTGGAAGAATAATGACAAAGATTAATTAAGAGTTATACTTAGAGATTTTCCTAATAATTTATATCTGTAGGTATTACTCTACTACGTGGTTATAGCTGTCATTAGACGAAAATACTAAGTTCTCTGCTGAAAGTGTAAAATTCAAGTATTTTAAATTGTAAGTACATGATCATTTCAGAAATAGGTGAATGACTTTAATGACAATTGAAAAGCTCAGGTAAGACAAACACATTGAGATTTAATAATAAAAGACCTAAAATAATGAAATTCTGGATATTTCTACTTCAAATCTTGCCTGACAATTGGTTTTTGACTTTTAGAGATGTTTAATTAAAGTTATATTTAATTTGTGAGATATTGACTTCCTTAAAACAATCAATTTTACTCTCAGAGAGACTAATGGGGCACAGCACATCTAAACAATGTATTTTATGTGTCTCATTACTCTTTTTTTTTTAATAATTCAGCAGATTATACAATGCATTTGAAACTGTTGAAGGAAAGACATTAAAATACCAGTGAAATCCTCTCTTTTCTCTAGGAATATCTGGAAAGCAGAATTCTAAACACACTTTATTCAAATAGAGTCTGTGTTTCCACTGAAGAAGAAACACTTTGAGGTGAAAGAATGTTTTAGTTTCACCCTCACGTTTTAAATTTCTCATCGAAACAGTGACCAGCTGTAAGAGCTCTTATTTATTAAGAGGTGAAAATGAAACTCATGTGTTATAATTCACATAATTGTAAAACAGTCGACATTCTTAAACAAAAAATAATTTCACAAATCATTTTAGATTAAACAAAATCAGCTCCTGGTCTTGTTTTACTAGGAATTTTTAAAAGCCCAAATTGGGGCAATTTTAGGCACTCTTTAAAATTCAACTTTTGTTCACTGAGAATTTAGGCGCAACGAGATGGTTTAAGTAGTGAGAAAAAGCATGGAGTCTGGAGTCAGAATGGCTGCTTGACATTAAAGAAGCACTCATCTCAGCTTCCCCATCTCTGAAAAAAGAGACAAAAGAGTATCCACATTCCCTACAGCTTGCTTCGCTGTTCCACTTGGCAATGACTTAACTTCAACGTTAAGAATCCTCAGATCCTCAGTGAGTGCACACCTTAGTACTGTCCCTGTGACCTCAGTGGCTTCTGCTCACCATCTGCTTTTCCTGCTACACATCTGTCCATCAATACTAAAGACAAAGCTCTTTGAGGCCCAATTCATTTTTTTCTTTCTAACAGAGTTACTACTCCTAGAATGTTCGTTCTGTTACCCCAGATGGGCCCTTAATAGAAAAAACCTTAATAGGTTTGTACAGTTGATTTAATGCTATTCTTATGTAGGTACCGCCAGATGCTCGTAAGTCAAGCGATGTGTATTCAATAGTGACATCCCTAACTTTCCTTATAGGGGCCAACTTCTAACATTCAGTCTTTAGCTAAGGTATAAATGTTTTATACTGTCACCTAGTGGTGATTGCCTGTCCGCCAACAGCTTAATTATGGTAGAATTCCCGTTGTTGTACAAATGTTTGTATAATTTTTTGAATACTCTAGTCAACCGATTTTTAATGAGTGGCTAGTATACATCGAGTTCGCTCCGGACACGAGGAATACCATAGAAAAAGAAAAAGAAAATCTCTGCCCTTACTACATGCTATTACAATTTGTTCTCTTTTCCAAATAAAAATGAGAGGAAAAAATAGAAAAATAAATCTTTAATAATATGAAATATGTATGAAGCATAATTTTACATAATTGAAATTGTATCTAATGTTATATAACTAGGTGCTAAATGTGGGAAATTTTAGAGCTGGATGGGGGCTTAGGGACCTGAAGTTGTTCCCCTACATGTTAAATAACAATACAAAATTCCAGACATATAGAACTAAGCAAAAAACATTAAGGACTTCATAATATGTTTGTCTAAATGCACTGCACACACATACTCTAGACTGTAATTTATTTTCGGCAGAGGTATGTGTTAGCAATTCTACGTGTATTCTGGAACTGAGAAAAAATAAATGTAGACAGTGTGAGCCAGACTTCTTTTTTCCCATGGGCAATAGCTATAAATCAGGAAAGGGTTATAGCTGGGATGAACCATGTAGTGTTGGGTTGGAAGTGGAGATATGAGTATTAGCTGTGATGTCATATGTTTATATATATGTAGCTAGATAGGGAAATAGACATAGGTGCATGTCTGTCTGACCTCTCTCCACCGAGAGGGCCTGGGACCAAGAACAACCTAATAGCAACAAGTACATCTCATGCCTAAATATTAATCTTTTTAAAAATGATATTATTTATTTATTCTTTCCATCATGATAAGTGTACTCTTTAATCCCCAGCCCCCTAAACATTATTTTTTAGTAAAATTAACTAGTGCTTTTTGGAGAAATGAGTGATAACAGAGTTGGGATGGAGAAAGTACACAATGAACCTAGAATAAGGAGCAGTGTCAGGAAGTAAGCAAGTGCTCAAAAAATAATGACAGCATGTTGCAAGGATACTGGAGCCAACTTGGACTTCCCAGTGGTTGCACAGGACAATTTGAGCAACAAAATAAATAAGGATAGTAGTGGCATATAAAATAAATGTGATCAAATAAATTTCCATGAGCTTATACTAGTATAAATAGAGAACAGAATACAAAATTAAAGGGAGGTAAGGGATAGCTCTTCATTATAGTAGAATTGCAATTAATAAGTGAAGGAAAAATGGAATTTTTAAAACTATTTGGTGACTGGTAATAATTGTTGCAGGGAAGAGTCATCAGTGTATCCTAAAATTAACAGGAAAAGTATGAGAAACAGAATATTTCCATAATTTCAAAGGACTTGTCCCATTAGATACTTATTAATTTTCAAGGGAAAAAATAGTAACTGTACATGGATAAACCTGGGAAACATCATCTTAACCAAGTGATAGAGATAACAGCACCAAGAATGACATTGATACGACGTACTATGAACACGGAATACTATTTCAGTAGTAGTCTTGTTGAAAATGCATAACTTGAATTTAATCACAAGAAAATATCAGACAAACCTAAACTGAAGGCATTCTACAAAATATCTGGCTGACCCTCACACTTCAGAAGTTTCAGGTTATGAAAAACAAAGAACTGGCCAAAATTGGGGCAGATTAGAAGAGATTGAAGAGACGTGGCAACTCAATGTAATGTGTAATCCTGGTCAGAGCTTGGATTTGAGAAAGGGCATGAATGTGATAATCAGTGAAACTTGAATAAGGTTTGCATAATAGTATTTTCAATTTTTCAATTTTCTGGTTATTATGATTATTGCATTATGCATTATGTTTGTGTGAAGTGTTAACCAGTGGGGTGGCTGGAGGAAGGAAGGGTATATATTGAAACTGTATGATTGCAAGTATGAAATTATTTCAAGATGAAAAGTCTAAAAATTAGAAATAGATTTTTAATGTTTTAACAAATAAATACTTTTATGTAATCTTCCCTTTCAATTTTAATAAGATGTAAAACTTGTAAATTTGCCATTCTATTTTCACACATTCAAACCTTGTATGATCTTAAGAACTTATTTTGTGACTGCTTGAGATAACCTCCAGAGTAATAGAGTCATTAATAATGACTAATTGAGTAACGTTTTTTTTTTTTTTACAACAGGTACGAAGCTAACAGGCAATTTAATTAGAAAATTATAACCGTATTCCAGTTACAGCTGCAGTTATAATTTACTGTTGATTTGTAGTTTCAAACTTGAGATAGCACCAGGAGCACCTGGAGGGCTTGTTAAAATGAAGATTTTTGGATCCGCCCTCCTGAGTTGCTGATTCCATAGGTCTCTCAGGTGGGGGCAAAGAATTTGCATTTCTTTTTTTTTTTTTCTCAAGATTTATTTATGTATTTGAGAGAGAGAGAGAGAACAGAGGGTAGGGCAGAAGGAGAGGGAGAGAGAGGCTCTTAAGCAGGTTCCACCTCCAAAGTGTAGCTTGATGCCTGGCTCAATCCCACGACCCTGAGATTGTGACCTGAGCTGAAACCAAGAGTCAGATGCTCAACCCACTGAACCACCCAGGTGCCCCAACAAATTGCATTTCTAACAAGCTTTCAAGTAAGGTTGATACCACGAGTCCTGGGACCAGACTTTGACAAGCACTGGTCTAGATACTAGTTCAAAGTGTAGAATTAATGTATTGGCACATCTCTATTATTTCTAGTGTATATAGTTAAATATAAAAGTCTCCTTTTAACTCCATGAGAGCCCAGTTGCTGATCTAGAATACAAATTTGCAGAACTACAAACTGTTTTTTTGGCGACCTAGAATCCTAATGCCCAATATCATGGAATTAGTAGGTGGGGCTTTTGGGAGATGTTTGAGTCATGAGTGTGGAACCTTCATGAATGGGGTTAGTGCCTTATAAAAGAGGCTCCAGAGAGATCCCTACACTCTTCCACCACGTAAGGACACAGCCCGAAGGTGCCAGCTGTGAACCAGCACTAGGACCCTCATGAGAGTGTGACTGTGCTGACACTTGGATCTTGGACTTCTCCGCTTCCAGCGCTGTAAGAAATAAAGGTTTGTGGTTTATGAGACACCCAGTCCAGAGTATTCGGTGATAGCTGCCCATACGGACTGGGACAAGGTCTGGAACGTAAGGTATCTGGAAATCCTCCCTCCTGTCCTTATAACAAGAAAAAGCTGGACGAACTGAAAATCAACAACTTCTTGGACCCATCAGAGAATTGAGGCAACGGGACAAATTGCCAGCCTAAAGTCTGGAGAGACAGTTTGATTCTGACTTAGGCATGGACCTTGCCTCCCGGTGCTTTAGAATAGCCTTCCTTTACCCTGAAGAGAGCCATTTTAGAACAGTTCATAGACACCGAATATCGGTTTTTATCTTTAGTTTGGCTAAATGATTTTTTTTAACTAAATGACTTTTACTTTTTTTTCCACTTTTATATGTTTACAGTTTTCTCAGGTCTGTGTGTGATTCTAAGATCCTCATGGTGTCCAAAGACAATATAATCAGCATTTGTTTTTAAATAACTGTATTGTAATGATGATGAACACTGGAAAGCAAGTTATGTTCTTCTGTCCCTAGGAGAGGGGCGACTTATCAACAAGTGGAGTCATGGGGGTAATTTAGAAGATGCCCTTAGTTTATTCATTCATTCACAAGACACAGAGCGTTTTACTGGCCAAAGCACTTCACTGGTTGGTCCAATTTTCCAGCTTTGGCCATTAGCTCTTGTATTCCTTGATATGCTCATCTTTGTTTTGTTTTATTTTGCTTTGTTTTTCACTTCTTTTTGGCACTACAAGATACTCCAGGCTTATGTTTTATATTTCCTGCCCCAATCAATAATAATAAGCCATTTCTCCAAGGAGCCCTGGTTCCTTCTGTTTTAGAAAGGTATTAAAAATCAGCATGTGGATGTTAGGTATGCTCATGGCTACTGGGGTGTTGTTATTCTAGGCCTTATCAGATAATAAAGCAAGGAAATACATATGTGTATATACTAACCGGTGTGTATGCATATCTATAAATATTTCCGTATTGCAAACATATGTATCTATATTCAACTAATGTTTATAGGTCATTCTAGCCTTCTCCCCTTGCTAATACGTAATCCCGTACTCCAACAGTGAGAAATTTGGCTCTCACCACCTGACTTGTTAATTTAATTGAAATTACTTGTTTGTTTACCTAATTGTTCAATTCAAGTTACAGGTACAGAGGTATCAGCATGATTAACCCTTACCCTCAGTATGTTTATCAACTGGATAAATGTGGTTTTTGCCTTTAGTTTCATAGAATCCACTCATTTCCACTCTTTCTCCTTCAGTGAGATTGTATTCATATTTTTGTAATACAGTTAGATTGTTTTGTTGTCATCCACATTTTATCCTGGGATCCCTTGACTTCCAAAATTATTTAAAATTTGCATACATTAAGGTTCAGCCTTTGTTTGGTAAAGTTCTATGCGTTTGAACAAATATATAGTGTCTCGTATCCACTATTATACTCTCATAGTGAATGGTTTAACCATCCTAAAAAATGCCCTGTTCTTCACTGATTCAAACCAACCCCCCCCACCCCAAATACCAGGAAGCCCCTGATCTTTTCATGGTCTCTATAGTTTTGCCACTTCTAGAATGTCATATAGTTAGGAAGAGACAGCATGTTTTTCAGGGTGACTTTCACTTAGCAATATGCATGTAAGATTTATGCCTTTCATCTTTATTTCTGAACAATACTCAATTGTGTAGACATTCATTTATAAATTGAAAGTTCCTTTGTTTTATTTTTGAGTCAGGTTCCATTGTATGGCTGTAGCACAGTTTGTTGACCCCATTAGGCGTATCACCTATTGAAGGGGCTCTTGGTTGTTTCCAGTTTTTGGTGATAAAGCTGGTATAAACTTTTACAAATAGTTTTTTTTGCATAGACATAGATTTTCAGATAAGTTGAGTAGAAGCCTAAGGGTGTAACAGCTGAATTATATGGCAAACCTATGCTTTGCTTTGCAAGAAACTGTCAAACTGTCTTTCAAAGTGATTGTGCCATTTCGCAATCCCACCAACAATAAAGGAAAGTTCCTGGTGCTCTGCACCTTCCCTGGCAATTAGTGTTGTCAGATTTTTGTATTTAGCCATTCTACTAGGTGTATAGTGATAGCTTATTGTATGACAACTTACAATTCACTTATGACAAATGATGTTTCATATGGGTATTACCTTCTTGGGTGAGATACATGGTTAGATATTTGGTCCATTTCTAATTGGATTGTTGGCTTTCTTATTGTAGAGTTTTAAGAATTCTTTTTATATTTTGGATACAAGTCCTTTATGAGATATGTGTATTGCAAATTTTTCCTCCCAGTCTGTGGCTTTAGTCTCTTAACAATGTTTTTCATAGAGTAGAAGTTTTTATTTTTTAATAAAGTCCAAATTACATTTTTCTTTCATGGATTGTGCGGTTGTCTTATATCTAAAAAATCATTGCCAAACTGAAGCTCCCATAGATTTTTTCCTATTTTTTTTTCCTAGAGGTTTTTTAGTTTTCGATTTTACATAAAGTTCTATGATCTTTTTTGAGCTAATTTTGAAGTGAAGTGTAAATTCTGTCTAGGTTCTTTTTTTTTTTTTTTTCTTCTTGTGTATGAATGTCCAACTGTTCCAGCACCATTCTTTGTTGACAAGAATATCTTTTCTTCATTAAATTGCTCTTTCTGTCAGTATATTTTCTTGGGTGCATTTCTAGGGTCTCTATACTGCTTAATTGATCTCTACTTCTATTCTTTAGCCAATACCATGCTGTCTTGAATACTGTGGCTTTAAAACGAGCATTGAGATTGTGTCTTGTGTTTCCTATATCTTTTCCTTCTTTACCACACTGTTGGCTATTCTAGGTCTTTTGTCTTTCTATATAAATTTTGCAATCAATTTGTTAATTTCTACAAAATAAACTCAGAGCACTGTACTTCTCTGCATATAGATCCTGTATATATTTTGTAAGATTTTTACCTAAGTATCTAATAGATTTTTGGTGCTATTATAAATGGTATTTTTAAATTTTCAAATTAAAAGTGTTCATTGATGGGGCACCTGGGTGGCACAGCGGTTAAGCGTCTGCCTTCGGCTCAGGCGTGATCCCAGCATTGTGGGATCGAGCCCCACATCGGGTTCCTTTGCTGGGAGCCTGCTTCTTCCTCTCCCACTCCCCCTGCTTGTGTTCCCTCTCTCGCTGGCTGTCTCTATCTCTGTCAAATAAATAAATAAAATCTTAAAAAAAAAAATAAAAGTGTTCATTGCTGCTTTCTAGGAGTCATTGGCTTTTGTATCTTTGAACCTGTATCTTGCAGTCTTGTTATAATTGTTTATTTGTTCCAGGACTTTGAACTTGTAGATTACATAAGGTTTTCAACATAGATCATCTGCTATCTGTGGAAAAGATAGTTTTATTTCTTCCTTCCCAATCTATATACCTTACATATATTTTTTTCCTTTGAAAAAAATCTTGTTGCACTAGATAAGACTTATAATACAATGTCAAATAGGAGTAGCAAGACAGGGCATTCTTGCCTTCTCCTAAAACTTAGGGGGAAAGTGTCTAATTTTTCACCATTAAGTATGAGCTTAGCTTTAAGGGTTTTGTAGATGTTCTTTATCAAGCAGAGAAAGTTCGATTTATTCCTAATTACCTGAAAGTTTTTATTATGAATGGAGGTTGGGTTTTGTTTTATCTGTGTCAATTAGTATGGTCATATGATTTTTCTTCTTCAACCTCTTGATGTGGTGGATAACAACGATTGATTTTCTAATGTAGAAACAGCCTTCCATATATGGAGTAAATTCCACTCGGTTGCAGTGTATAATTCTTTTACATATTGTTGTATGTAATTTGCTAACATTTCATTGGGGATATTTATATCCATATTCATGAGATATTTGTCTCTAGTTTTTCTTTTCTGAGATGCCTTTACCTAGTTTTGGTACTGAGGTAGTAATAGCCTCCTAGAATGAGTTAGGAACTGTTTTCTCTGCTTCTAGTTTTAGAAAGAGATTGTAGAGTTGGGATCACTTCTTCATTAAATAGAATTCAGTAGAACTCACCATTGAACACATCTGGGGCTGATGCTTTCTCTTTTGGAAGGTTATTAATTATTGATTCAATTTCTTTAATAGATATAGGCCTATTTAGATGATCTGTTTTTCTTTGTGTAAGTTTTGGTAGTTTTTATCTTTGAAGGAAGTGATCATTTTAATTAAGTTATCAAATGTGTGGGCATATGGTTATTTATAGTATTCCTTTATTACCCTATTAATGTCCATGTGATAAGTATAATGACTTCTCCTTCATATCTGAATTTGGTAATTTGTGTCTTGTATTTTTCTTGGCTAGTCTCCTAGAGATTTATTGCTTTTATTCCATTTTCCAAAGAATGAGTGTTTGGTTTTGTTGATTTTCTCTACTGTTTTCCTATTTTTTGATTTCATTGATCTTTGGTCTAATTTTATATTATGTCCTTTCCTCCTGTTTTTGCTAAATTTGTTCTTCTTTATTCATTTTCTAAGTGGAAAGTGGTGACTATTTTAGATTTTGCTTCTTTTCAAGTATATATATTCAATGCTATAAATTTCCCTCTATTTACTGCTTTTACTGCATCCCACAAATTTTGATAAGACATAATTTTATTTTCATTTAGTTCAAAATACTTTTTAAATGTTTCTTGAGAATTTTTCTTTAATTCATGTATTATTTATGTGTTTTGTTTAATCTCCAAAACTTGAGGGTTTTCCAACAATGTTTCTGATATCGATTTCTAATTTAATTCCATGTGGTTTGAGGAGACATACTTTGTATAATTTCTATTCTTGTAAATTTGTAAGTTTTGTTCTTTGGCCCAGAATGTGGTATACCTTGATAACTATTCCATGTAATCTTAAGAAGAATGTGCTATTGTTGGATAGAGGGTTCTATAAATCTCACTTAGCTCAAGTTGACTGATAATGCTGTTTGGGCCAGCTATATCTTCACTGATTTTATGCTTGCTTTATCTATCAACACTGGCAAAAAGATGTTGAAGTCTCAATTACAACAGTAGATTTCTTTCTCTTTACAATTCTATCAGTTTTTGCCTGACATATTCTGATGTTAGGTGCATGTGCATTAAGGGTTGTTACGTGCAATCGAAGAACTGATCCCTTTATCATTATATATGCTCCTCTTTATCCCTGATTTTTATTGTTCTGAAGTCTGCTTGTTCAAAATAAACATAGTAGATCAGCTTTCTTTTGTTTATGTTAACATGTTATATCTATCTCCATTCCTTTTAATCGGTGTAAATTCTTTATTTAAACTCCATTTCTTGTAGACAACATACAGTTGGGTTTTATTTTGTGATCCACTCTGACAATCTCTGTCTTTTAATGGGTATATCTAGACCATTCACATTTAAAGTGATTATATTGATACCATTGGATTAATATCTGTCATGTTTATATCTTTCTTTTCAAAATTTGTTGCTAGTCTTTTGTTTCTTTTTCTCTCTTTTTCTTCATCTCTGGTTTTAATTAAGCATTTTCTATGGTTCTATTTTACCTCCCTCTTAACATATCAATTGTACTTTTAAAAACATTGTTAGCTATTGCCCTACAGAGTTTGCATATTTATTGCTTTTTAAAAGTACAGTTCTTAATTGAAGTTAACATAATAACAAGTTTATAATTTCAATAGATTTTCATGAAGTGGACCACCTGTGTAATTAGCACAAACATTAGGAAACAATGTTACCAGCATTTTAAAAAGCCTCTTAGTGTCTTCCCCCAGTCACTGCAATCAAAGTAACTACTATCCTGACTTCTTTCATAGATTAATTTTATCTGTTTCTGGATAAAATCTTTGGAAGCTTAGTTTTGTTCTTGTTAGTTATGCTGGCTTTTATTTAATTTGTTTTTTTGAAGGATTTATTTATTTGAGAGAGGGAGAGAGAGATAGCATGTGTGCAGGGGTAAAGACAGAAGAAGAGAATCTTTAAGCAGCCTCGCCACTGAGTGTGTAGCCAGATGTGGGGCTCATTCCCATGACCCATGAAGTCATGACCTGAACCAAAATCAGGAGTTAGTCACTTAACTGACTGAGCCACCCAAGCACCCCTATGCTGGCTTTCAAAGATGAAAGTTGCTCTTCTTGTATGTGAACATTTCTAATTATATGTTCATCTGGTTGATCTTAATCTGAGATAAACCTGATTACTCAAGTTGTGGATGGTTTTTTCCGCAGAGAATTTACATTTACTTTTACTATGAGCTGGGTGACAAGGCACCCTTCAAGTGTCTCTGGCTTAATACAGGAGTTTTAGACACAGCCCCAGCACTGTGCTGCTGATTTGATGCTCAATCTTCCTACTATCATGTTGAAGTTTAGTTTGCTCACAAAATAATCTAGCCTCTTAGGTGTGTTAACTGGTTTTCAATAGACTGTTTTTGTGGGGGCAGGGGAGACTGAGATGCTTTCCACATATCCTGTGAATCCAGTCATGCAATCAAAGCTCCCATTATGCCTCCTTGAGTTGCTTTCTCGAAGAAGGTTCTCTTTAAGTTTCTAGTTAGCCATAGCACTAGAAGCTGAAATCCACATCAATTTTATTCTTAAAATGTATACATCGATACAATGCCTTTACCTTGATGAGTATTAATAGGAAAGTGAGCCAATATCATCACTACATATTTCTTAATTAACTGATACTTATAAATGACATAGTTTCCTGCTATTTTAGAAAATAATGGTCATATGAATATTTTGAAACAATTTAAAAAAGTATAAGACATGACATCCCTTCATTTTACTTGGGATTAGTAAACTTAATACTCCAGCAAAATGGGATGCTCAGATGATTTTACTTGAGTCGAAGAAATCGAGATTTCAAGGACTATCACTGTTTCAAAATTCATGTATATTTGTTCTACAGAAACACATGTGCACTAAATATACTCAGAAACATAGCTGTCTTTGTAATCCATTCTCTACTATTGATCCTCATGGAACTTCTCTGTCTTCTCCTTGTATATGGAGGTGTGTTCCAATCATGACACTGAATTATAAATTAACAGCTAAATGACTCTTAAGGGTTTCATTGGCTAATCACTTCATTATACCTGGTGAGGTTGTTCTTAATAAATTACGCTGTATGATATGTTAAGTAATTTGGATGTCATGCACAAATGTTTAAAACTTTCTCTGAAGATTAGCTCAAGCTAAAAATCACAATTCATTAATAGATGGAATTGTGTCACCCCCGTGCTGGTGCTCTGCTTTTCCAGGCTAGCACGATGACCAAAGTGGATAGTTTAAATTGAATTGCCAAAGAAGTATTTTTCCATAGAAGTTGGACACTTCATTTTTAAAAAATTGACTTTCATTTCCAAACTTAATATAAACTATAAAAAGAACTTAAAATTTTGGAAACTCTAAACGGTTACACTGCTTTTTGATCAAGAAACCTAATTAAAGAGTTTTCTAAAAACTTGGGAGATGTTCATTTGAAAAGATGAAAGAAAAGGGAAGTCCAAAACTTTTTTTCTGCCTGGCTTTTCTGTGCCTATTAGTATAGTCCCAGGGAAACTAAAGGTGGCTATTTCTTCAGCTTATCCTTTTCCAAAGGACAGTATTTTAACATTGTTACAGCTATTTTATAGATTCTGATGTTTGAACTCAGATGTCTCCCCTGTGAAAACTATTTATAGAGTCTGTGGTTTTAGCCAAGAAATCTTTGTGTCTTTTCTTGTCACTTTTATTCTGCGAGTTAAACAAGTGTCCTAGAATGATTAATAATGTATTATAAATAAGCTACAAAGGTCAGATGATGATGGTTATGATATTAATTGGTTTACTCAACAGAAATCAGAGTAAAAACTGGAAATCTGGAAAAGCATAATGGGAATGGGGCAGAAGCGGATTGCTCCCTCTTTCCAAAAGAGTTTTTATTTCCTATGACAAAATAACGATTCTAAAAATAATGTAGAAATTCTACAATAGTACTGTCCACTGAGTTGAAGATGAATATGTGGATTACTGTTTTAAGACATATATTTTGGAAGAAAAGATAAGCCATATGGCTAGTGGGAAATAAAGCAATATTTGGGGCCAGGAAAAAAATGTATTTTCTTCTCTCGTACAGGGGACATGAACACCAGACTGTTAACTTTGGACTTTACCATAGTTCTAAAAGCTAGATGAAAATGTTGGGTGGATGAATGTTGAATGAATCCATATGTGGCTGTCAAAATGTAAAAACTGGCTGTGCCATGGACTTGCTTGTACAGAGATGTAAAAGGTAGGAAGTAAAGAGAAATTCAGCAAATCCATTAGATTGTCAAATCTAATTTTTTCTTAGTTTGCACACTTAAATATTTATAGAAATTAACTTCTGCCCAATGCATCATATTTAATGGTGATCATACCAGACATAAATATCAGTCAACTTGGGGCTGAACAACAAACATTAAATTTCTAATCTTTTTTCTTTAAGTTAGAAAATGGAATAAAGATACAGATACTATAGATTACAAACAGAAAAAAAGAAATGTTTTTTGGTGTCATAGTAATGACAACTACGGAGATCAGGACTATTTTAACTCTCTCAAAAGCATTTCTTTGCTGACTCAAAGGATAACTACAGCATATTAAAAATAGGCTCTTTTCAAAATTATTTGGGAGAAGAGTCAATAGATGGAGGTCAACTAATAAAATCAGATTTGTGACTTTTTGTATGTGGTCCCAAATTGCTTGATCCACACGAGCTGTACATTCCTGCTTTAACTTCTTTTGTTTTATTTTGAAAAGTTACCATGCTATATGTTAATCACGGTGCTGACTGAGTTGTCCGTTTGCTTCCTTTACAAATTTCTGTTCCTTGGAAGAGTTATTAATAGACTGTTAAGCAACTGAATGCATAATGATGTCCAGAATTTCCAGGTTTCAAAGTGACAAGTACCATCGATCACAATCTCTAGTACACACATTGTCTTACTGACTCAACTCACTGGCCAAAAATCTCTATTCCATCCCTTCGATGACAGATGTGTTCATACGCCATCCTCAAATTTTAGATTCCAATTTTAGCACACCTCCAGGTCCTGATTTAATCTAGAAGAGATCTAACCCAATGTTTTCAAGCTTTCCTTTTTAAATTTTAGAGGATTTTAAAGTCCCATCAAGTTTGGAACGCACTAACAATTTAGGTATAGTCAAGGATTGAGCCAAATGGCTTTGCTGTGTTTCTCAGACTTTCCCATTATGTGTTATACCAAAAGAAGCCAACTTCTGCTATTCGGTGTCTGACATTCTATTTTAGTGATGGGGTATTAGTTTATATAAAATCAATATCTAAAGATAAAGGTTTTTCCTTTCGGGGGATGGACGAATGTGGGTAGAGGTGATGTCATTCATTCTTATGTCTTTAAAATTCCTGTATTTATATCTTCAGCCCAGACTTTTCTCTGTAGTTCAAGCTTCTATATTCAAATGCCTACATGAACAACTCTCCTGGTATTTCAAATTTAACTTCTCTGAAATTAAATTCTTCCTGCCTCTCCACATCAACCTACTTCTGCTCCTACCTCAGCCTCCAACTCCAATCTGTTCCTCCTCAAGCACCCCTCTCTAAGTCAATGGCCTCACAAACCGTACTACAAAAGCCAGAAGCCATATGGTCATCCTTGACTCAATCTTTTCCCTCACCTGCCACATGCAATCCATCAGCAAGCCCTCCACTACCTTTCATACATATCTGTCATCCATCACTTCTCTCTACCTCAACTGTTACCTTCCTAATCGATCACCATGATACCTCACCTAAGCTACGACAACTACTGCAAGTTTCCTAACTGGTCTTCTTTCTTCCATGTTTGTTCTCTTCCAATCCTTTCTTTTCAGAATGACCAGTGAAACATAAAAATGCATATCGCATCACATAATTCTCCTGCTTTAAATCCTTTGTTAATTTTCTGCTGGATCGATAATGGAATGTAAACTGTTTATCATGGCAAGCACTGTTCTACAAGATCTGGCCGCAGAAGACTGCTCAGACCTCCATCCCTATACTCACCCCTCCAAGCTCAGTACGCTTCAGTTGCACTGGCCTTCTTTCTGTTCGTCAAATGTGCCAATAACTCTTGCCTTAGGACCTCTGTGCTGTGCTGTAGTTTCCCTTCATGGTCCTCCAGATGGTTGATCCCTTTGTATCCTTCAGGTCTCATGATAAATGTCACATATGCAGAGATCTTCCCTGAGTTACCAAGTCCCTCTCCTCTGCCACTGTTTTCTATTACAGCACCACTTTCCCCCTCCTAGCATTCACCTCAAGTGCTATTTGCTTCCTGTTTATTGTGTTTTCCTGAGAAAAATCTAAGCTCCATTAGAGGAGTACAATGTGTATATGCATGTCTTGTTGATGACTTGAGCCTTAAAGCCTATCCAAGTAATTGGTGCTCAGTAAATATTTGTTGAATAAGCATAATTATATGAGGAAGCCTTTTTTATTCTTTGAACACTTATTTTATGATTACAGATTACATGTTGCTTGGACTATAACATTTTGCTGATGAATATGTGGTGTTGCATAAATACTTGTGATTGATATTAAAATATAAGAGTTTCTAAATTTTTCAAAATGTCATACACAAACCGACCTCGAGGTTAGAAGAAGTTTTACTTTCATAACAAAATCATGTTGATTGCAGATGAAAATTTGGATTAGCTTTAATTAAAATATTATTTTCTGATAAAACATTTTCTGATTTCCTCTCCCTATAAATAGAAGGCAGGACCCTGGGCAGGGATTAGGAATTGGTGCTCACATATGGGGGTGAAGAGGCACTTTTCTGGGGGAGATAAGCTTTTAGAGAGGCAAATCTGAAAAAGTGTCTTGGGGGAAATCCCAAATTAAATTCCAGTCAGCCTGTCACATGAATCATATAGTTGAAGGAAAGGGTCAATATGACCCTCCAGGTGGAGCTGGGAAGACCTGGCTCTAGAAAAATAAAAAGGAAAGAAATGAGTCTGGAGTGAGTTGCTGAAGCAGATTTTAGATTTTTGTCAGGTGCTTATGCTCTTAAGTAGGAAAGATATGGTTAAAAAGTATTGATTTAGATTGCACAATTAATAAAGAGAATAAGTAGAGAACAGAGCACACCTTGGTTCCATTGGAGGCAAGAGAATCTTCATGGCTCTGAGAAGCTTGACCCTTAAAATCTTGGGACTCTATTTCTTTAGTCCAATGTGAATATTCTTTCAATAGTGAATTATTTACCTTTTCTTTCTAAAAAAAAAGCATCTTTATAATCACTTAATTTGTGTGTGTGTGTGTGTTGTTTTGTTTTGTTGCTTGTACACCAAATCTAGTTGATACAGCTGGCCGTTGGTGACATATTTGCTTATATTCCACGAGTTCTTTATGTCTAAAGTGTTTTAATTTCCATACACTAGAATACCAAGTATAATCATAAATATAATGAGCACAGTACATGGTAAGGCCTTGGTATGTCCTTGAGTGGGAACGAACTTCATCCAAATACCATCCAACAAAAGCCAACAGGAATTGCCAAGGATTGTGCTTCCTGCTTATTTCTTCCTCTCTTTCTCTTTCCTTTATTAACTAACTCAGTATCTATTTTTTAAGCACTTACCGTGGGCATTGTTCATTGTGGTGGAGTTATCTAGAAAACAAGAAAATATAGACTCTCAAGGGTCTTCCAACCAAGATTCTATCTGAACAAACATACTCTTGTGAAACTATAACTACAGTACAAGGAGTGGTGTAGTTCATTTAATCTAAAACAATGTTTTAGACTATAGGTTGCCAGGCATCATTTGCTGCTTCATAAATTTATTGGGTTAGGACTACACTTTAGCAAATTGTAATGACAATAGTAGGAAAAGATCGGGTAACTATCAGTGTGTATTCCATGTAATAAAATGTTTTCTCATAACATTTTTGGAGGACAGATGTATGAATGCACTGTGTGTCAATGTAATGTATATGTCTTACTATGAGACAAGGTTAAAAAAAATGGATAAAACTCTTATTCAGAAGAGTTTAGAGACAGACTGTTTTAACTTGAGTAGTCAAAGAGAGAAGGCTTTATGGGTCTGAAAGTACTTGAATGAGACTTAGAGGAGATGAGATGACTCTTCAGATGAAAGAGCTACCAAAAAGAATTCAGAAATTGTGAATTAAGGTAAAACCGTAAGAGAAAGTAAACTCTATAGGACCAGCTTACTCTTGAATGAATTGACCACTCTAGAATCAACTATACTTCCAGAATCTTCTAGGAAACATTTAACTAATATACAACACAATCCAGATCTCCCAACTTGGAATCATCCTCTCTGATGCCACAAGCTAAACTTTTAATAGTGTTCCTGTGAGGTATAACACACAAGGGTGATGCAAAATATGCTTCTTTCCAAATCCTTAGTCCACATATCTGATATTGAAATTTTAAAAAAAATGTGAAAGACCTAAAGATAAATACCTAATTTAACACATTTAAGGTGTTTGTTCCTTCCTGCCTCCCCCATCACCCGTTTCTATCAGATCCACTTGTGACTTCTATTAGGCAGTGGACTTCTGAGCTCTACTGGTCTAATATTTCCTGGGCAAAAATTCAAGGACTCAGGACAACTGATTTATTTTAGCTTTTTTTTTTTTTTTTTTTTGATACAAAAGAAAGAAAAAGAATAAAAGCAGTCCGGGTGGCCTCTAGAGAAGGGTAGCTGTTGTTGCAGGAATCTTGCAAGTTAATGAGAATTCACCCGGGACTCAAGAGCGACCGAGAGGGGAGAAAGGAGGAGACGGGGTGGGTGGGGGGGGGGAGGATAAAAACTCTTCCTTTGCAGCTGGCCCTCTCCCTCATTTGTTGCTCCAATAAGCAGTAATTAGGTCCTGAGCTAATGGTGTCAGCTGATCTGCTGTTTTTAGGCTAGACCCAGAGGAATCTCCATGGAAACCCTGCTGGAGTCGTCCCCCCACCTGGATGCTGAGTGCTCCTTTCCGCCACCTGGCTGCCGCCGCGCCCGCTGCTACCTCCTCCTGCCTCTAACCTGCAGCCTGCAGCATGCGCACTGCCCCCGGGATCCCTAAATGGGACAATTCTGCCCGTGACGTCAGCGCCCAGCCGTCTCCACAGAAACTTTTGTCCCATTGGCCAATCAGAGAGCTTGGAAGGGGACGGGGAGGGGGGGGTGGGAGGAGAGGGGAGTGGGAGGGGTGGGGGTGAGGGGAGAGGCGAGAGGTTTAGTGTGTGGAGCTGCTCGCGCTCCGCCCGGGCTGTCAGTCCCGGCTCCAGCCGCCGCGAGACCTTCCCGGAGACGCGCGCACACACAGCGCACCCCCCGCACACCGCACACCCTCGCTCCCTTGCTCACACACACACGCACACACTCAGCCTGGCCGAGCAGGAGCCACTGACCATTTTGCAAGTGTCGGGACCAGCTGCGGCGCAGTGGGTACAAACACTCCGCGTTCCCATTCGGGGCTTTCGTCTTGGAGACGACGAGGAGGGGCGAAGGTGGGCTAGGACGCGGACCAGGCGCGGGGCACTGGTCGGGCCGCCTTCCTGGCAGAGCCGCCTCCCGGGACGGGCGCGGGCCTCCGCAGAGAGTAGAATAAAGAGGAGCGGCCGCAATCGCAACGCGAGGAGGATGGGAACTCCCCTATTTCCAGCTCTGTAACAAACGGGTGGAAATCCTGAATGGAGGAGCTGCTGATTTCATTTGCTTGAGAAAATCGTCCAGAGGAACTCATATTTGGCTACTCTGAACAGTGGAGGGGTGTCCGTGACGTGGCAGGGGGAAAATAGACATACGAAACCTCCTGTGTGTACTGCAAACTGTAACCAAGCAAGGGGAAAATAAGCTCTCTCTATATTTTAATTTCATGCAAAGGGTTTTAAGCATCTGTATTATAAACTTACTTCTATGCCTTGTACCCAGTTCAGCAGAAACCAGAGGAGCCCTGTCTGGGGACCCCATCATTATCCGGGAGACCCGCCGCCAGCGGCCTGCCTGCGTTTACCCACATCCCCCTGGAACGGATATCTGTTTGGGGTACCACAGTCTTTCCTATAGAACTATGGCCAAATATCCACGAATGTTTTGCTAATTCTGGGACTTAACTCCTGGAACCTACCTGCAGGGCTGGAATTTAGCCTAAATGCATATGAAGAAATGACATTTTAAACCATTTTAAAAATACCTTAAAGATTTCCTGTGTAGCAGGATTTGATAGGCTTAACAACATGACAGGTAAGAACTTTCTCTCTTTCTAGTCCCCGAACGCCCCACGCAGGGAAGGCCGAAGCGGAACGGGACCCTGGAGGAAGGAGAGCCAGGGGAGCCTGGGTGCCCTTCGGGGCTCGCAGGCGCTGGGCCCGGCAGCTGCTTTCGAGAGAAGCTCAGTCCTCGCTTCCTGGACGGTGGGGCCAGCGGCTGGGGAAGCTTCTGGGGCGCGCTCGGGGAGGCGGCGCAGCGCTGCACCTGCCGTGCCCCGGACACAGCCCCGGGGCGAGGCGTCCAGGGACCACCCCAAGTCGATATTGGGATTTTTAATAAACCAAGGAATGGGATTTTAATTATTTAAACCCAGTTCCTCTGGGCCAGATGCTGTTGGGATGGTCCTAGTCACACAATATTAAAGAGACCCATCACCAAGAGGACGAGAAAAGCGTCCGAGACAAGCGTCCGAGACATCCGTTGCAATTACGAATGAACCAGAGACTTGGTAACACAGGGCACTGATTGCTGGTGCCCAGTCGGACCCTCCTCCCCTCTTCCCATTCCTCCCCCCCCCCCCCCACCCGAGGCAGGCTCCGGCGGCGGCCGGGACCTCGCGTCCCTACATCGTGGCCGGGGCTGCATTTTTCATGAGCCCGGGGTGAACAGGTGCGAAGTGCGCTGGGAGCATCCGGCCGACGGCCGGGAGCGGGGAACATGGAGAGCGAGCGCGACATGTACCGCCAGTTCCAGGACTGGTGCCTCAGGACTTACGGGGACTCAGGCAAGACCAAGACGGTGACCCGTAAAAAATACGAGCGGATCGTCCAGCTCCTCAACGGCTCCGAGTCGAGCTCCACGGACAACGCCAAATTTAAATTCTGGGTCAAATCGAAGGGCTTCCAGCTGGGCCAGCCGGACGAGGTCCGCGGGGGCGGCGGCTGCGCCAAGCAAGTGCTTTACGTGCCGGTCAAGACCACGGTGAGTGACTCGCCTTCCTCTGTTATTTGTCTGCGGGAGCAGCCGGCGGGGAGGGGAGAGAGAGGGGGAGAAAGGGGGAGCCGTGAGCCACCGTTGGCTCGTGTGCCCCCCACCTTTCTCAACCCCCTCCCCAAATCGCCCCCACTCGCATTAGCCAGGCGCGTTTCCCCCACGGTGGAGTCTTTGTGGTCCTTTATTTTAAAGCGGCAGCGCACCTCCAGAGCTCGCCGCTCTCCTCGCCTCCGGGCTCCTGAAACCGCTCCTGGAGCTTCCATCCCCGCGTCGGGCGGCCTCCCGCGTCCTCGGGTTGGGCCATTGTCCCATGTCTTCGTTGGGAGCCTGGCGCGTGTCCCGCTTTCACCACCAAGCATAAAGGCCACGCTGGAACCCCAGACGCACGCTCTGATAATAGACGATTCTGATCGATCGTCTACAGTGTCTCCTAATTGGCACAAAGCCCGATTGTGGCGCTAGTCGGAGATGTGGGGTCCCCCCCCCGCCCGCCCCGGACACTATCAGGTTTTATTGTTAGACCGCCGCCTGGGAGACACCGGGCTATCCCATCGCCTTGATCACTCCCAGAGAGCTTGCCACGACTATTTCGATTGTAGATAAGGTCCTGGAGATTCCTCCTCCCCGCCCCCCATTCCCTTCCTCACTTCCCCCTTTCACAAATAAAGCCGCAGCTACATGATGAACAACAAAGAGACATGGGTTTGGGCGCAATCAAATGGTGTATGTATTTGTTCCTCGTTCTGGGATAGCTCTAGTCTCATGGCCGCAAAGCTCTAAGCCCAGGCGCAGCAAGGTACTGGGCGCCGAGAACCTAGAGTATCTCAGCCTCTCAGGGCAGAAGCCTGTGAGGTTGGGGAGCGGCAGCAGCATCTATTTCCTTTTTAAGAAGATGGGAACTGTGGGCTACAAGTAGGATTGCAGATCAGATCCATAAGACCTCTTTCTTCGTCATGCTACGGTGGGTACTCGCCTGGAGTAGGGGTGGGGGAGGGTATTTGGCATCCTTTGCATTTTTGCCTGGCTTTGGGGTTTCTTGAGCATTTGCTCCTTTTCCTAACCCCCCCCCCCAACCCCTTACTGGCAGCTGTTTCCCCGTGCAGTATTCCTGGAGGATGCTAGAAAGGAGATGTCTTGCAAGCTATTCTTCTGTCTCAAACGGAGGTATATTAAATTGGAAATATGTGCATGAAAGGTTTTTCAGAGGACTATTTGGAGGACTCCTTCAGGTTTGAAAAATAGTTAATGGTTTCCCGAGATTAATTAGGGATAGTTGTTTGAAGGAAGTATATTTCTTTTGGAATTTATGTGGAAAATGGGAAAAGGAAATAAAGGTGAATTAGAAACACACATAAAAGTTCTGTTTTTTTTTTTGAAGTACTATTGTTGGAATTTTCTAGGAGGTAGATCTATAAACATAGCCTTATCTTTTAATGTGGCATTGCTAAAGACAGTGGTGAGATTAATATTTTGCTTTACTAAATAATGAGGACTAGATGCGTATGGATTAGAACTGAGGTTTATTTACATCTGGATGAGGCAGAAGTCTGTTGTGGAGAATGAAGTGCTTTGATTCATTTGTATCGGAAGTCACTTAACCTGATTTTTAAAAATAACTCATTGTTAAAGTAGATTAGAATTCAGAACGTAAGGACGTGTTTTCCTTTGGGCACTACTGGGCTAACTGAATAAATAAAATAATCATTTAAGGTAGATTTACCTAAATATTTATTTAATAATATTTTATATATTTTTCAAAATAATTGCTAGCTGGGGAAGTTTGTTTTTCATTCCTTTTATATTAAAATCAGGTGCCTCTGTTTATCTGTCAGCTTCACTTGTGTATTGGTCATGTTTATACTTGCGGGGGTTTGGTTACATCCACTATAAACAGATGTGCCCTTTTAAATAATGAATTAAAAATTCTGAATAACAAAATTGTGTAACAGCTATAGAGACACTAACAGAAATATGGATGCCTAGTAATTCAAACCAGAATTCACATGGTCAGATACCCATATTTTCATTCAAAAATTTATGCAGAGTTGTTAAAGAATTGTTGCTAAGACATCTGAGGTAGAATGACAGCTCCAGTGTTAATAAGTAACACGTCTCCCTTTTCAGTAAAGATTCCATATATTTATGGGAAAAAATGTAATTCATCAGGTGATATCCTAAGATAGTGGTTTCCATGTAGTATTTAAGAGCTTCGCTCTTCATTCAAGTCTGTTTTGAAATGTTGAAGAGGTTTTTAATTCATGAACTCTTCTATTGCTCTTTATGAAAATTTTATGCTGCTCCTTACATAGAATTATAGGCTCCGCCTTCCCTGAAAGACAGCCAATCATCATTTCAACAAGTTAAAAAATAAATAAAAGGTTCCCCTTTTATCATGTGTTTCTCCACATCTCAAATTATTTCTTCCTTAAAAATGTTTTTCTTTATAATAGCTGGAGTACAATCGCCAGAAAGACAAAAAATATATTTTTAAGTCAAAGGCATATCTTGGCTGAAATAAAGTACTGTATTTGGTATTTTCAAGTAGACGGAGATCATTCGAGCTCTCTGAGGTTGGAGGGGGTTTGCAGCGGGCTCTGCTGTCAGTGAGAGATTCGCGCCTGGTGTTGCAGTAACCCACTGCTGCGGGTAATTAGACATCATTACTACCTTGAAAAGGGACAGAGAGAAGGGAAGAGGACAGGCTGGGGCTAATTAACTGCTGGTGTTTCATGAAAGAAAGGGAGACTGATAGCAACTGGGAGGTCGTAGCAGAACGGAGTAGACACACCACATAGACTTAATTGAAACAGGACTCTCAGTTTGAAAGAAGCTTGGTTCTACCTCTTATTTTCTCAAAAGGATAACTGTAGCGTTGCAAATACCCTTTCCCCTAAAATCTAAATTTAATTGATGATAAAATCAAGCACGTGACAACGGACTTAAAATGAAAATGGAGTCTACTAGAAAAGATAAACATGCCCTTTAATATTTGTCTTGGCCATGCCTAAAGCTGAGGGGACGTATCTATCACTGTTTAAATTACTCGGTGGCTGAGGAGATACTGTTTGGTCACCAAGCAACAACATCCTGCAACTCAGCCATTTTAGGTCCAGAGTCGGATCTGCGTGTGTGCCTTCGAGCACACTCACGCACGTGTATGGACACACACGTGCAGCTTGTCGAGCATTGCATCTAAGTTTTGTTCGCACTACCACCCCCATTTTTATGTGTTCTTTCATTAAAAATGTCAGAAACTTCCAAGGATGAAGTAATGAATAACTTAACAACAGTTATGAAAAAGATGGGGCAGACGTCTGACATTGATTATAAGAAATGTTTCATCAGTGATCATTTTAAATTAGCATCACTATGGTTACTGTATTTTACATTTTTGATAGTTTCCGTTTAGTTTGTTTTTTAGCAGCTTTTCATCCTGATTGGCATTTTGATCTTGGCCACAATTAGTTGAAACATCACGCTTGTAATTCAAACTACCAAAACACATTCTGTATACCACTTGATATTATGAAAGGTAAACCTAGGAAATGACCAGAAAAATCATTCAACCTTTCTAGTAGTATTAGATTAATGCATTATTGTGTATTTTTAAAAGGCCCACTGCACTGTATAAAGCATTAGGAAATTTGGCAAACTCACATTTTTGTTTTTCAGTCTTAAGCAAACAAGGCATTGAATATCCAATTATGTGAGTAATGCTCTTCTTGACCTATACATGTGGGAACGGACATTTAGGTCCAATTTTTGCCTTTTGTGTATTTCTTCTTTATATGTATTCCACCAGGGAACATAAAATGAATTTTCATCCAGAAAGGAAAATATATTATCTTTAGTTATGTCACTTAAAAATGATGATTTATTCAGTTCTGCAATTTGTAGCCTCAGATTTCATATTGTTCTTGCTGTGTATACTAATTGATTACCATATAGTGATTAGAATGAATATTCATGGACTGGTTTATAAACAGTTACTGTTTTTTTTTTTCAGTTCTCTGACTATGGTTTTGGTTACAAATTCTCTATGCCATATCAAGAGTGAAGGAAATAATGCCTCATAAAGAGTCTGTATACGTTTCTACCAGGCCTAACTTATGCCTGAGGCACATACCATGTATATTAGGCCTTGATCTGAAATTTGCTACAGAAATTCCAGAAAAACAAAACAGAGGAACATGCTAGCTACACATTAGGATACTTTATATCTCTGACACAGGCAAATCATGATAATAGTAATTAAGATGTAAACAAAGTTTTGCTTCTCTCCTATACTTTCAAGATGGGCATTGCTGTAGATAACCAATGCCTTTTTTTCTCTTCATTTAGGTATTTTGGAGAGCTCTGTAATATAGGTCTTTGGGGGTCAAATAGATTGCAAGTATGAGTCTCAGCAACGTGGCTTATAAGTGGACTTTAGTGGTTCCTTGAGAATTGTTGCGAGGAATAACTCATCTATGGCAAAACCCTAGTACAGTGCCAGTTACGGCTGTCAGGAGTAGTGGGTATACCCTTACAAGAGGCCAGTATGGCATGAGTATTTAGGGACAAGGGGCTTGTAGAGATAACTCCCCTGGATTTATAGAGGAAATCAGACCCTGTTAATATATGAAGACTAACCCACACATATTTTCTAAGATACCAGTTCTTGACTTTTCCCTTGGTTCTTCTTTGTCTTGTTAACAAGCATAGTGGGGGGCAGGCAGGGCAAGATTCAGCACTTATTTATATTACATCAATAAACCTCCTGAACCAGCTGAGATCCTGCTTCTCAAGATTTTATACCCTAGACTTTGTGCATAGGATAGAGGAAAGATCAAGAACAAACACAGGGATGTAGAAGCAGAACTTCTGAGTTTCAATCCCATGTCAAGACTATAAAGATCTTTCACTAATAGCTGTTGTATTTGCTAAGACTCCTTATTATCTAACTAGGAAAGATTAAAGTGACTCAACTATGGTTTAGGTTACATTCACTTTGAGAGTCCTGGGATAACAGGATCAAATAAGCTTCATGGACAGCACAGACAGCAGGAAACACGGCCTAGTGGGCAGGGTATAGATTCTAGAGCAAGATTTAAATCCTGGATTTGACAGTGACGATAACTGTAAGTAAGGAGAAATTTCTTAACTAAAGACACAGTTTCCTCTTTGTAAATGCCACTAACAACTCCTGCCTAACTAGTTTTGGATAAATATAATAATTCATAGGTATATAGTGTATGTAGTATTTGTCTGGCATGTAGTGAATGCTAAATAAAAATAGAAGCTGTTCTAAGTATTATTAAGAAAGCAAGGACAGCATGATGTAAATATAATTAGGTATATGTTATAAACTCAAGATCACACTGCCACAAGGAGTTAAAATACATCTTTATGAATGTGTATATCAGATATTTATTTTTTTAGAAAATAAAAATGACTTTATTTTGTAAAAGTGGTACATTTTCATTATTTAAAAAAATCTAAGTGAAAAGGAAAGAAATTTTAAGTTACATTAAATCCCCCATCCAGATTTAACCACCATTAGCTAATTATGAGCATCATTATAGATGTCTGTCTAAACATACATTCCAACAGAAGATTGGGTGTAGTGATTGATTGATACAATGATTGATATGGACAGGCAGAAATAATTTTCCAAAACTGGGATGGTAATTATATGCTAATTTAAGAAGCAAAAAACATAATATCAAAATGAAACAAAAGAAACAGAAAAACATGCAATTCAAAAAATTGCTACTAGATAAATACTTCTCAGAGGTATTTATTCCTGAAGTTAATAGAAAAGATTAAGAAAAACATTAAGAGATTGAATTACATTCATTTTTTTTTCAACTACAGATTTCAGTTTCATTCTTATCATTGACTTTCTCCAATGGTAGAGGAGGAATAAGCCCATTTCACTTCTTCTCACTGTCTTGTTACTCCCTGCTTATGTTTATTATAATTATATATTTTATTGTGTTATGTTCATTGTATCATCTTATATACTATAATTGTTTTCATTGTCAAGGTTTTATGATGGTATATAATTTGGTTCTCATGACTGTTTTTCATTTGGCTTGTTTAAATGCCTATCCATTCTTCTACCTGTTTTTGTGTTGGTTTTTTTTCTGAATTCTTTGATTTGATTCATCACTTGGCTACAATTTCTGGTCATTTTTTCTAAAGAAAGGATTATGTGTTCCATTCTTTGAGGTTTGTATGCCATTAAAAATATTCGTCCTTAGCTGTTCTAACTAAAGAACAACTTAACTAGGTATAATTTCTTCATTTCCCTCTTTCCACCAGAACATTGTTGATAATGTGTTTGCTCTGTAAAATTCTGAGGCAAAACTGTTTTTCTAAATTTCATGGATTGTTTGCTTCTTTATCCTTGAAATCAAATAATTTCGCCGAGATATGGTTTGAATTCCTTTTCTCACTGAGTAATTACGTTTATGTCCTTGGCTTCAGTTGTGTCTGTGGTATGGTGGCTTAACGCATATCTTCTGAGGTTCACATCTGTATTTTACAATTTCTACTGGATATTTCTACCAAGATATCCCTTCTTCCAAGATATCCCAAACTGAACATAACCCCAAATGACTATTTTTTCTCTCCATTTCTTCATCCTGGGTCTTCCCAGGTGACATCTTTTTTTTTTCTTTTGTATTTTCATTTTTAATAATTATACTGAAATATATTGTTGTATGAGACTGAATACAGCTAAGCATTGAAACAGTGAACCAAATGAAATATTTGGTTCTCAGAATAAATGACAGTTCATAGATCATTCATTATAACTTCAGGGTGGCAAACAGAAATTAAAATGATTTGAAACTATGTAATAATTTGAAAGACTTGGAAAAAGTTATTAGCACTGTACATTGGAAGAGGAAGAGAAAAAGAGGAAATTCAATACAAGTTTATAAGTAGAATTTCCATAAGCTAATACAGTAAAGTTTTATGAAAAAGGAACATTTACTGATTTGCCTTTCTGTTTTATTACTGAGTGTAACACTTAACATTACATTGTGAATTTAGAGAACAGCAGAAACATGACAAATGGTACATTTTCTCCACTTTAAAAAAATTACCTGTATTTCTCTCCTTTGTTTAGAAATTGAAAGCACTAAAATAATAGCTTGCCCATGAATCATCCAATGGGCACTCTGAAAAATTTAGAGGCTCTTCTTTACAATAATATTCCTGGGAATATATGCCTTTTTTTCCTGCTCCCTATCTACATTTCAAAAGAATCATTCTGCCATTTATGTCCAATATTTGGTGTACAGCAAATGCTACTTTATAAAAATAGTACTGAATAGATGAAAGCATGAATTTATGTTGTAACCCCTATCCTTTAAGGATTATCTTTTTAAAAATTGAATTATAATTGACAGACAATATTGCATTAGTTTCAGGTACACAACAAAATGATTTGATATTTATGTACATTATAAAATCACCACAATGTCTAGTTACCATCTGTCAACATACAAAGTTGTTATAATATTATTGACTATATCCCCTATGGTGTACATTATATTCCCATGTATTATTTATTTTATAATTGGAAAATTATACCTCTTAATCCCCTTGTTCTTTTTGTCCATCTCCCCATCTCCCTCTCCTCTGCCTGCCGTCAGTTTGTTTTCTGTATTTGAGTCTATCTCTGTTTTGTTTTGTTTCTTGTTTTCTACACATAGGTGAAGTCATATATATTTGTCTTCTCCTGTCTGATGTATTTCACTTAGTATAATATCTTCTAGGTCCATCCATGTAGATGCAAACGGCAAGATTTATTTTTTATGTATGAGTTATATTTTTTAATGTATATAGTTTTGTATGTGTGTATTTTTTATGTATGTTATATATGTGTGCGTGTGTCACACACACATACTGCATCTTCTTTACCCATTTATCTACCAGTGGACAGTAGGTTGCTTCCATACCTTGACTATTGTTGGTAATGCTAATGCTGAGATGAACATAAGGGGGCATTTATTTTTTCAAATTAGTGTTTGGGTTTTTTTTTTTTTTAATAAAGTGGAATTGCTAGATTCTATGGTATTTATATTTTTAATTTTTTGAGGAACCTCCATACTCTTTTCCATAGTGTCTGTATCAACTGACATTTCTACCAACAGCACATGAGGGTTCCCCTTTCTCCACATCCTTGCCAACACTTGTTATTTCTTGTCTTTTTGATACTAGCCATTCTGACAGGTGTAAGGTGATATTTCATTGTGGTTTTGATTTGTATTTCCCTGATGATTTTTTTTTAAGATTTTATTCATGAGAGAGAGAGAGAGAGAACAAGTGGAGGGAAGGGCAGAGGGAGAGAGAGAAAAACAGACTCCTTGCTGACCAGGGAGCCCAAACGCGGGGCTCCATCCCAGGATCCTGAGATCAGGATCTTAGCCCAAGGCAGATTAAGCCACGCAGGTGCCCCTACCTGATGATTTTCAATTGGATTTTGTTTTTTTTTTTAATATTGTGTTTTGTGAACTCTTTATATATTTTAGATGTTAACTCCTTATCAGATATGTCATTTGCAAATATCTTCTCCCATTCAGTAGATTGCCTTTTTGTTTTGTTGATGGTTTCCTTTGCTGTTGAAAGGCTTTTTAGTTTGATCAAGTCCCATTTGTTTATTTTTCCATTGTACAAAGTAAACTCAAAGAGCTTACTGCCTTTGTTTTCTTTTAGGAGTTTTCTGGTTTCAGGTCTTATAGATAAGTATTTAATCCATTTTGAATTTATTTCTGTGTATGGTGTAAGAAAGTGGTCCCCTTTCATTCTTTTGCATGTGGCTGTCCAGTTTTCCGAGCGCCATTTATTGAAGAGACGGTCTTTTCCCCATTGTATATTCTTGTCTCCTTTGTTGTAGATTAATTGACCATATAAGCATGGGTTTATTTCTGGGCTTTCTATCCTGTTCCAATGATCTATGTGTCTTGTTTCTGTGCCAATGTCATCCATTTGGAAGAATGCAGTTTTGCAGTATATTTTGAAATCCAGGAGAGTGATACCTCCAGGTTTCTTTCTTGTTCTCGAGGTTGCTTTAGCTCTTCAGAGTCTTTCCCGGTTCTACACAAATTTTAGGATTATTTATTTTAGTTCTTTGAAAAAGGCCACTGGTATTTTGATAAGGATTGCTTTGAATCTATAGATTGCTTTGTGTAGTATGGACATCTTAGTAATATTAATTCTTTCAATTCATGAACATGGGATATCCCTTGATTTGTCTGTGTCATCTTCAGTTCATTTTACCAATGTCTTGTAGTTTGCACAATACAGATCTTTAACCTCCTTGGTTAAATTTATGTGTAGATATTTTCTTCTTTTTAATGCAATTATAAATGGGATTGTTATCTTAATCTCTTTCTGCTAGTTTGTTTTAATGTATAGAAACACAACAGATTTCTGTATATGGATTTTTTATCTTGTGCTGTTCTGAATTCATTTACTAGTTATAATAGTTTTGGGGTGGAGGCTTAAGGGTTGCCAGTATATAGTACCATCTGCAAATGGTATAGTATAGTATAGTATACCATTGGTATAGTATAGTATCATCTGCAAATATTGACAGTTTTCTTTTTTTTTTTTTCTCATTTGGATGTCTTTTATTTATTTTTCTCACCTAATTGCTGTGGCTAGGACTTCCAGTACTATATTGAATAAAAGTCGTGAGAGTGGGCATTCTTTTCTTGTTCCTGATCTTAGAGGAAAACTTTTAGCTTTTCACCATTGACTATGTTATTAGCTGTGTGTTTGTCAAAAATGGGCTTTATTATGTTGAGGTATATTTCCTCCTTACCTACTTTGTTGAGAATTTTTATCATAAATGGATGTTGAATTTTGTCAAATGCTTTGTCTGCATCTTTAAGACAATCATATGATTTTTATCCTTCATTTTGTTAATATGGTGTATCACATTGATTGATTTGCAGATTTGAACCATCCTGGTATCCCTACTATAAATCCCACTCCATCATGATGTATGGTCCTTTAAATATATTGTTGGATTTGGTTTGCTAGTATTTTGTTGAAGATTTTTGTGTCTGTCCTCACCAGGAATATTGGCCTACAATTGTCTTTTTTGTAGTGTCTGTCTGGTTTGTATATCAGGGTAAGGTTGGCCTCATAGAATGACTTTGCAAGCATTCCTTCCTCTTTAATTTTTTGGAGTTTGAGAAGGATAGGTATTAACACTTCTTCAAGTGTTTGGTAGGATTCACCTTTGAAGCTTTCTGGTCCTGGACTTCTGTTTGTTGGGAGTTTTGTGATTTCTGATTCAATTTCATCACCAGTAACAAGTCTGTTGAGATTTTCTACTTCTGTTTCTTCCCTGATTCATCTTGAAGGAATGTATGTTTCTAGGAATTTATTAATTTCTTCTGGGTTTTCCAATTTTTTGTTGTATAATTGTTCATAGTAGTCATTTATAATTCTTTGTATTTCTGTGGTATTTGTTGTAACTTCTCCCTTTTCATTTCTGATTTTATTGGGCCCCTCTCTTTTTTTTCTTGATGAGTCTTACTGTAGGTTTACTAACTTTATCTTTTTTTTTTTTTTAATTTCCTTTCTCCGTGGATGGCAACACAATTTGCCCATCTATCCAAGGCAAAAGTCTTCATGACATTTTTGATTTCCCCCTTTTCTTCCCCTTTTATGATCAATACTCAATGGAATACTGTTGATTCTATGCATAATAAGTCTTGAATCCATCTTATTCTTACCATACCATACTAAGCAATATGACCATTGCATGACAATTTCGTAATTTTCCCAAAAGCTTTGAAGGAGGGGATTTGATTTCCGCTGTTTGAATAATGAATGCCTGCTGCATCCTTGGTACTCAGTATTGATGCAATAAATGAAAAAATTCCCAGGCTGACACCACAAGATGGGCCCTTCTTATTTACCACCGTACAATAGCTAGTTTCATAGATATATTGGGAACTCTTTTTTTCACAAAATGTAATTGATTAAATTCTTGTAAAAAACACATAATACAAAGTTAATCATCTCAACCATTTTTAAATGTACAGTTGGATAGTATTAAGTATAGACATATTGTTATACAGTGGATGTCCAGAACCTTTTTATATTGCAAAACTGAAGCTCTGTACCTATTAAATAACAATTTTCACCCTTTCCCCTTTTTCTCCAGTCCCTGGTAACCACCATTGTACTTTCTGTTTCTATGTAAATGACTACATTAGATACCTCATATAAGTGGAGTCCTACAGTATTTGGCTTTTTGTGATTGACTTATTTCCCCTAGCATAATGTCTTCAAGATTCATCCATGGTATAGTGTATGACAGAATTTCCTTCCTTTTTAAGGCTAAGTTATGTGCCATTGTATGTATGTATGTGTTTATCTACTCATCTGGTGATGGACCTTTGGGTTCCTTCAGCCTCCTAGCTATTGTGAATAGTGCTGCTATGAACATGGGCGTGCAAATATTCCTCAAGACCCTTGGTTCAATTCATATATACATATATCTGTATCTATATCTATCTATAGATAGATAGATAGATAGATATTGATAGATAGATATCCACAAGTGGAATTGCTGGATTAGTTCTATTTTTAGTTTTTTTGAGGAACTGCCATGCTATTGTCCATAGCAATTGCACCATTTTACAGTGCCACCAGCAGTGTACAAGAGTAAGCACTCTTTAAGACTAAGAGGCTGGTGACTTTGCTCCTCATCTAGACCTCTTCGATGAACATACTTCTTCTAAGGCAATTGCAAGTATTGAATATTACACAATTAGTAACAATAATAATGACTTACATTTATCAAGTTCTTACTAGAGGTTAAAGATTGGGCTAATCCTTTAAAGAAAACATCCCCTTTAATGTTTGCAACAGTCCTATGATTACTAATGCTTTTTATTACACACTTGAGAACATTGTGGTTTAAGTTAAGGTGACTTTCTGAAGTCACAGAGCTTCAAAATGTTAGAGTTCAGATGGAAACCATTTCATTTGGATTCGAAAGTCCTCGATTTGATCTCTAGACTTTTAAAATAACACACTCCAATTGTTAACAAAAATGAACATGGAATTATATATATAATATATATATAATAAATTGATATACTACTCTATCAATAACACATTTTTTAAAATATTCAAAAATATACACATACAGAACTAAGATTAAAATACATACAAATTTTAATATTTTCCTCTTCACCTCAGTAGGTCATCTCATACATTCTCTGGGATGTGCATATACCAATTGGAGATAATTACCCTAATCCATAGTACAATTTGCCTCACCGTAGAATATTGTGTTTAAGACCTTACACTTCAGTTAAAATATCACCTTTTTTTATTAAAGAGGGTATACCCTGTACTCAAAACCAATACAACATTAAAATAATATCTTAGCTCTACAAATCTTTGACACCCATAATACAATTAATTATGTTTGATGTTATATGACGGGAGAGGTTGTTTCATCAAAGGCATGTTCGGGGGTGGTGCACAGGCAAGGATAGCTGAAGTATAGGGTGAAAGATAAGTTGGAAAAGTAGGCTGGGGCAAAAACTATGGGACGCCTCCATTGCCATGTTAAAATGTTTGGACTTCATTCCGTAGGGAATGACAGCTACCAAAAGTGTTTGAGCAGGAATGTCACAATTTCGGTCTTACAGGTAGAGACTTGATGTCTCATAGTGGTTGATGTTGCAGAATATAAATCAGATGAATAAAATTGAAGCTAAATAGTTCCTTTGACTCAATATATTTTTTGAAATATTATAATTACAGATATTACACAAGTGTTAAATTCAAATTATCAATTTCAGATTTTATTGATTCAAATCAATAAAATTCAGTAGTTTGATGTTATAATTGAATTATGTATAATTGAATCATGATGTACAAATCTCAGACTTTAAGTCCAATAAAATGTTAAAAGTATAATTTATGAAACTTAAGAAACTTAAGAATAAAGTCTCTTAAAAGGAATATGAATCAAGTCATCTTATAATAAACAGGTTTTTTGTTTATTGTTTTTGGAGTTGAGGAGAAATGATTGTTGATCTTTTAGTTGTTCTATATTCACAAATTACAAAGACTTCCCAGAGAAATCCTTCTAAAAACCCAAGTGGAGAATTCTTTTTTTTTTTTTAAAGATTTTATTTATTTATTTGACAGAGATAGAGACAGCCAGTGAGAGCGGGAACACAAGCAGGGGGAGTGGGAGAGGAAGAAGCAGGCTCACAGCGGAGGAGCCTGAGGTGGGGCTCGATCCCATAACGCTGGGATCACGTCCTGAGCCGAAGGCAGACGCTTAACTGCTGTGCCACCCAGGCGCCCCCCAAGTGGAGAATTCTATATAGAAATATTCAAGGGGTGCCTGGCTGGCTCAGTCAATAGAGCATGCAACTCTTAATCTCAGAGTAATGAGTTCAAGCCCGACGTTGGGTATAGAGGTTACTTAAAAATAAAAATCTTAAAAAAAAAAAAAGAATACTTAGGCACAGCCCTTTTCAAAGTCAAGTTAGTGTTTCAAATATTTATTAAAACATGAAGTTTATGCTTTAAAGCAGTATTTTAAATCTTGCTTACACTTCTTTGATTTTATACCCACATACCTGTCTCTACCACCGAGACTCTTCCCTGTGATCCTTCAATTTTTGTGCACTGTGATAGGCAGGATTCTAAAATGACTCCCAAATGACCTTCACACTTGTTTAATCCCCCCCCCTTTTTGTGTGGAGTAGAATCTGTGAATATCATAAGCTACCACTCCCACAATTTTGTTATGTTATATGGTACTGCTGACTTTAAGAAAGAGGGCTCTTTCAGATAGGTCTGACTTAATCACATTAGCCTGTTAAGGCAGAGAGTTTTTTCATTGGCTCACAGCAGAAGACATAAAGAGTTTCAAAGCCTTAGGTGGAGGGGGTCATGTGGTTAAGAACTGACAGCAACCTCTAAGAGCTGAGAGCATGCTTTTCCAACAGCTAGGAAAACAGCAGGGATATAAGTCCTACAACCACAAGGGAATGAATTCTGCCAGCCACCAAAGAAAACTTGGAAGTGGATCTTTCCCTCCTGAGCTTCCAAATGAGAATGTAGCTGGCTGACACTTGTTTCAGCTTTATGAGGACCTGAGCAGAGGACCCAGTTAAAATGCACTGGGCTTCTGACCCACAGGAATAGTGAGATAGTGAGTTTGTAAAGTTGTAAGCCACCCAATTTGCAGTTACATAGCAAAAGAAAAACTCATACATAGTTCTTTAGTGCAAGTTTTCTCAAAAGCATATGCATAATCAAAACAAGTCCATTTTTTAAAAAGCATATTTGACTAAGACTATTTGTGGTTTAAGACGTAGCTGGGAATTAATGTAAATATTCTTTCCACCTAATGTCTAATGTGTTGCCTTTTTTTTAGTTTTTGATAAGTTGGTCCATAATTTAGTAATTTAGTAAAATATAAAATTTCTAACAGATCATTTGAAATATTTAATGATGGCTTTATTTTTGGAAAGAATACATAGAAGATACAACAAAATATAACATCATCATTTATTAGGAATAATAATTCTATAATTTTATTTTTAAATAATTATTTTAATATAATATGCATTTTAAAGAAGACCTGCCTAACATTTAGGGGCTAGAATATAGAAAATAACGGTTATAGGTAGATCTTTTTCTGTTAAAATCTTATCGGGTACTGGGAATCATTTTCCCTCTCTGTGTTGAGAAGGGAAAATCTTTGTTTTGATTTTCTTCCTTTTTATCTGTCCAGCATTTATTCAATAGGCTCTTATGTTCCACTCTTCCTAATTTTAATCAAGTATTCATTTGTGGTAATTTTTCTCACAGTTATGGATTTCCCCACTGTTTGGAGCCCTTAGAAAACTGGGAGGTTGAGAAGGAGATTCAGAAGATAAGTTCAGTAACTTGGAAAATTAATTTTGGCAATAAAAAGGAATAACCTGCCTTATAGGCAGGAAGCAGGTGTTTTTGTTACTAGTGGTTATTTGTCTTCCTTTTTGAAAGTTATAATGTGTTTTCAGGGAATATTGAACATTTGTGTCTCATCATTATGTATGAAGAGAGCAGTCATTGAAATAAGATTGGCAAATATTTTTGAAGTTTTCTTCTCTGGTGGGGTGCCAAGATGGGGGGTGGTTCAGGGAAGGGTGCTTACATTTGGACCTCACTGCACTTGCCAGATGGCTGGAGGGCTTTAGGGGTTTAATCTAGAGACCTGGGCAAAGCTAGGTGGCATATATGAGGCTCTAATGTCTAGCTGGGTCATATTAGCATCCTGCTCTAACCAATTGACCTAATTAGATGAGATTTTCGAATCTAATATCATAGGTTTGTTTGAATTTTAGATGTGGGTCTTTGTTCTCTTAGTAGTCTCTGTTTACATGCTCTTTGGTGTTTACCTGAGGTCAAGAAGGAGTTTTGTTATATTTGTTTCAATTAATCTTTCTCTATAAAAGCTACCATTATAAAATAATTCATTTGATGATTTGTTTGGTCTCACTAATTTGGAATATGTTAATTTAAAATTAGCATTAATTTGAACAGGGGTAGGATGACATTTACCTTGAACTACCTATTAAAGGAGGATTTATCTACAAATTCATAATTAATAAGATAGCAGAGGGGGTATGCTTATCTACTATAATGAGTAAAAACTTTTTCTTAAACCATCTCTATCCTCATATAAACAATTCATAGGTCCATTCCATTATAAACGGATCTCTACTTAATAAAGAAGGTATTATGAATAAATACCCATTAGCTAATTTGCATTACTCTGTTGTTGATACATAGAGTATAATAGTAATATGTCCCCTAGACTTTTCAAATAAGTAAGATCACCCTCTAGAATTTAAACTTTAAAATCAACACAGTTAATTAATATGTGAAATTCAAAGTCACTTTGAAGTGACAGAATGGCTACTAAACTGTAAGACTAGATGGTATTTTGTTTGAAAATATAATAAAAGATCTCTTAATAGAGCCTCACTTGCTAGTGAATTGACCAAGCCTCCCTCTTCCCTCTATAATGTACTGATTCCCAGGGTGTGAACAAACTTGTTTATGTAGTCTACCCTGTAGTTACTTGCACTTTGTGTCCATAAAATTGAGTAGTATGCATATTATTGGTTATGTTTTTCCCACATTCTTTTTCTGCTAGTTTCATTTGTTTTAATTATGCTATTTGAGTATTTTATAAACTGGTAGAGCACAATAACTTAAATTTGGTGCTGTATAAAGTCTCAAAATAAATGTGAATTGCTAAAAACAACTGGGAAAACAAGAAAAAATACGAAAATTTAGGTTTCCACAGTGCCTAAATTACTTTACAAGTAATGACTAACTTCTCATTCTACTTTAATTGAAACTTGAAATCATAGACAATGCATTTTTGAGGGCTCATACACTTGGAATGTCAGTTAGTAGTCCATCTTAAAGAAAAGATCATTGTTCTATCACAGAAGTTTAGCAAATAAGTATGAATGAGTGTGTATTAAATGAAAAAATTGATATTTAAGTGTGTATGTATCATCTTCTATGTCTTTCAAATTTAACATTTTTTTTGTATACTGAACTTCACAATGGTTAAAGAGCTTTCTATATTATAGAAAGTTTTAAGTTGTGTTTGTTTAGCCATAGAAATGTGAGTTAAAGGTGCTCATCTTGGTGGTGCTAATAATATACCGTCATGATGACGGAAGAACTCAGTGTTTCCTGAGACATGTCCTTATTATGCACAAGAACGTTTCCATCCAGATGAGCCTACTGCCATAACTTAATCACTTGGTATTATATCCTCATTCAATCCAAGTTTAACAAGCCACTTTTTAATTATTTGGGTTTCCATGTGGCTTGACTAGAGAGAATGCACTGGTTGAACTGTTGCTAATGTCGGGAATATTGAAGTTATGTTTCTCAGTAGAAATTATGTACTTATAGGTTTTATACTAAAACTCTTGTGAGTTTGGGTTGAATTCAGAGTCTCTCTGTCTAAGCAGTTTATATACACTGATAAGATCTCCAAAAAAATAATAGAGAGCTTGAGAAGGGGAGGGGGTAACAGATGCTAGAAAGGCAACAAAATGGAACTCAGAACTCTTCATTCTAAGCAGTCATTCCACTTGGTTCCCAGTTTCCTTGACTTTCTGGTTGTTCTCTTCTGAACTGATCATTTTCTAGAATTTATGACTGGCATACTTTTTAGAGTTATAAGATTAGTTTAATGTAACTTCGAATTGTGCTTTTTCATTTAAAATTACTATCATTAACATTTTCCCAATGTTACTAGTCTTAATGATTATTTTTATGGCTTCACAAATACCTGCTCAAACATCTCTACCATGGTTTTCTTTGCCATTTCCATATGATGTGTCATCTTATTTTATTTTTTCTCTTTTAAGCTTTCCTTCCCACTGGATTATGATAATTACTTTTTTATTTTAAAAATATGTTTGTGTGTAGGGGGTGTTTGTGTGTTAGAATTTATTTTTTGGACCTCATTGAAGGACTTTACATGAATCTTCCTCGATTCCAAGAGCTTTTTGAATCTTATTCCTGTGATCTAGCTCAGACATCTCTTATTTTAATGTGCTCTCTAGTTACCTGGGGAGTTTGTTAAAATGAATCAGGGATCTAGGTCAGGGCAAGACTCATGATTTTTTTGTTTCTAAAAAGCTACCATATGGGCTTCCAGTGCTGGCCAAAATAGCATAAACATTATTATGGACTATCCCTTCCACTGAATACACTAAAAACTCTGGAGACTGTAAAGCACAACTCTTGCGAACTCTGCAAAACAAACTGTCAAGGGATGGAAGTCAACAGCAAGTGTAGTAGTACAAGGGGTGGGTGTCCTGGTTAGTTTTTTCCTGCTGTTTTATCTCCTGGATTTAATTGAAGGTTAGTCTCAGTCATGGACCTGCATGGTGAGAGCAGGCAGTACAAATTCTGAGGGTAACTTCTGTCCAGAGGATCAGAAAAAAGGGCCCCTGCCACCTGGAGAATGTGGGGGAATCATTTTTTTTCCTCTCATTTTCATTGAAAGCCCTACCATTGAGGCAGTGCTGTAAGAGAGGGACCTAAAACTCTGAGTGGAAAACCTTCTCTTTGGCCAGAGGAATAAGGTAAAAAGGCCTCTGTGGTCCAAAGAGGGTGTGTGAGATCCCATTACCACTTTCCCTGTTTTCCTGATAGATTTTGGTGAAGATGGTCCAAGTCTCATGGAATTGTGTGAAGTGCAAAAGGCTAGAGGAATCAGACAAAAAAAAAAGGGGGATTTGGGGGAAAACGAGAATGTGAGCAAAATACCAGAAAGGAGATACCCTAAATCTTTGTGTGAGCTGAATTCCTTGTCAAGCTATGAATGTGAAGAACCTATGCAAAGCACCATGACCAAGTCTGTGAGAACTGAGGCGTGATATAAACCACTGTCCAAGGCCCGGATGACCCTCTGAGCTGCCCATATGCGGAGCAGACCCAGAGAAGCGAGCAAAATTTGAAAAATGAACTAATGTTGGCATCACTGTTGCAAAGGCAAGACAGAATTTGTGGTCTGAATCTAATGGAGTTTACTGCATGCCATAAATATAGAACATTTTCCAGATTTTAACAGGATCTAGTCTCACAACATAATATTCAAAATGTTCAAGATACAACATGAAGTTACTTGGCATATAAAAAGACTGAATTGGATAAATTTTATTTTTAACCTTTTTTGTGTATAGTTGGCACACATGTTACATTAGTTTCAGGTGTGCAGCATAGCGATTCAACTTTTCTATACATTCGCCATGCTTACCACAAGTATAGATACCATCGATTCCCATACGATGCTATGACAGTAGCATGACTATATTCCTTATGCTGTACCTTTTGTTCCCATGACTTATCTCATAACTGGAAGCCTGTATCTCCCACTCCCCTTCATCTATTTTGCCCATCCCCTCATCCTTTTCCCTCTGGCAGCCATGAGTTTGTTCTCTGTGTTGATAGGTCTCATTCTGCTTTTTGTTTATTCATTTGTTTTGGTGTTAATATTCTGCACATGAGTGAAATCATATGGTATTTGTCTTTTAGTCTGACTTTTTTCACTTAGCACAATACCCTCTAGGTCCATCCATGTTTTTGTAAATGGCAAGATTTTTTTTTTTATGTCTGCATACTATTTCTGTGTGTGTGTGTGAGAGAGAGAGAGAGAGAGAGAGATCTTCCTTAACCATTCATCTATCAATGAATGCTTAGGTCGCTTCCCTATCTTGACTATTTTAAATAGTCAAACATTTATCTTTTCAAATTTGTGTTTTCACTTTTGGGTGAATACCCAGTAGTGGAATTATTGGATCATATGGTAATTCTATTTTTAATTTTTTGAGGAGCCTCCATATTGTTTTCCATAGTGGCTGCACCAGTTTACTTTCTCAGCAACAGTGAACAAGGGTTCCTTTTTCTCCACATCCTTGCCAACACATGTTGTTTTTTGTCTTTTTGACTTTAGCCATTCTAATAGGTGTAATATGATATCTCATTGTGGTTTTGATTTGCATTTCCCTGATGGTCAGTGATGTTGAACATCTTTTCACCTGTCTTTTGGCCATCTGTATGTCTTCTTTGGGAAAATATCTATTCGATTCCTTTGCCCATTTTTAATTGGATTTTTTGGCGCTAAATTGTATCAGTTTTTAAAAATATATTTTGGATATTAATTAAACCTATAGGTTTAAGTATTTGCAGTCATTCAGTAGGTTGCTTTCTTGTTTTGTTGATGGTTTCCTTCACTGCGCAAAAGCTTTTTGTTTTGATGTAGTCCCAATGGTTCATTTTTGCTTTTCTTTCTTTTTTTTTATTCATTTGAGAGAGAGCAAGCAAGTGAGTGAGAGCACGAGCAGGGTATAGGGTCAGCCCGACACATGGAGGCTGGATCCCAGGACTCTGGGATCAAGACCTTAGCCCAAGGCAGACAATTAACTGACTGAGCCACCCAGGCCCCCTGTTCATTTTTGCTTTTGGTTCCCTTCTCTTAGGAGACATATCTAGAAAAATGTTATAATTGACATCATAGAAATTACTGCCTGTGTTCTCTTCAAGAATTTCTGTGGTCTTACAGTTAGGTCTTTAATCCATTTTGAGTTTATTTTTGTGCACGGTATAAGAAAGTGATCATTTCATTCTTTTGCATGTAGCTGTCCAGTTTTCCCAACATCATTTACTGAAGACATTGTTGTTCCCCTGTTGTACATTCTTGCCTCCTGGACAAATTTTAATAGGAAAAAACCAACAGATGCCAACTCTGTGTTGAGCTAGATGTTGAAATTAAATTTAAAGAAATTTAAAGCAGCTAATATAACTTCTGTCTGTGCAGGAAATGCAAACACTCTTGAAATGAATGGAAAAATAGACATTCTCAGCAGAGGAAAAAGAGCTACGAAAAAGGATAAAATGCCAACTTTTGAACTGAAAAAAATATAAGTGATAAAAACTCACTGGTGGGCTCAAGAGTAGAACGGGAGGGCAGATGAAAGAGTCAGTGAATTTAAAGAAAGGTGAATAGAAATTATCCTGTCTGAAAAACAAAGTAGAAAAAGTTTGAAAAAAACACAGCCTTTGAGGGATCTGTGGAACAATATAAAAAAAGCTAACATTTGTGCTAATGAAATCATAGAAGAAGAAAAGAAAGAAATTGGTGTAGAAAAAAAAAGTTGGAAAAGTTATGGCTGAAATTTTCCCAAGTTTGTTGACCAATTCAAGATGCTTTCATGAAACCCAATCAAGATAAGCTCAAAAAAATTATTACAGAACACGTAATAATGAAACTACTGAGAGAAAACAGTCTTGAAAGCAGCCATGAAAGAACAACACATTATACATAGGTAAACAGTAATTTAAACGACTGCAGACTTCTCCTGAAGGTTTTGAGACAACAGTATTATTTTTTAAGTGTTGAGAGAAAAGGGTTGTATATCCAGTGAAAATACCCTTCAGAAAAGGTGAAGGGAAGATATTCTCAGATGAAGAAAAATTATGAATTATTTTATAGTAGACTTGCTCTAAAATTAATGCTGAAGGATATTCTTGAGGATGAAAAGGAATGATACTAGAAGGAAATCTAAAGCTTCGGTAATAAAGGAAGAATGCCAGACATAGTAAACAGACTATTTTTCATCATCTAAATTCTTTAAAATATGTATGAACATTGAAAGTAAAAATTATAGCATTGTCTGGTGGGGTTTTAAGTCTATGTAGATATCATGCATGTAACTACATATAACACACAAAAGATGTGCCCTGACCACAAAGGATTTAAAGTACAAATCAATATGAGAACATTACATGGTAATTCCCCAAGTATTTAAAGATTAAACAACATGCTTTCTAATGATCTATGAGTGAAGAGGAAATTCCAAAGGGAATTAGACAATAGTTTGAACTGAATGAAAATGATAATGTAACATCAATTTTAAGCAGAGACTTAATTTTAGTTAATTCCTGATGATCTCAGTAAGTCAAAAGTACTCCTTTACCTGAAGTTCTAAGAAGTAAGGATAATTCATATAGTGTCACAGTCTCAGAGTGCAGAGGTGACTGGGTCTGGGTTATCAGCCGATGGCAATGGCATCTACTGAGATGTACATTTTCTCATCCAATTTGCTCCTACCATTTAGATTGGTAAGGTGGTCCACCTTGCTTCTGAATATATGGAATATGTAAGTATGGGACCCTCTTAACGTATTTGGGTGTCCTTCTTGATGTCATGGGATGAAGTCACCTACTCTCCTGTGAGACTGTCTCACGCTAATATGCGTTCAAGGCTACTTCTCAGGAACTCATGTGTATATAGGTTATATTTTGTACCTTCCATGTCTTTCTCTACCCACTGAGAGAATTGTTATCTCATTGGAAGTGTGAAAACTGTTTATTATTTCATCAGTATTCATTCAGATCATTTTTTTTGTGGCATAAACATTATATGATGAGCTTTCCAGGCTTTAGGTTCATGAAGCTCAAGAGCTCAAGCTTTTTTTTTTTTTTTAATGATTTTTTATTATATTATGTTAGTCACCATACAGTCCATCCCAGGTTTCCAATGTAAAGTTCGATGATTCATTAGTTGTGTATAACACCCAGTGCACCATGCAATACGTGCCCTCCTTACTACCCATCACCAGCCTATCCCATTCTCCCACCCCCTTCCCCTCTGAGGCCCTCAGTTTGTTTCTCATAGTCTCAAGCTTTTACAACTCCAAGTAAATCTCCAAAGCTTAAAATCCAAGACTTGAATGTTTGTAAACAACGTGTGCCATCGTAACAGCCTTTCCCTAGGGCAGTGATGATGGAATTCCCTGACAACCTGGTTTGGGAACAAGGCCAGAATACACAAAGAAATGCAAAAGAAAGAAATCCGTTAACACTTCAACAACTCTCCCAACATATGTGAAATGAGAATAAATGATATTTATTTTACCTGAGGATTGGAATGATTAAATGAATCAATACATATGATTCATGTGTCAGTTTTGGAAAACTAAGAATTTAAATATAAATTTTTCCTTTTTTTTAAGTCATTGTCATTTCTTCCTTTTCCTCAATAAATATAACTGGTATAAATGTATGAATTCTGAAGTATCCTCTATGTGTACAGAGGATGTGAAGATATCTTAGGGTTATTCAATTATTTATAAAACAATTCAGAAAAAAAATATGCTTGGAGAGAGGCTCAGGCCCATAGTACTGGAGTAGAACACAACTGGCCAAGGGAAGGGTAGGGACTTAATTTTTCTTGACCCATTCTTTTCTTACCTATTATCCAGCATGGATTTCTACCAAAGCCATTTTAAAGTCTCTTCATATAAACCAAATGATTACTTTAAAATGCAGTATAGTTAAAATTATGAAACTTCAAAATATTGAAATGAAGAATGATATAAGTATTATAAAAAGATTTATTGTAGAGATTGTCTTAGGGACCAGTGGATTAAACAAATGCTTACAAACTAATTACTGGCTGAGATTATTTGTGATAAAAGGTCTAGAACTCACTGTCAAAATGTACAGCTTCTCCTCTTATTGCAGAGACTATACAGAACAATTAGATGATGGGAAGAATATGTATGCGATCATGGATCAGTAGGGTGTTATAGCTGTGTATTTTGTATGCACATCTTCAGGTTTTGTTGAGAACTGTTTTAAAGGCAAATAGCCTTTTAATGAGTCAGCACTATACAGGAGGCATCAGATGACGTAGTATGGCACGAGGAGAGGCATGTACTGTCTATGATGCCTTATCAGCGCTTGTCACATTGTGTTCATTTTGCTAATAAGCAGAAGTTTATTTTGCTCTCATTCAAAAACAGGCCACAGATAGGTTGTCTGGGGATGATGTAGCAGAGCCCTGGTGTCTTAAGGGACCAAGGCTCCTTCTGTTTTCCTCTTTGCCATCTTTACTATGTAGCCTTCATCCTCACTTGCTCTCGCAGCTCTAGTTCTGGTAGCCATGCTGCTTTCCAGGGAGAGCATCGTGTGTGTGTGTGTGTGTGTGTATGAGTGTGAGAGAGAGAGACAGAGAGAGACAGAGAGAGGATAGAGACTGCTCCAACTCTCTAATCGCCCTTTGTTGAATAGAAATTTTTATGGAGATAATCGTAGATTCACATGCGGTTTATGAAATACTACAGAGAAATCCTTTCTTTGTACCCACTACTTCTCACCAGTGATTAACATTTTGCAAAATTATAGTAAAATATCACAGCCTCTAATCCTCTAATCTTATTTAGATTTCCCCAGTTTTACCTTGTATTTATTTGTGTGTGTGTGTATTAAGTTTTACACAATTTAATTATGTGTGTGGGTTTGTGTATCCAGTACCATACTCAAGATAATGGAACAGTTTTTAACAACACAAGGATCCCTCAATCTACCCTTTTATAACTACACCCACCTCTCTCTTGACCCCCTTTCCCCGTGACCCCAGCCTTAACCCTTGGCGATCACTGATCTACATTACATTTCTAAACCTTGTAATTTCACAGTGAAATTCTACAGTACATAATCTTTTGGGACTGGCTTTTTTTTCATTGAGTGTGATTCCCTGGAGATTTATTCAAGTGTTCTGTGTATCAATAGCTTGTATTTTTTGTGGCTAAGTTGTACTCCATGGTATAGAGGTTCCATCAGTTGTTTAATCATTAATCGGTTGAAGGATATTTGGTCATATTTCAGTTTGGGGTTGTTACGCGTAAGCGGCTATAAATATTTGTGTACAGGTTTTTGTGTGGACATAGGTTTTCATTTTTCTGGGGTAAATATCCAAGTGTGCAACTGATGTGTTACAGAGTAATTGCATGCTTGGTTTGTTAAACTGCCAAACTGTGTTCCAGGATGTCTGTATCATTGTACTTTCCTGCCAGCTATGTATGTATGACTTTCCTATGCTATCCCATTTTTAATGTTATGGTAATAATAACTTACGTCAATGCCAACATGAGGAAAGTCATACTTTCTCTTTGAGCAATTCTTCGGTGTGTGAAAATAACTGTCACTGTTACAACCATAAAGAGGTATCATTGTGATATTTCTCAGACAGTTTTTATTTTGGAAAAGTCACTGATATTTACTGAGTTTATTCCTGTTGAACATCACTATGTATTACCTAGAAGGCTGTAATTCACTTTCTTTGACAAGTTTCCTAACAGCGCTCTCCTATATAGTCAAGGTTAGAGAACTTAACATGTGTACATACCCAGCCAGCAACTGTCTTCCTGAAAGGGCAGCTGTAGAAGCAAATACTTTCAGTGCTAATGTTAATAGACAATGAAAGGAAGGATACAATTTTTAACTTTAGGACAAAGATACCGAAGTAATAATCTATATTACAATAAATTACATAGCCATGAAATTTGACTAAGTAGGCTTTGCCAGAATTTGACTCTCAAACATATCTTAACGCACCAACACTTATATTGATCGTAGTATGCCGAGAATTCTGTGTGGTGTCTATCTCATAGTTGCTACATGATAAACATTTAATTAAAGAATAAAATGGTGGCAAAGGTAGGGTTTCGACCTTTTTTTTAGATCAATACAAGTTGAAATCAACTTTGTTAGTCCTAAGTCTCTAATTAATGGTTAGACTCAGGGCAAAGAGAATTTAATAATATTGTTTACTTTTTTTAATGCTCCAAAAAGGTAAAATAAGCATATACATTTATTTATAATAAAAAGGTATTCATATAAATCCAGGTAACGAGAAAAATATTTCCATACGGATTAAAGGCAGAACTAGATGAGAGGAGAGGTCGTTTATTTTTTGACTAGAAGGGCATTAGTATAGAATGTTGGTATTCTTATGGCACTGAATATAAGATTTGCATTTATGATATAGATATATTTAAATTATAGGTTTAAATTAAACATTTACAAGTATTTTTAAAATGTAATTCTGGCCTTGAAAAAAATTCCAAAAGACTGTTATCAAACTAAACCAGATGAAAGTTTTTGAATTCAAAAATTAACTGGATGTGACCCAATGTTCACTTGGGTCAGCTAACAGGTCCCACTGTGAAAGAAAGGCACAATATTTTATGTCTAATGGATAAAGGATGCTGAGAAAAAGTATTAATGCTGTACAATTCTTGGATGTGATTATTTTGCTTTTCTGGTTCTTGGGATATGTAATTCCTACCATTGATTCATAGTGACAGTAATCGTAGTTAAGAGCATGAACTCCAAAAGTAGGCAACTGTCTGGGTCTGATTTCCACCTCTTCACAAGTTAGCTGTGTGACTTTGGCCGGTTATTTAATATCTGTGTGCCTGACTTTATTCATCTATAAACTGAAGATGATACTTACCTCGTAGGATTTTTATGAAGAGTAAATGAGTTAATATTTGTAAAACAGAGAGATGCCTTTTATGTAGTGCATGTTATCGAATAATGGCTACGTAAAACTTTTGTGTTTAGAAATAATGAAAAAGCTGACAGAGTATTATTTTCTTCTCTCTTTTTGTGTGTGTGTGTGTGTGTCTGACTCTATTTCTCTTCTTTGTCTTTTTCTCTCTCTCAATCCTTAATCATACAAAACATTAACCCTCTATCTAGGTTGAAACTTAGAAGGGAAGCATATTATTAAAGTTAATTTGTTCAAGATAAAAGTGAACCCTTGCTTTTTATTAAAAACTGATCTTCAGTTCTGAAATTTCCTCTACACCATAAGGAACTCTTCTATTGGTTAGGAACGTTCTGGAAAAAAAAATTCTCCTTATGGAACTTTTCTTGTCACATAAAACTTTTATATTGAATACTTTTATTGAATTAGCCAGTTTGTTTGTTCTAACAATTTTTTTAATCAGTATTATTTCTCTGAACTGATCAGCTCTCTCCTATTGGCAGCTGGCTTTTGGTACTGTGGTGGCATGGCCTAATTTCTGACCTGAATGGATGAGGATCCACTGTGTGTAACACATCAATACATTGCTTTCTCAAAGAGGGTCGTGTAGACTTTTTCCTCTCATAGATTAGTGAATTAAAAAAATTTTAAACATGAGACCACAATAAATTTACCAAACTTTTTTCCGCATAAGGATATGAGCACTAAAACAAAACAAAACCTCTGTCACATATTATACCAACATTTTATAAAATAGTAGACATTTTAGCCTAAAAAACAACAGCACAACAACAACAAGGAAACAAGGAGGGATTTAATCTGAGAATTAAAAACAGCTCATTAAATTGAATAAGTTAAAGTTAGTGAAAAACTCACTCAATTTTTACTCCAGTATTTTTCCTTGAATAGTGGGAACTACATCATGGATTAGCACCAGAACTGAGACAAGCCCATCTCCTTCTGGATACGTATTTTGTTTGATTTGTTTCTAAGGATCTATTGGTTATAGAAGAAACACCAGTGAAGTGCTATCAAATCAACATGGCTGTGTTCTCCGATTTATAAAATGGTGAAAGCCATGACTCAAAATGAAGTTTCTAGAGAGCTCTTCTTCACAGTAGTGTTTTTTCCTTCTGTGATGAAAAGTAACACATTAATTTTCCTGTCAACTCTTATTTTGCTTACTGCTGTGATGACACTCCGTAGATGTTGCCAAAGGATGAAAGACAACAATTACTAAAATTATTAAAAACTGGAGGAAAAAAACCAGATTATATAAGGAAAGGTAAATATATACCCTTTCCCCCCAATTTAAGATGCGGCTGCTCATATTGTTGGTATCCAGTTAGGTGAACAGGCTGGAAGGCATTAGTTGATACCAGCCACCATTTACATTGTGTATTTACAGCTATGCCCCTCCTCCCTCTTTAGCTTGTACCAATTTGATGTGAAACTATTTTTAAATGCATAGTTAAATAAAAGTTTTATTTATTGGCTTTTTGGTTGTACGAAAACTTCTTCTCACCTTCTAGAGTTAACTGATATCACTGATTTCTTTTTAACCTCACGCCGTATGAAAAGAATTTTCCAGGGGCGCCTGGGTGGCTCAGTCAATTAAGCATCAAACTCTTGATTTTGGCTCAGGTCATGATCTCAGGGTGCTGGGACTGAGCCCTGCATTGAACTCCATTCTCAGCAAGGAGTCTGCTTGAGGCTTCTCTCTCTCCCTCTGCCCTTCCCGCCTGCACTCTTTCTCTTGTTCTCTCTTTTCCAGAATATTAAAGTCTTCTACTCTCCAATCCAATCATTAACTGATGCCCCTTATTTGTGTCATTATAGCTGTAAATATAAGTTTATAGAATTTTGAAGAATTCGTCTTGTGTTCTGTGAAAGTCTTATGCAGTTTATATGCTTTGGTTTAGTAAAGAATAGTAGTAGAAACTACATTTTATGTTGTGGATACAGAGGTAAATAAGTCTAGAATTTTTTCCCCATAAGGAGCTGAATTGTTTCCTGTGTGGAGAGATAAACCTGATTATGTTTTATTTTATTTTTATTTTTATTTTTAAATGATTTTTTATTATATTATGTTAGTCACCATACAGTACATCCCCGGTTTCCGATGTAAGGCTCGATGATTCATTAGTTGTGTATAACACCCAGTGCACCATGCAATACGTGCCCTCCTTACTACCCATCACCGGTCTATCCCATTCCCCCACCCCCCTCCCCTCTGAAGTCCTCAGTTTGTTTCTCATAGTCCATAGTCTCTCATGTTTCATTCCCCCTTCTGATTACCCCCCCTTTCTTTATCCCTTTCTTCCCCTACCGATCATCCTAGTTCTTATGTTCCATAGATGAGAGAAATCATATGATAGTTGTCTTTCTCTGCTTGACTTATTTCACTTAGCATTATCTCCTCCAGTGCTGTCCATGTTGTAGCAAATGTTGAGAACTCGTTCTTTCTGATAGCTGAGTAATATTCCATTGTATATTTGGACCACAGCTTCTTAATCCAGTCATCTGTTGAAGGGCATCTCGGCTCCTTCCACAATTTAGCTATTGTGGACATTGCTTCTATGAACATTGGGGTGCATATGGCCCTTCTCTTCACTACGTCTGTATCTTTGGGGTAAATACCCAGTAGTGCAATGGCTGGATCATAGGGTAGCTCAATTTTTAACTTTTTAAGGGACCTCCACACTGTTTTCCAGAGTGGCTGTACCAACTTGCATTCCCACCAACAATGTAGGAGGGATCCCCTTTCTCCACATCCTCTCCAACAATTGTTGTTTCTTGCCTTGTCTATTTTTGCCATTCTAACTGGCGTAAGGTGGTATCTCAGTGTGGTTTTGATTTGAATTTCCTTGATGGCTAATGATTTTGCACATTTTTTCATGTGTCTGTTAGCCATTTGTATGTCTTCATTGGAAAAGTGTCTGTTCATATCTTCTGCCCATTTTTTGATTTGTTTATTTGTTTCTCGTGTATTGAGTTTGAGAAGTTCTTTGTAGATCTTGGATACCAGTCCTTTATCTGTAGTGTCATTTGCAAATATATTCTCCCATTCCGTGGGCTGCCTCTTAGTTTTTCTGACTGTTTCCTTGGATGTGCAGAAACTTTTAATCTTGATGAAGTCCCATAAATTCATTTTATCTTTTGTTTCTCTTGCCTTTGGGGATGTGTCATGAAAAAGGTTGCTTTGGCCGATGTCGTAGAGGTTGCTGCCTATGTTCTCCTCTAGAATTTTGATGGATTCCTGTCTCACATCGAGGTCTTTCATCCATTTGGAGTTTATTTTTGTGTATGGTGTGAGATAGTGGTCAAGTTTCATTCTCTTGCATGTAGCTGTCCAATTTTCCCAGCACCATTTATTGAAGAGACTGCCTTTTTCCCACCGGATGTTTTTTCCTGCTTTATCAAATATTAGTTGCCCAAAGAGCCGAGGGTCCATTTCTGGGCTCTCTATTCTGTTCCATTGGTCTATGTGTCTGTTTTTGTGCCAGTACCATGCTGTCTTTGTGATCACAGCTTTGTAGTACAGCTCGAAATCTGGCATTGTGATGCCCCCAGCTTTGTTTTTCCTTTTCAACAGTTCCTTGGAGATTCGGGGCCTTTTCTGTTTCCATACAAATTTAAGGACTGTTTGTTCCAGTTCTTTGAAAAATGTCCTTGGTATTTTGATCGGGATAGCATTGAAAGTGTAGATTGCTCTGGGTAGCATGGACATTTTAACTATGTTAATTCTTCCGATCCATGAGCATGGAATATCTTTCCATCTTTTTATGTCTTCCTCAATGTCTTTTAAGAGTGATTTATAGTTTCTAGAATATAGGTCCTTTACGTCTCTGGTTAAGTTAATTCCAAGGTAACGTATGGTTTTTGGTGCTATTGTAAATGGGATGGATTCCCTAATTTCTCTTTCTTCAGTCTCGTTATTCGTGTATAGAAATGCAACTGATTTCTGAGCATTTATTTTTTATCCTGCCACGTTACTGAATTGCTCTATAACTTCTAATAGTTTGGGAGTGGCTTCTTTTGGGTTTTCCATATAGAGTATCATGTCATCTGCAAAGAGAGACATTTTGACTTTTTCTTTGCCAATTTGAATACCTTTGATCCCTTTTTGTTGTCTGATTGCTGTTGCAAGGACTTCTAGTACTATGTTGAATAATAGTGGCGAGAGTGGGCATCCTTGTCGAGTTCCTGATCTTAAGGGAAAGGCTTCCAGCTTTTCCCCATTGAGAATAATATTTGCAGTAGGCTTTTCATAGATGGCTTTTATGAGATTGAGAAATGTACCTTTTATTCCTACACTCTGAAGGGTTTTAATCAGGAAAGGATGCTGTATTTTGTCAAATGCTTTTTCGGCATCGATTGAGAGGATCATATGGTTCCTGAGTCTTTTCTTGTTGATATGATGTATCACGCTGATTGATTTGCGAATATTGAACCACGCTTGCATCCCAGGTATGAATCCCACTTGATCGTGATGGATAATCCTTTTAATGTACTGTTGGATTCTATTAGCAAGTATCTTGTTGAGGATTTTGGCGTCCATATTCATTAGGGAAATCGGTCTGTAATTCTCCTTTTTGATGGGGTCTTTGCCTGGTTTGGGGATCAAGGTAATATTGGCCTCATAAAATGAGTTTGGTAGCTTTCCTTCTGTTTCTATTTTTTGAAATAGCTTTAGGAGAATAGGTATTATTTCTTCTTTGAATGTTTGGTAGAATTCCCCAGGAAAACCGTCTGGGCCTGGAGTTTTGTTATTTGGAAGGTTGTTTATCACTGACTCAATTTCTTCATAATTAATTGGCCTGTTTAAGGAATCAATTTCTTCCGGTTTCAATCTTGGTAGTTTATAGGTTTCCAGGAAGGATTCCATCTCTTCCAGATTGCTTAGTTTATTGGCATATAGCTGTTGATAAAAATTTCTAATAATCCTTCCAATTTCAATGGTGCTCGTCGTGACCTCTCCTTTTTCGTTCATAATTTTAATAATCTGGGTCCTTTCTCTTTTCTTTTGGATAAGTCTTGCCAGGGGTCTGTCAATTTTATTGATTCTCTCAAAGAACCAGCTTCTAGTCCTGTTGATCTGCTCTACTGTACTTCTGGTTTCTGCTTGATTGATTTCAGCTCTAATTTTGGTCAGCTGCTTCCTCGTGCATGGATTAGGCCTGTCCCTCTGTTGCTGTTCCAGCTTCTTGAGGTGAGAATATAAAAACTGCATTTTAGATTTTTCTATTCTTTTGAGTGAGGCTTGGATGGCTATGTATTTCCCCCTTAGGACTGCCTTTGCAGTATCCCATAGGTTTTGGACTGTTGTATTTTCATTCTCATTGGTCTCCATAAATTGTTTAATTTGATTTTTGATTTCCTGGTTTATCGAGTCATTCCTGAGCAGTATGGTTCTTAGTCTCCAAGTGTTTGAGTTTCTTCCAAATTTTTCCTTGTGGTTGAGTTCCAATTTCAGAGCGTTGTGGTCTGAGAATATGCAGGGGATAATTTCAATCTTTTGGTATCGGTTGAGACCTGTTTTGTGTCCCAGAACATGGTCTATTCTTGAGAATGTTCCATGGGCATTAGAATAGAATGAGTATTCTTTTGTTCTGGGGTGTAGTGTTCTATATATATCTATGAGGTCCAACTCGTCGAGTATGGCATTCAAAGCCTTTGATTCTTTGCTTAGTTTTTGCCAGGGTGTTCTGTCTATTTCTGATAGTGGAGTGTTGAGGTCCCCTACTATTAATGTATTTTTATTTGTATGTCTCTTTATTCTGGTTAAGAGTTGGCTTGTGTATCTTGCTGCTCCCCTGTTGGGGGCATATATATTTATAATTGTCATATCCACTTGTTGAATACTTCCCTTAAGAATAATATAGTGCCCTTCTGCATCTCTAACTATAGTCTGTAGTTTAAAATCCAATTTATCTGATATGAGAATTGCTACCCCAGCTTTCTTTTGAGGTCCATTTGCGTGAAAGATGGTACTCCATCCCCTTACTCTCAGTCTGAATGCATCTTTGGGTTTGAAATGAGTCTCTTGTAGACAGCAAATGGATGGGTCATTTCTTTTTATCCAATCTGCAACCCTGTGGCGTTTTATGGGATGGTTCAAACCATTTACATTAAGACTGATTACTGAGAGATATGATTTTAATGTTGCCATGTTGCCAGTAAAGTCTTTGTTTGTATTGGCTGTGACTTTCTGTTCTGTATCACTCTTGGGGCCTTTTTACTTTTATAGAACCCCCCGTAATATCTCCTGTAGGGCTGGTTTCATGGTTACGAAATTGGTTAGTGACTGGCGATTCTGAAATGTCTTTATTTCTCCATCAATTCTGAATGACAGCCTTGCTGGATAAAGGATCCTTGGCTGCATGTTTTTCTCTGAAAGAGCTTTAAAAATGCCCCCCCCCCAACCCTTTCTCTCCTTCCAGGTCTGTGTAGACAGGTCTGACGTAATTCTGATGCTTTTGCCTTGGTACGTGAGAAATTTCTTTGCCCTGGCCGCTTTCAATACTGTATCCTTGCATCTAATATTTGCGAATTGCACTATGACGTGACGTGGCGTAGGTTTGTCATGGTTGAGCTTGGGAGGGGTCCTCTCTGCCTCTTGGACACGAATGTTTGTTTCCCTTGCTAGATTAGGGAAGTTTTCAGCTACAATTTGTTCAAATATCTCTTCTAGACCTCTGTTTTTCTCCACCCCCTCGGGGATGCCGATGATTCTAACATTGGATCGTTTCATTGAGTCAGTAATCTCCCGTAACCTACATTCGTGGGCGTGGATTTTTTTAAGACCATCTTCTATTTTCATTTTTTCCTCTATTAACCCATCCTCCAATTCACTAACCCGTTCCTCTGCTTCTGCGACCCTGGCCGTCAGAGCCTCTAGTTTTGCCTGCATTTGGCTCATAGAATTTTTAATTTCTGTCAGATTCGCTCTCATTTCTGTCCTTAGGGATTCTATATTCTCAGTAACCTTTTCGTTAATAGTTTTTCAATTCTACTCATCATTTTGACCATCGTTACTCTGAATTCCATTTCTGATAATTTGGTTACATCCATATCCATTATTTCTGTGGCAGAGGCCACAGAATCACTGTCTTTTCTTTGCTGGGGGGGGCTTCTCCTTCTTGTCATTCTGATGAAGAGAGGTTGCGGGGTTTCCAGAGCCCAAATTATTGACTGGGTCCCAGGCCGTGCCCCTTGTTTTATAGGGATCTTAGCGATGTGGGCTTCTTCTTTAAAGATTTTATTTATTTATTTATGTGGCAGCCAACCAGCGAGAGAGGGAACAGAAGCAGGGGAGTGGGAGAGGAAGAAGCAGGCTCCCAGCGGAGGAGCCCGATGAGGGACTCCTTTCCGGAACGCCGGGATCACGCCCTAAGCCGAAGGCAGGCGCTCAATGACTGCGCCACGCAGGCGCCCGGGTTGTGGGCTTCTTGATTTTTCAGCCTGCCTTCTGTGTTCTGGGGGAGGGGCCTGCCGCGCCGATACTCAGGCAACCCTGTTTGGGTAGAGTCTCCATGTCCCCTGTGAGGGGGGATGGGGATGGGCACTCCCTGAGCCGGTATTTCCAGGCTTTTGTTCTCTGGCGGCTTTCCCTGGCGGTTTGCTGTGCCTCTTCTGAGAGTCAGAGCAGCAGCGGCCAAATTTCAGCCTCTGTCACAGAACAGAAGGATTGTGGCCCGTTCTCCACTGATGTTCTGGCCACTTTAACTCTGTTACTGTTGGTGCTGCTCAACCCTGCAGCGTCCCGGGATGTGCGCCCCACACCCGGCGTCCCAGCCCTCACTTCCAGGGCCGGCGTCTCTGTCCTTTGTGTTTCTGATGCCGCCAGCCGCCCCGCGCGTGCTCCCGGATCTCCCGGTCTCAGTCTGGATCCAGTGAGCGCACCGGGATTCCGGGGTTCCGCGAGATGCCTGGTGGCGCGCGCACCCGGCTCACGGTCTCAGTCTGCCGTTTTGCGGGTGCCATCCGCGAGCCCGCCCGCTCTCCCGTGCAAGTGGCTACCGCTTCCCGGTGCCCGAACGCGGCGGCTCCCTCCCCCTTCCGTTTATCTTCCGATATCTGTGCACAGTTTCATGGCTCCCCGCTTCGTACCTCAATACTCAGCGCTGGAGATGTTCATTTGTAGAGATCCAGATGCGTCTTCCTGCGTCTCAGGCTGGTTCCGTGGTTGTTTAGGCTGGTCTGGTACCTATCCAGCTCGACTCGGAGGACCGGCTGAAAACGGTGTCTCCTACTCCTCCGCCATCTTAACTCCCTCCCCAACCTGATTATGTTTTAAATCCTTTTTAGAACATTCTTACCCTTCAAATGAAATTTGAAGCTACATCCTATTTTAACCAGGTTTCATCTACTTCAAAGTAGTTACAGTTAAGCTACACGTTCGCACTTTATCAGCTGTCGGTGGACAAGGAGATAGGAACCTGGGTCCACGTAAGGTTGGAAGTTGGAGTCAAAGACCCCTCATAAAGCTGAAATCATCAAAGGATTTCATTTTCAGTGAAGGGTGTACAAGGATATAAGAAGGGAACTTCTCTGTCTCAGACGTGTCTCTGGAAAGTAAAGAAGGTTTCTCACGAAAATTTATAACCATAGATTACACATGTCTGTTGGTTTGGGTTCACGTCTCCCACAGCAATGTGGTCTTGGAGATCCCAAACTAAGAAATTAATATAAGTGAATCAGAGTTGCTTGCCCTGAGGGTGACTGGCAGAAGCTTTCCCTGAAATGGTGTACTTTCAACTCAGGCTTCCTAGGATTCCGACTGAGAAAATTCAACTGTACCTGAGTGTGCCAAAATTGTAAAGTGCAAAACAATCACTCACAACTAAGAGTCAGCAGAAATCTTAAAGAGAGGAATTAGACCTCCAAGAACTTAGGATATTAGAAGGACTATGTACAGCATATATGAAGAATGTGTTTTAAATATCTTTCAAAACATTGAAACAAAATCTAAGAATGAAATGAGCTATTTATATTAAAAAAAGACAGGAAGATGTTCAAAAGAAGCAGATACTTCTAAAAATGAAAAAAAAGAATCATCCAAATCTGTACTAGTTTCTGGAGGCTAGACGCCCTGAGTGAAGGTTTCAGCAGGGTTGATTCCTTCCGAGGGCGGGAAGGGAGACTCTCCCCTCAGCTCGGCTGGTTTGTGGAGGACCTTCGATCCTCAGCCGCTTCACAGAATGGTGTTCTCTCCCTGCCAACAGAGAAGTGAAACAGTGTATGAGGCAGAATTTAATAGTGAATTTGTGAACTGAAAGATAAATTTGGGTAAATTTCTTTAGATTTAAGAGATGGCCATAGTGATAGAAAAATAGGAAAGAGAGGTTAGGACACAGAAGAGAATGTGAAGGTAAAAAATACATTGAATTAGGTTCCATAAGCGCAGCATAGAAAATAAGGGAAACGAGCTTTTCAAATCTATCTATCTATCTATATATGTATTTAAAATTTTTAATTTTTTTGATGTAAAGTTTGATGATTCATTAGTTGCGTATAACACCCAGTGCACCATGCAATACGTGCCCTCCTTAGAATTACCAAGAGTCTTTGAAAGAGGTGAACCCACAAATTCAGCAAAGACAAAGACTATCAAACAAGGTAACTACAAAAGAAATCCATAACTAGACCTGTAATAGTGATGTAGGAAACCATAGACAAGAAGAAAAACTTTAAAAAGCAGATAGAACAAAAATGATTTAAGAATGATTTATTTAGGAATGATTAGGTAAACAGCTTTCTTCTCAAGATCAGTGGAAACCAAATGACTTCAAAATACTGAGAAGAAATAAAAAGGTGTAATACGACATTTTCGCATGAGAGACTTTGCAATTAATAGACACTCACCCAAGAAATTTTGGTATGATATGATATGTTTAAAGACAAAGCAATACAGAGATCTCAAAAGGAATAATCAGAATGTCAGAGGAAATGGTGAACATAAAAATGAGAAAACATGAAGGCATAGTAAATATTACTTTGAAATGATATTAATATGTGATACTGGGAAATAAAAAGTGGTAGCAAAATTCTGGACAAAAATAACATTTTAAATGAAAGATGACTGAGATTTAAAGCAATTTAAGCTTGTGTTGAATAAAAGGACGGCTGAAATATTACTTAGGTTTGGACTTAATTAGATATGCATTTAAAAATTGAAAATTTAATCACTACAAGAATAGAAATTAATGTATAATTTGCTAGAGAAACAAAAGTGAAATATGAATACTTCAGTGCATTGTATAAAGCATATAAAGGGAGAAAAGTGTGAAGGAGAGCACAGAATAAACTCACAGAATTAAATCCAAATATGTTGTTAAATACAGTAACATAAATGAACTAAGCTTTTTGGTTAAAAAGGAAAACTTGGCATGTTAGGTTAAAAAAAATCTATGTCCATCTAATATCATTTTTATAAGGGGCACACCAAATTATAAAGTTATAGGTTAAAGTGAAAAGATGGCAACAAATACTAACATAGTAGGAGGATGACTATTTATACCAGACTAAATAGAATTTCATTATTCATAACAATGTTGTTATGGATAAGAAGAGTCATTAAACATAAACATAATTCTAAACTTGTATGCTACTAATAGTGAAATCTTTATTATACATAATGCCAAATTTGATAGAATTACATGAAGTAATTGACAAGGCCAACAGTTAGTTGGAAGTTTATCATCTATCTCCCATTTAATTTTTATCTGACTTGACTATACTAAAGAATACAGGATTTAATCTAACAGTAAGCAGACTTGGTCTAATGAAAATATATTCAGCTTCTATCTAGCAGTTGCAGCATTCACATCGTTCTCAAGAATATACAAATCATTTGTAAAAATCACATATGCATTATAGTGTAGGAACAAGTATCAGTAAATTTCTAAACCTCTGATTCATATATGCCATTTTGACAAAAATTAAGCTAAAAATTGAAAGTGAATTACTAAAAAATATAGTGGGAGATTTTAAAACTCCCTTTTAAATAACTCATGCATCAAAGAAAAACTCAAAGTTGAAATTAGAAAATATTTTATACTAAATGATAAAAAAAATTACGTCAGAAATTTTGTGATGCACCCAAATTTGTATTTGTCACTTCTAATATTTCTCTTTATATGAAAATGGAAAATCAATGAGATATCATGTTCAATTTAAGAAGTTAGGAAAATAACTTAAGGGAAGTAAGCAATGAAAGAACAGAAACTAATATTTTCGGACCTTTTAGAAGATATTTTTCCACTGACTTTTGGCCTGCCTGCTTTTTTTTTTTTTTTAATTTTTAAAGATTATTTATTTATTTATTTGAGAGAGAGAGAGCCCATGACTTCTTGAAATCCTCTGCCTTCTGGGACTCCAATTACCCATATGATAAAACTTTTGATATTTCTCCATGAAACTTGGCGGCTGTGTTCATTTTTTCCAATTTATTTCCTGTCTGTCCAGATTAGGTGATTCCTAATATTCTATCTTTACTCATGTCCTTAAAATACTGATACTCTCTCATCCAGAAAGGCCTTTGCATATGCTGTTCCCCCTGCCAGGATTTCAGACCACCCTCCCATAACCCCTTTCACATATTTACCTATTATGCTTCCTTCAGGTCTCCTCTCAAACGATGCCTTTTTCAGGATTCTGTCTCAGTCACATTCCTCCCTAGCACTTATTTCACTTTATGAGAATACATGTGTTAGTGTGATTAATTAAAGCTTGCTATTCCCATGAGATCAGTTTCATGAAACAGGCAGAATGTAAGTTTCCCCCCACTATTGTATAACCCCTGGCACCAAGCAAGCACACAATAAATGTTGAGTGAAAACTTAGGGCTTTGTTCTTTTATAGTGTTATCAGCTCCCATGCATGTGTTTATTGTAGACAAGTCAAATATTAATTTGCCTCTTTCTGACCTCACCTTGCTGAACTAGAAAATGAGGGGATTGGATTAGATTTACCTGTGAATCTGTTCAACTCTGAAATGCCATTTGTCACCTACTCTTGGTTTAAAAGGATAAACTTACGAGAAAAAGGATAAAGATCATAGTTTTCAGGTTTCTTCCCATTTTCTTATTTGTTAAGGCACAATGAAATGGAATAGTATATTGCCTATCCCCAAAACTTGCTAAATTCCCATGTTATATACTGTAATTTTATGTGAGTTAGTACTTTGTTGTATTGTTCTCTCCATCCGAGTAATGGATCTGCACAAATTTGTTTTTACATTCTCCACTCAAAAAACAACAGAACTCAAAATCTTAGTCTCTAAGGACATTTGAGAGATTGCAAGGCAGCAGAAATCCATCTCCAAAAACTCTAAAATATCTGCCTATCAATTTAAAGAGTGTTATCAGAAATATCTAAAGAGTTAGACAATGTTTGTACCATGTAGAATGAAAGTAAAATCCTTCAATGTAGAGGAAATATTCATTTGTTAAATATCATTTTCTTTCTTAAATCTTGATGTGTGGCTTCTCTACAGGGAGGAAGGCAAAAGTTAATGGAAAATAGGTTCAACTATTGAAAGGGAAAAGTCCCTTCCTGTCAGATTCTGCAAGTGCCAAATAATCTTTCCACTGCATGAAAATTTGCTGCAAATTCATACATTTTGCAGTTAACAAAGTGTGAATAAATCTTGTCCGAAATGTTTGCTTGAGGGCCCTCAAATCCCTGCTGTGAACATCTAATCAAAATTCATGTTCTACAGATCTTCTTCGACTTATGTCCTGATAAACCCATCGTAAATTGAAAATATCGTAAGTCAAAAATGCATTTAATACCCCTACACTACCCAGCATCATAGCTTAGCCTAGCCGACTTTAAATGTGCTCGGAACATTTACGTCAGCCCACAGTTGGGCAGAATCATCTAACACAAAGCCTCTTTTATAATAAAGGTGTGGAATAGCTCATGTAATTTATTGAATACTGTCCTGAAAGTGAAAAACAGAATGGTTGTCTGGGTACAGAAGTGTTGTAAGTGTATCGGTTGTTTACCTGCTGGTGGTGTGGCTGACTGGGAACCACAGCTCACTGCCACGGCCCAGCATCCCAAGAGAGGCTCTTACAGCATATCGCTAGGCCAGGAAAGGCTCAAAATTCAAAATCTGAAGTCTGGTTTCTACTGAATGCCTGTCACCTTTGCACCAGTGTAAAGTTGAAAAATTGTAAGTCGAATCTTTGTAAACTGGGGACTGAGTGTCCTGACAATAGTTCGATAATGTCAATTTCGCTTCTAGGATAGGCCATTTACCGTATTTTTGACCGAATGATATTGTGGGATAAAACCACTTTGTGACTGTGACGCTGCATGGCTCAAAATGTTGTGAATATGTGTGGTCTTCCAGTCCCAAATGGCTCTGACTAGCAATTTCTGTAAATTGTTGTGATGTTTCCATAGTTGGATTAAATAAGATAATAGAGTCTTTGTGATCTAGTTGACTGTCCTCAGAATTGCCATGAGGGAAAACTATGTGCCCACATTTTAGCAGCCACCTCCTCCTACCTTAAAATTTCATAAATCAGATACAATAGTATGGATACCCTTCTCTGTGTCTTCAAAGGATATGATGATGGAAACAGTATCTTCCGCATGGACGTCTCTGAGGAGAATCTGTTATTTAAAAATTAATGCATTTTTCCAAACATATGAAGAAAAAGAAGTGCATGCACCTAATAATCTCTCTCTCTCTCTCTTTTTTGGGGGGGGGTCAGAAAATAAGAATTACCTTTTTATGTATTTTATTACCTTTATTGTATCTTCATGAATATATCTATTTCCTGCATGGTCTTCTACAGTTATCTATTTTTTTTTAATGAGAAAATTGGGTAGAGATTAGTTTGGAGAGTGGAATAGTGAATTCTTTATATACTGGGAGGGATTTTTTTTTTTTTTTTTAATAACAGATTGACCCACTTGTGCACCGGATGCCAACATCATGATATCTCACCTTACCGAAGCAATGTTAGTGAAGAATGCCAGACAAGATGACACTTATTAAGGTCTCAGATACCTTGACCTCTGCTAGTGAAAGACAAAATGCAGATAATCACTTGTAAAACTGGCATAATTGGCCTCAATGCAATGGCAACATGAAAGCTTCTTTTGGCACACAGAGGTAGAGGGCTTTATTAGAGTAAAATAGCATTCCTTTTGAGAAAACCAACATTTGTTTTACAAACACTGAGACTTAAAGGAAAACATAGCAGAATGATTTTAAATGGTCAGTACATACTACATTCACCCAAACTGAGTTTGGCTTTTTCAGTATTTCGTACTGATAGAATCATCAAGATCTGCAACTTCTGTTTAACTTAGCTACTTGGGTTTCTGTGTTGAGAAGTATTCATTTTGTTATTTGTGACTCATCCTTAGATTATCTTTTATTAATTTCAATTTTGAGAAAGTGATTAGGAAGGGCATATACAGGTGATGCCCCTTGTCAGTAATAAAATCCGTAAAATGCACATTTGAGGAAAATGATGTGGTCACGCTTCAGTGTTTCATGAAAACTAGTTCAATAATTTCTGATAAAGTGTCATTTTCAATTTTATTTGTAAATGATTTAACACCGGGCTGTAATTACAGGATTCTGGTAAGCCATTTGAAAATCCCTTTTCGCTGGAACTTTCATCAATTTGAATTAATTGGGTTGGAGTCCATTAAAGATCTCTATGTTAAATCTCAGCTCTTTAAAAGATATTTGCATTTAGGTGAGGAGTTTCTATATTAATTACATACAAAAATGCTCTACAATTCTATCATCAAAACCCTGCTAAAGATGAGAGCCAACATAGTAGCTCTTGGAGAATATGGTGAAACAAAATGTGTGATGTATTTTAGTGTTTGAATTTTGAACAAAGGCATTTAGGGATGCTGGAAATGGTTACATTTTTTATTTCTTTTCCTTTTTTTTTTAAGATTTTATTTATTTATTTGACAGAGAGAGAGGCAGCGAGAGAGGCAGCGAGAGAAGGAACACAAGCAGGGGGAGTGGGAGAGAAGCAGGCTTCCTGCTGAGCAGGGAGCCCAATGCGGGGCTTGATCCCAGAACACTGGGATCATGACCTGAGCTGAAGGCAGACACTTAACGACTGAGCTGCCCAGGCACCCCTGGTTACATTTTTTAACCAACTAACTTAGAAATACATGAATCCAATGAAACATAATTTGCTGCTTTCTTCTTTTCTGCTTTCTTTTCTTTCCTTTTCTTTCTTTCTTTCTTTCTTTCTTTCTTTCTTTCTTTCTTTCTTTCTTTCTTTCTTTCTTTCACTAAAAACACAGTAAATTTCAAAGAGCTACAGAGCTGTGGCAGCTCTTTGTTTTTGTAAATGCCACCAAAAGCTTCTGAATCCTTTTAGGTAAAAATGTAGCCAAGAGTTAAAAGGTTTAATATACAATCTATAGTGGAAAGATGTACATATGATCTCTTGGCACGTTAAGATAAATAGCATTTCCCTTACACAAGCTAGTAATTGCAGGAGAAAAGTACACACATGGGGTAGTTGTGTATGTGTGTGTGTGTGTGCGTGGGCACATCCGTGTGCAAGAAAGAGAGAGGAGGGGATAGGTAGGTAGGTAGGTAGGGTAAATTAGACGCATCTAGAGATGTGGCAGACTTATAGATAATCTCCCTAAAGCCTGTCTCTCTCTGGCCCTTCTCTGCTTACCCCATGTAAAGGTTGAATATGCAAGTATATACTTGCTTTCCCAGTTTCCCCTGCGGCTTGGGCATTGGAATATAAACTCATTCTGGCCAGCGGAACCTGAGGGAACGTCTTTTGTAAGGCTTCAAGAAAGTTAATTCTCCATAAATAAAGGAGACGAAAAGAATAAAACACTCTTCTTTGCTGGGTGAGGTGGTGCCTACACATGAAGCCTGGGACTTGTGGAGCCTGCTTGCAATCATAAGAAAGAAGAGAGCTGACATGGGGAGGATGACAGGACACCGAAGGAAAGTACTTGCGTGGGTCATGATGATACTGCTAGCTTAGAACCAAATCTAAAACACTACCTCTGGAAATTTTTGTGTACAAAATATTAAATGTATAAGTATTTTTAAGGTGGCCGTTCCGTTGATTATCGCAAAATCATCTTCACTGGCACAAGTGATCAGCCATCTCATGTGTATACACATGCGTATATCTGATGTGTGTGTGTGCGATGTGCATATGTATGTGTGTCTGTGTGTATGTTTTTTAGTATCACATATCTAACTTTTCCAATCATTTAGACACGTCAGAACAAGGAAAGTGAACTTGGCTGCTGTTTTTCAACTGACGATATGTTCTAGAACAATGAGGTTATTAGAAGTGGGTGGAGGCTCTCATTTTTAGGGAATTTTCCTACTTTATCATGTATGTCCAGGGCCTTCTAAAACTGTGCACTGCAATTACAGAGCCATCTCATTAAGAAAACACAGCTAAAGTTGGATTCTTCTTTCTGTGCTGTGGTTTCAAGCTGAAGTTTATTAGCATCTTCAGACAGTTTGGAGCATTATCTTTATAACTTTTAATAATATGGGATACTTAGGACTCAGGGGACCGCAGTGGGTTTCTTTGGCTCAGTTAGAATAGTTTTGTCATTTCATGTGAAACTGTTATGCATTGTATACCAGACCTATGTATAGAATACCATTTATAATTGCTTGAAAAGACAAAGTAATTCCTCTAATGTACTGATCTGAATGATACCAGAGCGCTTTTTCTGAGTGGGAAGTATACAATTGTAATAACATATAAGCTTTAAACCATTGTCGAGATGTAGTTGTTGGTGTATTTAAATAAAAATATTCTTTAAATTTTAAGCTGTCACAACCTAAAATTCCATTCAGTATTTTTGTATATTAACACTGTCTTTGGATTCTTTCCCTGACTGTTGCACTCAGTTCCACAAGGAGGATTAAAAGACTGTGACTCACTATAAACTGATAAATCCTAAAATCTTACTAACAATTTGGGACCCCTGGGTGGCTCAGTGGGTTAAGCGTCTGCCTTCAGCTCAGGTCATGTCCCAGGGTCCTGGATTGGAGCCTGGCATTGGGCTCCTTGCTCAGTGGGGAGCCTACTTCTCCCTCTGCCTGCTGCTCCCCCTTCTGTGCTCTCTCTGACAAATAAATAAATAAAGTATTTAAAAAACAAAAAATCTTACCAACAATTCAAAGCACACATTTTACTCGTAGTGACTGGGTAATTCTACCTTAATTTACAAAGGACAGTACTTTCATTCATATAAATATTGAAGATATAATAGATTCTTACTGAATTTATAGTTAGTTGGCAATTATTTATAGAAAAGCATTTGGGAGATACATTAAATCATATATATAAATCATTTGTCCAGTTTTATTACATTTTAAGAAGACGATTTTAATTTATATTGCAAGCTTGTATTAGCATATGATCTGCTACAGATGGCCTTTAGCCATCCTTATCAAGAGATAAGCATTCTCAGCTCTTGTAAATTATAGTGAATGAATATCAATCAATCTGTTTTGCCTCTTTATATAGACTATAATTCCAGACGGAAGCTTGCTGCTTATAAATCTGAATTCTTGCCAAAACAGAGATGTTGAAATTCAAATTCGTTTGGATATTATCTGTATGCAATGGATCATAGATATGTATATATTTTTTCTCTATTACTTAAATTGTAACTAAAAACTCCACAATCATCCAGTGTGTAGTTAGAGGACAGGAAACCTGATGAGGTCATAACAACAAGCAAAAACATGCTTAAAAATGTATCTCTAAGTCCAAATGTCAGTGTGAATCTTCTGGATTCAATAATCTCACAGCCATATGGAAATTAAAATATATATTTATTTTGCAAATGAGGAATGGAAAGAAATTATTTTGAACTTGGTTTAAAGGATTTTAGCCTTAATCTTTTCAGGACTGATTTATTTCTAAACTAGAATAACATTAATTTAAGCTATACCAAATGACATATGATCCTGAAACGTTTTACTAGAGGCAGGGGGAAAAAATTAAATGTATATATTAAAAATCATTAACTTTATCATTATTAAGAACTTATCCTGCTCACCAACATATTACTTGTTTTGGAATAGTGCCTAATATATAGTAAACACTCAATAAATACTTGTTGGATGAATTAACTTTGAAAATCAAACTGTCATTTCTTAAAAAAAGATTTTGTTTATTTGACAGAGAGACTGAGAGAGCACAAGCAGGGGGAACAGTAGAGGGAGAGGGAAAAGCAGTCTCCCTGCCAAGCAGGGAACCTGATGCGGGGCTCCATCCCAGGACCCTGGGATCATGACCTGACCCGAAGGCAGATGCTTGACCATCTGAGCCACCCAGGCGCCCCTGAATTGGTCATTATTTAAGATTTTGGGAGGTCATGGATAAGAGTTAGCATATTGGAAATATAGTTCATTTTCCTTTTAATCTCCCTCAGGCTATGGAAGCTAACAAACAAAGCACCAGTAGTCGTACAGTAAGGCCATGTACCTTGGGCTCTCAAACCTATTTCATTATAAGAAAGAATATCATCCATGAACAAATATACCAATATATATTCACAAATATACAAAATTACTACAATTCCAGCAATGACTGATTCTGGTATTATATCTTAGACACCTCTGAGGCTGAATTCATCTTTCCAATCAACTGAGACAATTGTTTTTCATTTCTTTTATTTTCCCTCCAATCCTAGCATTTTGTTCAATAATTATTTCAAGGCTTTATATTACATTTCGTGGATGACAAAAAGATGAATACTTTGGCTACCCTTAAGAAGTCTATAATTAAAATGAAGATAAAATGTGTGCAAAAATAGTTATAATACTCAACATCTTATGTTATTCAGGAATTGCAAATTAAAAGAATGAGATATCATTATACACTATTAGAATGACAACAATCCAAAACACTTTTTTTTTTTTTTTAAGAGAGTGAGAGAGCGCATGAGTGGGGCAGGGGAGGGGTAGCGGGAGAAGGAGAGGGAGAATCTCAAGAAGGCTCCATGCCCAGCACAGAGCCTGATGCAGACCTCGATATCAGGACCCTGAGATCATGACCTGAACCGAAACCAAGAGTCAGAAGCTTAATCAACTGAGCTACGCAGGTGTCCCAAGGAACTTTCATTCATTGTTGGTGGGAATGCAAAATGGTATGATTACTCTGGAAGTCTGGCAGGTTTTTTTATGAAACTAAACATACTCTTATGGTTCAGCAATTGTGCTCCTTGGCATTTGCCCAAAGGAATTGAAAATTTATGTCCATACAAAAACCTGCACACGGCTGGTTATAGCAGCTTTTTCAGAATTGCCAAAACTTGGAAGCAACCAAGATGTCTTTCAGTAGGCAAATGGTAAACTGTTGTACACCCGACAATGTAAGATCATTCAGTGCTGTAAAGAAATGACCTATCAAGCTATGAAATGACCTGGAGGAACCTTAAATGTGCATTACTAGGTGAAAGAAGCCAATCTGAAAAGGCTACACAATGTGTAATTCCAACAATCTGACATTCTGGAAAATGCAAAATTATGGAGATGGTGAAGGATCAGTGGTTTCTATGGCTTACAGAGGAGGAAGGGATGAATAGGTAAAGAACAAAGAGTTTTTAAGGCAGCAAAACTATTCTGTATGATACTACAACGATGGCTGTATTCATTATGTGTTTGTCAACACCCATAGAGTATATACTTGTCCAAATCCAAGAGTGAACCCTAATGTAAACTATGTCACTCTGAGTGACAGTGTAGTTTCATCAATTGTAACAAATGTACCACTCAGGTGTGGGGTGTTGATAGTGGGCAAAAACTGTGTGTTTGTGGGGGCAGGGAGTATAAGGAAAATAACTCTGTAACTTTCACTCAGTTTTGCCGTGAACCTAAAACGGCTCTAAAATATGAAGTTATTTTTTTAAAGCTATATGATAAAGGAAGGCTGGCAGTGTTCCAAAAAAAAAGCAAAATCCACATGCTTTGGGAATTTACAGAAAATAGTTATTCTGGTTTAGAAAAATTTTATGGAAGTTGTAACCATTATGTATGAATATTATTTTATTAGGAGTAGGAGTTAAATACTGCTTGCAGAGAGGAATGGCAAGGGCAAACACTGGAGGGCGTGGTACTTGTAAAGTTCTTTCTGTGGAATGACACAGAGTTTCATTGGATGGAATCCTCCACTTAGTGGAGTAATGGAAGCTAAGATTTGAAATACTTGTGTAGTTCTACAGTAAGCCAGAATGTTTTTGTGGTTTTTTGTTTTTTGTTTTGTTTTGTTTTTGATGTACTCATTCCTCATTCTACAGATAAATAAGAAGGTTTAGAGGTACGGTTGCACAGTTAGTAAGTTCTTCTAGTTCCTAGTCCAAATTTTCATTATTTTATGCTTTAGCAACTAGAGGAGATCCTTGAATGTTAAAATAAGGAGTTTAGACTTTATTCAACTGGCCATTGGTGATTTTCTTTTCTTTTCTTTTTTTATGTTGGAGAGTGGCAAAATAGGACATGATCTTAAAAACAACATAATAGAAGTGAGCAGAATGGATTATGGACAAAGCAGAGAGACTCAAACGTGGAAAATATCATCATTTTGATAGGGAAGACCTCAGTTAGGGTAGTTGCAGCGGAAATGGAAAAGGGGACTTGGCATGATTTGGGGCTTGAAGAAGCAACTTGTTATCACAGTCATTGTGCCATAGACCAATCTTGAAACACTGTGCAAAAGGAACAGGACATGGTATTAACAATTTTTTATGCAGCTTTGGATTGTATTAGCTCTTAAAATAAGCCCATATGACATTTGTAATTTAAGCATCACACAAGCATGTTTTTTAAAAGGATAAGAAGGCTTTAATATTGACAGTAGGTAAGGAAGTAAAAGACGCAGATGTTGAGCCCAGATTGCTAGTACAGAAAATGTTACAAGTGGCAGGGGAAATATGAGGCAGATGTGTATCTGATATTAGGTAGTACATAATGAATTTGTTTGGAAATATTACACTTGAAAATTTTTACCACATAAGTGAAATTTTTCTGGCAGGGAGGTAGCAATAAGAGTTAGAAATTCAGAGAAGCCAAACTGGATTGGCAAGTCGTACTTACAGAAGTTGTCTCCTTGGAGTCAAAAGGATGTTAAGGTGAGTAAAGAAAAGGACAAAAGAAATATACACATTTAAAGACTGTGGACTTTTATTGTGCATATATTAGTCCTTAGATGGTCTGGGTAGGTGCTGGTCAATGGGTGAACATCTTTGCCTTCAGGGAGCTAAGACTGGTAAGCGTATCTCAAAGCTGAATCTTTGACCTACGTTATAAACTGAACATCAAATGGTCTACAAACAGTTTGTTCCAGAGGAAAACGGATGAAACATTTGTGGAAATACATTCAATAAATATGAAATGCAAGATTCATTGTGATGTAATTATCATCAGATTACATTCTCAGTACGTTCTCAGTGATGGCTCAAGACCATTATATACTTGGCTGTTCAGGTGTCACTAGGCTTGGCTAATATTTAGTTAACAGGGAGCAGGTCAGGTTGGCTAATGTGCTTTCATGCTGTTGTTTGTATTTGTGAAATTTGCATATTTTTGTATTGAATTATATCCCAAATTCACAGAAGTGGACCAGGAAATAAAATGATTTGTTGACATATAAAAATAATGTAATTCACAATAAAGTAGACAGAATAGGAATACAAGTGTACATATGTCAGGATAAATGGATTTGCAAGTATGACTTTTCCACTAAGCAGCCCAAGAAGAAAAATTACATAGAAAATGTGATGATGAATATCTGAAAATTGGATTTTGACTGTGTATCTATTTGCCCTCTTTCCCTTGCACATTGGCAATGATGAAACTTTCTATGTATGAATAATATTCTATTGTATGGATGTGACAAATTTTGTTCATTCATTAGTTGATGGACACTTTGAGAAGTTCCTACGTTTTATTTATCATAAGTAATGTTGCTATGAACAAAATTTTCATATGTACAATTTTTTTTTGTGTGTGGATATATATATTTAGTTCTCTTGGCTATATACCCAGGAGTGGAATTGCTGGGTTATATGGCAACTCTGTTTAACTTTTTTAGGAACTGCCAAACTGTTTTCAAAGTAGCTTACCATTTAAATTTCCACAACAATGCATGAGGGTTCCAAATTCTCCACGTCCTTACCAATATATATACACACCTATATATACATATATATTTTAGGATGGAGAGGGGGGTAGAGGAAGAGGGAGAGAGAGAATCTTTAAGCAGGCTCCAGACTGGGCTTGGAGCCCAACGCAGGGCTCAATCTCACGACCCTGAGATCATGACCTGAGCCGATATCAAGAGTCAGATGCTTAACCGACCAAGCCATCCAGGTGCCCCCCCAAATTTTTTATGTTCCATTTTTTTTTATTGTAGCCATCTTAGTGGGTATGAAATAGTAATATCTTATGGCTTGCATTTCCCTAATGACTAATCTTGTTGAACATCATTTCATGTGCTTATTGGCCATATGTATATGTCTATTCACGTTCTTTGCACATTTTTTTAATTGGGCTGTCTTTTTATTGCTGAGCTGTAAGATTTCTGTATATATTCTGGAACTATACTCTTATCTGATATATTATGAGCAAATATTTTCTCCCACTCTTTGGGTTGGCGTTTTACTTCTTTTCAAAGTGTTCTTTGATGTGTAAACATTTTTAGTTTTGATAAAGTTCAACTTAGTTATTTTTTCTTGGGTTGCTTGTGCTATAGGTGTCATCTGTAAGACACTGTTGCCTAAAGCAGGGCCATAAAGCTTTGCACCTGTTTTCTTCTAACAGTGTTATAGTCTTAGTACCTACATTTAGGTTATTGATCTATTGTGAGTTAATTTTTGGATATGTTATGAGATAGGTATTTGGATCATTTCTTTTTCATGTGCATGTCCAGTTATCCTTGCGCCATTTGTTGAAGACTCTTCTTTCCCCAGTTGAATGGCTTGGCACCCTTGTCAAAAATTATTTGCCTGTAGATACATGATTTACTTATGGATATTCAATTCCACACCATTGATGTATGTCTATCTCTAAGCTCGTGCTACACTGTCTTTATTATTGTACCTTTGTAGTAAATTTTGACATTAAGAAGTGCGACTTGTCTTAGTTTAACTTTCTTTTTAGATTGGTTTAGCTTTTCTGAGTCCTTTGTGTTTCCATATGAATTTTAGGATCGACTTGCCAATTTCTTAAGAAAAAAAAAAGGCAGTTGGAAATTCGATAGAAATTGTGTTGAACATATAGATTAATTTGAGGAGTATTGCTACCTTAACAATAATGTCTTCTGGCCTAGGAACTTGGAATGTCTTTACATTTATTTGTTCTTTTATTCCTAAAAAGTATTTTTAGCTCTATTGAGGTAAACTAACATATACAATTGTAGGATATTTAAAATGTACATCTGGTTATTTGATATATGTGTACATTGTGATAGGATTCCTCCCATCTAATTAATGTCCGTCAGGTCACATATTGTGTGTGTGTGTGTGTGTGTGTGTGTGTGTGTGTGTGTGTGTGTGAAAACCTTTAAGTCCTTTTCACTTAGCAAATTCCAGTGATATGATACAGTATTATCAACTATAGTCACCATGTTTTACATGGGATCTTGAGACCTTACTCATCTTATACCTGGAAATTTGTACCCATTAACCAACTTCCTTATTTTCCCTACACCCCAGCCCCTGGCAACCACTTTTCTATTTTTCTTCTTTGTTTCTCTGAATTTGAATTTTTTTTTTAAGATTCCACATATAAATGATACCATGTAGTATTTGTCTTTCTCTGTTTGGCTTATTTCATTTAGCATAATGCCCTCCAGGTACACACACATAATATAGGTGAAAAATATTCCTCTGTGTGTGTGTGTCTTTATGCATTCTGCTGTTGCTGAAAGGTTGTTTTTATTTCTTGTCTATTGTTAAGTAATGCTGCAGTAAACCTGGGAGTGCAGGTATCTTATTTTCATTTCTCCTGCATATGCAGAAATGGGAATAGTGGATCATATGATAATTCTATTTTAATTTTTTGAGGAACATCTATATGGATTTTTCATATTGGCTGCATCAATTTACATTTCTCCTAACAGTGAACAAGGGTTCCCTTTTATCCACATCCTTGTCATCACTTGTTATTTCTTGTCTTTTTAATGGTAGCCATTCTAACAGGTGTGAAGTGATATCTCACTCTAGTTTTGATTTGCATTACCCTGATAATTAGTGATGTGGAGTACCTTTTCATGTACCTCTTGGCCATTTGGAAGTCTTCTTTGGGAAAATATCTATTCAGATCCTTTGCCCCTTTTTAAATTGGATTGTTTGGTTTTTCCTGTGAGTTGTATGAGTTCTTTGTATCTTTTGAGTATTAACCCCTTATCAGTTGTATGGTTTGCATGTATTATCTACCATTCTGCACACTGCCTTCCATTTTGTTGATAGTGTCCTTTGCTGTGCAGAAGTTTTGATGTAGACACATCTGTTTATTTTTGCTTTATTTGCCTTTGCTTTTGATGTCAAATCCAAATGCTCATTGCCGAGATTAATGTCAAGGATTTTCCCCACTTTGTTTTCTTTTAGCGGTTTTATGGTTTCATGTCTTATGTTAAAGTCTTTAATCCATTTTGAGTTGATATTTGTGTATGGTGTAAGATAGAAGTTTAAGTCTTTTTTATTTCAAAATATTTTTGGGTCGCCTTGGTGGCTCAGTTGGTTAAGCATCTGTCTTCAGCTCAGTTAAGGATCCCAGGGTCCTGGGATTAAGCCCTGCATCAGGCTCCATGCTCAGCGGGGAGTCTGCTTCCCTCTCTCCCTCTGCTCCCCCCAACCCGCCCTCTCTCTCAAATAAATAAAATCTTTAAAAAAAACAACAACAACAGTGTTTTGACGTTCCCAGTGTACAGTCATTTCTTGTTTAGTTCTGATTATTTTAATCCTTTTGATGGTATTATAAAAGGAATTGTTTTCTTAATTTCATTTTCAGATTTTTCATTGCTATTGTATAAAAACTCAACTGACTTTAATATATGGATCTGGTGTCCTGCAACTAAACTCTTTTTTACTCAATATAGATGATTTTTATTACCTCTTTTTTCCCCCCTTAATTTCCTTGGCTAGAACTTCCACTACAGTATTGAATGGAGTGACGGGAGCATATACCCTTGTCTTCCTGAGTGTAAGAGAAAATTAAGTATAATCTTAACTTGTTTTTTTCATAGATGTCCTTTATCAGTTAAGGACACTTTCTTCTATCCCTAGTTTATTGAGCTTTTTATTATTTTTTGGCCATGAAAATGTGTTGAAATTTTATCAGCTGTTTTTCCTGCATTTATTTACATAATCGTATGTTCTCCCCTTATTTTATTAATATGAGGCTTTACATTGATTAGGTTTGTATATGTGGAATCTGCTTTATCTTCCTGTGATAAAGCCCACAGGATCATGGTATTTAAGTTTTTTATATGCTGCTAGATTTGGTTTGCTCACACCACGCACAGCTCTTTATGTCTTCATGTGGGTTAGAGTTACTGTGTAGGTTCCTCTCATTTCATCCTAAAGGACTCTCTTCAGTTTTTCTTTTAGGTTAGATATGCTAGGAGCAAATTCTTTGAGTTTTGGTTTATCTAAGAACGTTTTAATATCTTCACTTTTTGAAGGATAGTTTTGCTGGGTATAGATTCTGGTTGACAGTTGTTTTTCTCTTTAGCGCTTTGAATATGGTTTTTGGCCTTCCTGCTTTATGGCCACTGCTTCTGCGCCTCCCTGGTTTCTGATTAGAAATCAACTCTCTCTTACTGAGGATCTCTATGCATGATGAGTTGCTCCTTTTTGCTTTCAGTATTCTCTCTCTCTCTCTGTCTTTGCTGCCGGTAGTTTGATGAGGTACCCTAGTGTCTTAGTCTGCTTGCGCTGTCACGACTAAATACCATAGACTTTCTGGCTTCAACAACAACAACAACAACACAATTATTTTCCCAGTGTTCTGGAGGCTAAAATTCCAAGGTCAGGGTACTAGTATAGTCAGTTTCTAGTGAGAATTCCCTTCCTAGCTTGTAGATGGCCACCTTCTTGCATGGTGGGAAAAGGGAGCACAAGTTCTCTAATGTCTCTTCTTATGAAAGCACTAATCACATCACAATGTTCCCACCCTCATGACCTCATTTTATTCTAATTACCTTTCAAAGGCCCCATCTCCAAATACCATCACAGGGGTATTAGAGCTTTAGCATATGAATTTGGGGCAGGCACAGTTCAGATCCACTAGGTGTGGATCTATCTGAATTTAACTTATTTGGAGTTCATTGAAATCTCTGAATACATATTCATTTTCTTCATCAAATTTGCAAAGTTTTTTTCCCGTTATTTCTTCAAATATTCTTTGTGCCCTTTTCTCACTTCTCTCAATCTGGGATTCCCATTATGCTTTTGTTTGTATGCCTGATGATGTCCCACAGGTCTCTAAGATTTTGTTTATTTTTCTTATTTTTTTTACTCTGCTCCTCAGAATGGATAATTTCATCAACTTTATGTTCATGTTCATGGATTCTTTTTCTCTGGCTTCTCAAATAGCTTCTGTCTTTTCTTCTGCTTTCTTCTGTTGAACTCCTCTACTTATTGTTCATTTCAGTGATTCTACTTTTCAAACCCAAAATTTCATTTTTCCATTCTTAAAAAAATTTTTGGTCTCATTATTGATAGTTCCAACTTGGTGTGACATTATTCTAATATTTTTCTTTGGTTCTTCATACATGATTTTCTTTAGCTCTTTGTAAATATTTTAAAAAGCTGATTTAAAGGTTTATTATTTTCTAGTTTTCTGAGTTTCATCTGAGATAGTTTCTGTTGATTCCTTTATTCTTCTGTATGGGTGATATTTTCTTGTTTCTTTGAATGTCAATTTCAATTTCTTAATGAAAAATGAACATTTAAAATAACATTGTATTGGAATTCTGGAAAAGAGATTCTCTTCTCTTTCTGGGGCTTGTTGATGCTAATTGTAGTTATAGATGCTTTTTGTTTAGTGGATTTTTAAAATTAATTCTGTAAAGTCTATGTTGTTTGTCTTCTGCAGCCACTAAAGTCTTTTCTCAGCCTAATAATCTAATGATAAAACAATGATTCCCTTAAATTCCTAGAACCAGTATTTGCTAAGGGCTCTCTGTGTTAAGGCAAACCTTTTGACACTCAGCCAGTCTGCTTACAACTCTTCCCTAGCCTTTATTTCCTGCCTGTGCAGAGTCTTGAGGTCAGTTAGAGGTGAGACCTGAGGGCCTTTTTAGACCTTCTTTGAGTGTGCATATGCCTCTATGCATGAGTGTGTTTTAGATTCCTAGGGAATATGTTAGAGCCTTTCCAAACCATATGGACATCTTATTCCCTAGTTTTTACTTTTACGCTTTTGGTTAGTCTATTGTTCGACTCAAATGTTACTCACTGTCGTAGGCAGCTGTGAAGATAAAACATTTTCCGGTACTTGTTTTCCATAAATGTTCCTGACGTGAAGGCTTTTCACAGTGGGTCAGTTCCAAGTCAGGTCAACTTCAGACAGCTTGTTAAGCGGGGTCTTCCAGGGAACCACCTGACAGGTAAAATAATGTGACTGTTCTTTGGGACTGAAGCTTTGAAAAAGCTCCGGTTCCATTCTCTTACTTCTGGTGACTAACAGGCTACTCTAATAATATGGGCTGTTACTTTTCTAGGCTACGGCAGAGTACCACATTAGGAAATGGAACTACAGCAAGTTAAAACACCATAAATTTGCCTCGTCTTTTCAATATTTAGCCCTTTTTCTTTAGTAAATTCTTGCTGGGTTTTGTAAGGCTTTGATGAGTTTTCAATGTTTTGGAAAAGTAGATTCTGACAGTTTTGCCCGTTCTTTCATGACTTTTAGGAAGAGCAGATTTTTGGAGGTTCTTATTCTGCCATTATAGTTTTGATGTGTCACTTCTGTATGCTGAATTTAAATAGTGAAGTTTAAGCTCCCTGCCAAAATTTTTGGTTATTGGGCTGGAACTTTAGTTCAGGATCACTCTAAAGGGGCAAGCAAGCTAGCAGGACACTACTCACTGAATAATGGAAGGAATTTTCCAAGCATCATTCACTCCTCATTGCTACATGGTGTTGTACCATTCCATTGCTCACGTTCACTCGGTGGGGTCATGTGTTTCTAAAGGATTTTTAAACTTTAGTTAATAAAAAGTATTAATTGATGATTAAATTCAGAAATAAGGAAGTAGTGAACAAGTATTATGATTGAAGTTAAAATAAATATTACCATTCACATTGGGCTATCACATATCATCATAAAATCCATGTTGAGAGGGATACTCTTCCTTAGTAAAAGCACATTCAGACAACACGTGGCACTGTTAATATTTGATTTTGCTACATCTGCAACATCTGTGGGCATGACAAAGATTTGCCATTCAGGAATTCATATAATACTTTAAAGACAGATAAAGACGTGTAGAGTCCCTGAGCAGGTTTGTAGTTTGGTGTCCCTTAAACATATATTCTTTAAATATTTTTTCAGCATTTGTTTGGTGGATATGGAGAGAAACTACATTTACAAAATGTTTACTTCTTCATTTTCACAACAAAGACTTCTTAAAATAACATTTTAACTGATTTTGAAGTATGATGATTTTTTATTTTAATTAGCTTTTAAAACTGGATAATTCAAAACTATATTAGTATTAGATTAATATTAATTAATATATTGATGTCATTATCCAAAAATATTTCACTCATTTTTAGTTATAATGCTGGGTGGTGACACAGAACAGATATACCTTAATAATTTCATATATGTAACAGAACCTCACTTAGGTTGCCAGAAGTGTATTTTGTAATAACTTGATTATGTGTATATGTTTTTATAAATCTGTATATGCATATATAGTGTGTATATACATATACAAAAACATATACATACAAATATATATTCATAATATAAAATTCTAGGTTAGAAATTATCAGAATTTTACATGAAATATTTGTCTCAAGAAGTGCCTTATCCAGATTGAAACAGAAAAGACATGACTTGAAATAACATCAGAACAATAATAAAGTAATGCGTTAGTTAAAGAAATGACAGGTGATACTATATTCTTAAACTCATCAACAAACTGAGGCCTTTGATTCTGGAGGGAAGATCAGGGTTGAGAGTAGCATGATAAAATGCAGTTTGGATGACTAATAACTCTTGAGTATTTTCTATCTTGTAAGATGCTATGAAACTCCATTCTTTTTATAAATCCTACCTAAATTGTATTGATGACACGATGTCTGACAGAGAAAACCTATATGGTTTTGATATGTTTACAATAATTAATTCACTACATGGCATTGATATTTCCCCTTAAGGGCTTACCTGGTGCCTGAATCAGTAACCTGTTTAGATGTTTAAAACTGGATAAATAGAATAGGGCATTAGCTGAAAATGTAGCAAGAATAATAACCATTTTTGTTGCTACAGGGATGACAGGCTTTATCTTCAGTGGTTGTTGACAGTTTATGGACTATAGATGAACAATTTTGGAATTTTTCTTTTAATATTTAGTATGTAGATTACACATTTTTCATGAAATTTGTAATTGACAAAAGTTAATTTTACTCTGATATTTTCCTAGTGAAGTTATTTGATTTTTCCCCGAGTACTTAAAAATAGCTTGAAATGTTAGAAAAATACAAAGCCTGTCTTCTTTTATTTAACAAAAATATTTGAGCACAGTGGTAGAATAATGGCCTCCAAGAGATGTCCACATCCTGATCTCCGGAATCTGTGAATATGTTACCATGACAAAAGGAACTTTTTGAAGGTGTGATTAAAGATCACAAGATAGGAAGATTATCCTGGAATTTCCGGGTGGGCCCAATTAATCCCAAGCATCTTTATAAGAGGGAGACAGAAGGACTAGAGGTAAAGGAGATTGAGGACAGAGCAGAGGTTGGAGTGAGCATTTTGAAGACGGAAGAAGAGACCATGAGCCCAGGAAGGCAGGTGGCCTCTAAAAGCTGGAGAAGGCAAAGAAATGATTCTCCCTTAGAGCTTCCAGGTGGAATTTGAAGAAATTGTGGGTGGGGTGAAGTGAAGGAAGCAGCACCTACAAAGGCTAAGAAGAAAAGGAGGAAATTGATTAAGAATTGGAAAAAGAATGGCATGGCTAGAGGGTAGAATAAGACAGGGAGACTGGTGAAAGACAGTGTTAAAGAATTTCTAGGGCCAAACCGTGACTGTTTTGGCAGTTCATATTAGTATGTATTTCAGTTAGGTGTGTCTTAAGTATAAAGCGTAGTTAAATGTTATCCTTTTTCCTGTTCAAGAAGTTTCCTTTAATTCCTACTTTTCTGAGAATTTTTATTAGGAATGGATGTTGGATTTTTCAGGTGCCTTTTCTGTGTTGTTGGGCTGAGCGTACGTTTTTTTAGTTTGTTGGTATGGTGGATGACATTGATTTTGTAGCATTAAACCAACCTTGCATTCCCATCTCCCACAGTGTTGACATGGTATATCTTTTTCCATCCTTTACTTGAAACTATTTGTGCCTCTAAGTATGAAGTGCATTTCTTATAAGTAGCATATAATTTGTTCTTGCTTTTTTAATCCATATCTGCCTTTCAATTAGAAACACCAAAACATTTATATTTAATTTGGTTAGGGTTAAGTTTATCATCATGCTGTTTATTTTCTGTTTGTCCGATCTGTTCTTTGTTTTTTTTAAACCCTTTTTCTGCATTTTTGAAGTAATTACATATTAGCAGTTACATATTGCTTTAGTGTTTATAGTGTACATCTTTAACTTACCAAGTCTACATTCAAGAATTATACCACTTCTATAGTTCAAGAAGCTAATAATAGTATACTCTCAGTTTCTTCTCCTGACTTTTATACTGTCGTTATATATTTTCCCTACAGATATATGATAAATCTCATGATACATTATTATTTTGTTCAGATATCAATGATTTGTAAATATATTTACATAGTAAGAAAAATATTCTAATATATTTACCCATGTCATTACCATTTGTGTTGCTCTTTTTTCCATTTTAAAGATCCATGTTTCCATGTGGTATCATTTCCTTCTGCCTGAAAGACATTTCTGCCTGGAGGATAGTAACATCTCTTGTAGTATGGGTCTATTAGTAATGAAATCTTTTGGCTTTGTATGTCAGACAATATACTTAGCCTTCATTTAAAAAGATATTATGATTATACAGGTCTATAGATTTTAACATCTCATTTTAAAAAAAGATTTATTTATGTATTTTAGAGAGAGTGAGCAGGGGGAGGAGTAAAGAAGGAGGGAGAGGGAGAAAGAATCTCAAGCAGTCTCCCTGCTGAGTGCAGAGCCCAATTCGGGGCTGGATGCCAGGACACTGAGATCATGACCTTAGCCACAATCAAGAGTCAGAGTTTTAACCAACTGAGCCACCCAGGTGCCCCAACATCTCATTTTTTATTTTCTATTTACCTTGCTCTTTTTAAATGCTCTCTTTCCTACTACCTTGACATTTTATTTTTTTTACTCACCTTTCCCTTTTACTGATTCGGAATTTGTACACTAGATTTATCTTAGTTACTGCCATTTACATTTGACCATGTGTAATTATTAAATTCTACCTCCAGACCTTCCTGCCTACCATCTTGGACATGAATTACAATCTTTTGTTATCAAGGGTTTGGTAATTAGAGTCTTTTTTCTCTCGAACCCAGCATGTAGATGATATTACTGTTCTTCTTTTATATAATTATTTAATTTACATATTACATATATAATAATATGTATTATCACTCATCTTCGAATTCTCTAGTTTCTTTTCATGTTTCTTATTCCAGTCTGTTAGGCTTTTACTCTGGAGACATATTTTCTTCCTTGAAATTAGTGCTTCAGAAGTTGCTTTAAAGTTCTGTGGGTGGTTAAGTTTCTTAATTTTCCAGTTGAAAATATTTTTATTTAGCCCTGTTATTTTAACTTTTTAAATCCTTTTTAAAAAGTTCTTTTTATTTTCCATATTACATCATACCATCCTGTTGAGAAATGTGCTGTCACTCCTATTGTCCTTTCTTTGTAGATGATCTCTTTTTTGAAGGTGTTTAAGTCTTTCTCTTTCAATAGTGTTCTACAGATTCACTCTAATGTACCTAAGTGGAGATGTAAAATAATTAGGCTTGGGCACCTGGGTGGCTCAGTGTGTTAAGCACCTGCCTTTGGCTCAGGTCATGATCCCAGGGTCCTGGAATTGAGTCCAGCATCTGGCTCCCTGCTAAGCGGGGAGTCTGCTTCTCCCTCTGCCCCTCCCCCTGCTCATACTCTCTCTCTCTTGCAAAAATAAATAAAATCTTTAAAAAATAAAAATAATTAGGCTTTCTAATATATAGTCCTGAATTTCTGAGTCAATGACTTTTACCAGTTGTGGAAAATCCTATTATTTCCTTAAATTAGAGGGAAAGAAATGATATAAAAGTGACTGGACATACCTAGAAAATATTTTTTTAAGTGAAAAACAACAAATGTAGAAAGTAGGAACTCAAAGGTTTCTATAGAAATTTTGATAACATTGAAAAGAGTTGGTGAACTAAAATCTGGATGTGAAGATACTGCCCCAAATGCAGTCTTTTTTTTTTTTTTTTTAATCATTCCTTTCCCTCTAATTCCTTGCACTCACACATCAGCTTTATTTATCCTACCTTGCCAGAATCCAAGATTTAGTTTCTTCCTCTGGCTCCCTCCAGCCCCCAGAAGCTGTAGGTTCCTGGTATAGGCAGTTGCCTCCAGACAAGCCTAAGATTTAGTCTGCTGTTATAACTTACTTCTCTGATTTCATTTTGCCATTTCTTTTAAATTTTTATTTTTGGGTCCTTGGGGGCTTCTCATACTTAAGTATATGTTCAATAATATATTTAAAATGTGTATACATATGAGGGAGAGAGAGAGAATAAGTTGGCTCAGATTATCATTTTATAAAGATACTTTAGGATACTCTGATATCTGATACTCTGTAGATGTCAAAAATGAAACCAATAGAACAAGTAGTAAATTGAATAAGTAATCCCAGCAAGAGATACAGGCAAGTGTCAGCAGATTTGAGAATGTTTTAATAGTTATGCTTAGTAATTGGATATGTGGGAGGTGTAAGAAATCCAAGATGACTTATTTCAAAGCTTCACAGCACTTTATATACAACTATTCCATTGCTGTTCTGTAACTGCTTGATTGTTACAAATTTATAAGCTTTAGTTAATATTGTTCTGTTTCTTTAGTGGGTATTATTTTAGTTCTAGATTTTATTATCAGCTCAAGTTTAAATGATGTACCTCTGATATTGGGACTGTGGGGAAATGAACGTAGACAAATTTTTGTGTAATCTACTTTCTGTTAAAAGACCAACATCTTTCAATTCCTCCCTGCTTGTCTATGGCAGAATCTGTTTACTTCAAATCTAGGTACAAGGTCCTTCAGCTGGCATATCCTGTTGAAGTGGGAATTATAAGGTGGCTATTTTTATGTTGTTTTTTTTTATTGTTTTATTAATATCTTTCTGTCAAACACTTTAACTCCAACTTATGAATTAGTCGGTACCTACTGGCCCAGGTAAGCTATAATATGGTTATATTCTGTTAGATCAGTGGATAAAAACCGTCAGCTTTCTATCATACGATGTTTTGGAGGTTTGACAGTCTTATAATAAGGTTAATGAATATTTTAAATGTAACCATTTCTTCTAATATAACATTGTTTAGTGAGTAAGATAGAGATGTACATACAAGTTTCTATGGCTCTGTATTCTGTGTTAAGAATCTCTGAAACATTCCCAACTCTTGGAAAGGCATATTTTGAAAATTTTCATTCAGTTGGCTTTTTTTTCCTAGAAAGATTTTAGACACTGAAAAAATATAGCATTGTTTGTCACAACTAACAGATTGAAATAAACTTAGCCTTTTAAAAGTGTAGGCATTTATCAATTTAAAAATATATAATAATTATTATTATTCAATTAATAACTGCTTATTATAGATTTCTTGAAAAGTAAAAAAAAGCAAAAGAAAGAAAAAAACCTTCTGGTTCTATTATCTAGAGACATCTACAAAATTACATATTGAGTATATGATATGTGTTTCTTTAAAATCATTTCTTTATATACTTCTTTTTCCAGTGGCCTCAATTGTAGTGTGCACTAATGTTAAATGATCAGATAATTATCCATTTTGAAAGCTTTAGTTAGCAGCTCTGTGTTATATTCTATATTTTAATGCCAAATATATATTGTACCTTGAGAAAATGGAACAATACTTGAATATGCAAAGATTGAGACCTAGCTGAAAGCATGCCAGTCCTGCTGAGAGCTAATCATACCATGTGAAATAATAGAGTGAGCAGCTAGGCCTTTTCAAATGGCAAAAGAAGCAGTCCAGAAGGCCAAAAGCTTTTCTATTTGCTTCCCATTCATTTAAACCTCTACCGTTTGACCATGTGGTACTCTGATCATGAGCCTTCTTCTGTGAGATCCTGGTGACATAAATGTGGACATGAGTCCACATACATTCTATGACTTACATACAGATCTATCTCCCAACTGAAATATGCATTTGCCTTCAATCAGTGTGGACAAAAAAGGAGCTAATTTGGCACTTGAGGGCATGGATAAAATCCTCAGGGAGATAAACACATTTCTGCCATTATAGAAATAGTTTGACAGTTTGGGAGATGATTAAAGATACCTTGTCGTCATTAATCTCCTACTCACTGTATCACATTTAAAGTAAACTTCTTTATAAAAATCGTCTTTGGATAACTGCCTTATAATATTGAGTATTTCATCGCAAAGATACCAGAACATACCTGAATTAACAATCAGGTAACACTTCGGTTTGCATTTTAAGGCATATGTCTAATCTCAGAACTCTAATTGAAAAGGCATATATCTAATCTCAAAGTTCTAATTGAAAATTCTTCTATGTTTTAGTATAAAATTTATTATCCAAATATATATACATATATACATATCTTTGCCCTAAGTGCTAAGTAACCAATAATTATTGAATGATACACTGGTTCATCAAGCATCTCCAGAAATGTTTGGAAAAGTCAATGATACAATGTATATTCAGCAACACATGTATTGCTTTCAAATTTATTTTCAAATTTTGTGGATTTTATTTAAAAGGTGATACTAAAAGCTTCTATTATGAAAAGCCCTGGTTATAGCAATAAAATATTATTGCTCAAGAAGAGAACAGGTCCACATTGTAAGATATAGAAAACTGTCCTGAAAATTTTGAAATCAAGGCAACAGTCCCCGTTAACTTAGCTGCCAGAAGAGACATCCTTTTCCACCAGTGATCATTTTGCTCCAGTAAATGAACACATGATTCAGTTCCTTTAGGCTCTGGGCAAACATCAGTTTCTGTATGCAATTTTGAATCATCAGTCGCGGGTGCCTCTGATGAACACTTTACCTGGCTGGGGGTGGGAGCACTTCGCCTGCTGACAACGCCTCCTTCCCACACCCCTCTCCCGCGAGAGGCCCGGGCAAGCGGAGCTGCAGACCCTGGGAGAAGGCTGGGGTCCTCTGGGGCCCCTGGCTGCACTGACCACCTGCCGCTGAGTGGCTCTGAGGGACTCTACCCTTCGCTCCTCCAAAGCCAGGGAAGGACAGGAAAAAAGAGCGAGGACTCGGTGTCCTAGTCTTGGACATAAACCTCAGTGGGCGTGAAGGGCGGGCGTCGGGCGTCGCGAGGGGGCCAGGAAGTGGAGGGAGTGGGGGCAGACGGCCCGCAGCCAGCGGGAGCGCCTCCCCGGAAGGCGCCTCGGCCCTAGCTTGGGTGTGGGGCTGGCTTGGGGTGGGGCAAGCTTCTTGGGGCTCTCGGACCTTTGGAAGGTGGCGCAATCCTAGCGCCTCGGCCGGGGAGGAGAGAGCAGATGCCTCTCCAAGGTGCCTGGAGGGCGGAGCGGTTGAGCCTCCTCTCCGTCGGCTGTCGGGTCCGGGCCGGGTCTCCGGCACCCCCGTCGCCTACTTCTTCCATGGGCAACTTTGGACCCAGCCGGTCTAAACGAGTTCTCAGATCTCCTCCAGCCCTCACGCTCCTCCGGACCCCGTGGGCAGGGAACGCCCGAGGGAAAAGGGCCGTGGCCTTCCTTCCCCCGCCGTTGCCCAGGCAACAGTGCAGTCGGCGGCGGACGCTGCGGAGGCTGGAGCGCCGAGCGTGTGTGGTTGGAGGACCAGCCGGGAGCCCGCGCGAGGTCGGGGGAGGCGCGGCGGGCGCGGGGCGGCTGGAGGGCGCCTTTCTCACCTCCACTCCTCCAGCGTTGCCATGGAAACTGCCGGGGCAGCCTCACCTGTGCTGGCTGCTACAGGCGCCTCCGCCTTACAAGCAGCAGCTCCCGGAGCCCTCCTCTGCCCCAGCGCCCTCTTCCAGGAACTCTAACCCAGCACCTGCCACCCTCGCCTCCCACAAACAGGAAATGAGAGGGCAGACTTCCACAATTCCGCCGGGGTGCCTCTGCCACGCCTTTCTTTATTCGGCTTCCCACCCAGAATTTTCTAAATCTCAGTGTTTTCCATTATGAACGGTCTGGAAGATGAAAAGTGACTCCCTTTGTACTATGTCTGCCACACACCTCTTCTGTTGACAAACAGCTTATTCCGCATAACACTGTCCTGGACAAAAGTCTAATTATCAACAGAAAGAGATTTTTTAAAAATTGTTTTTAAATTACAGTAGATACGTGAAATTCCTACTTTTCATTTACAGTATATGGATAATATAGGAATATCCTTTTGCTGAAATTAACCACTTTTTGACAAATGAGTGGAATGATTATGTGTCAGAATATCTGGGGACGTAATAGAGAAAGACTGAGCCTCTTCCTTGACCCCTCCCCCCCCCCCCCAGTCTGTATGCCAATCCAGTGCTAAAATGTCTCGTTTCTGGGCTCCATTCCATCCACGTATGAGATCAGTTTTTGGCTTTGTGGGGGGAGAGGGGGTATTTTAGCATGGATCTGACTTTGAACTGGGGTGGGAGGTAAATTAAATACCCTAGAATATTTACACTGAGTTTAGGTTCAAGATTTAGTGCATGGCTGCATCTCTGCTGACTACCGACATGAATGCGCTTAGCAAGAAGGACTCTTCCCTGGTTAGAGCGAGCTGAGGCATCTGTGATCTTGAATTGCCAACCATACCCTGGCAGGCTCTGTGAACTGCTGTTGGGCTCAACCCCTTGCTTCTCAAATTTCTTTTCTATTTAATGTGTATATGGTACAGCTTTCATTCTCTGAAAGCACCCTGGTAGCTTTTGCTACTGATAATCATGAGTTTCCTTACATAGTTCTGCAATTTTGAATAGACTAGCCTTTTCAACTGACTTTAATACTACCTCTTTAGAAAATTCCAACAATGCAGGATAACTATTTCTTCCCCAAAGCTGATAGGTGAAGTACTTAATAATTTAGTTTTGTCACACTTTCTGTGTCATGGGGTTTTCAAAGCCACTAAAAAAGATTTTTATATAGTCCAAGCCCTAGGTAAAGCTATGAATTTGAAACACGTTTGTCTTTAATGTCCTAATCTACTTGGTTGCAGCCTCTCCCAGAGGCCACCAGGGTTTCCTAAACACCAATCCTGAATCGCCTCTTTCATTTGTCATCCTAATTAACTTCTCCTAAGAATTTGACCCTCTTGATTTAACCTCTCATCTTCCCGGAAAATCTATCCCCATCTTCTCCTGGCACTTCTCTTATCTCTTTGAAGGCTTTTCCTCATGCTTTTCGTTTGTCCTTTTTTTTTTTTTTTTTTTAAAGATTTTATTTACCTGCGAGAGAGAGAGAGAGAGCAGAAGCATGGGGTGGGGGAGAGGGAAAGAGGGGAGAGAGGGGTGGTCAGAGGGAGAAGCAGACTCCCCGCTGAGCAGGGAGCCTGATGGGGGCAGGGCTCCATCCTGGACTCCAGGATCATGACCTGAGCCGAAAGCTTCTGCTTAACCAACTGAGCCACCCAGGTGCCCCTGTTCTCTTTCTTCTTTTATATTGCCTGTTCGTCTTCTGCTTTATCCATTTGGCTTATTTTCCTGGGCCTTCTCTTTCACATCCATAGCTTCATCTACCCTGTTATTCTTGTGTTTTCCAAATCTAAGTTATCTTGTCCAGACTCTTCTCTGAACGCCAGACCTACCTACTTCGTGTACATTTCTTCTGGTCTTTCCTTCAGGCATCTCAAAGTTGACCTCTCCCTCATTGAACTATGTTCCCTTTCAAAACTTGCTTCTCCTACTGTATTTCATATATCAGTTAATGACATTACTATCTTCCCAGTTACCCAAGATAAGAAACATGGAGCCATTTATTGATTCTTGCATTTATCTCATCAGATTTCTTATTGGTATCTAGCATGTGCCAGGCACACTGTCATGAAGGTTAATTCTGGTGGGAAAGATAGATTACTACATTTATGACTAAGTAATAAAATTACAGCTTTTTACAAAGTTTGCTACAGAAGTAACTAGGGTGCTGATGATAAAGAAAAGTTCTTGTGTTGAGACGAGGATGAGAAGAAGCCAAACATTTAATTGCTGGAGAAAGAACAGATCAGGCAGAGAGAATAGCAGTCCCCAAGATCCTGTGGTAGAGAAGGGCTTCTTGTATTCAAGGAATTGACATAAAAATCAATGTGCATGGTGAGAAGGAAAGTGGGGAGCAGGGTGAGGGTGGAAAGGGAAGTAGGGGTCAGATTTTGTAGGATTTGGTGGGCCCTAATAAGGGGTTTTATTCTGTGTGCAGTGGGAAGCCATGGAATGTTTTTTAAGAAGAGTGGTCTGAGCTGTTTTATAATTTCAAAAGATCGTTCTGACTGTGGGATGGAGAATGAATTAGAGGAGGAGACAGTTTAGAGATGGAGAGGAAATTAAAGGCTATAGAAGTGTTAGTGATTAGACTATTAGTGATAACAGGGCACTGGGTGGAAATGGAGAGGGAGATAAGTGAACTGATAGGAAGTATTTTCAATAGTCTTTGTTACTCAGATTGGGTCTCAATTTCATTTCTGTCCTTAGGGTACACCATGCCCTATGGGACTTTCCACAACCAGATACGTAATTACTACTAAATCCTAATTGTTATGATTCTTATTCTTTTATGGCCTTAACTGTCAATGATACACGATCGCTGGCAAGGAGAATGTAGAGCACAATAGACAAGAAAGAAACTCTAGAGTCAAGCTGCCTTGGTTCATGTCCAAGGTCCATGACTTACTAGCTCTGTCACTTTGAGCAAATTGCTTAAACGTTCTGCTATAGAATAGTACTAATAGTGTCATATTTATTTTCAGGACTTTACACGGATCAAGTCATGCATATAATATCCAGTGTATGTAAGTGCTCAATGTTCGATGAGGATGTTGGCACTGATGATAATGATAGAGGACTTGATATCTCATTTGAATAAGGGTTTTTATGAAATCACTTGAGGGAAGCTCTGCAGGCTTTACTTCTAACTTAGTTGTAAGTGGGTTAAGAACCAAGGAAGGAAGGACATTATGGCTAGTCTTGAGGTCAGGAGGAAGTGGGGACTGTTTTGACAATCTTAAGGTTGCTACTCCTCAAATATCCCTTCTTGGGGAAATTCTCCTTGAGAGTTTTCTGTTCCTTTCTGATTTTTTAAAAAATATTACTTTCCTTAAGCCTATGTTTTGTCATTTTATTTTTCCTTGAGTGATTTGAAAAGAAAGTGAATATGGAATTGTTAATCATGACAAGAATGATAAAAAGCCTCTAAGTTGGGAGAAATTGGACCTTGCTGCTACTTGGTATGATCATTATAGTAAAAACTAATTCCAAAGTAAGCACTCTTCAGTAATTCATAACTTTCATTTTCCTAAGTTCCCATCCACCAATATTGACTGCGTTTTATCAAGTATTCACTGTCCTTCATAAATGGCCCATATCCCATATTTCCTTAATCAGTTATCAAGTCTTCTCAGTATTGAATAGATGAATCAATCCTTTATAAAGTATCTCTCTCGTCTTTTTCCTTTCTTTTTATTATTGTCGCCCTCTGTCTAAACTAGGCTCTCGTTACATATATACATACATTATCAGGAAATATATACATTATTCTTTTAACATTTCTCTGCTTGACTCTTTCATATTCATGGCAGATGAATTTTCTCAAAACATGGAACTATTCTTGCCACTTTCTCATTCAAAAAATTCAAAAGCTGTTCAGTGAGAAGAAAGTTACAAACTGGCAGAGTATTCATATTCAAGCTATAGAGCTCCTATAAGTTAGAAAGACCACCCATAAAAAATTGGTAAGCATTTAGGAGAAATACTCAACAAAAGTAGTTCTCCAGATGACTAAATAAATATAAGAAAGGGCCTTCAACCTCAATAGTCATCAGACAAATGAAAATTAAAAGTACTAAGTAGTCAGCAGACAAATGCCAATCACAATTGCCAGAATGGCTACAATGAAAAAGAATGACGTTCCCATGTGTTGGTGAGAATGTAGAGCAAATAAACTACTCCTATACTGCCAAGGGAACAATACATGATACAGCTACTCGGGAACAATTATTTAGCATGATCTGCAAAGTTGAACATAAGTGTACTCTATGAGGCAATTCTACTCTGGTATATAGCCAAAACAAAGGAGTAATGGGTGCACCAAAAAACACAAGGGAAACTGTTATAGCAGAATTATTTTTAAAAGCTGAAAACTGGAAACAACTCTAATGTTTATCTTGAAAACAATGTTAAATAAATGATGGCATGTTTCGGAGAAAGGGGATCCCTGTCACTGTTGGTGGGAATGCCAGCTGGTGCAGCCACTCTGGAAAACTGTATGGAGGTTCCTCAAAAAGTTGAAAATAGAGGTACTCTATAACCCAGCAATTGCACTACTAGGTATTTACTCCAAAGATACAAATCTAATGATCCGAAGGGGCACATGCATCCCCAATGTTTATAGCAGCAATGTCCACAATAGCCAAACTGTGGAAAGAGCCCAGATGTCCATTGACAGATGAATGGATAAAGAAGATATGGTGTGTGTGTATACACACACACACACACACACACACACACACACACACAGGAATATTACTCAACTCAGCCATAAAAATGAAATCTTGCCATTTTCAACAATGTGGGTGGAACTAGAGGGTATTATGCTAAGTGAAATAAGTCAATCAGAGAAAGACAATTATCATATGATTTCATCCATGTGTGGAATTTAAGAAACACAACAGAGGACCATAGGGGAAGGGAGGGAAAAAATGAAACAAGATGAAATCAGAGAGGGAGACAAACCCTAAGAGACGCTCAACCATAGGAAACAAAATGAGGGTTGTGAAGGGGAGTGGAGGGTTAAGGGATGGGGTAACTTGGTGATGGACATTAAGGAGAACACGGGATGTATTGACCACTGGGTGTTGTATAAGACTGAGGAATCATTGAACTCTACCTCTGAAACTAGTAATATTACTATATATTAATTAGTTGAATTTAAATAAAAAATTATGGCATGTTCTATAATGGAATACTGTGCAGCAGTAAAAACATTAAAAACTCCTGCTACGTACTACATATATGAATCCCACAAACATAATGGCATGACAAGATAGGTAACACGAATCTACATAGAGAAGTTAGGTAGTGGTTATCTTCAGGGAGGTGAGTAAGGTTAGCAATTGGGAAGGGCATGAAAATGCTGGTGAGAGAGCTGAAACTTAAATTTCTTGAGTGATTCTGACATGGGTACGTTGTATAAATTTAGCAGGCTGTACATTTATGATATGCGCATTTTGACTGTATGCTCTATTTCAATAAAAATACTTATTTTTAAAAAGACTTCTCATTAACTACCGTATTAGGTCACTCTCCAGATGGACATTCAAGTCTCCCCCAGTTGGACCTTATTCAACTACTTTTCCAGTTGTTTCCTTGTAACATGTTGGCACATGTCCTGTTTCTGTCAGGTCTGACTAGTAAATGAGGCAGAGGCTTCCACTTTCTCATATTCACTGTTTTTTTTTTTTCCTTTTTAAAAATAGAACCATCTGAGTTTCAGCAGGACACGTGACTGCCTTTGACCAATTTGCTGACTACATTTTCTAGCTTTTTTTGCCTGTGGATGTGGTCCTGCGATTAAGTTTGGACCAAAGCTGCATGAGCACACATGATATGTGCAACTTGTTTCTTATACTTTATCTTTCACTTTTACTTCTGGCTGGGAACTAGTGAAGTTTAGAGAATCCTTGGCAGTCACCTGTTTCTGATGGCAGAACCACTGTGCTGGCCAGTCCACTGGACCGTTAGATGGGAGGGAAATGCATTCCTATTTATTTAAGTTATAATATTTTGAGATCTCTTTATTAGAATATAGTCTCTCTTAGCAGACCTAATATTTTATAAAAACTGTGTTTCATATGTGCCTCTGCATTTAGTGAGGCTAGTTTTTCCAGAGATGCTCTGACCTGAGGTTTCTTCTACTGAAAGGATCTCCAGGCTGCGCTGTATTCATTATCTGTTTCCTTGCAGAGCATCCCATGGCCTATGTACATGACCATGGGAGAATGTATTAATTTATCTGAGCCCCAAATGCCCCCCTGTGAAATGAGAATGATATATGACTATTATGAAATTCAAAGGTATAATATATGTGAAGTGTTTAGCACAGTCTGGGATACATATAAAGCCCTCAACAAGTATAAGCTTATTTTCACATAATAGTTTTAATATACGTCATGACATTATAGAATTAAGCAAAGGCATAGCATCAAAGATCAACGTGTGTTGGAGGTAGATAACCAAGTTAAGGGTATTTTAAAATGAGTTCATCTTGCTTTATGATTCCAGGCCTTCTAGAAATTTTTGATTATTGCATAAATATTGGAAGTAGTGCAATAGTGGAACTGTAACTAAACATTTCTACTCCTAGTTATATGTCCAAAAAAATAAGCGAATGGGTATACTGAAAATATGAACAAAATATTCACGGCAGCCTTATTTTTAATAGACAAATGGAAATAACTTGTTTCCCAGATAGAGGAGCAAAATTAATTCTTAATTTTGGCATTTATCTTTTAGCTGTTCCATGCTTCTCTTTCCTCTTAAATATTAGGGGTAATAACTCCTTGCTACTGACTCCTTAAGAATCTGACTTACCTAGTAAAAAGTGCTTTGGGAAAAATTGCTAAAAAAAATCTCTAATGTTACAAATAAATTATGCTTATAATTTTAGTATTTCCTTTTTAGAATCACCTAACAATTTTCTTGGATCTAAAACACTCCCTTTAAGTTCCTTTAATAAGGGTGGTAAATGCTTTTGGTTTTTGTTTCAAAATTCATTCTTGAATGAGAATTTACCTGAGTATACAGTTCTACATTAATGTGTATTTGCCTTTAAAGCCATGAAACTATTATTCTACTGTCTTCTGAGTTTGTGATTACTGAGAAGTTTGCAGTGACACAAATAGCAGACCTTTAAGAGTAATCTGTTTTATCTTTCTGGCTACTAGTTAATGTGGTCAGTCTGTGGATATCAGCAGTTTAACTGAGATGTATTCAAGAGTGTATTTTTAAAAAACGAAATTATCCTGCTTGGAATTCATCATATTTCTTAAATCTGAATGGCTCCATCTAAATTGCTCTACCAGTTTTTCTCCATTGTTTTCCCAAAGGTGAGACTTTTTTTTTTCTCAGTAGAGATATAAATGAAATTAAGATAAGTCATCTTGTCATCCTTCTTTTCAAATGGGCAGATTTTTTCCTGTTCCATTTTTTCACTACATGTGTTGACCTTGTTTTGAGGGTGTTGTTTTTACGTGGAACTGTTTCAAGTCTTACGACCCATTGCTCACATGACTCTAGAAAGTTGCCTTATTGAGAGCTGTGTATTTATTTTATTTTTATTTCTATTATTTTTAAAGTTTTTACTTTAATTCCAGGTAGTTAACATCCGGTGTTGTATTAGTTTCAGGCGTACAATACAGTGATTCAAAATTCCATACATCACCCTGTGCTCGTTACAAGTGCCCTCCTTAATCCCCATCACCTGTCTTACCCATCACCCCGACCTGCCTCCCCTTTGGTAACCATCTGTTTGTTCTCTATACTTAAGAGTCTGTTTTTTGGTTTGTCTCTCTTTTTTCTTTGTTCATTTGTTTTATTTCTTAAATTCCACATTAAATTACACATATGAGTGAAATCATATGGTATTGTCATTCTCTGACTGGCTTATTTCTCTTCCCATTATACTCTCTAGCTCCAACCATGTTGTTGAGAATGGCAAGATTTTATTCTTTTTTTATGGCTGAATAATAATCCATTGTATATGTATACCACATCTTTATCCATTCATCAATCGATGGACATGTGCTGCTTCCATATCTTGGCTATTATAAATGATGCTGCAGTAACCATAGGGGTGCGTGTATCCTTTCGAATTAATGTTTTCGTCTTCCATGGGTAAATACCCAGTAGTGCAATTACTGAATTATAGGGTAGTTCTATCTTTAATTTTTTGAGGAACCTGCATTCTATTTTCCACAGTAGCCGCACCAGTTTGCATTCTAAGAGCTGTGGATTTCACACTGGGGTTGCTATAAATCCTTTCTGGTTATTTTATGGTGGAAAGTCTTTGTTTTGTAAAAGAATATTAATGGAACTGAATGGTTTATATCCTTGGCAAATTTTTATTTTTCAATACGAATTGTTCTAAAATATGAAGAAGTATTTTTAGAAATACATGCAATTAAAAGAGACATAAGAGATTTTGTTAAATTTTAATATTTTGTGAATTTTCAATTATTATATTTTTTAATTGACCAAGGTTACTTTACTAAAAAAATGCCTTGAGCTGGTTTTCGGTCCACTTAAATAACTTTCCACAGCGGTTGCACAAGGGAACAAGGCTTTCACTCGCTTTAACCTTTTTTTTCTTTTAAATAGACTTTATTTTTAAGATCAGTTTCAGGTTTGTGGCGATATGGAACAAAAGTACAGATTTCCCTACATGCCCTGCCCTCACACATGTATAAGCCTCCCCCATTATCAAAATCCCACACCAGCTGGTGCATTTGTTACCATTGGTAAACCCACGCTGACATACCATTACCATCCAAAGCCCATAATTTACATTAAGATTCACTCTTTGTGTACATTCTGTGGGTTTTGACAAATGTATAATGACAAGTATTACCATTACAATATTATAAAGAATAGTTTTGCTGCTCTAAAAAATTCTCTGTGCTTACCTATTCATCCCACCCTCCCTCTCTCCTTACCCCTGGCAACTGATCTTCATGACAGTGACTGTCTCCGTAATTTTGCCTTTTCCAGAATATTCATATGTCTGTAATCATACAGTGTGTGCCCTTTTCAGATTGTCTTATTTCACTTAGTAATATGCATTCAGGGTTCCTCCGTGTCTTTTTGTGGCTTGATAGCTCATTCATTTTAGCACTGGGTCTACCACAATTTATTATCCATTCACCTACTGAAGGACATCTTGGTTGCTTCCAAGTTTTGGCTATTTCGAATAAAGCTGCTATAAACTTCCTTGTGCAGGTTTTTGTGTAGACATAAGTTTTCAACTCCATTGGATAAATGCCAAGGAGCACAACTGCTGGATCATATGGTAAGAGAATGTTTAATTTTGTAAGGAACTGCCAAACTGTCTTCCTAAGAGGCTGTACCATTTTGTGTTTCTGCCAGCAGTGAATGAGAGTTCCTGTTGTTCCACATCCTTGCTAACATTTGGTGTTGTCAGCATACTGAATTTATGCCACTCTAATAAGTGTGCAGTGGTATCTTCTTATTTTAATTTGCATTTTCCTAATGGCATATGATATGGAACATTTTTTCATATGCTTGCTTTCTATCTGTACATCTTCTTTGATGAGGCATCTGTTTATATCTTTTGCCCATTTTTTAATCAGGTTGTTCGTTTTCTTATTGCTGAACTTTAAGAGTTCTTTGTATATTTTGGAAAACAATCTTCTATCTGATAGGTCTTTTGTAAATATTTTCTTCCCATCTGTGACTCGTCTTCCCATTCTCGTGACAGTGTCTCTCACAGAGCAGAAGTTTTTAATTTTAATGAAGTCCAGCTTATCAATTATTTCTTTCATCTATAGTATCCTTAGTTTTGCACCAAAAAAATCATCATCATGACTAAAGTCATCTTGATTTCTTCCTGTATTATCTTCTAGGAGTTTTTATAGTTTTGAGTTTTACATTTAGGTCTATGATCCATTTTGAGTTAATTTTTGTGAAGAGTATATGGTCTCTGTCTAGATTAATTTTTTTTCTTTGCATGAGGATGTCTAGTTGCTCCAGCAGTATTTGTTGAAAAGACTATCTTTTCTTTTTTTTTTCACTGAGATTTTCAAGATTTTATTTATTTATTTGAGATAGAGAGCTTGTCTGCATGACCTGGGGAGGGGCAGAGGCAGAGGGAGAGAGAATCTCAAGCAGACTCTGCATTGAATGTGGAGCCTGACCCATGGCTGGATCTCACATCCCTGAGATCATGACCTTGAGCCAAAACCAAGAGTCAGAGGCTCAACCAACTGAGCCACCCATGCACCCTCACTTTCTTTTCTTTATTGTATTGCCTTTGCATCTTTGTTAAGATCAGTTGACCATATTTATGTGAGTCTGTTTCTAGACTTCATCTTCTGTTTCAATGATCTATTTGTTTATTCTTTAGCCAATGTGACAATGTCTTGATTACTGTAGCTTTATATTAAGTGTTTAAGTTGGATAGGGTCAGTCCTTTGACTTTGTTCTTCATTAATATTGTGTTGGCTCTTCTGGGTGCCTTTTACTCTTTTCCCCCCATTTTTTAGGGAACCATCCCCAAATTCCATTTCTTTATGTAAGAGGTTTAGTCAGATATTTGAAGGATAAACGTTATAATAAATGAAAAACTAAACTTTGTTGAGTGCTTATTAAATTCCATGCAAAGTTCAAGTAATCCTCAAATCAAGCCAAACAGATAAGTGCTATAATTATCTTCATGTTATAGATGAGGAAACCAAGGCCCAGAGAAATGTAAGGGAATTGCCCAAGGAAACTTAGGAAGTAAATGGAATATAGTAGTTTGCCTCAAAGAGGCATAATTTATCACTTCCCAATACCTACCTCATGAGCCAACTGGCAAAGAGATTCTACAAACATCCAGGTTATAGAGACACAAATTACACTCCAATGGGATGATTACTGATCAAGTACTATGTACCAAGGACTACTCTAGGTATTATACTTTCAAAATAATCATCACCAAGCATCTTCTCTTGATGAGTTCATTGTGCAAAGTAAGGATCTCATAGTGAAGAGATTGTTTAAAATACAACATAGCAGCTATTTTCATAATAGTGCCAAACTAGAATCTATCTAAATGCCCATAAACTGGAAAATGGACAAATTGTGGCTTAGCCATACAATGGAGTATTATTCAGTAATAAAAAGAAGGGATAACTGTTGCAGACAAAAACAAGAACCAATCTCTAATATGCTAAATGGAAGAGATGAGACACAAGCACACAAGTATACATCTATAATCCCACTTATATAAACGTTTGGAACAGGCAAATAATAACCTCTGGTGACTGAAATCATTGGTCATTGCTTTGAAGGGGTCGACAAAGAAGGAGTATGAAAAAACTGTCTAAGGTGATGGAAATATTTGTTGCTTGATGCATTTGCCTAAACTGGCTGAACAGTATAATTAAGATGTAAGCATTTCACTGTGTATAAATTATAAAAAAGAAAAAATGAACAAAAAATAACATATTAAATGCTAAAAATGGAATGAAGAGAGGGATACAGAAGCACAGGGGAGTAAGGGGGTAACTTAGCTTCGAGGAGTCAAGGAAAGCTTCCTGGAAGACCGGACATGTGAGATGGGTTTGAAGGGTACACAGGAATTTGCCAGTTGAAAAAAGAGATTCTAGCGAGAAAGCAGAAAATGTTAATTTATTCATTTCTTAATTTATTCATTTTTCTGATCAAAATTATAGCCCATTTATTCTCTGCTTGGTACAATTTTAGGTCTTTGTAGAAAGACAAATGCAGACTTTGCCCACAGAAAGCTTGGGTTCTAGTGGAGAAATCATGAGTCATGAGTTTTACAGAATTTTCAGGGAAGTTGAGAAGTTCAATGTGATTTGAATGTGTTGGAATGACAAGAGATAGATGAGTAGTGTTAAGTCAATTGGGACGAGATTAAGAAATATAAGTGTATAATAAAGGAGTTCGAGTTTTGTCTTGCATGAAAGTCAAGTAGACATTTATAAATCATAAGTTGATGTAGTTATAATTTTAAAGAAAGAGTATTTTAGCAATTTGAGGACAGATTGGGACAGGGAGAAATTAATGGAAAAATGATAAAAAGAATACTGTTTCTGTAGTTTACGCCAGGCTTGACAGAAACTCAGTGCATGTGCCATATCAGATTTTTTGAGCCTGTAGTAGACAACCCTAGCCCATAAAAGTACTCTTTTTCATCAAAGCCAAAACAAGGCTTAGCATACTAGCAATCTATCAAAAATGGATTTGGCATACATAATGAAGCCTATTTGCAATTCCTGGTCTGGGTTCCCGAAGTCATTTCCTGGGCTAGTCTATCAGGAGTCCAATAGAGTAGGAGGGAAAGAGTAGACTGGAGAGTCAGTCCAGAGGTAGAATTATCTGATTACTAGATAAGAGAATGATTCAGAATTTTAGATGTGAATCTAGGTAACGATAGCATTAAGTAAAATCATCGTCATCCTAATGATAATAATGCAGGATATAAAATGTGTTTGGATTCTTGGGGAAGTATGATACCAATGTTTTGACAAAGATCTCACTTACACATCTCACTAGCTAAATCGTCACATTTACTTCTCGGTGGAACTCTTTTGTAGCTCCTCTGACCAAGTTAGAAGTGAAGAATCTTTCTTTCTAAGCTCTAATTCCCTTCCTTGCAATTAGGTCAAAACTTCTTACTTTCTGTCCATATGTACCTAACTCAGTTACTATTCTTGGAATTTTCCTAAAATGAAGTCTTTTTTTTTCTGGGATTATGACTCACAAGATTGGCTTCTTCACCTTAAAGGCTTTAAATTATTATTATTAGTTTTGTCCTGTTAGCATCTCCTTTTAAAGTTATTTTTGCATTAGAGGCTGTTGGCCATGAATACCACATATCTTAGCTCTATTAATCTTTTTTATCAAGTTTGTAATGAGTATTAGCATCTCTAAAACTCATTTTTATTTGTCTTGCTCTGGCTATTAGTACTAAAGGAATAAAATGGATTTACCAGAGTTAGGTAATGATTATACCTGCTAGGTAAGGGAAAATGCAAGAAGGTGAAGTTGTGCTTCCCATTCACGACCAAGTCCTGAATTATCCACAGTGATGACCGAAACAGTGCAAGTGATTCAGTCTTTAGGTGAACCCCGAATTTATATTGAACAAATCAGTTCTCAAAGGGAGAAATTTAGTTTTTACCTTTGTCTTGGTTACAGCATAAACCATTCATGACGTTAGTGCAGTGAAATAATTAGAAGCAGGGAACTATGGGGCCTAAATACTACTACTGGTACTGGTTCATCAGTACCTCAGAATCCAAAGTTATTGGTATGTCAAGGGCAACAACAGTGTGTCAGAGAAGTGCTGAAAAGTCACGACTGTAAGACAGTATCTGACAAGGAAAGTTCGTTTTGCCAGCATCTGAACATATGGCAAAGCAGGGTTTTTCCAGACTTCTGTGTGCTGGCAGGGATGGGCCTCCTAGTAACTTGGACTTTTGTTTGTGCCAAAGACAGGATGAATATTCTCCATAAATAATTGTAATTATCTTCTCATTGAAGAAACATAAACTTGGAACTCAAGACTGTTTTCTTGAATAAATCATCAATTTTGGGAAGAAGTGGAATTAGATTTTCTCTGTTTTTGCAAATGAGTTGCTAGTACAAAATTAATAAGTTTTGTATGGGTTTGCTTTTCACATAAACATATTTTTCGGTTGAAGTATTTTATGTTGAAATACTACATCTTTCTCTTTATACTGTTTTTACTTTGTGCTGTTTTTTCTTCTCCCCAAAAGATTGTCTGTTTAAAATTCTACAAGTTGTCTTGTTTTCCTTTTGAAAAATACAGTCAGTAAATTAAACACATTAGAAGATGTTAAAGAACGCTGCAGGTTAAAAAGTTCTTAATTTGGTTTCCAAACATCCTATTTTACAGAAAATTAGAGTGCTTTTCTTCAGTAATAGATACATAGGATCGAAGATTTTTTTTTTAGCTGAAGGTTTCTTCCAAATTATTTATTTTACCAGATGTTTGTTGTTGTTTGTTTTTAAATATATGTGGGAACTAAAATGCTGAGGACCAAATAGCAGGATCTTCCCCAAGGTGAAAGAGAGAGTTGATAGGGCTGCAGATGGCCACTTTGAAAATTAGCACATTCTGCTTGAATGAGAGTGGAAATGTGTATCTTTATGTGTGTTTCCTATTCATAGGGGATAATTGCTTGAGCTCTGGAGCCCTGGGTTTGTACCCTAGCGCAACCGAGTGATTGGCGAAAGTTACAGTCTCCAGGCCTGGTTTCCGGTATGTAAATTGGGAGTAGTAAGAGTGTCCGGCCCCGAAGAAGAGTTGCTACGAGGGTGAAGAACTTTGCTTGCTCCACATGAGCAGGACGGCCTGAGCACAGAGAGAGCCTCGTGGGCGGCGGCAGCTCATTCCACGCCCACCTCCCACGTGGATCTCAGCCCTGCAGCTTCCACTTCTTTCTTCACCTACCTATGAGTTTTCCCTTCCATTTTACTTTTCCAACTTTTTTTTGGGGGTGGTGGTGGTGGTGCAATCTCATTCATTTGGATTCTCATGTTGAAAAACCATTGAATGGTTTCCCACTACATGTTAAAGAACATGTTAACTGAATCTGACATCCAGGACCACATTGGGTCTTACCCCATCATTCTGTTTCATTCTTGTCTGTAACTAACTCCTCTCCTGATACCTCAACCTTGGCGGCGTCTGAGAATCACAGAGGGAGAGGTGAAAAGCTCCCATGCCCAGGTGCACCCCTGTCCTATTCCATCACATTCTCTGGAGAAAGGACCTCGGTATCAGAAATTCAAAGCTCACCAGGAGATTTCAATTGCAGCCATGATTGAGAGCCAGTTTTAAAGCACATTGAATTTACCATGCTCTACTTATTACAGTCTCTTTTGACACACTCATCTAACCTCATGGTAGACTACAAGTTCCTTCAGGAAGGGAAACATAAGGTTTTCTTTGTAATTAGCCAAAGTAACCTATTGCAGTACCTTGCACACAGTAGAGGTAATTTCTTAAGCCTTGCCAACACCTTATATTTCCTTGTGCTGCCTCACTCCCGGGCTTTCTGATTACATCTCTCTTGCAGAATTATATTCCAAGGCTTCGCCCTTAGGTCCTTAGAGGAAGATAAGCTAGGTTTTGGGTATCTTTCCATCTTCACAGACTGAATCCTTCTCTTCTACCATTCCCCATTGCTTTATCTCAGCATACAATGGATTTGCCGATGGAAAGTGAGCTTATAGAGTCAAGCGAACAGGGTAGGAGCAAGGGTACTTTTCAGTTTAGGTAACACATTGAAAGTATGGTCAAAAATTCAATTATTTACAGGTGGTCTCTATAAATTCTTGAGTTTAGGGTTCTTGAATATTGAACATTGGAAATTTATATTTATTTCACTATCCCTTTTTTATTATGTTGTTTTATTTGTTGTTTATAAAGTGGCAGCCCTCATACTGCTTTTAATTCTAGATACTTCACTAAAATTGCTATCACATCAACTAGTTTATCATGACGATCTTGCCAGTTATCTGTTTGATAACAACTACACGGAGGAAGCAAAGGTGATAACTGTTTTCACCCACTGATTCCTTGACAGTAAATGTGTTATATCGGCCTTAGTTTGAATTGCGTACTATAATTCAAATAAAGATTATTTCAGCAGTTGTTATATTTGATACATCAAAAATTTGACTTTCGAATAGTTTTTAATTGAGTGGGAAATTCTCACAAATTAGATGAATATGCTTGAGTGACATTCTAGTGTCAGTGTCTATCTGTATCTTACCATAGCTTAGTAATGCTGTAAGCAGATCCAGTATCTCCTGTGGAGAGTGGGAGTCAGGAAGGATTCCAGGAGAGTGATCTAGCGCCCAATGTTTCTGTTTTCATCAGTTCTTCTTATTAAGCTTCGTAATATAATTGGAAATGAGGAATTTCAAAAGAAGCTGAATTTGAAACTTAGGAATAGTGTATTTTAAGTAGCTCCTGTATAGCCAAGAAGAGACACGTAAAACTTTATGATAGTCTTTTAACATAATGGCATTTTGATTTCACTATAATAATGTTAGTATCTCTAAGGTTTGTGTCTCTCATTTATCAATTTCACGTTTGCCTTCAATTTTTATGTGTGTATGTATCATCTCACCAATGGGCAATTAGTAAGCCAGCAGGAAGTGAAGTAAGGGTGATTCATTTTTGAGCTTAATTATTATCTTCCTTCAATATCATTTTAGTGTGTTAATATAATACAATAAGGGCATTAAATTAACCAATTTTTTTGAGCACAGACTTGCCATCCCATACTCAATTTACAAATTTGATTAGTTTTGCTATCATATTAGATTTAATATAAAATTTTTCCAATGATAGCTATGTTTTCTAGCACCCTGAAGTGTTATGTTTGAGCAGTTAGTTTTGTGAATTCCTGTTATCTAAGGCTTTTTATGTCAATGGTTGACTACAGAAACTATACTATAAAATGTTCACTTAATTCATTAAATATGTCATTCACTCATCCTGAATGACACAAAAACAGTGGTATCCTGGAGCTAGTTTGTACTAGTTTAAGAGAGCGCATTGTTAAATTTTCGGGAATTTTACAAGCCATTTGTGAAACAGGTATTATGAAAAATTAAATGCTAGAGACTTATTAAGTTATTTATTGAAGAGGTGGTAGATACTCAAAATATATCACTGCCTAATTATTTTCTTATTATTCACATTCTTGAGGTGGTTTTTCTGGTCTGTAATATCAGTATGGTGAAAATACCACATAATGGTACACTGTCACGCATCTCTTCCTAACTCTGGGCTCAGTGACTTCACATTGGTATCTTGAAATAAGCCCTGATAGAAATGCTTATACCACAAAAATCAGCAAATACCACAAATCAGAGCTGTATTTATTATTTTGTTTATTGTCATAGTGCTGAAGCTGAAAGAAGTTTCAGTTTAATGAAATTTATACAAGGGCGAATTAGTACAACAGTAGAGTACATACCATATTAAATTACAAAAAAAAACTTATTAGGAAGAATGCAATGAAATTCCATTTGACCAATTGAACCATAGTTCAATTAAAATAATAGGTTGGTTTGCTGAACAAGAGTTCAACACAAGTCAATGAAAGCATTCTGTGAGAACTAGTTGTCTATATGGAATTTACGATAAAAATATTACATATTTTGCTATTATTTGTAAGTTGTATGCTGCACATCTTTATATTATTAAAATTTATAAAAAACTTATGTGTTTGGGGGGAGACAGCTGATAAACATATACCAATACATCACTATAAGGCTTGCTGTCTGAGCCCCTCCTGTTTCCACTCTACTTTTATGGGTTTGTGGACTGTTAGAGTTGTATTGTATGAACTCCTTTTTTTTTTTTGTTGTTGTTGTTTTGCATCTTTGAAATTAAAATCTATGTTGTCACAAATGGTAATAGACAGTATTATGTTAAGTGAAATAAGTCAGACTGAGGACGGCTACCGTATAATTTCACTCAGGTGGAATCTGTAAAATAAAACAGATGAATACACAAACAAAAAGCAGAATCAGACATATAAATTTGTCAACCAGCAGTTGACAAAAGGAAGGGGGTCAGAGAGATGGGCAAAATGGGTAAAGGGGAGTAGGAGATACGCACTTCCAGTTATGGAATGAATAAATCACAGGAATACGAGGTCCAGCATAGGCAATACACTCAGTGATACTGTAATAGCGTTCAATGGTGACAGATGGTGGCTACCCTTGTGCCGAGCACAGCATAATGTAGAGAAGTTGAATCATCACCATGTTGTCCACCCGAAGCTAATGTAATATTGTGTGTCAACCATACTAAAAATATGTTTAAAAATTTAAAAATACATATTTAAAACATAATAAAATGAAAAAGAAATTAAAATCCCAAACTATTGGAGACCGCATATTTTAATAGCTTTTTAGAATTGTAACACACACAGCGCAATTTGTCCATGTAAAGTGCACAATTTAATGTTTTAGTATATTCACAGGATGTAAAACCATCACATCTAATTTTAGAACATTTTTGTCCTTTCTGAAAGCCACTTTGTACCCATTAGCAGTCAATCCCCATACACCCCTCTCTCTAGGCTAAAGCATCCAGTAATCTACTTTACATCTATAAATTTGCTTTTTCTGCACATTTCAAATAAAAAGAAAAAAATGGTATGTGTCTCTTTATGTGTCTGGCTTCTTTCACTTTGCTTTATGTCTTGAAGTTTCATCCATGGCATAGCATGAATCAATACTTTATCCCTTTTTATTACAGAATAATATTCCTTTGTAAGGTTATACCACATTTTATTTGTCTTTTCAGTTCAGTGGCATTTTAATTGTTTCTACTGTTTTGGCTATAAGGAATATGTTGCTGTATTTTGTACAATTTATTTTGTGTGGTTGTATGTTTTAATTTCTCTTGAATATATACATGCTTAGGGCTTATTAAGTCATCTGGTAAGTCTATGTTAAATTTTCAAGTTACTGTCAAACTTTCCCAAGCACCTGCATCATTTTTCATTTCCACCAGCAATGCAGGAGAGTTTGCAGTTCTCCATATCTTTGCCTATGCTTGTTTTTGGTTAGAGCAATCCTAGTCAATGTGAAGTAGTATCTCATTGACATTTTGATTTATGTTTCCCTGATTACTAATGATGTTGATCACCTTTTGTTGTACTTATTTGCCATTTGAACATCTTCTTTGGAGAAATGTTTACTCAAAATCTTTATAATTTCTTTATTTTAGGTATACAACATAATGATTATGATGTAGATATATAATGATTACATGATTATAACAATTATATAAATGATATATATATGTGAGATATATATATATATATATATGTATGTATATGATCACCATAATATGTCTAGTTAACATCCACCACCACAGTTACAAATCTTTTTTAGATTTGTACTTAGAACCTCTAAGATCTTAACAATTTCAAATATGTAATACAGTATTTTTATTTATAGTAGCCATACCATGTATTACATCCCCAGGATTTATTTATTTTATAACTAGAAGTTTATACCTTCAAACTTTTAACCACCTTTACCCATTTTATCCACTCCCTACCTCCTGACTCTGGCAACCACCAATCTCTTTTTCTGTCTGTGAGTTTTGTTTTTCATTTGTTTGCTTGTTTTTTTAGAATCCACAAATAAATGAAATCATATGGTATTTGTCTTTCTCTGTCTTATTTCTCTTTGCATAATGCCCTCAAGGTCCATCCATGCTGTTGCAAGGAGCAGGATTTCCTTCCTTTTTGTGGCTAAATAATATTCCAGTGTGTATATGTGTGTGTGTGTGTGTGTGTGTGTGTCTGTGTGTGTGCGTGTGCACACATAATAGCACAATTATGTGGTAGCACAAAATGTGGCATATATACATATGACCACATTTTCTTTATCCATTCATTCATCAACAGATACTTAAGTTGTTCTCATGTCTTAGCTATTGTAAATAATGCTGCTATGAAAATGGGGTGCATGTATTTTTTCAAATTAGTGTTTTTGCTTCCTTTGGATGAGTCCAGAAGTGGAATTGCTGGATCATAGGATAGTTCTATTTTTAATTTTTTGAGGAATCTCTATACTGTTTTTCACAGTTCTGCACCAGTTTATATTCCCACCAGCAGTGTGCAACGACGTGTTGCCTTTTTTCCATATGGTTACCAATACTTGTAATTTCTTGTCCTTTTGATAATAGCCATTCTAACAGGTATAAAGTGATATCTCATTGTGGTTTTGATTTGTATTTACCTGATTGTTAGTGATATTGAGCACATTTTCATGGGTGCCTCCTTTGAGAAAATGCTGATTCAGATCCTTAACCCATATTTTAATTGGATTGTTTGTTTTTTAACTATTGAGTTGAATGTGTTCTTTATATATTTTGGATATTAACCCTTTATTGGACATATGATTTTCAAATGTCTCCTCCCATTTCTGTGTGTTGTCATTTTTTTTGATGGTATTATTTTCAGCATAAAATATTTTAATTTTAATGTAGTTTAGTTAATTTTTCTTTTGTTGCTTTTGCTTTGGGTTTTATAACTGAAGGGACCTTGCCTTACCCAAGCTTAAGAACATTTACTACCATGTGTTTTTTTTTTTAAGAATTTTAAGTTTTAGCTTCTACATTTAGATCTATGATGCATTTTGACTTAATTTTTATGTATGGTGTGAGGTAAGGATTCTACCTCATTCTTTTTCATGTGGGTATCCAGTTGTCCCAGTACCATTTGTTGAAAAGATTATTTTTCCCCCACTTCATTGTCTTGACACTGTGTTGAAAATGAATTGAAAATAAGTGTAAGGGTTTATCTCTGGAATCTCAGTTCTATGCCATCGATCTACATATCTATTCTCATGCTCAGTACCATGCTATCTATTATGTAAGATTTATAGTAAGTTTTGAATCAAGAAGTATGAGACCTCCAAATTTCTTCTTCTTCTTTTAAAAGATTATCTTGGCTGTTCTCAGCAACTTGCATTTACATATGAATTTTAACTTGTCAATTTCTGCAAAAAAGCTAGCTAGAATTTTTAAATAGGCATTACATTGACTTTGTAAATAAGTTTTTCGATTACCATCTTAATAATATTAATCCTCTGGTCTGTGAACATAAGATGTCCTTTCATTTATTTAGATCATAAAAAAAATTTTTAAACAATGTTTTGTGGCTTTCATGTACAAGCCTTTCACTTCTTTTGTTAACTTTATATCTAAATTTATACCTTGCATTCTAATTTTTTTTAAATTTTTTTAGAGAGAGAAAGAGAATGAGAGCGTGAGCAGGGTGAGGAGAGGCAGAGGAAGAGGGAGAGAGAGAATCTTAAGCAGTCTCCACACCAGCATGGAGCCCAAAGTGGGGCTCGATTAGATGATCCTGAGATCATGATCTGAGATGAAATCAAGAGTCAGGCACTTAGCTGACTGAGCCACCCAGGTATCCCTGCATTCTAATTTTTAGATGCGATTATAAATGAAATTATTTTTCTAAATTCATTTTTGAATTTTTTTATTGCTAATGAAAAGAAATACAATTGTTTTTTGTTATTGATTTTGGACCTTAACTTTGCTGAACTCACTTCTTATTTCTAATAGTTATTTGGTGGATTTTATAAAATTTTCTACATACACGATCATGTTATCTACAAATAGAGATAGTTTTTCTTCCTCCTTTTCAATCTAGGTGCTTTTTCTTCTTTTTTTTTTTTCTCCCTGATTCTCCCTCACTATTACTTCCAGTAAAATGTTAAATAGAAGTGGCTAGAGCAGACATTCTTGTTTTGCTCTTGTCTTTAGGGTGAAAGCATTCAATCTTTCGTCATTAAGTAGCTATTAGTTGTGGAGCTTTTGTAGATGCCCTTTATCATATTGAGAAAATTCCTTTCTATTTCTAGTTCACTAAGAGTTTTTCTTAGGAAAGTATGTTGGCTTTTGTCAAATGCTTTTTCTGCAGCTATTGAGGTGATTATATGCCTTTTGTCCATTATTCTTTAAAATGGTGTATTACATTAATACATTTTTATATGTCAAATCAACCTTGCATACTTGGGATTATCCTACTTGGTTATGTTATGTAATAATATATATATATATATAATTGGATTTGGTTTGCTAGTATTCTATTGAAGTTTTTTGCAGCTATATTCATAAAATATATTGGTCCATAGTTTTCTTTTCTTGTAATACATTTGGTTTTGGTATTAAGGTAATTCCGGCTTTAGAGAATGATTTGGGAAATGTCTCTCTCTCTCTCTATTTTTTTTTTTTTTTTTAAGAGTTAGTGATAAATTGGCCTTCATTCTCAAGTGTTTGTTCCAGTGAAACCCTTTGGGCCAGGCTTTTCTTTGTAAGAATTTTTTTAAGTTACTAATTTTGTCTCTTTTACTTGTGGGTAGACCTAGTCAAATTTTTCATTATTTTCAGTCAATTTCAATAATTTGTATCTTCCTAGAAATTGTTCACTTTATATAGTTATCTAATTTATCATAGAGTTGTTTATACTGTTTCTTATAATCCTTATTTATTTTTATAAGATCGGTAGTGATATTCCTTCTTTCATTCCTGGTTTTAGTAATTTATATTGTCTCTCTTTTAATCTTGGCCAATTCAGCCAAAGTTTTGTCTTTTAAAAATATATTTTCAAAAACTGCACTTTGGTTTTGCTGATTTTGTACATTGCTTTCTATTCTCTATTTAATTTATTTCTCCTCTTTAAAAATATTTCCTCCCTTCTGCTTGGTTTTAGTTTACTTTCTAGTTATATAAGGTGGAAAGATAGGTATCTTATTTTTTTAAATACTCAGTTACAGTTATAAATTCCCTCGAAATACTGTTTTGGCATTTTGTGTTTCTGTTTCTGTTCATCTCAAAGTATATTTTAATTTTGCTTTTGACTCCTCTGACCCATTGGTTTTGAGAAGTGTGTTGTTTAATTTCTTCATCTTTGTAGATTTCTCTATTTTCCTTCTGTCATTGATTTGTGATTTAATTCCATTTTGATCAGAAAACATATAAAACATATTTCAGTCCTTTACGTTTTATTGAGACCTGTTTTATGCTGAGATATGGTCTGGCATGGAGAATGTTCTGTTTCTGTTGTGTGGGATGTCCTATGTCTGTCTGTTAGGTTTATTTTTTATAGTGTTGTTCAGTCTTCTTTTCATTGATCATATTCTCCTTTGTTATTCTATTTTTGAAAATAGAGTTTTGAAGTTTCTAACTATTATTGTTGATTTCTCCTGTCAATTCTGTCAGGTTTTGCTTAATCAATGTGTGTGCATGCACATGCTACTTGGAATGTTGTTTTTTGGTGCATATGTAATTATTATATCTTGCTGGTGAATTGACCCTTTTGTTATTATGCAATTTTCCTCTTTGTTGTAACATTTGTTGTTGGTTTGTTTAAACTCTGTTCTCTAACACTGATATAGCTGTTCCAGCTCTTTTTGTTGTTGTTCTTAATTGCATAATGTAGCTTTCACCTTCATCCTATCTGCATCTTTTTTTAAGATTTTAAGATCTTTCTTTCTTTCTTTCTTTCTTTCTTTCTTTCTTTCTTTCTTTCTTTCTTTTTCTTTCTCTCTCTCTCTCTCTCTCTCTCTCTCTTTCTGATTTATTTAGAGAGTGAGGAGGAGGAGGCAGAGGGAGAGGGAGAGAGAAAATCTCAAGCGGACTCTGCTCCCATCTCACAACCCTGAGATCCTGACCTGAGTCAAAACCGAGTTACATGCTTAACTGACTGAAGCAGCCAGGCACCCCCTTTCTGCATCTTTGAACCAAAATTGTGGCTCCTCTAGATAATATACAGTAAGATGTTGTTTATAACCAATTCTCTTTTTTGGATTCCTTAGTCCATTCATATTTACTATTTTTAATGTGATTGGATTTATATTGGTGATTTTGTTTTACAGATACTCTGTATATCTCATGTCTTTTTACCTTTAGTTTTTCTTTATTGGCTTTTTTCCCCTAAGTACATATTTTCCCTTGTAAAATCTTAATTCCTGTAATGATTTTAAATTATATATTTTTGAATTTTGGGGGTTACTTTAGGAATTACAATTTATGTTTTAACTTATCAGAATCTACTTTGGATGTATACTGATTTAGTTATAATCCAATATAAAACTTTACTCCTAAAGAGCTCAGTTTTCTCACTTTTTTAATTTTATGATTTATACATGTAATATCCAGATTATCAATAATCTCACAATATTATAGTGTCATAATTATTTATATAATGTTATGTCTTTCAAAAAGCTAAGAGAAGAAAGTAGGAAAGCATGTATTTATAGAGTTTTTAATGTTAATCTTTTTATTAACCTTTTTGGTTCTCTTTCTACCTGTGGATTTGAGTTATCATTCTGTTATTTCTTTACTCCAGACTCCAGTATAGCTTTGTTACTGCCTCTTTTGTGCTGTCATTGTCAAATATATTACATTTATGTGTGTTATTATACCAGTAATTCAATTATTTACATATTATTTTAGTCAGTTGCCTTTTAAATCAGTCAATTCTCAAAGAATCAGTATTCAAGGTGAACATTTAAATAATCTTCAATCTTTCTTGTTCTCTGGTATTGCAATTACATATCTTGCTATGTTTAATTGCAAATGTAGATTATTTCAGCGCCAGTATGGGTTAAAAAGTCTTTTGTGGAATCCTTTGTAAAATAACCATCAGGTATGTATGGGATATGTCCAAGAATATTCTTAGGATAAATAGGATTTTCTTTCTTTCAAAAAAACTCTATCTTACTAAACTTTAATAATCACTGTGAGTCTTTGGGAAGGTTATATAACTTCTGAGTATTAGTGTTCCCACCTCAAAAGATGACTATGGAGATTTAAAGAAAACATTTAAAAATCCCTTAAGGTGTTGCTTGGCAAAAATGAGACCCCCATGTTTGAGACTGTTAAATTAATCTTATTATCAGTAATAATAACAAGATAGAAGTTGTACTGTGTATATTTTCCCTTACGGCAGTGTGCCTGTTACATATTCATTTTCTGTCCTCATGGTATGGCCCACCTCTTGCAACACATTGTCTACTATTTTTTGTAACCGAGGAAGGATTATAGATTAATAAAGAAAACAATAAATAAAAATGACTCAATTATTATCTTTTAGAAAAGAATAAATAAGTACTTCTATTGTATTTGGTTTGCTTTTCTTTATTTTTAAAATTAATTATTTATTTTTACCTACCTTTACCGAAGCTCTCAGTATTTACATTTGGATTTGGATTACTGCTTGATGTCATTTACTGCTTCCTTTTATCCTGGAAAACTTCCTTTTGCTATTTATTATAAAGCATGTCTATAAGCATGGAATTGTTATTGGGGTTTCCTCAAAGGTTGATGAGTTATTAATCTCTTGTTCTTTTTGAGATTTTGTCTTTGGCATTCAACATTTCCACTGTAACGTGTCTGTTTGTGAATGTCTTTCTTTTTATGGTACTTGAAGTATGTTTTAAAAAAAAAAATTTTTTTTTTTTTTTGAGAGAGAGGCACGAGCAGGGGGAGGAGCAGAGGGAGAGGGAGAAGCAGACTTCCCACTAAGCAGGTAGCCCAGTGTGGGGCCCCATCCCAGGACTCTGAGATCATGACCTGAGCCAAAGGCAGAGGCTTAACCCACTGAGCCACCCAGGTGTTCCATGGTATTTGAAGTATGTTAGGTTCCAAGCTCATTGAATATATTTATCCCACTTTCAGAACGGCTTCATTACTCTTCATTTTCTTACCACAAATACTTGGCTCACTTACACTGTAGGCCCAACCCCTGAGGGCATTTTGGAGTTTTAATAAGAGCGTGGATCTGAATTGAGCTTAATTACAATTGCAAGTAAGCAGGTCTACATGAAAGAAGGATACTAGATGATTTCCCTTCCCCAATCAATATTATCTTGATTAACACTGAACTTACGATTTCTTGAAAGAATGTTCACTGTTAACCACTGATAGGGAAGCATTTCTAATATATGTTCCCATAGCACAATTTGTACCTTCTGTTCTCTAATTCATAGCTACATGTAGTTAAATAATGGCCATCTAATGATTTCAAGTTCTGGGGCACCCGGGTGGCTCAGTTGGTTGAGTCTGACTCTTGATTTCAGCTCAGGTCATGATTTCAGGGTTGTGAGATGGAGCGCTGGATGGGGTTCCACACTGGATGATGAGCCTGTTGAGATTCTCTTTCTACCTCTTCCCCTCACCTCCTCCTCCCTACCCCCCACACCCCTCCCCGCTTGTGTGTACCTCTCTCTCTTTCCAAAAAAAAAAAAAAAAAATTTCAAGCCCTAATTCCTGGAATTTGTAAATGTTACCTTGTTTAGAAAGAGTCTTTGTAGATATAATTAAGTTAAGGATATTGAGTGAAGAGATTAGCTTGGATTATCTCATTGGGCTTTAAACGCTTTCAGATGAGATGAGTCATTAGAGAGAGAGAGAGACAGAGGAGAGATACACGAAAGATGAGAAGGCAGTGTGATATGGCCTCAAGCTATGGAATGCTAGCAACCACAGAAACTGCCCCTAGAGCTTCCAGAGGGAGTGCAACTCGACCAACATCTTTGAATTTTGACTTCTGGCTTCCAGGAGAGAATAAATTTCTCTCGTCTACAATCATTGAATTCTCTGTTTTGTTTATCTGGGAACGTCTTTACCTCACCTTAATTTTGGAAAAGTAGTTTTTTTGGATATAAAATTCTTATTTAGCAGTTTTTGTTTTAATGTTCAGCCCTTTGAATGTATTGTACTATTGCCTTCTGACCACCATTTTTTCTTTTGAGAAGTCAGCTGACCTTGGTAACTTCAGCACCTTGTAGAGGGCATGGTGGTATTTCTTCTTTCTGGGATATTTGTTGAAGGAACGAATAAATAGGCTGTGATTCTACATCACTCATAGTTTATTAACTGTACAACATTACTAGATTTCTGGCTACCTAGCAAAGGAACCGAGAGGAAACTGTACAAATTTTATGAGTGGGAGAAAAGAAGACAAAATTTTGTGGGTGTTTCTGCTTGTGGGTAGAGTTAGAATTTGGATTTCTAGCCTAGGAACAGTGGATGCTCTCAGAAGAGTGGGGGGTAGGCCAGGGTGGTTGAGGGGTAGGCGTCTGAAATGGTGCTTCCCAGGCATTGTACACAAAGCTACAACAGTTTTTTGGTCTAGTCATAGCCGTGCTTCTTGCAGCTTCTTTGAACTTTTGCTACATATTGGTCTTGAATCACAAGGCAATAAGGGATTATCCATGGGGCTCAGTATAGAAGAGATACCTTAAAATGTTAAAGGAGAGAAGTGAGAAAGGTCTAAAACCTAATGACAAATCATGTGCATCAAGGTAATTGTGAAGAAGTGCTTCAAATCTAACAGAGATGAGATACCGTGCAGTTCGACCTTACATACAACTCACAAATATTTGAATATATGTATATTTCTTTGAATATATATGTAGTTATTTAAATATATGTGTGTGTCTATATTTGAATATAGAGCCTCAGACACTGCTACTTCTGAGACCTATTATAAATCAGGAAAAAAACAAAGCCCAAACTAAGAAAAAGCACCATGTGATTTGTTTCAAGTTTTGCGGTGAGCTCAGTCTGCTGGGACTACTGTTCAAAGAGGCTTTCGCCATTTGACTCATTGACTGCATAATGATTTTGCTCAGATTAATCACCCTCTTATGCTGTCTACCAACATTAATGGCTATGTCATGTTACTTCAGGTTATGCCTCAGGGTCCAAATAAGAACATTGTGTGTGTATGGACATGCGCGCATGTCTGTGTTTGCAAACAGGAAACCCGTTCATAGAAGATTACATTTCTTTTTTGTCTAACTTCCAACTTCTTATTCTTTTCTTACACATTTCTTATTTTCTGTCATCTATGGGAGCGTTTGGCTCTTCGCTACACTTCCTACAGCCACCACCATGGCTTAGACCCTGTGTGTATTCCTACCCACGTCTAATTCTATTTCCTCCAAGAAGCTACTTCATCCAGAGGTGGTGTCTTTATTCTTTGAACTCCTATAGTATGTTGCTTATATTTTTATCATGATCGCCAAAATGACAAGACTCACCATTGGCTGAGTGTTCACTATGTGCCAACCATTGGTCATACCTTTACTTATGTTACCGCATTTAATTCTTACAATTCTATGAAGTGGGCTCTATTATCTCTGTTTTCCAATTGAGAAAACTGAAATTTGAGAAGACTGAAATTTAGGGAAGTTTAAATGATTTGCACAAGACCCACAACTTCTGAATGGAAAATCCAAAGTTCTTACCTAGATAATTTCTATAACTCACATTTTTAACCTCGAACAATTATTGTCCCTTAGTCCAATCTGATAGCATAGTAGATGCATTTTCTTTCCTAGATTATATGATATTTAAGGATAGAGATCCCATATTATTTCTTTTCTTTCTCTAATAACAGCTTCCAGTAGCCAGAAACTCAATAAATATTGATCGGATGAATGAATCAGTATCTAGAATGAAATTATTGTAATAAATGTTACTAAACCTTAAAATATATTTTGGAATAATTTAAGAAAGTTATGATGATGGCTACAAATAAGTCATTATAAAAATTAAAAGATGTTATTTATGGGTAAGCATGATCACTATGCCAGATATCTTTTTTCATGTTTCTTAAAGTTCTATATGTAAACAATTTATTAAATGATCCAATAGCCACTCACAACTTTTTGAAGTTTCCTATCTGGATGATTTGGTTCATCTTATCAAAATGTTTTTGTTTAATTCACTCTATGTGTTAACTTTATGTATTAAATACACATTTCTTTATTAATTTTGTGTCCTTTTTTTTGTTTTGTTTTGTTTTTCTCCAGGATGGTGTGGGGGTAGATGAGAAGCTGTCTTTGCGGCGGGTAGCTGTGGTTGAAGATTTCTTTGACATTATCTATTCAATGCATGTGGAAACAGGGCCAAATGGAGAACAAATTCGGAAACATGCTGGACAAAAGAGAACTTACAAAGCAGTAAGTTAAAAAACAAAAAACCAAAAAGAGAAAGGCATGCATTATGAAATTTGATATTATGTATGTTTGTTGAAATTGGGTTAAATATTTATAAATATTCTATCTCCAATATAAATTAGAGCATATCATGGTTACACCCAACATTTAAACTGTTATTATTACTGATTCCGTTTTGGTCATATATTCACTAAGTCTATTGCATATAATTTAAATCTCTCTCTGGCACTCTCATTTTGTTTTCTTTAAATATACATAAAATGTGGTAGTCCCAGTCAAATGCCCACAAATGGGAAAATGTATTTGTGTCATATATTCAATGTATATTTGAATCATAATGTACAAATTATGGACTGGGACATATGAACTTTTGTTCTACCACTATAACCTTAACATTCCTTCCCCTTCAAATCATATTAATATGTTCAGGTATTTCCTATTTAATCTTATGTTCCATGGGTAAGGAAATTTGATGTACTTTTCTTGTGTCACCTTATATTAAATACATTTGTCCTGAAGAGTATGCATTTCTTAATTTTCCAGGATAGAGAATTAAAATATATGTGTTGTTTTCATAGATCCAATGCCCTTGAACATTTTAAAATGAAAATATACAATGCTTTTATCGTAAATTATGTGGGAAACAGATTTAATTAACTGTTGGATATTGAAATATATATATTCTCAAAATGGAGTTATATATTATTTCTAAAGTTTCTAATTATATTTACAGTTTGACCTAGACACTTTAATTTAGCTTTTATTTAATCAAACATTTCTATGAAATCATCTTACAGATATTTCATCCTTTCTAGGAAAATTGAACAGTAAATTATTCTTTTCCAATATGAGCAAAGTATACATCAGAAGTGTTTTATCAGCAACCAGAATAATATCCTCTTTTAGAATTCTTATTGAACTTTGCTTTTGGCTACCATTTTATTGACTGTTTTCAGCTCTATTGATACACAATATCAGTCTGGATCCATTTTTTTTTCAGATACAGAAAAATGTGTGAAATGCTCAAAGTTTCAAATACAGGTACATATGTTTGAAAATTAGCTACTGAGCATAAGAAATAGCTTCTTTTCCATAACTATTTTTTGCTATATTTCCAGGGTCATATTGAACCTTTGTAGTTGCATAATAACCCCTAATACATGTTGTATTTATCTCTCCTTCTCTATGGTTTTGTTTCTTGGCTGTTTCCAAACTGCATGGTTTGTGGGCAGGCACTATTGTAAGTTTCCTTACATAATTCTGCCACATAAACTTTCTTTTGACTTACATATCCTAGGAGACATTTTTATCATGACTAATGACAATGGCCTAGCCTCTTAAGATACTTTTATGCAGACTAATATTACTGAACATACTCATTTTGCTTGTCTCCTAAGCTAGGGTTGTATCTTTGGATATTAACAGGAAAAAAATATACATTGATCTACTAATATCACTAACTGTGTACTCTTATGATAATGCATTTTCATGAAATAGCTGCCTGAACTTGGTAGAACTTTGTAAGGTAGGAATGCAGAAGTTCAGCTGTGAAATGAAAGCAAACAAACAAAAAAAGCGGCTTCATTGTCAGTGGTAGTGTGGGAGCCAAATCTGTTTAGGTGCCAAAAGCAATTAAAAACGATTTAGTCTTTGGAGTGCATTTATTAGAGACCTTGAATTCAAATGGAAGCATGACACAGACCCAACTCTGTCACCCCGTTTTCTAGGTGAAATATAGAGAATGTGATCCATTGCCAATATGCATGCTAGACACTTCCAATAAATTGGTAAACATGTTTCTGACATATATCATTTTGCATTAACATTATGAAGACATTTTCTGCATTTTGGGGTGGAAATACCAACAGGGGACATATAAGCAGCACTGACACATCCTCCATTCCCTCTTGAGAACATCCTATTGAAGAATCCTTTCCCCAGTTTATTTTTAATTTCCACACTAAAGTACTTTCACCTTTTTCTAATATCACGAACGGTCTTTTTTGGCATGATCTTTTGCCTTCTGGTATCTCTTAATTGAGTCCTAATTAGGAAAGATTTCCATTTTATAGAGTAATAATACATCATAGAAAGAAACAAGAACTGCTGCTGTGCCAGCGAAACTGTGCATATCACTCTACCATAGATTAGGTCTAATGTTAACATTTCATATGAATGTTCAATGCAATGGGGCACAAGACGAAACCCAATTTGAAATGGAATGGGTTAGTAGTATCAGGGCCCTAAACTGTTGGGTCAGTGTTGAGTTCTCAATACTAACACTAGAATTGGCTAGTTCTTGGTAGAATTAGCTCGATACCTATTGCAATTATAATGGTTCCCACGAAGTTCAAGATTTTTTTTCTACTTCTAACACATTAGTCATAGCGCATGCATGATTATGTTTATTGACCCTTTTCTCCTTTTCCTACATGGCCAAGAAACCATACTTATACAACTAATCATTAAGGCGTTTCATATTGTTTTAATAATATTACCAATAGATTTAGTGGTCATTTTGTTTACTTTGCCTTTTTTTGCAAATCTTTCTATGTTTTCACTCTGCAGGAAATGGTGGTCCTTTAATATTGGATTAACTTTTGAATGCTATTTGTTTTTACCTATCTGCAGTATGTCATTCCTTGAAATATCTAGGCATTATACAACTTAACTATTATTGCAATCTGATCTGACTATAGATAAAATTGGAGGGTATGTATTCTACTGATGAGCTCTTTTTAAAAATCCACATAAAATGACACATTTTAGGAATATGTAAAGGCTATCATAACTGTTTTGTTCAGTCATTGGGGAATTCTAGGGTCTTTTAGGTCTTTTCTTTTTTTTCCCTGCATTTGTCCTTGTGTATATACGAACTATTATTGCAGCACTGAGTGTTTCCTCCCATATATTTGACTATAGTCAGCTTTTATCTACATTAACAGAGCAGAGAGGAGGTATGGCCCATTAAATATCACTTATATTTGCAATTTAAAATATATCTTTGTACTGAAAATTGAATGCAAGCAGGCTTAGCGATTTGGAAGGTTACTCCAAAATTCATGATGTAATATTGTAAGAAATTATTGCGAGATGTTGTCTTCTGGTACTTAATTCTCAACTTCTGCCTGAACTCCACCTTTGGGAATATATCACTCTTCTCCAGTCATCTCTTAGCACATGCATTTTATTCCAGGCTAAGCACCTTCCAGTAACATAAGTTAGGGTCCGATTAGAGGATTATGTTTCAAAGCTTTTTCTTCTACATGTAAAATAAGAGTGGTGGAAATCCAGGAGCTAAGGGGAAAAGTCAGTGTTTTCAATAGAGAGAACAGTCTGCATGTAAATGTGTGTATGTACACACACACACACACACACAACTTGTAGTGTGATACAGTAAACCTACATGTATTATTCACATACATCGCTGCCAGTAATTACATTCATTTAATTCAGAGTGGAGAACATATGCTAGAGCTAAAAGAAAATAGGCCAGAAGCCAGACAAACTCAGTTTCAGATTTCAAATCTAGCACTTCCTATCTGTGTCAGTTTTGGCAAATTATTTACTTTTTTCCTCCTCCTGTTTAGAGGGAGATAATGATATGCACGGTGTGGTGAAATAAGTGAGTTCATATACGTAAAGTGCTTGGCATGTGGTAAACTTTGGAATAGTCTTATTTCACCTTTATGCAGTCACTACTCATGTTCCAAGTAGAAGGACAAGCAGGACAATTAACAGAGCTCTGCCATTGCCCTAGTTACAATTATGGCTATAATTTCTTCTGCCCGTCCTGATACCTCTGCGTTGGGAGATAGGAATAATAATAACTTCTTATGCATTCTTTTACCACAAACTCTGGACATCACCATTCCTTGGACGTTCACAGTGTAAGTTTTATCTGAGATTTCGCTGGGCACTTTCTTGCTTTTTCCAAAGTTTAAGTCTATTAAATAAATTTCAATTGAACTTTTTGAAAAATTTTAAAACTGGCTCTCTTTAAAGAATGTGTTTTCAATATGAACTGAACATCCCTTTCTAGGGATGTACTATAGAAAAACAATATATCATGTAGAATGTCCACATTCGTACCCTGAAAATTTAAAAAGCTACATCTTTATCCTATCAGATCTAGAACACTTAACCTTAAGACTTTAGTTAGCATAATTTTTGTTCTCTTATTTTTATAAATACTTTATTGGCTTAGTGTTTCCCCAGCTAAATAGGATATTTTAACTTGCACTGGTTTCTGCCGATTAGTTATGTAAAATTTTCTAGACTCCTTGTCAACTTATAATGAGACTAATGTGCAAAATTTGTAGCCATTGTGGTATGAAAAAATAACACTGCACTAAAATTCCAGAGTTCCAAACAATTAGTTTAACTTCTGTTTGGCTTAGGCTACCTTTCAGTTTTCTTTAAACTCTGAAGGAACAACACCAAAATAGATAGATAGATAGATAGATAGATAGATAGATAGATAGATAGATAGATAGAGAGATAGATAGAAAGAAAGAAAGAAAGAAAGAAAGAAAGAAAGAAAGAAAGAAAGAAAGAAAGAAAGAAAGAAAGAAAGAAAATACCTGGAGGCTCAGTTGGTTGAGTGTCTGACTCTTGATTTCAGCTCAGGTCATGATCTCAGTGTTGTAAGATCAAGACTCACATTGGGCTTCATGCTTGTTGGGGAGTCTGCTTGCAATTCTCTCTCTTTTGCTCCCTCTGCCCTTTTCCTCACTCACTCTTTCTCTCTAAAATAAATAAATCTTAAAAAAATAAAAAAAGAACAACAAAAAAACGAACTCTGAAGGAATACCACCAACAGTAATGGTGCGTATGGAGCCATTACTGTGCTGGCGACACAATGGTGATGGTAACCAAAGCGAGTAAATTAGTTGGCACCAGAAATGTGCAAACATAGGGGATGTATCCTGCTGTTAGAAAGGCAGATTGGCTGAGAAGCACAGCATAGGGATAGAACATTTCGGCTCCACTATTATCTAGAGAATTCTTCTGTTAATAATTATAATGATGATGGTAAGAACAATAATGAAAAGGATCTGTAGTCATTGGACTTCATATTTCCAGGAATTTAAAAGAGCAATCAAGAGAGAAAGCCCACATAATACCACCAAGTGTCAGCAGATCTTCACTGCTCTCCTTTCTCGTTAAAAAATTTGCAGTCATCTGAATCATGTTATGAACAGGCAGCTTCTTAGTTATAATATGATTTTAAGCTGCAGCACAACACAGTGGCTGTTCCTTGGTTGCATTTATTCTTGTCTGGAGCCTGATGGCTTTGCTATATCTCACATGCTTATTTATGGTTTTTCTTCTGCATCTGGGTTGTAAACATAAATGATCATGTGACCATCAGCATTTCCTGTCTTATGGTCCTATAGTCTGCAACAGCGTTTAATAGGATTTGCTAGATCTCACTGTTGAAATGTATCTATCTATCTAGCTCTGCAATTAGTGCCAGGGAGGCTTTGCTCTCCCAATGTATTTCCCTTCCCTATCACAGTGCCTCAAGTTTTACAGTTAGGATTTAATTTATTTGTGTTAAACCATTGACCCCTGTATCTTTATATGGACTTCAAATATCCTTGGGCAAGAAAAGTTGGAGAATAAATTAGGCTGCTAGCAGTCATGGGCATTTTGCATGATCAGTTCATAAACCTGCTTCTGTCTCCTGTATCTAGCTGGGTTTAACTCAACCATAGAGAAGTCTACAGAATGGGAATGAGGGATGCCCTAAGTCAACATTCCTACATCTGACAGCCCAGGTAGCACAGGATCTGCCTGATTTTTGTGTGACTCCCAGTGCGGCATTACATAGTACAGCTTTTGAAACATGTATGATATTTAGAAGTTGAGAACTCATGTCATCAAGACAAGGATAAAAAGCCTTTACAAATCTCATTTGAAAATATTTTCCAAAAAAGAGGGTACCATTTCTCTTAATAAAATATTTTTAAAAGATGAGAGTACTGTTTAAAAATGGACAGGAGGGCCCTTGTTGCATGAGCACTGGGTGTTGTATGTAAGTGATGAATTTCAGAGGGGAGAGGGTGGGGGGAATGGGTTAGCCCAGTGATGGGTGTTAAGGAGGGCACATATTGCAATGAGCACTGGGTGTTATACGCAAACAATGAATCATGGAACACGACGTAAAAAAAAAAAAATCTCTAAATTCTACACCTACAATATTATACTGTATGTTAACTAACGGGAATTTAAATAAAAATTGGGAGAAAGAAATAATAAAAATAGATAGAAGTATTAGATTTAAAACTATGAAATTTAAATAAGATTTCTTAGTAAAAGTACTCTTCAGTCATGATTTACTAATAGAGTATAACAATGTGTGCTTCTGCCCCTCCTTACTTTCTTTTGCCGTTTTGAATTCTTCCCTGCCACAGATCCAAGTGTGTGGGTAAGGTGTTACTGAAGATAAGTGTTGAGGAAAATATTCTGTGGGACTTAGAAATTAATTTTATGTCTATAAGCCATCTTCTTTGACTTAATGTGCAGAAATATCAAAGCAAATCAATACAGCAAATAAATATAGGTTCCTGTCTTTTTTTATGTAGATGACATTTTTATTTCACTATTATAAACTACAGTGTCTTTTTTTTTTTTTTTAAGATTTTATTTATTTATTTGACAGTGGGAGAGACAACCAGCTAGAGAGGGAACACAAGCAGGGGCAGTGGGAGAGGAAGAAGCAGGCTCCCAGGAGAGCAGGGAGCCCGATTCGGGGCTCGATCCCAGGACACTGGGATCACGTCCTGAGCTGAAGGCAGACGCTTAACAACTGAACCACCCAGGCGCCCCTAAACTACAGTGTCTTAAATAAACAACAGTTCTGGATATTCAAATAGAGATTAAAAAAAACCTAAAAATTATTCCAAATTCAAATATTTTTGTAGACACTCTTTAATATTGAATTCAGTGATAATGTTATACAGTAATTCAGTGATTTAGAAGTGTGTTTTACAATTAGTTTATCTTTGAGAGTTTATGAGTACAAAATATTACTTAATTATAGATATTTTATGCTACTTTTGTGAGGTTCCTTTCATTCGTTTTTGTATTTTATGATTAGAGTAGATGTTAAAAAAAAAAAATCACACAGTTCCTGCTGATGGGGGGACCATGCCTCTGCTGTACAGGCACATTTAGCAGAAGGCTTGTCTCATAGGAGGTACTCAGTGAGTACTTGTTGAAGGAATAAGTTCTCCTTGTCTTTGTGAAATCCTTGCCTTTTTAATACCAACTAAATTGTATAGGGATGTTACTGTAAATAGAAATAATGAAATAAGGTTAGTAAGGTATCTCATGGCTGTGAAGAGTGTGCACTGCACATTCCGTGTTTGCACTCAACACAGCCCCAGATTTATGCAGTTTGGGGCGTTCTCAGTAAGGTTGAAAATTATTTAACGCAAGGGTTTCTCATTTGCTTTTCAGGGAAAACTTTGATGTTCCATTTAATAGTGCTACCTTCTTTGAGGCAGGATGCAAACACTTTACTTACTTTTCCAGAGATTGGCTTATTTTTATCAGATACACCCTGATACCTACATATGCTACCCATACACACATACATAGGTTTTACAGAAGTGATTTCTAAATATTGAAAGCAGCCATTAAATTAAACATGGCACATATCATATTAGACCCACTTTTATGTTAGAACAGTCCTATTGTTTTTGATAACTAAAAATAATATTCAGCCTCATAAGTCAGATGTGTAAAACATCTCAGAAGGAAAAAAAATCAATGGCATGGCAATTAGAGTTATTAAACAACCATTCTGAAACAGAAGGCTAGGGTACCGCCATTCATCAAAATTGATTTATTTCTCATATAGGTGTAGTTAGAATTATCACAGGTGGGCAGATTAAGAGTGCAAATCCATTATACTGAGAAGCTGTCTTTTTGGTAGTGGAGATCATCAAAAGACCTAAGAGCTCACTGAAACCGGTTAATCATCAACTAATGTCACAAACCCTGTCATTAATAATTTTTGTATTAAACGATAATGTCCCGGTGAATAGATATATTCCTTGAAAGGGAATTAACCTTTTGAAGAAACCATTAACTCTTTACGGCCAGCCTGGTAAATTGCTACTTCAGTGCACCCTTGTGGTGAAAGTGAGCCAGTGCAGCTTTCCAACTAGGGATGATTTCATGCCGCCTAGCGGGGGATTCTCACTCAGATCCAGAGGTTTCGGTATTCCTGGGTATGGTCATCGTATAATAAATAAAATCTCCTGAATTTCTTCAAGCATATGCATGTGTGTACCTGTATAAGTACCTATATAGGTATTTAATTAAGATAAAATATAACAAGAAGAAGGTATAGGATGTGAATGACTAGTAATGAGGTAGTAGAGAGAAAATGCTGCCAGTTTTGATGTCAGCCAGACTTGGTTGAAATCCCAGATTAGGTGACTTCTATATGTATGAGTTGGGTGTGTATTGTTTGAAGGATTTTTTTGAGGCTCAGAAATAATATATGTCATGATTTTAACATAATAATTGCTTCAAACATGATTGAAGTGAATGGAAACTTGTTTTTTTTTTTTTTTAAATGTGGAGTTATGTGTGGGGTGACAGATGCTATAAATAGCTTCCTAGTAACTAGATTTTGAAAGATCTATTTCTTTCTTCGTATCATCTGTGCTCCTCATTGGCCTAGGGATAACACCCACCCAGGTCTTCATTCTTGACTTCCCCAGAATTGAGATTATTATTCACTAGCTTTATCAGCAGCAGTTTTCATTTCATGATAGGTAAAAAGAAACCAGCCTTTACCTATTTCTTATCTGTTTATCTGTTCTTCTTCTCCCCCTCATCTTTCTGGGAATGTCCTCTCCCGGGCAGCACACTGCACAGCCATGTTTGAGCATGGCTGTGCTCCTTGGCCATAATAATGGGAAAGGAGGTGGATCCCAAAAGAAACTGACCTAGCTGCTACTTCTGAGAACTTGGAATTTCCACCGAGAAATTTCTATCTTGGTATGCTCTTTCTCTTTAGTAAAGAACACGTAAACATGGTATCTTTTGTCCTATGTATCCATTAGTTGTATAATTATTTGTGTAACCTAAGGCGATATTTCTCAGTCGGGCACTATAGGCTTTGGGGCCAGCAGTTGGCTTTGTTCAAATACTCCATGCCATTTAGCATCCTTTATGCCTCCACGTGAAGTTCCAGCAACACCGGCCCCGCTTCCTGTAGTCAGAATGCAACCCCGTTCTGTTTCAGGTCACCTCTACAGCACAGTAAACACCCCAAGTCAGGAGACATTTTCTAAAGGAAACCATGCAGCCAGTTTTCTACTTAGTATCTCAGAAAATTATTTTCCTTATTTGCCAGCTGTTGAGCAATTCAAGAATTCAGACCATGATTTCTGCGTCTGTGGCACATGGTTAGTATCTCCTGACGTCGCGCTTTGCCTGCACAAAACTCTGAGGGTTCTGTAACTTCCTGGGCTCCTTGGGAGTGAAGTCTAACCTTCTCCAATTTCTTCTATTTCCCCTAAGATGCCTGGTTATTGCCTGCTTTGAGTAACTGCGGCGACGGTATTCTTAGGACCTGTTTCAAAAGAAGCACTGTGTCCCCCTGACTAGCAGCAAGTAGTCAAGGTCACCTTGAACAGAGCGGGTCACAGTCCGAGCCAAGGAGAGCTTGAATGTGCGGGTGAATTCTAGACCGGGAAGGCTGAATTCTAACTGGTCTTCCCTTAGCCCTAAGAAAAACACTAATATATTATACACACTCTTCGGAAGACATCAAGAAAGGAAGTAAATTCCCCACACTTCCCATGTGTGTAATTGTGTATTTTAATGTAGCTTGACCTGCTACAAGTAATTGTATAAGCATTTGCTTTGCTGAGTCATTTTATTTACATGCAATATTTAGGGATTCTCTTTATTTTACTATTAGGAAACATGCATGAAGTAAAACTTTTCACTGCCCATCTGCTCATTTTTTTTTTCATCTAATATAAGAATTCTCTGTGATGACAATCTGTTCCTTAACAGGCAAATATTCTAACATAAGAAGCAACAAAAATAGCATCCACAACTTTGGAGATCTAATGCCAGCTGATTTGATTATCTCTTTTGATGTTGTCTCAATTTGCTCAATTGATGACTTTTTTAATTATTCTAAAATACAGCTCCAAATTAAAGATGTGCATCATTATAAAAGAGATAAAACAAGAGAATAAAGTTCTTTTTTGTGCAAAACAATACAGCTAAGTTTGAACCGTAATCAGTGAAGCAAAAACTGTTTCCAGGAAGTTAATTAATTATAATTAAATTAACTCACATGCTCTTTCTTGTTTGCCTATGCCTTGATCTACTAACGTGTAATGGTATAGGGCCCCATTCATCTACTTTGCCCTGGAATTCTGTTACCCCTCTGCTTGCCTCCTCAAATTTCATCACGTGGTAGATTTCCATGCTTCTGACTGTCTCTGCCTTTCGCCCCCCACTCTAGCACTTCCCTGTCCCTGGAGGCCACCGACTTATGCCACCATGCTGCTTCCTCATTTTTGCTGCATTTGCTTCACGTTTTCAGATTGCTTTGAGCTAGCTACAATTTGACCTGAACTGTCTAAAAATATCCCTGCCTGCTTTAGACCTTCTTTGGATTTGCCAGCCTTCATTTTAAATTTGACTACATACCCAGTATCTTCTCTCAACACCACAACAAAGATCTTTGGATTGACAGACTGCACTCTTCTACTTTAGAACAATGTTTTTTGTATTACATATCACAGCCCATTAGTGAGTTATCAAGTCAATTTACTGCGTTGTGAACACTTGTAAAAAAATGAAATAGAGGGGTGCCTGGGTGGCTCAGCCAGTTAGGCATCTGTCTTCTGCTCAGATCATGATCCCAGTGTCCTGGGATCGAGTTCTGCATCGGGCTCCTTGCTCAGCGGGGAGCCTGTCGCTCCCCCTGCTTGTGCTCTCTCCCTCTGACAAATAAATAAATAAAAATCTTTGAAAAAAATAGAAGGCAATAGAAACGATCAATTTTATTATATAAATGGGTATATGTGCTAGCTTATGGGAAATATATTTACACTTGTACTGTTGGTCTAAAAAGCTGGAAGACACTGCTTTAAATGGGGACTGTGATTTCAGATTGCCTGCATACTTTCCAATGATCACTTCCACGAGCTCTACTTCTCACTTCAGTACTTGGTACATTCTTAGATTTTCCTGGCAAGCAGTTTGTTTCAAGTTTAAAATTATGGGGCTCCTGGGTGGCGCAATTGGTTAAGCATCCCACTCCTGGTTTTGGCTCAGGTCATGATTTGGGGGCTTGATCTCAAGCCCTGCACGGACCCCTGCTTCAGGCTCCATGCTCAGTGTGGAGTCTGCTAAAGTTTCTCTCTCCTTCTCCTCCTCCCACCCCCCTGCCTCCTCTCTCTCTCTCTCATAAATAAATAAATCTTTAAAAAAATAAAATTATTTTCAGGCTCTAACTCATATTTTCATTCATCTTAGATTAATGTATCCTGTAAGATTGCCAGATTTAATGAACAAGACACAGGATACCCAGTTATATTTGAATTTCAGATAAACAATAATTTTTAATATAAATTTGTCCCAATATTGCATGTTTATCTGGAATTCATATTTAATTGGCCATGCTTTGTTTTATCTACTAACATTAATCCTATTTACAAATCAGCACCAGACCCTAAGGGTAGAAAAAATTGCGGTGCCTCCCCTCATCTGTTCTGCAAAATAAAAACTAGAATAAGTCCCAAATAAGCGTAAGGATGATCTGAATGTGCCGTGTTATGCTCAGTTGCTTTTTTAAAAATTAAATTCCTCCAGTTGTGACAAATAATTAAACTCAGCACTGGCTATTCCTGACTGGGGCAGACCATCCCCTTAACTAAGTGAAAAAAGCAAGGGGAGCCGATAAATGACCCAAGAGGAAGGAAAATGATCAGAAAACAAAGGAGGACAAGGAAAAGTGGGCAGTGCTAGGAACTGAAAATAGCAAACGAGAATAGTACCAGAATCCTAGCAGATCAAGCAGTAGTGCAGGATCCTTAGGAACTCACACAAAACCTGAGAATCCCGTCAGGGAGCAGTGGTGACTTTGGGGGGGGTGAGGTGCAAATGCAGCAGCATCCTGGGTTTGGTATTGGTGACATTATTAAGGTGCAGGAATTCAGTTGGTCATTTCACAGATGTTTAGAGGTCAGATGGATACAACAGAGAGCCAGATCTTTCTGAAACAGTAATTAGGGTTTTGAAGCAAAAATTGTTGGGGTCCAGAGTGAATGCAGACTTTGTATAGGCAGGCCAAATGTCTGGCTTTTTGTCTAATTGATTATTACTATGCATGTACTTTTCACCGAAGAGTATTTATGTTGAGTCCTGATGAAGGCATTTTTCAGAATCACTTTGGAATTAATCAAACGCTTACCAACAGGTGATTCCAAGAATTTGATGTATGTAGGCACACTAGTGGTGTAGAACCATTTCTAGCTGTATTCAGGGGTAATTATACCATCTGTGCATTCAGTAGGTATTTGTTGAAGAAGTAAATGTTTAGGTGAAAAATGTCTTCATCTTTGAAAGACGGTTTCCATATGCACCCTTTGCAAGTTAATAATTTCCTCTGTAGAAGTACAACGATGCTTACTGCTTATCTTTTCTCATGCATGAAACGCGTAAAAGAGAACCCATGTAAATATAAGGGCAAACCATTGGCTAGATACCTCAGTTTTGTAATACACCTAGAAAAATGTCTGAGGGAGGTGTATAACATTTGCAAACTTTTTTTTAATAGTCCGAATTTCCTCCTTTCAAATGAATTCAAAGATATACAATGGCTAAAGTAGATAAAGACAGAGTAGCCCTTGTTGAATAAGAGATGTTAGGCTGAACGAAGACTTCCATCCCCCAGACAGAGGGTTCTCTGGACTATGGTGTGCTCTCTCTTTATGAATCTATGGCGTTTAGACTTATAGGCTTTATTCAATGATAGTTAAATTTTATCAGTTTTTAAAAATACACTTTCTATAGTCATATTATCCAGTTATGTACATTGCAGGTGGTTTGTGATAAATAGCACAATATTAAATATCACAATATTAATATAACAAGATAAACAAATTTCACTAGGAGATTATTTCTAATTTATTTTTTGTTCAGAATCTCAACAGCATACATAAGAGAACATATCAAATTTTGGCCCCAAGGGCAAATTCTTCCATAAGTGCACTGCATGGTATTCAGCAGCAAACAGGTCTTTAATGTTATTATTCCAGTAAAATAAAAGTATTAATGCTATTCTATAAATTCATTTTATAAAGCAAAAGCAATGGTAATTTTAAAAATAGTGTGATTAGACCAGTTTTATTTGCTCTGAGGCTCTGTCTCTGATATGGAGCACACTATACCAAGGCAGCAAGCTGAGGAGTAATGTAATTTATAATGAAATTCAGCACTGCCTCCTACTTTTCCAAATTACTGATATTTAGTAACATTAATTTTGTTTCTGTTTGTTTGCTTTTGTTTTTGCTAAAAGCTTAGTGAACGTAGGACAAAATGGCATGATTTTGGTGGATAAATCTTTTGGCTTTAGCCATTTTGTTTTGCTTTAAAAAGTGATGGCTAATGCTTACGATTCACCGGTGTCATGGAATATCTCTGTTTCAGTTCACCCATTGGGCTTGCATCTTAAGCCAAGAATGACTTCTCAACTGGTGAATTCCCTTCAATAATTGGAGTTCTTTTTCCTTTGGAAATTGACTACTCATACCTCTCTTGCACTTTCTATTAAAAGCGAAGTCCTATGCGTTTAATTCCTGGCTTTTAAATATTACAACATTGTTGCAAAGCCCATCACTTTAGCAATCAGTTCTGCCCAACAGCCTGTTGTAAATTTCCTCCAGGTGGCGCTCTCCATTGTTAGTGTGCAGTCATGTGTTTCTTGGGGAACTTTGTAACCCAAGTCAAGATACAGAGAGTTTGACTGCCCCTTGTTTTCAGAATGGCCGCCTCAAACCTGTTAGAGCATCTTAAACTTACAAAGACTCTCACACCAGGAAACATAAACATTTCAGGATATTAGCCTATGCTGTGAGGTTAATATTCCAACTCTTTATGGATAAGACAGTTTCTCTCTCTCTCTCTCTTTAATGCTGATAAGCTGGAGAGACTATAAAATATAGTGATTAAGGGGATAGTCTCTGAAACCAGATTATAACCTGAGTCCTTTCTCTTTACTCGTTTGACAAGTTACACAACCTCTCTGAAACTTAGTTTCCTCATCTTTTAAACAGAGGTGGCAATGGTGATGATAGTAATCTATTCCTGGCATTGTTGGGAGGATCAAAGGATAAAATCCATGTCAAATCCTTGCTTAGTATAATCCAGTTATTAAGGGCTCCATTCATGGAAAACTTAAACATTGAGGTATTATTTAGGAAGCATTTCTTTTTGTATAAAGCAGCAACAGTGAGTACTAGTTGTCATATATTGAAAGAGAATCTTAATTTTGAGAACTGTCCATGCTTTACCATATCAGGAACCAGAGTATTGCAGGTATATGTACCAGCTGAATACATTTAGGGTACATTTCTTCTGAAAATGTTCAGAAATTAAACAGTTATACTTGGAGAAGAGGCTTGGGACTGAGGAAGAAAGACATAGGACAAATAGCCCTGTTTTAAAATTCTTCTCTCTTAGCCATGTTGCTATCAAAATTTTATGGCTGGGGTTAATGAGATACACTTGCGTCATAGAACTGTGAGACACACAGTCTGAGAAAATACAGCAAAGCAATGGTTTATTATTACATTGCTTTGATTAACTGACTAAGTTTTTCAGTTTTTCTAACTTGATGTTACTTCGTGTATTCAGATCCAGGTAGGAAAGATTTGCTTCTGAAGACAAAGCTCTGCGATTCAAAAATACATGTAAGAAAATTTTAGAAGTTCTTTATTATTGAATTTACAAGATAAGATTTGCATATCAATTTAACCGCACTTGCTCTTTTATTTCAGTTCTTTTGGGTCACTGACATTTTTACCCTAACTGAACTGTGTTGAGAGGAAGCCAGAATTTGGCTTTATAGTTGTAAGGTGTTTTTTTTTTTTTTTAAATACTTTTTTATTATTTATTTATTTATTTTTATTATGTTATGTTAGTCCCCATACTATAGCTGTAAGGTTTTGAAAAAATACTGTTTCTTCTTTCTTCAGAGTGGCAGGGACATTGGCAAGGTGAAGTGCCCATCCTCTTTTCAATCATAGTATTTGCCAATAACCTTTTCAAAAATGTGTCCCCAATAGTTTGTTGTTGTTGTTTTAAGCCGCGAGTGGAAGATCACTAGTGGTGCCCCTTATGGGACTTGATCATCAGGGCTTCTTCGGGTGGATCTGTTTATCATTAGATTACTAAGGTCATACTGTCTTTGCTACTGAGGCCATTTTTATTGTTTAATCTATGAAAAGATGCTGCAATTCAGTTATTTTTTTTTAAAGATTTTATTTATTTATTTGACAGAGAGAGACAGCCAGCGAGAGAGGGAACACAAGCAGGGGGAGTGGGAGAGGAAGAAGCAGGCTCACAGCGGAGGAGCCTGATGTGGGGCTCAATCCCACAACGCCGGGATCACGCCCTGAGCCCAAGGCAGACGCTTAACCGCTGTGCCACCCAGGCGCCCCTGCAGTTCAGTTATTTTTATGTAGAAGTATTACCATGTTTTTTGGATGGGAGAAGTCATTTCTACTTCTAATTTATGATAATAATTTGATTCATGATATTCTGCACTATTGATGAACCCCAGTTTTAATGGACTTAGAAGGTAATATTTTCATTGTAAGAGTATTAATAATATCCAAAACATAGAGGAATTAAGGTCGTTAGAAGTGGTGAGTAATGAAAAAATATGTTGTGCCACAGCATCCCCACCCCTCTCAACCACAGCTAATTCAAAGTTAAAAGCAACAACAACAGATCTTCAGCCATAACTCAAGTTTAAAGAAGTTTCACAAGTGCTGACTTTGTCCTGTGAGAATACTTTCATACTTCAGGTATTTTTGAAATATACAATTTTTAAAGATCTATTTTGACATTGCTGCTTTCCTTGGACCCTACAAATTTCTCCATCTTTTGGATAAGCCCACCATGGTCCATTCAATGTATAGAAATAGGCCAGGATTTGGGAGATCCAGGCTTGAGTTCCAGCTCTTTGCTTTGTCCTCTGTTGTGTAATAATGGCAGTTCATTTTGTCTCTTCATACCAGTCAATCCACTTATCAGAAAATTACTGTAAAATCTGTTTAGCTACTGTCTAAAATAATGAATGCAAAAAGTCAGTGAAAAATAGAAAGCATTGTGGCGCCTGGGTGGCTCAGTTGTTAAGCATCAGCCTTCGGCTCAGGGCATGATCCTGGCATTCTGGAATCGAGCCCCGCGTCAGTCTGGTCCACTGGGATCCTGCTTCTTCCTCTCCCACACCCCCTGCTTGTGTTCCCTCTCTTTTTGGCTGTTTCTCTCTCTGTCAAATAAATAAATAAAATCTTAAAAAAAAAAAAAAGAAAGGAAAAATAGAAAGCATTATATAAATCTAAGAAAACAAGTCCGTATTCATAGAAAAAAAAAGCATTTCTATGAAAGAGATGCCTCATAATTATTTACATGATAAATAGTGTTTGGTCATTAGTTTATAAATTTCAATATGGCGAGGTTCTCATCCTTCTTTGGATGTTAAGTTCTACTATAAGCAATATACGTGGCTTGTCATAAGGTAGTTATCTTTTTAGTGTTTAGTTCAGAGAGAGCAAGACTAATATCCATTTGTGTTTTGTTTTGCTTCTTATTACTAACAAGATGCAGTGTTTCTGCATGGACAAATTCTAAGTAAATACTCTGTATCCTTCCAAAATATTAAGATATTTCAAGAATACATTTTCAAGTGAAGTATTAATCTCATCCGTGTTCTAGAAAATGTTCTGTACTCTATATTGAAAGCTCAGTTTCTATCCCAGAAACAAATAAGTGATTAGATTTGAAGAGTGGGTCAAGGAAATATACATTTATGAATGATTAGAGCATTTTATATAATTAATTATAGTATTAGTAGAATGGTATTTCAAATATCAGAGTCAAAATATTTTTCAATTTCCGTCCCTTCTAGGTTGTATTTGCAACTGCTATTAAATGTTGCATAAAGGATGTTAGGACTTTGATGAATGGACAGCCTAGAAGAACACATCCCTGAGTTTTATCACCATTTATGAAAATCTATTTAAAGTTGACTTAGCATTTCAAATGTTCACTCCCAGCTAATGGAAACCAGACCTTTCATTAGAGGAGGAACCATAAGGGCATTTAGCCCCTGCCTCAATTTCTAAGGAGGCTTCACATGTGGGCTTTCAATGTTATCTCTAAATGGGGTTACTGGAGGATACCCATAGGATCAGAAGACAGGGCTTTAATTATGAAATGTATATATACAAATGCACCATCATTTAAAAACTTTTTAAGAATATTTTTTCATTTTTAAAAATACTCTAAGAACTTCAGCAATGAAGGTTGCCTAGGATTCTTAATTTCAAAGACGCCTGGGAGGAAAAATTCTAGATAAGGAAAAAGAAATTATTTTCTGTCTTCACCTGCATGGCAAGAGAACTGTTATTTCCGAAATGAGTGTGAGATGTGAAGAGTCTGTTCTGGGGGTCTTTTGTCCTTGTGCTTAAGAAGACTCCATGGTTTGCGAGCCCCAGTGAGCGTGAGGTGGAGAAGAAAGGATTCGAGGACAGCGGGATGCCTTGGCCAGTCTCCCCATAAAATGGATTCTGAACACCAAGAAAAGTCCCCCTAAATAAGTGCTTTTACCACTTACATAACATGTCATGACATGCCAAGTGCGATGCCAGAATAACATTACAGAGAGTAATGTGATAAAATACTTGCTGAAATTTTTTTTCTAAGATACAAAGTGGGACTTTATATTTTTTCCATGTACATGTGAACACAAACATATTTGTGACCCTTACAGGTACTCTGTTTTTCAGAGTTAAACTATAAAGGAATTGTAATATGATTAATAATGATTATTTAAAAAATGGATTTGGAGTGACGTAGCGCTAGGACAAGGAATACAGTTGAGTCAGGTCAATGATAAATCTGCCTAGAAGGGATTCCTACTCAAGTGCCTTAGTAGCATGGGGAGAGGGGCAGATTGTGGAGAGCGTCAGGACCTTGGAAGCAGATGCAGGGTGTCTTCAAGTCCACCATTTGCCCATCATTTTTTTCAATGGAAGATTTCTCTTTTATGTAAGTAGAGAACGATGTAATAGAAAACCTCTATGGAAATCAATAGGACATTCTTCTCAAATCCTATTTGTTGAAGAATTTACTGGTCAGCCCCATACTTCCAGTGGACTATGACCCCTTGTGAGTTAAAATATCAGGACCAGGTATGCCTCCTGGATTTTTTTTTTTTAACTTCTGAATTATTTTAATATAGGTTTTCAGAGAGTCAGGGAAAAAAAAGATCTCTAGTTAGATAAACAAATCAGGCAAAGTTGTGTGAGTTCCCTCAGTAAAATAGATGAATAGGAATCAAATGTGTGTGAGTGTGTGTGTGTGAGTGTGTGTGGGTGGGTGGGTGGGTGGTTAGGGGAAATAACGTAAGAGAAAGTGAGAATTTAAATTGTGTATATATTTCCTTATTCACTAACCAATATAAAATAGTTTGATGAAATAGTTCGATGAATAGGTTTTTTTTCTCTCACGATTCTTTGTACAGTATGAAGAAGCATGTTTTACAACTGGACAACAAATTTTAATTTACAAATGATAGTTATATTAAAAATGCTAGTAGAGCTGAATTTTAATTACCTGTGTATGGATAATCCATGAGACATTTTAATTGTGGACTGGCACTTTCTCTTTGGTATCCTTACCCCTTTTTTGCCCTGATCTAGGATAAATGATGCAAACTGATTTTATTATTAAATTCAAGGCAAAGTATGCTTTACAATTTTGGATTTTAGTGTGTAGGGTTTCTTCAGTGTTGTGCTCTTTCTATGGCATGAATAAGCAAAAGCTGACCCCATCACTATTAATGGAATTGGTGTAGACTTGTACTTAATTATACACACGGTGCATATTTTCTTTCCTTTCTACAAACTTAAAATACAGTACTGTTCGTAACAGCTGTGCATGCACCTGAGAAATTGTTGGTAGCTTTTATGTCTAATTCCCAACTCATTTCTTCTTCTTCTTTATCTTGTATTTCATGCACCAGTGTTTGTGTTCTGGTGGAAGACTAATGCCTGTATCACACTTGTTAGTAGCGCTATTGGAGTCAGTGTCCACTTTTATTTAGAGATATTTAACAATCTGTCAGCTTCCCTTCAGAAGTTATTTGCTTTGATGACAGAAATACCTTGGTTTTTGAAAAGTTAAGATTTTAAAAATTACTGACGGGAGTATTGATTTCTAATGTGATTCTAGATCATGGTTCTGAAAATAGAAGCTCTGTATAGGGTATGGGGAAAGCTTGCTCTGACAATCAGCGTGAACTATTGTGGACATACATTATGAAAGAGTGACCTAAGATAACAAATGGAGTAAGTGGCCAAAATGCATTTCCAGGTGTGTCATTTTCTGTGGAAGAGATGATTCACTGCAGTGAAGAGATACATGAGTTCTCTTAGAATTATGTTATTTTCAATTAAAATGTTTCAGAAAGCCATAACGAAGACATGCTCATTAATGCAAAATCCAAAGTTTCTTGTTTCTAGTTGGGGCTAAATTTCTAAAAATACATGCGAAATTGAATAAAACTAGGATGGTGCTAGCAGTGAGTTTAAAAAAAACGTTGACAATCTTTAATAAGGAAAATTCACTAGACTCTCTGCACACTGTGATTACTTTTCCTAAAAGAAATGCAGACAGAGAAACAGATACCCATCCAGATGTGGTTGAGCTTTTTTCCCTCCACATTGCATTATTAGCTCTTATTAAGACACGTGCCATCAAGTTGGATAGATATTTCTTGAAATGATGCATGGTACGCAGTGCATGCTTTCATTGTGCTTCCTGCCATTATGGAATAATGCGTCTTATTTGGAAATACGATGATCATTTCTGTGGACTCGGGCTCGGTCAGCTTATATAATAACACCTCTATTTTGTGAATCATTTCAGATTTCAGAGAGCTATGCCTTCCTACCAAGAGAAGCGGTGACACGGTTTCTAATGAGCTGCTCCGAGTGCCAGAAAAGAATGCATTTAAACCCAGATGGAACAGATCACAAAGGTAGCCCCAGGGTCAAATAGTGAGATTTAAAGTAATTTTATTCGTAGTGACAATGTATAGCCCACATTTTTACAAAAATGTGGTAGACTGAAACAGTTCAACAAGTCAGATCATCTCATTTATTTGAGTAAGAGGCAGTGAATTTTCAATATCCACTTACAGAGTAATTCTGTGCCCATTCTCAGAAGAAAGGTGGTTTTGGCTGTGCCAAATAACTTTTTTTTCCTATGATAATATTTTAACTTTCACATATTGTGTGTATTTCATGTTATTTTAAATCAGTTAGCAAGGAAATTGATTTTCCATCAGTGTCCTTTTAAACCTACCAGTTCCTTATTTTTGAAAGGGATGGGTGGTCTGGAGCTCCTTCACTGACAATTTTTACATGCAAGTTATAATTTGTCTTTAGCTCTCATTAAAAATTACTTAGATGATTTTCCTGATCTATCAATTTCTCTCAAAGTTTAAATTAATTTTAAAGATACATTTAGGCTAGTCCATTCCCATGTGTTGGGGGATGAATAGACAAAGATAAAAGATAAAAGAAAAAACCATGCAAATTTCCTTTTTCACTCAAGTAGCACACAGACAAAGTAGTTATGCAGCAAAGGAGAAAAATACAAAAATACAGGTAATTGTGTTTAATCACGATATTGGCTTCACCCACTGTTACTGGGGTATCAAAGAGCTCCCCTGTAGTTAGGAATAACTAATTTATCTGTAGCATTAATTTGTCCTTTATACCTTTGTATAGTTATTTTTTTTCTACAATCCATCCATAATGCTACCAATCTCCTAAAGACTTGGTATCTAGCATCCTATTTCCATTTGAACAAATTGGATCGTTCTGAGATTACAGGTAGAGTGTGGTATCACTTTCACACCCATTCAAAATGTTTTATTCCAGATAATGGAAAACCTCCCACTTTGGTGACCAGCATGATTGATTACAACATGCCAATTACCATGGCCTATATGAAGCACATGAAACTGCGGCTGCTAAACTCACAGCAAGATGAGGTAAAATGGAAATATCTACTTCCAAGTCAGAATGAAGTTTGATGACCATGACTAGCGTATTAAGCATGATGGCATTCTGAAGACGGTGATTTATTTTTTAATGAAAGGAATGTCACTGGGATGACACAGATGGAGAAACGAGCAGAAACTTCTAGTCCTTGCTAGAGAGTCCCTGTCTCAACACAGCTACCTTAGTGCTCTGTGGGAATGTGTTCGTTCCCAAGAAAGATTCATTTTCCTTAATTGACTGCCATCAAGCCGGCCTTGGGAAAGGGCTAGAAAGTTCAGGGGAAAGTTTTCCCAAATGAGTGAGTATCCAAGGAAAGTATGCAAGCCTTTAGTACTAAGGTTGTTTTGCCTGGAAGTCAAAAAAACTCATTTAAAAAAGTATTTCAAGTCTAATGATTTTTTCCACCATCTAAATCTTCCATACATTTTAACTTTTTTTCCCATTATTCTATATATTAGTTTGTCGACTTCTCTGCATTTTCTAGAGATAAGTTGTGGTGATTCTTCCTAATTAGAGGTATTTCTATGTTTCGAGTTATTGTTTAATTTGTACAGTAAGAATCTAGAAATGTGCTTGCTGGCGTGTATTAGACACAAATGCACATTTGTTGAATATTCTCTAGGATACTAACTAACTGTTCAGTTTGGTAGAAGTATCTCAGAGGCAGGGACCAAGTGATATATATTCCCCCCAAAACCTGTAGCAATAGGGGCTTAGGAAATCCTTGTAAAGTAGTTCAGTAGCTATTAATTAATGGGCACATTCAGATTATCAATATTAAGAATAGTTTTTCAGGCTAAAACATACACTCCTTCTTGAAATTTCTCAAGAACAGGAAATGTGGTTAAATATTTTCCAAATACAGCATGATTTGGTGAAGTACTATAAAATTCTTTCAATATTACTTTGTTGAGCTTACTTTATTTAATAAAACCCAGTTTTTGTTGTTGTTGTTGCTGTTTTCCTCTGTACTTGAACAGCTTTGAGCTCAAAACTGTATTTATAAAATTGTTTTATCTCAAAAAACTACTAAGGGTACACTCTATAAAATGATCTGCATTTGTACAGTGGCAGTTTGGATTTCATATTACCAGATGGCTGCAGATAAATGATTAAATAAACAGTAATAAAATCATTGGGTTAAGACATGAGAGACAACTAAAAAAACATTAATGTCTATCCATCCCAGAGAATGGAAAAATTATTCCCATCATTTATTATATAATTGGAAAAAAATTTAAAACCTCATAAACTAGTTCAAACTGTCAAATTATTTGTAGGAAGCTCATTTAGTTGTTGGTACATTTATTTCTAGGCTAAAAAGTAAGAAGATCAACTTTGTGCCAACAGTACAGCCCACATATGCTGAATCCTTCTGGCTTCTAAAAAATCATAAGTACTTCACACAAAGGAAGTAGATCCTTTTAATTTATAACTGGATTAGGAAAATAACTCTCATCCTTACAGTTTGAAGATACCAATTGGATATAATTGCCTTAAAAATATTCAGATAAGTGACTAGATTATTTGCAAAATTTTAGAAGTTATGATTATTGAAAGATAGGAAGGTGATTAAGTGAATCACATTAAAAAGGAATTCAAGTGAGCTATTTCTTTGTGCTCAGTTATATTTAAATTTTAATGTGTTAATTCAATTAGTTCAACAAATATTTATTGAATACCTTCTGTGTAACTGGCCTTTGTAGATAATGGAGGTAAACAGTGAGTAAATCGACAAAAATCTTGCCTCTATTAAACCTAACTTCTAGGCAGGGGGAGAAAATAAAGGAAGTAAGTAGTGAAAGTATGTTTATAAGAAGATGCTAAATGCTATTAAGAGAAATAAAGACAGGAATGGGAGTCCCTTTAGGATTACAAAATACTTTATCCAACATAAGATCAGTCAACCTTCTTATAAATTGTTGATGGAGTTTAAACCAGAATAAACTTACAGGGAGAGAGTTCGGCAATAATTATAAAAACTTTAAAAGTTACTCATGTGCCTTGACTAGAAATTTGTACTGAGGGATGTGATGTGATGAACAAAACAATTTATGTGTTAGGATGTTTGTTACATTGCTAATCGTGAATAACTGGAAATATTTTCAAGGTCCAACAACGAGGAATTGTCAGATCTTCACTGCCCGATACGGTAACCGCCAGCCATATGTGGATATTTAAATTTAATTGAAAATTCATTAAAATTAACTAAAATTAAATTTTCAGTTCTTCAGTTGCACTAGCCATGTTTCAAGTACGCAGTAGCCAAGTATGGCTGGTAGTCACCTGACTGAATAGGGAATATTATACAGCCCTTCCATCAGCACAGAATGTTTTTCTGAACATTACTGGCTAAATAACCAGCATTAGGGGCACCCCTGGAGCTTAGTGAGCTGCATGTTGCAGGACCCCCAACCCAAGATTCTGATTCTAGACCTAGTGTGTGACACCTGGTGATCTGAATTTTTAACAATATCTACCCTCGTGCACACGAAGGTCTGAAGTGGTGCATTTCCCAGAAAGGATAATAATATAAGCTTTAAGTTGATTTGAGCATAAGGTAAGTGAAAAACAGAACAAAGATGAGATTGGTGAGAGTGGTTTTCAAGCCATCTTATGGAAACCCCTTAATGTTTGATTGAGCAGCCTGCACATTACTTGGTAGATTTGGATTGACTTGAATATAGCTGCAAATTTAGGAGCAGAGAAGAGGCACTCTCTGAAGTGGAAAGATTAATTTAGCAGTAGTCGATGAATAGGACTGGTGGGGAAGAAATTGGAGGTGGGTAAATAACTAGGAGACTTATTAATCATTCAGGAAATGGGAACATGCGATTGGGACAATAGCAATGGAAATTGAGAGTTACATGGTACAGACTCTTTAGAGGTAAAATCTGGAACTTGAAAACTAAAATAAGATATGGACCAGATCAGTGATGTGAATTTCAAGCAACTGTCTTAAAAGGAAAAAGACTGGGCATAAAATTATTTATTACAGTAAAATGTTCTAATTTTTAAAAATTAAGTTTTAGGGAAGAAATGCTATGATAATTGGCCATGCCTTTCATTATGATAAGATTTTAGCAACATAAGGAATAAGGTCACATTGTAGCATGTGAAGACTCTTTTTCTGGTTATCATACAGAATAAAATACAGAGGGAAGAATTTAGATGAATGGCCTATAGATGATCATGAATAAAATAAAATAATATCATATCCATCAAGTTTTCTGATTCTTCACTCTTAGTAATCTTCAGTAATTTCTTTCCAGAGTGATTAGCATTTCTTCTATGTCAATAATAAAAACCCCACAATCTTATATTTTATACACATTTGCCACCTCTTATTAAAAGATAGTAATTTAATCATTTAATAATTGGAATAGAACTTACAGAATGAATGCCTGCACTTAGTTTCATTGAAGGTCTTTGTAAATCTAAACAATTGGATAATTTATATTCTAATAAGGAGTAGAATTGTGAAAAGTGAATTATATTTCATAGAAAATCATGGAGGAAAATATTTAAGATAGAATCATTAAGCCACTTATGATAAATAGAATGACGATTTTTTAAAAAATAGAATAACAAGTACATTTGGTTATAGAACCATTTAATTTTTGTCCACATTTCTTAAAAAGCATGCTGATATGAGTGTTATTTATTGGTGATAAAATGTGTGTTGATTATTTATAATGTGTTATAGCAGTTTATATAATCATTCTGCGGATCAGAGATTGTGATCTTTTTGTGTCTAGCTTTTCTTTAAACACACATACATTCTCATATACACATACATTTTACACACACACACATGCATACACATGCACCCATAATATCTATCAGATGGTATATATTGGAAATGATATTGTACAGGATTACAGGTAGTTAGCTCTTTGCAGTATATATAATAAATGCTGATTCTAAAGACTATGTTTATATAGAATACACAACTATTTTATAAACACATGTTGGTCATCTTTACTATTATATTTAAATTTATTTTTTGTATGTATTCATAAAATATAATCAATATGAATCCTATTTATGCTGTAGAATTTCCTATATATTCTACATAAAAATATTAAAATTTTGTACTTATTATATATCTGACATTGTTCTAACTACTTTAAATATGATTACATTTCCTTAATCTTTATGTAGCCCTATGAGATTGATGCTATTATTCCCATTTTATGGATGAGGAAATTGAGGCACAGAAAGGTTAGGTAACTTGCTTAAGGTAACACTTCTAGGGGGCAGAGCATGGATCTAAATCAGTTCAGTCTGGCTCTAGAGAATGGTCTCTAAAATACTCTCGTATCATAGACACTACATATAGTGTATATAATAAATATCTGTCACTTACTTATGTGTGCATATAGATGTATGTATATGTATATGGTACACCCTGATAACATTGATGTGCACATTGAATTCTGTTATTTTTTTTCTCTTTTTAACATATATATTTATTTCAGATGCTTTGGATTTTCTTAGCATTTAGAATTGGAGAAAACATAATGTACCGAGAGAGAGGGCATGCCGCCGGGAGAAGTCTGTGTGGCTGATTGCCCAGAGGCCTCGCAGGGTGGCATTTCCTTGCTGAATTAATGAAGAGCTAGTGCTACTCAGTAGACCCAGACATGATCAGACCTTTCGTAAAGGAAGGACACCAAAATCACCTTGACCTGACCTATGGATCAGAATGCCAATTTGTTAGTCTACTAGAACGTTCCTGTCCCCTAACCATAGCAACTTCTTTGCTGATACCAAGATGTCATTTATGAAGCCAAGGTAACTCTTCCTATTCAAAGAAGCTATTTTCTCAAGCCTGAGTGACTTCATATAAATCCCGGTTCATTTTATCACCAAAGTTCTATATAATAGTGGGATACATTCTTTAACTGCTCTGTGCCTCAATTTCTCGATCTGTAAAATAGGGTGAATCCTGGGACCTGACTCACAGGTGGTGATAAAGCTGAAGTGAGTGAACAAATATAGAGAACAGTTATCTGTAACATAAATAGCACTAGAACTACAGCTCCTGCTAATTATTATATTAATGCTCCACTTTCAGATCAGACGTTTACAAGTAAAAGTCAAACCTGCTGATTTTGATTAAATACTTACAGCATGTCACAGCAGATTCCCCAGGCCCCTCTGCCTACATAAGCACACCATTGGCCGAAAATCAGTTCTCCAACAGGAGTTTGTTTCAGTGAAATGGCTACAGCAAAATATCTTAGATTTGATTTAAGTTAATTTTTGGCAGGTTTTGATGAATTGGGCATTTGGAGAACTGGACTTTTGGTAATTTCGCCACGTGGTGAACTGGCTTTTGGGAAATGGATCTTGCACACTTCTACCCAGAACTTCTTTTTGGGCTTGCAGTACAGTGTTACTTACTTATGAGGAAAGAAAGGATGTGCTAAAACCTTGCTCTCGTAAATGTGGATTTTCAATCTAGCCATATGAGTTTGTCAATTATTAGAATCCATTCTGTTTGCCAATGAGAATTTTTTGATTGAGGTTTTCTTATTGCAAGATTTTTGCTTATATTTTAAGTCATTTTTAGACTCAAACATATATTTCTCTATGTGTTCTATTTTGTGATTTGAGTCTTCTAGGAAGTATTTTTTACTAATTAAAAAAATCCATTTTTCCTTATTTAGGATAATTCCCCAACTACATCCTTCCTAAACACGTTATTTTACCTTTTAAATCTGCCTGTGCGTAGATACATTGATTTTTCACAAGTCTTGAAATTCCTTAAAGGGAGAAATTATTACTTTGTTATTTCAAGTATCTATTACAATGTAACATGTTTTACTGGGTTCTGTAAAAGCTTACTTACTGGCTAAACTCTAATTGACCCGTAGATAAAATGGTCACTATTTGAATGTGTTATATTTATGTTATGATGCTTGATGATATTTTAAAACCATTTTCAGGATGAAAGTTCAATAGAAAGTGATGAATTTGATATGAGTGATTCAACACGGATGTCAGCTGTGAACTCTGATCTTAGCTCCAATCTTGAGGAAAGAATGCAAAGTCCTCAGGCTCTTCATGGCCAGCAAGATGGTAAGCCTTTCTAACCGAATAAACAAAACAACAAAAACCTGAGTCAGAGTGTATTAAAGCAACCATCACAATCTCTTGGCCAATTTTTTATCTGTTCCTACAGGGACTTTGTCTACTCAGGTTCCATTATCCACTTTCATTATTTTTAGATTCAAGTACTTTGTTCAAAACTAGTGTGATAGACTGATTTATAAACGGATGTTAGTTATAAAAATCCAAGCTTGCCCACGTTTTGCACCCTGAACGTAAAATGTGTCGTATCACTGTAGTTTTGGTTTGTGCGATGTTTTCTAGCTTTGGTTTCTTGAGCCATAATAATCAAGCGTTTCAAAATGATCAGAAGAGTAATTTGGATGTTTTAATTTTCCTAAAAGACAAAATTGTAATTTAAAAAAATGATTTATTATAAAAGGACAGTTTTATCAAAGTGATTTTGCTGGGTAAGAAGGTTTTTACTAGGATTTTGACCTACTTTATTCAGCAGTAAAGGAAAAAAAAGATCATGATCTCTCATTCCTGGGTCCATTGACAATTTTGGAATTATCCAGTTGTTCTTGTTAGGATGAAAACTGGATATGAGGAGAAAATAGACTAGGCAGTTCATGTTTTAGGTCTCCAATTTGCAGAGATCTTTAAAAATTATCTTTGTAGATTTCTATCTTGGTAAGTATAGAATAATGTGTGATAGTAAATGTACCTTACTAGGGTAATTGTGAATGAAAATGAAGTGTTATAAATAGAAGGCAAACAGCCAATTTTATTCAACAGTAGTTTATTATTCCTGTAACTAACAAGTTTACATGAACTTTTTTGACTGTGTAGTTTTGTGCCTACATCTGTAGATGGGGAAATGAAATATTTTCCTTGCTTTTTCTGACACTTGCTACTAAAAACTGGTTGTAAAAGATTGCTGCATTTCTAGTTGCTGTTGGTGATCTGCTTTTGCTTCACGGTTTAAGAAATCCCTAGTTTTAAGTATACCAAAAGTTTAAAAAAAAAAAAAGGTGGCAAGGGTGTTTCTTTTTCACAGCTCAGATGAGTCTAAAAGATGTTGGTGTCCTTGGCACGAATTACAAGGAAGGAGGAGTGCGTCGATCAGTGGCTTTAAAATCATATCTCACCCACTACAGAGTAGCATAGCTATTGGGATAGAGAAGACATTTACTTGGGAAATTTCTAAGAATGAAGTTTTTCTGGTTTGGATATAAATTGTCTTTTCTCTTTTATTTTTAAAAATTTTTAAAAATTATGTATTTGAGAGAGAGAGGGAGAGAGCACAGAGGAAGAGTGAGAGGGAGAAGCAGAGTCCCCACTGAGCAGGGAGCCAGATGAGGGGCTTGATCCCAGGACCCTGGGATCATGACCTATACCAAAGGCAGATACTTAACCAACTGAGCCGCCCAGGTGCCCCGATCTTTTTTCTTTTAAAATATGAATAGAAGTCTTCAGATTTTGATTTTTTTTATTGGAAATTGTCTAGCACTGGGATCATAGGATAACAGAAATATGTATCAGTGATACACGTATCACTCTACTAATATTCGTTCATGTGTTTTGCCTGCTTATACCATTACCTTTCGTAGTCTATAATCCTCGAGAATGTAAATAACAAGAGGATGTGTCCCATGATGCAAATCTGTGGTTTTCTTCTTAGAAGTTGTCAGTTGTGGATCTTTGGCTAGGGAATAGTTGATGTGATATAAATCTATATTGATTTTAATAAAATCCAGTGGAATAATTTCAAATATTATTTACCCTGAGGGGAAAGTACTTTCTCATCCTATATCAATGTGTGCCTCAAGGATAAGGACATATCTAGTCATTCCTTCTCCAACCTAAGCCTAGCCCTTCCCTTATATAAATGCCTTTTCCTCACACTTCTCACTGAGTTATCTCTTCCGAGTACTTCCTTTCTTTTCCGACATACAAGCCTCGTGTAATAAATGTCCTCTTTAGAAAGCCTCCATTGACCCCACTGCACCCTTCCATTCAGTGCCCCATTTCTCTGCACCATGTCCACAACACACTTTCCAGCAAAACTCAGTTAAGGACTTGTCTCATCATCTCCGCTTTCTCCGCTCTGCTTTTTCTGCTCATCTCCGGTAGGCTTTCCTCCGTGCCACTCCACCTTGGAGAGCTCTAGGGTGCAACCCTGGATTCTGTCCTCCCCTACATTCACTCTCTAGATGATCACATTGAATCATGTAGCTTTTAATACCATCTGCACCCTGACAAATCCCAAAGTTACTTCTCCAAGCCCTGATACCTTTCCTGAGCTCTGGACTATCTCTCCCAGACACCTACATTTTAATATTCTTCAGAAGACTTATCATTGTATGAAATGATATTATTTTTCTTACTTATTAGCCATTTCTCTTCTAAAATACAAATGCTATATTAACAAATAGATCTCATGCTTTTGATTTTCTTTTCAGTTGCTCCATTTGAGGTAGTTCTTTAAATACCCCATTATTTAAAAAATGAAAATATAACATTTTACCATTATCATGATTTCCACATAAGTTTTACATATTTTTTTGCTTTTTTAATTTTCTTCTTTCCCCTGACAGTACCACTCTCCTAGGGAATCTGCGTTGACAGCTACTGTATCATTCCATTTTCCTCTGTACTTATATACATATACACACACATGAATACACCCAGACACACACACAAACATATGTACATACACAGATTTTCTCACCGTTCTTTTATAAAAATAAGTTCATATCATTTACACTATTCTGTATCTTGTTTTTCTCATCCAATGTTACCTTTCTCTTAGAGCTTCCTATATACAAATACATATATCATGAAATGCATATATATAATGGTGAGCAAAGACATGGTCCCTACCTTCATGTAACACACAATAAAAGTGTATATTCTATCACTCACCTTTGATTACTGTTCATCTACCCAATGTGGGGAAATTCCAGCCCCTGTAAAAATAAGAATTCATGGTAGTAAAATTCGTAGTTTATATCTCTTTCTTAAGTTAGTGGGGACTCTGAGTGCTAGACATTGGATCTAGTGTGTATTACTTTTTTGTAGATGGTGCACATTGATATTTGAGAGTAGTCTGAAGCAGGGGACTTAAATGATAGAACAAATCCAGTTTTGGGTGGGCAATCCACATGCAGCTTTACTCGAGAGTACTCTAGGCCAAAATTTCTCAGGTTGGGCTCTGCTGACACAGCATTCATTGTTGGGGGGGATGTCCTGTGCTTTGTAGGGTGTTCAGTGGTGTCTCTGGCCTCCACTCACCACATGTCAGTATTACATCCTGTCTGCCAAACTGTGACAACCCGAAATGTCTCAGACATTGCAAATGTCCCATGGGGGCCATGATCTCCCTAAGTTGAGAACAAGTCGTGGAGGCCGAGAAGAAGGCTCTGAGAACGAATCCGGTCAGGCGGAGACAGAAGAGACCCAGTGAAGAGAAGTTTAGAAGTGGAGGTTGGAAAAGAGTCTAGGAACCGCATTCAGTCTGCTTTCTGAGATAACAGAAGTGTTCTAGATTTGTGCTGCTAGTCAGGTAGTCACTAGCCATGCTGCGGCTCCTGAGTACTTGAAATATTGCTAGTGCAACTGAGGGACTAAGGTTAATTTCAATTTGATTTAACTTGAATTAAAGTTAATTTAAATGTAAATAGTCACATGTGGCTGGTGGCTACTGTATCAGATGTGGTGGTCTAGACTATTTTTTACTCTGACTTGGCAGTTAAATGCCTATCTCTGTAGCCATGGGTTTGATATTTCTGAAGTCTTTAGAGAAATTATAGGGGAAACTCACATTTTAACGGTCAGCTGGGACCCCAGTTTAATATTTGTAGCATATGAATAATGTAACATTTTAAATTTTAAATTAAAAAGTTCTATTTTCTTTAATACTAAGTGATTAATTTATTGTAAAGAAATTGAAATATTGTGATTTTTAGAAATCTTTCCCTATAATTATAACATAGGCAGGTGTAACAATGTCTTTATTAGACACCATATAAAATGGAGAGTTAAAAATCCCTTTTTAAAGTTTTTTTTTTTTCTCACTGTGGTTATGGAAGATTTGCAATCTAATCAGTACAAAGGGAAACAATATAAATTCATTTGGGGGATATATATATATATATATACTATGTGTGTTAGACAAAGAGAGGAAAAGAAGAGAAATGTCTTGCCACTAGGCTAGATAATTAGATAAAGGTCAAGAAGACATAAGCTGGAATGAAGAATTTACAAAAGGGAAAATTGATGTATAATATTCAGCGTCCTTTGTTTATTTTAAGCTTATAATGCTTCCCTAAGTCAACAAAAAAATAAAGGTAAAAAAAGCGCAAAACCCTTGAATCTTAGCATAGTACGTATTTAACCTATTTTACCTTTGAAATATTGAGATAAAATTGACATGTAACATTATATTAGTTTCCGGTGTACAACATAATGGCTCCATATAGGTATTCATTAGGGACTGGTCACCACAATAAGTCTAGGTAACATCCATCACCGTACATAGTTACAATTTTTTTCTTGTCATGAGAACTTTTAGAATCTCGTCTTTTAGCAACTTTTGAAATATGCAATACAGAATTATTAACTGTAGAGATCGTGCCATACGTTATATCCCCAGGACTTATTTATTTTATAACTGGAAGCTTGTACCCTTTGGCCACCGTCACCCAATTTTGAGTAAAATATATTAAGCTATGTAAAACTTTTTTGCAGACTTCAAATAATACCTGTGGGCTAAAATCATTTAAAGATTGCATAATCGCTTGTGTTCATTGTAAAAGCAGGAGGTCCTTGGAGCTATCATGAAATATAAGTAGCTAATTGTGAAAGAGGCTCCCCTTTGCAATGGCTGTGGTTTACAGAATTCCAAAAGGTATTTCAGATCAAAAAGCTTAAAGATGTTCTGAATTTAGGGGCTCGTTGATTTGTAAGTGTCTGGTTCTACCATCCATGTAAATGGATTATAAGTAGAAATGTGCTCACTTAGGCTTCTGTCTTTGAATCCTGATTCTGGAAATTTGTGGGGACATGCCATAGCTCAAAAAATATTCTTTTTTTCTAATTATTTATTTTATTCTGAATTTGTACATTCTAAAAACAGCTGATTTATTTGTTGTTGTTGTTGTTGTCTGAAGTTATTTATTAAAGGATGTTTGGCAAAATAAAAGTCAGATTTAGAGACAGACTTGAAAGTTTCAGTTCAAAATAAACATTCAACTTCATTTGAAAGAAGTATACTTTTCTAAGAACCATTTTAATTGCTTTTCTGAGTTAATATATTGTATACTATTGATAGTTTTGCAAGGGAATATTTGTACTTTATTAATCACAAAATATTATTAATCGGCATAGGATTTCTGGGTTTTTTTTAAAGTCACAACAAATTGTTGTATTTTTTCCCTTTGCCCTTTTTTTTTTTTAAAGATTATATGAGTACGAAGGGAAATTGAGACACACCCGCTTTAACTCTGCTTAATCAGCTTTTAAATGAAGGGATTGCAATAGAAAATTATATCTATACATTTCCCTTAAGCCCTCATTTTTTTAATGATTTTGGTCATGACATCACAGAATATATTGCTCTTCGGAGAGTGTGTTCCATGTCCCCTGATTGTCTCTCAACTCAGTGGAGTAATAATAGAGATTGTTTTATCATAGTTTTTTGTTTTGTTTTTTGGGTTTTTTTTTTCTTTTTACAGTATTTAGTACTTCAGTCATATATCAAACAATGACTTCTTTATGCATTTGAATCCTTAACAAACAGCATCCTATGTGCCAAGCAAAGGGTTGCAATAATGTCTAGAAACAAAAAAGAAGGAGAGGACTTGAGAGTTAAGAATTCTCTTAAAGAGTTCAGTAATACTTCAGTGTCTACCCGTGATGGATGGAAAAAAAAATTCAAGGGAACTTTTTCATTCAAAAGATATGTTTGATAACTCTATTAGCATGTAAAAATACATAATCCATTTACTAGAATTTAAAAAATCTCCCCCTTTCTATATAATATTTGTACTCTAGAAATGTCTTGATATGCTTCAATTGGTCAGACCACTGAGAAACAGGAAAAAAATTGAATTGGAACTCAATGGTTAACCTGCATACGAATATTAAACTACAACATATATATATTATGTATATTATATATAATATATATACTTACATACATGCACACAATCATGCTTAATTATTAGAAACTTTGAAGAATTTTAGGTTTTATTTCACTGTTAAAAACAGGCAATTTATTTACCATAAATATCAGTTTAGTGGAAATAAAATAATTTATATGTTATAAATATCTTCTAGATTAATAAATAATAGGTAAATTCTCTGCATTCTAATAATTTGAATTACATGCCTTTGAGGAAAATTATAATTTTCTTTTAAAAGTGTTGTGGCTTTCAGGATCGAAAGGTTGGAAGATTGTTTCTGAAAGTCAGAAAAATACCTTGTTTTGAATCTTGCTAGGAAGAAAAATATTGAGTCCCACTGAGGTCCACTTAGTCTTTCAAAGCCTAGTTTGATTAGAACAAATGACTAGAACAAATATCCCTCTCTAGAGTCTAGGGTTAAATTCCTGTTTCAAGGATTACATATTTTGTTTGATAACATATCAGTCTAGAACACTTTTCCTATATAGTAATCTGTAGTGTACCGATTTCCCAAGAGTGTTAGTAAGAAACCCATTGAAATAACATTTCCATGTGAAATATTTTTCCAAGATTCTTTGAGCCTCTTCGGCTTCTGTAGTGGGGAGCTTTGTTCTCACTAAGACATATGATATAGCATTAACCCCCCAAAAGGAAGCATATTCAGGAGCTAGGTAACCAAAAAGGAGGCAAATGTCCCATTTAGACATGTAATTTTAGTAAGTATCTTACCTGGAGCCTTGAGTATACTTAGGCAAAGGTAAGTGGTGAATGATCCAATATTTCATTATTCATTTAAACAAATGCCTTTTGAACCCAAGAATGAACTACACAGTGGGGTTACAAGCATGAACATGACATGTAAGGTTAACCATATGAAATCGTCATATTGGTTCAACCTAATAGTTCCAGCTCTAAAATAACTTAGAGTGGATCATGAAGAATATGAAAAGCAAACTATTTTTGAAATTGAGGTTTCGGTTTCAGAACAGTGATGCATACACATGTACGTTGTGTATAGCTTGACTTGGACATTTGTAAAATGACCATAGATAGCCCTGTTTTGTGTGGAAACAGAAGGGAGTAAATTTAAAAATTGCAAATTAGTTGTGAGATAAGTAAGTGGGTAAAGAGATATGGTAGTGGAAGTTTTACTTTTCTTCTGTCCTAGTTTAGATTATATTGCTGAGTTGGCAGCACAAGTTTCCTACCTGGGGAACTTAACTAAAATAAAATAAAATAACAAAAAACAAAAAAAAACCCCCAACAGATTCATGGGACCACAACAAGCGGGATGACTAAGACGACCATGTGGGAAGAGTGTGGACCCAGTGTTCCAGACCACACTTTGATACTCCTCACATTTCTACCTAGGAGTTTTGGAGCGTCAAGATGGCAATAGTCTAAAGGGTATTGAATCATGTGGATATAGTCCTGCTCAAATGCTGGTTTTGGCCAGTGTTATCTTCTGAATCACCTTCTGAACGAAGACTGATATGCATGGGTTTCAGTTAACATTGTTTTCTTGGTTATGACAGTTGTTGTGTACTGAAATTTTTTAATACTTCTGAAAATGCTCCTCTACTCATCTACTAAAATTTTACAATCTGTTTGCAGTCATTTTTTTATCTGAGTATTACAAACATTTGGATTTAATTTTAGAACATACACACACAAACACACACAGAACACTCTTTAACTGCTGTGTCTATGTGAATAAAATTTTATTAAAAGTATGTTTGTGACTAAAATTGCATCTAATTTAGCTGAATGGGATAGTTTCAAGTAATTATTAAAGTATATAAACCAGCAATAAAAGCAATTACTATTCACCATTTAATTTAGTTGGAAAATCTAATAAAACATGTTTTTAATAAAAATGATATAAAGCAGTATACTTAATATGAAATTAAATTTAGTGGTTAATTATTTTATGATGGTGAGTTTTAATTGGAAAAGCTATTAAATTTTTTTTAGGCGGAACACCAAATTCCCTATTGACGTTAGGTTGTCTTGTATAAGTCACTTCCTTTGTTCCAAAACTTTGTTTTCCTTTAGTGGTTTCTAATTGTTTAGGAAATTTTGCATAAAGCAAAAAATAGTTAAGAGGATTTTTTTAACATAAGTATAATAAAATATTTGACATCCCAAATTGAATCTGTTCTTAATGGTATTAATTTCCCAATGTTAAGTTGCATACACTTCTAGACTTAAAATACCTAAGAATGATACAGTGATGCTACTTTTTCTTAAGTCAAGTTGTTTTAATGCCAAATTTTTAAAAAATTACATGATAAACTGATTTGTTTAATTATTCTGGGTTGAGGTACTTACACTGATCAAGTTTTTAGAAAGTTTTCTCTTCATGGCAGTTCCTCTATAAGTAATTATATCATAATTGTCAGAAATATAAAGTATCTTTATAAGTACTTTAAAGAAGATAGATAATTAAATGGAATGTTTCTATGAATTGGTGAAAATTTTGGTGGCTAGATTCTTTTGTAATATTATGTATGCTTGTGTGTGTGTATTTAATCATTTGAAATTGCTTTTAGGCAGTTACTCTATTTCCAAATGCAGAAGAAGAAATCGTTTGGCTTACATGTAAAACATCAGTATGGCAAAAAGATGTTTAGTTATATATTTACTTTAAATGCTTTTGAAAGTTTACTTTTCTCTTGAATTAAAATTCTGCTTCTTGATACTTTACTCATATAAGTGGCTTTTCATAAAAGTGAGCGCTTGTTTAGAAATTTAGCTTATTGATTTCAGTCTAAAGCTCACACACTCCAGACACCAATCCAATCTTAGCTAGTTCCTGGACTTCTGGAAAACGAAGGGACATTGTCTAGGTTCCAGTTTTGCCTTGGAGAGTCTAATCTGATCAGTGAAGGATGTCAGATTAATTTGGAATTTTACTAACGGGTTAGTTGTTCATTTTGAAGTATTGTTCTTGTGCTTTGTCATGACCTTTATGGCAGTGGTCACTGGTCATGGATCCAACATTCAATTTTTTAGTACCTCCAGGTGAAGCCAAAATTCTGTTAGGACCCAGTAGCAGAGACTACACCCTTTAGTCCTCGATTATTGAGTTTTGTCTGTCTGATACTGACTGCGTAAATAAGGTCAGAATACACATGACACCAAGGAGATGTTAGAAAGTATCTTCTGAGCATTTATTCAAATAAACGTTGAACCTCTAAATTCGTGTATCCAGCTGTATTATAGAATCAGAACCACTTGAATTTTACCAATTTGAAAGTCTAAGTGATTTTATTTTCTTCTAAATTTTGGTTTGTTTTTACCGCCACCTGGCTAACCTTTATAAACTTTCACTGTAAAGTCAACACCATGCTGTGTTTCTTTACAACTTTCTTGTGGCTAGTGTGGGTCAGCCAGCTATTACTTAAAATCAACAACAACAACAACAACAACAACAACAACAGCTTTAGCCTTTGGTTAAAAGTAATTTCAGGGTTGAATCATTTCAGGGCTTTGAAGCTGGTGTTGCGTAGAGTGTACAGAGAGATAAAATGGTTACAAAATGGTGCTAAATTAACCATAAAAATCTTAATTTACTAGGTTTACAAAGATCATAATTAGATGATACATTCATGAAAGGAAAGAATAGTCAGAGGATATTGAAGAAAACAGTTGAAAGGATATTTCATTATATTCATTATAAATTATATTCATTATAAATTGTTTATTATCGCTCTCACTTCTTTATTTGATGGAGAAGGCCTGCGGGCAGGAAACAGTGCACCATCTGCACCCTTGCCCCCCCCCCCCCCCCCCCGTTTGGAGCCAAGAACGGTGTTTGACATATTGTAGAATGTAGTTTTTCAATTGAAGTGGTGTTTGAAATTTCGTCCCCACCTCCTTGATTCTGAGGTGGAAATACACTCAACTCTTAGACTTAGTCTCATTTTGCCAAACATTAGATGGGCAGTTGATTTCCTTGCCCATGAATGAGTCTTCTGTTCTTTTGACATCTCACTTTGGGGTTTCCGAGCCTATTGCTGTCTCCCTTATCTACCTCCTAACCCACTGAGGAGCGCTGCAACAGTAAAGTAGCTTTGACATCCTAAAGTGAATTCATTAAGGAGGTAGCAGGGAGAAACTCTTAAGTTCGAATCTTGACACCTGATTTCTTATCCCAGCTCTTCCAGAAACTACTTTTGCAGCCTTATTTAAGAATAATTAAAACCAGGGCGCCTGGGTGGCTCAGTCGTTAAGCGTCTGCCTTCAGCTCAGGGCGTGATCCCGGCGTTCTGGGATCGAGCCCCGCATCAGGCTCCTCTGCTAGGAACCTGCTTCTTCCTCTCCCACTCCCCCTGCTTGTGTTCCCTCTCTCACTGGCTGTCTCTCTCTCTCTGTCAAATAAATAAAATCTTAAAAAAAAAAAAAAGAATTATTAAAACCTTTGGGCAACCATTTCTACATCTGTAAATGGGAAGCTCAGATAACCTCTGAAATTTATTCTAGCTCTAGAACACTCTGAGAGTTCACCCTTTCAGGATTCTCTTTCTCATCTATAACATTTTCTGTTGTTTTTATCCTGACAAACCCTTCCTTTAAAAAATGAATGGGACTCTATCATTTTCTTTTTTAAAAAAGATTTCTTTATTTTAGAGAGAGAGTGAGCGAGTGAGTGGAGGGAGGGACAGAGGGAGAGGGAGAGAGAGAATCTCCAGAAGACTCCCCATTGAACACGGAACCTGACATGGGGCTCAATCTCACCACCCTGAGATCATGATCTGAACCAAAATCAAGAGTCTGATGCTTAACCGACTGAGCCACCCAGGTGCCCCTCTACCATGTTCTATCTATCCTTAGACTGCTTTAAGTGTTTTCTTAGGCTAGAGGAAGGGATTAAAGAATAATGGAGATACCCCATCCTTCTCCCAGGTGGCCCTTCCCATCTTTAAAGAGCCATTTCATTTATTTTTTTTTCATTTTTATTTGAATTTTAGTTAGTTAACATACAGTAAGGTAGTTGTTTCAGACATTTTAATTCCAAGGTATATATATAAGAAGTACTTAGGAAACCGGGGTGATTACTGAAGGAGCAGACTTCCCACTTTCCCTCCAATCTTGACTGCAAGAATCTTCCAGAGTCATTTTCTGTCTTGTTTTTGCTGCCAGTCTTCCATGTTTTTGGTAAGAAACTGTAGTCAACACAAAGGCTGGTAGGTATTACCAATATGTGAAATTAATTCTCTTCTTCTTCCCCCTCTTCTTTATAAGCATCATGCTTAAGAACCCTTATCCCTTATTTCTTCCTGAATATATGTAGTATGTACATATGTATGTATGAGGGGCCATGTGTGTATGTAGAGAGAGAAAGAATGGGGAGGGGGGAGAATGGCTGTGTGTGTATGTGGGAGGGATAAGAGAGAGAGAGCGAGAAGGAGGGAGGGCAAATTAGTTTTAGTGCTTTCAACAATTATGACTATCATCTTCCTTCAAGCACTTTTCATAAAATTTATCCTGAGCTCCTGAGGTACTGGAGGGTTTCTTAGGATTCCCTTTAACAGCAACATCATGGAAGCTTTGACAACCTTAAATGTCTATATACATTTCAGAATCTTTGAGATTTTTGGCAGTCAAGTATCAATCAGCACATCTCTCAGTCTGGGGATTTATTTCACTAACATATCATTATTGCTACTGTATAATAACATCTTGGAGAATACATTCTAGCATCATACAGAATAAAAAATACAACTCATCACTGCTAAGCTCTGTCTTTATTCAAATCTATGATAAAGCAATCAAGAAAAATCGGATTAGCATTATAGGTACAGGGGAGGTTAGTGCACTGAACAGTGATGCCAGGGTTCTAAACTGGGCTCAGTGAGAACATACTTAACGCATGTCAACAACATCAGCAGTTTGTTTATCTAAAACGTGATGTGCATAGTTCTATTTTTGAATTGATGAAAAACATCGAGACTCTCATCTGAATTTAACCATCTATAATCAAATTGTTGTAAGGTATTTCCAACAGAAAGTGAGGAGAGGGGATGACAAGAACTGTCTCGATGGCTGACTGCATGGCAGGCGCTGCCCCAAGAATTAACTTTTTAGATTTTCACAACAATCCTATGAGGTACGGACTGTTACTATTTTTATGGTATAGATGAGGACATTGAGGCTAAATAACTAGTCTGTCATCACCCAACTGCAGAAGGGTAGAAACAGGATCGCAACACAGACATTCTAGACCTGGAGCCTATGTCTTTAAATATGAGTTACTAAGTGGCCACAAGCCCACCTCTGTAGCCATTGCATTTATTACGTTCTGTAACACAAGCTTGCTTACGCACATTATTTCATGCCATGCATGCTCAACTATCCCATCATATTCTTATTTTCTGAACAGGGAATTAATATTCTGGTTCATACTGTAGTCTTGCCTGTGCTTTTTAAACTGCCTATAATGGCTACTTGTAGATGTTTTCCCATACTTTTCTATTTTCATGCATGTATCTTCTTTGTTTCTGAATTGTTATAAAGAAATTAAAATATTATTTCTAGCCATTGAAATCTGGTTTCATCTAGCTTTCTAAAAGAGAAGTAGCAAACTTAAAATCTGTTTATTTCAATAACACCTTTTGACAATAATTGCCCTGTGTTTAAAATTCATATTTCCTTTTATCTGTTAAATATGTAACTGACTTTTGAAATTTCTTTCATTTCCCCCATTCTTCCCTTGTTAGAAAGGACAATAAGAAATTATGACTGACCTCCTCTACTGCATTCATTATTTCAGATCTTCTCATTTTAGTTTACTGTGCTTTATTCTAAATAATAAGACCAAGCTTTGACAGAAGGGGGAAAAACACTTTTCATTCAAGACCATCCACTCATGCCAATAATGATTTATCGTATAAGCTTTTGGGGGGTAACATTTCAGTTGTTCTTTGTGTGAATAACAATAAAGTGTTCACTTTTTGATGAAGAGTAGCATTTTCCTACATAAAGCATCCAGATGAATAGGCTATTTTGAAATATCAATCTTACAAGGCACAGGTCTTAAAATAACATACTTATAGCAATAATACTCATGTTAATCTAATAAAGACGTTTTTGAAAGTATGTTAAAGGGTGCAAAATATGGAAATTATCCATATTAAGTTAGGTAAATTTATATAATAAGGGTATATTCAGCCATACTCAAATGTGAATAAACTTTAAAACATCAAACCTCAAGAGAAGGCTTTTCACATGAACTGCCCTGAGGCTAAGCATGTTACAGAAAGAATAAAGAATCAGTTGTTTGGCTTCTGAGTACTTAAGTAGATATTTTAAAATTAATAGTATAGATATGCATCTTTAAAACCGTGGCTTTCACTGGCAAGATACAAACAGAATAGAATTCTAAGAAATTGGTTTAAATAGGAGCAAAAGCCTAGAGGTCTTGATGAATAAATTATAGAAAGGATAAGAATGCATAATAACTTTTTTCCTCCCCGAAGAAGTTAACCTTCCTACTCTATGTGGGAAAGAGCAATTTAGAGAGATGAGCCGCATGGTTCTCTGGGAAAAGCCTAGTGGCCATGACCAGGGCAGCAGAATAATTGGAATATGCTAGAAGGATAAAGGAACAGAGTTCTTTACCCAGGGTATAGTTAGGAAGACTGCAAACCTTACAGAAAGATGCCCTGTGTCTAACATGGCATCTGAAGAGTGCAGTAGCCATAGCATGAGCTACTTAGGTCACGGGCTAAGGGAAAATCTCACAGATGCACTGGCTAGCATGGGGTAAGGTGGCAGGAAGAAGCGACTGAGAGGTGAACTGGAACAATCTCCAAAGTTGAGAGGACAAAGTCCCAAACCTACCATTTGGAAGCCCTGGCAGACTCAAGGTCATCGTCAGCAGATTCCATGAGGAGAGGCATCTGATGAGAAGGTTACTCTTCCATGGAGGACAGTGAGGACAGAATAAATTGGCCTCCTTTTCCTTCTCACACTTCCTGAGCTTCATTCAGTGTCATGTCACTGAGATCCTTAGGGAGAAGGGGAAGGAGTTGGTGGTTAGAATCCTGACAAGTTTACAAGACATTTGTTCTACAAACAATACTGGGTTTTCACTGGAGATGACTCACCATCCTTCATGGGGCATACATTTCCCTCCCTGACCAGAAGTGGGGCAAATAAAGTGAATTCAGTTAAAAAGGAAAATGCCCCCTTTTTGTACACTTAAGTTGGTGACCATGTCGATTTAAACCAGTTCTACATAGAATACAGATGTCAGTAGTAATCATCATTAAATTTGGGTCAGAGTTTAGAAGTGAATATTTCTAAGGTACCTTCACAGTTATCTTCAATGTATCATCCTGAACAGTGTCCTTCCTTTTTTTAATGCCTTGTAGGTAATTGGAAAGCAGGTCCATTTTGTACCCATGTTCTTTTATAAGTAATCACTAGGCATTTCCGGAAATCCTCCTCCAGATCGAAAGATGTTTTAAAACTATGCTATCTGTTTTGATCTCATGAGTCATTGCTTTTATATTGGCTTTTTTTTTTTTTTAAGATTTTATTTATTTATTCGACAGAGATAGAGACAGCCAGCGAGAGAGGGAACACAAGCAGGGGGAGTGGGAGAGGAAGAAGCAGGCTCATAGCGGAGGAGCCTGATGTGGGGCTCGATCCCATAACGCCGGGATCACGCCCTGAGCCGAAGGCAGACGCTTAACCCCTGTGCCACCCACGCGCCCCTATATTGGCTTGTTATTATGTATGCATAGTTGGCTGGACCATGACTTATTAAATGGTTTATCTTCTCCTACACTTACCTATTTGAAATGAATTATTTGATAGTATGTAGCAAAGGAACACATTCTTGTGGGAAGTAGTTTTTTTGTTAAAGTGATGTCATCGAGGGTGTGTGTTGTTGGCTCCTGGGGGTGCTTCTATGGCTACATCTAGCGTCACCTAAAGAATGCTGCCGCTGGAAGACATCCTTTGCATTTTACCAGTTGTCTTTATTCATCAGGGGCAAAAGCCATCATTAATAAGAATGACTTAAATTTGGGAGAAGGAAATTAACTTCACCTGAAAACTTTTCACTTTCAATAGGAATACAGTGTATGCCCACCTAATGTGATTTTCTGTGACCTAACCAATGCTGAGAGGTTTATGTCCATCATCCTTCAAAACTGACATTGATTTCATTTGAATATAAAGAAAAATTGTGTTGTTTATTGTCTCTCTTGCAAGTAAAACCATAGCTCACAGATTTAAATGTAGACTAAAACACCTTGGCTCAAGAAAATGCTAACATTTTAATTATCTGAGATGAAAAGAAATAACACATAGGTGCATTGAATTCTTCTTTTCATGGAAATTATTTTACAATCAGAAAGATAAACCTCTGGATTTAAAAAAACCTACAAAGGCATTTTTCAAGTGTAAAAATAATAGAATATTTTTATATGATAGTTTGTGGCCAACCTACTTTGGAAGTTAATTTAATTTATTTTTTTATTATTTTGCTTTTCTGGAGATATGAACAGATATTTGCTACTGTTTACTCTGTTACCATTGAAGATAATATCTGGAAACACTTGAACACTTTTGTTTCATGTTGAAAGAGGCAGTAATGGAAAATAGTAAAATCACCAGTTACTCTAATAACCACTAGAGGTCTACTGATATCAAATTTCTGCCAACATCCTTCATTTCTATAAATACTTAATTCCGTATGAATTAAAGTAAATTTCCTCTTTTTTGTTGTGTATCATTTTTTCCTGTGGCCTTTAATTCCACTTAAAATTGAGGGTATTTGGCAGTTTGGGGGGTTTGTTTTGTTTGGGTGTTTATTTATTTTTTGGTTTTTGTTTGTTTTCCCCTCAGGTTGTATTTAAATACTATGTCATGACTGTTAACTTTTAGGAAAAGTTAACTTTTAAATGGTTGGTATGTATTTGGTACTTTATATAAACACATGTGTGTGTGTGTGTGTGTGTGTGTGTGTGTGTGTGTGTGTGTGATAACTAGTTTATGGCTGGCTTGCCTTTCATTCAGTAGATTATATGAATTCCATTTGATTCTAAAGCAAGAATTTACTGCCTGGTTCCACATTTTCACATTGACTTGTGAGGACACCTTCAGGGAGTTTGCATCGTACAGACGCACCAAACATGAGTGGAGTTCACCGTTCAGTGACTCATGTTGTAGTCAGTCATTTTGCTACACAGTAGATGACTTCTGTTTTGCTAGAAACAAATAAGTGTTACTAGCCACCATTTTGTAGAAAATTTGTGTCTGAGAACCCTGGAAGTATCACATGTTATTGTGCCATTTTACATTGTTTTATATAAAAGAAGGTAGAAACTGAAATCTACGTGAAAGAAATGAGGAGCTCATCTTTGAACCCTGGTGCTTAGGGGGAGTTCAGTAAATGCTGTTCAAGTGATTGTCTGTCTTTCTGTCATGGAGCACAGGTGACATCTGAGGAACTAAGAAACACCCTGTCGTCGGAGAGTCTCCTGCATCTATAGTACTTTAAAGAGTCCCAGCTCTCAAAGCTCAGTAGAAATGTCACTTTCATTATTCACTCATCCAATCCATCCAGCTCCAGCCCTATTCTCTTGCCCAGATGAACAGTGAAATTAGAAATGTGGTGCATCTTGTTGGAACTAGGAGGAAGGGCAATGTGCAAGTTCCAGGATTCCCTTCCAGTTAGCCAAAATAATTATGAATACATCTGCAATAAAGAGAAAACCTCAACTTAAGGAAACATTACATCTACATTTTTTGGAGCATTTAGTGAACTGCCCTTGAATTTATTTTCAGACAGCATTCTACAGAGGCAGAAGCAAGATTATAAATGCAGCAAAGGGGTGACTTTCATTTAGCCCGGTTAGCCAGCACTAATTATGTTTTTGCCCTATGTTGCTCGGTAGTTGTATTTTACAAGGTCCAGGAGGACCTTTTTTTGAGTAGGCAGAATAGGCTGCTGTTGATGTCAGGGATTTGGAAGATGCTAGAAATGGCTCCCCTTGGCTGCTGTGTGTAGGTATGAAGTCATGAAGTTTGTGCACTCTACAAAGGCTACTGTTGGCCATGGGGTGAATGAAAGCTGATTATTGGTCATGTTCCTTTCTGCCAAGCCAAATGTGCAAGGCTGCATTGATCAAGAGGATTGGGCATCTTTGTATAATTCATCTGACAAGAGGAAGCACCTCTTGCAAGTAGCTAGCCTTTCTGTAGTTTGCTCAAGGCATCCCATGTGTGAGCTACTAAAGTACCACTCTCATTCACCTATCAGGATATATAAAAGTTTACTGTTATATCTTTGGTATCTGAAGTTCCTCATATTTCCCACATACTATAATTAAAATATTATATACTTCTCAAAAGATAACCTTTGCAACTGTAAATGAACACCTAAATTTAAATTATCAACTACTAACTGGGAAGACTCAGCAGGAACTTAAAGGTTTTTAAAAAAATTTATGGAATATATATTATATATAATTACAAAATGTATACAAAAATCTCAAACACAGAGGAAATAATAAAGTGCATATGTACTTTATATGTATGTATATGTGTATACGTATGTATTATATATACATATATGTATTAAATGTAAATATGCGTATTAAATACATATTTATTAAATATGTGTATTTATATACAATAAAGTGCATATGTATTTATAGTAGGACGTACTCATCCCCAGCTTCAAAATTATTTGCTTGTGAACTATTTAAATTGGGGAATAAAGAGCCCTGAAAGAGAATACGCGTTTGACTTTTCAGGATTCTGCCTCCACTTCGGCCATGCCCTTCATGTCAAGGTCATAGTGAAACTTCCATGGAGATTTAAGCCCTTACTATGAGGCAGAAATGTTTTTACTTCTAGGAGCATAGCAGTAAACAAGGCAGATAAGATATCTCTTATCTTGGAATTTATATTCTAATAAAAGATAGGCCTAACTCTATAATATAAACTAAAACCCTAAATCCTGTATATCATGCTTCCACCAGGAAGCATGGACCACTAAAACAGCTTTTTTTTTTTTTTTTAAGATCTATTTATTTTAGAGAGAGAGAGAGAGCAAGCCTGAGGCAGGGAAGGGCAGAGTAAGAGCGAGAGAGAGACTTAAGCCGACTTGGCGCTCGGCATGGAGCTGTGCAAAAAAAGTCATCACCATCCTCAAGGGCATCTAGATTTTCTCCTTGGTTATCTTCTAGGAGTTTTCTAGTTTTCATTTTAGAATTAGATCTATGATCTATTTTGAGTTAATTTTTGTGAAGGTTCTGGGCCTGGATTAATTTTTTTTACATATAGACATCAGTTGTTCCAGCACCATTTGTTGAAGAGACTGATTTGCTTCATTGTATTGCCTTTGCTCCTTTGTCAAGATCTGATGACTCCATTTATATGGGTCTATTTCTGGACTCTTTCTTCTCTTCCATTGATCTGTTTATCTAATCTTCGGCCAATACTGTACTCTCTTGACAACTATAGATTTAGAGTAAGTGTTTATGTTGGGTAATGTTAGTCCTCCAACTTTATTCTTCTCCTTCGGTATTGAATTGACTATTCTGGGTCTTTTAACTCTCCATGTAAACCTAGAATAGTTTTTCAATATCCGTGAAATAACTTGGTGGGATTTTGACTGACATTGCGTTGAATCTATAGATCAACTTTAGAAAACTGGCATCTTGACAATAGTGAGTCTTTCTACCTATTAACATGACTATCTCTCCATTTATTTAGGTTTTTTTTTATTTTGTTCATAAGAGTTTTAGTTTTCCTCATATAGATATTATACATATTTTGTTAGATTTATACCTAAGTATTTCATTTTGGGGGATGGATATTATTAATTTCAAATTCCACTTGTTCGTTTTTGGTATGTAGGAAAGCAATTGACTTTTGTACATTAAATTTGTTCTACAACCTTCCTCTAATCACATAATTTCAGGAGACTTTTGTGATTCTTTAGGTTTCCTACATACACAGTTATGTCATTTGTAAACAAAGACAGTTTTATGTTTTCCTTCCCAATATGCACATATTTTACTTGCTTGTCTTGACTTACTGCATTAACTAGAATTTCCAATATGATGCTAAGAGGAACAGCTGAGAGTGGACATTCTTGCCTTGTACCTGACCTTATTGGAGAGCTTTGAGTTTCACAGCATTAAGTATGTTAGCTGTAGGTTTTTTGTAGACAGATTTTATCACATTGAGAAAGTGCCCTTCTCTTTCTACTTTACTGAGAGTTTTTTTTTTTTATCATGAGTAGCTTTTGGATTTTATCAAATGCTTTTTCTGCTTCTATTGATACGATCATGTAATTTTTAAAAATCTATTGATGTGATGAATTACATTAATTCACTTTGGAATGTAGAACTGGTCTTGCATACCAGGGATAAATCCCACTTGGTCATGGTGTATAATTAATATTATGCTTTTTTAGATTCAATTTGCTAATAATTTTGTTGCATCTGTGTTTATGAGAGATACTGGTAGGTAGTTTTCTTTTCATGTAATGCATTTATCTGGTTTCACTGTAAGGATAATGCTGACTTCATAGAATGAATTAAGAAATATCCTCTCTATTTCTGTCCTCTGAAAGAAATTATTGAGAATTGGCATAATTTCTTCATTAAATGTTTGTTAGAATTTACCAGTAAACCCACCTGGTCCTAGTACTTTCTGTTTTAGAAGGTTATTAATTACTGATTCAATTTCATTGATAGATATTGGCCAATTAGATAGTCTGTTTCTTCTTACATGAGTTTGGCAGCTTGTGTCCTTCTAAGAATTGGTCCATTTAATCTAGATTACCTTATTTGTTGGCATAGAATTGTTCATACTATTCCTTTGGTATCTTTTTAATGTTCATGTGATCTGTCATGACAATATCCTTTTTCATTTCTGGTATTAGTAATATGTGCCCCCCCCCCTTTTTTGGTTAGCCTGGTTAGAGACTCATTGATCTTTACAAATTTATTTTGTTTTCTTTGGTTTTCTTTATTGATTTCCTGTTTTCAATTTAATTGATCTCTGCTCTAATTTTTATTCTTTTGTTGAATATGGGTTGAATTTTCACCTCTTTTTCTAGTTATATAAAGTGGAAACATTGGATTTTAGATCTTTCATCTTTTCTAATATATACATTAAACACTATAGGTTTCACCCTAAACTCTGTTTTCTTGAGTCCCATAAATTTTGATAATTTGTGTTTTAATTTTCATTTAGTTCAAAATACTTTTAAATTTCTCCTGAAATATCTTCTTTGATCCATGTGTTATTTAGAAGTGTATTGTTTTGTTTTTTAAGTTTTATTTAAATTCCAGTTAACACACAGTGTAATATTAGTTTCAGGTGTACAATTTAGTGATTTAACACTTATCTACAATACCTGGTGTTCATCCTCATCACATATTTAACCCATCCCCCCACCCATCCTTCTGGTAACCATCAGTTTATTCTCTATAGTTAAGACCCATAAGGCTACCTGCGGATTTCTCAGCAGAAACTTGTCAAGTCAGAAAAGAGTGGCACGATATATTCAAAGTGCTGAATGGGAAAGATCTGCAGCCAAGAATACTCTATCTAGCACGGCTATCATTCAAAATCGAAGAAAAGATAGTTTCCCAGACAAACAAAAGTAAAGGAGTTTGTGATCATTAAACCAGCCCCGCAAGAAATATTAAAGGGGACTCTCTGAGCAGAAAGGATAGAAGTGTATTGTTTAAACATCACATATTTGGGGACTTTTCCATTGATCTTTCTGTTAATGATTTCTAGTTTAATTCCATTGTGGTCTAAGAACATACATTGTATAATTTCTGTTCTTTCAAATGTGTTAAGGTGTGATTTATGGCAGAATATATCATAACCTGTTGAATGCTCCATGTGAGCTTGAGAAGAGTATATATTCTGCTGTTGTTGGATGAAGTAGTCTATAAAGGTGAATTAAATCCAGTTGATTGATGACGTTGTTGAGGTCAACTATGTCTATACTGATTTTCTGGCTGCTGGATCTGTCCATTCCTGAGAGAGGGATGTTGAAATCTCCCACTCTGATAGTAGATTTTCTTTTGTTCCTTGTGTTCTATTAGTTTTTGCTTCAAATAGTTTGACATTCTGTCCTTAAGCACATACTCGTTAAGAAGGGTCATGTCTTCCTGGAGGAGAATTGGGCTCTTTATCATTATATAATGACCTCCTTTATTCCTGATAAATTTCCTTGATTTGAAGTCTACTGTGTCTGAAATTAATATAACCACTCTGCTTACTTTTGATTATTATTAGCATGGTAAGTTTTTCTCCATCCATTTACTTTTAATCTATATGTGGTTTTGTATTCATATTTAAAGTAGTTTTCTTAGAGGCAACATATAGTTGGATCGTGTTTTTTGATTTACCCTATCTCTGTCTTTTAATTGGTGCATTTATACTATTGACATTTACAGTGATTATTGATGTGATTGGATTAATATTTACCACATTTGTCACTGTTTGTTCCTCTTTTTCTCTTTTTGTCTTCCACTCTTTTTCTGTCTTTTGTAGCTTTAATTGAGCATTTTAAGATTTTGTTTTCCCTTTGTTCTTAGTATATTAGTTATACTTACTTTTTTTACATTTTTAAGTAGTTTCCCTAGGGTGTGCAATGTACATTTTTAGATAACCCAAGTCCACTTTCAAGTAACACTGTACCCCCTCACACATAGTGTGAGTACCTTATAATAATAAAATCATCCTAATTTGTCCCTTCTGTCCCTTATATCATTGCATATAAATGTGTGTGTGTATACACAAAAATAGACAATTGAATATATTATAAGAATTATTATTTTGTATAAACTAATGTGTTAGATCAATTAAGAATAAGAAAATAATTTTTTTATTTTACCTTTCCTTATCCCTTCTTTGATTCTCTTTCTTTATGTAAATCCAAATTTCTGACCTATATTATTTACCTTCTCTCCAAAGTTCTTTTTTATAACTTTTTTGTAAGTTTGGTCTACTGACCATGTATTCCTTCAGTTTTTGTTCATCTGAGAAAATCTTTGTTTTTCCTTCACTTTGAAGGATATTCACAAGGTACAAAATTCCAGGTTGGTGGGTTTTTTCTCTTAATACTTTAAATATTTTACTCCATGCTTTTCTTGCTTTCATGGTTTCTGAGAAGTGGGAGTAAATCTTTGTCCTCTGTAGGTAAGGTGATTTTTCTCTCTGGCTTCTTTCAGAATTTTATCTTTGACTTTCTATTATTTGAAAATGATATGCCTCAGTGTAGTTTTTCTTTCTCCCTTTGGCATTCATCTTGCCTGCTTCCTAGCTTTGTGGTTTCGTGTCTGACATAAATTTGGGGAAATTCTCAAGCATTCTTCTTTTGAATATTTCTTCTCTTCCTTTCTCTTCTGCTTCTGGTATTCCCATTATATGTATATTATACCTTTTTAGTTGTCCCACAGTCCTTGAATATGCTGTTTTGTTTTGTTTTGTTTTTTTAGTCTTTGTTCTCTTTGCTTTTTTGTGTTTGAGGTTTCTATTGATGTATCTTCTAGCTCAGAGATTCTTTCATCAGCTGTGCCATCTACTAATAAGCCCATGTAATTCAGTCTTCATTTATGTTATTTCTTGTTGTTGTTTTAATCCGTAGCCTTTCTTCTTGGTTCTTTCTTCATATTCCATCTCTCTACTTACGCTTCCCATCTGTTTTTGCACCTGTCTACTTTATTAATTAGAGCTGTTGGCATATTAATCATAGCTGTTTTCCATTCCTGGTCTGATAATTCCAACATCCCTATCATGTCTTTTTCTGATGTCTGTTCTGCCTCTTAAAATTGTGTTTTTTTGTCTTGTAATTTTTTCTTGATAGCTGGATGGGATGTGATAGGTAAAAGGAACTGTTGTACAAGGGCTTTAGTGATGTGTTATGAGACATGGGAGGTGAGGAAGACTTCCATAGTCCTATAATTCACTCTGAGTCTTTTAGTGGCCTTGTGCCCAGGTGTTTCTGTTTTCTTCTCCCTGCCCTCGGTAAGACAGGATAGCAATATTGGGCTGGATTTGGGTATTTCCTTTTCTTAGGTCACTTAGGCTCTAACATACTGGGGTAGATTTTACTCTGGTTAACTCATTTTCCTTGAGTGCAGGCCTTGTTTAGAAGAGTCCTCTGTTTTATTTTGGAATGGGTTCTTTCCCCTCCTGATGCCAGATATCCAGGGGGATTTTTGTTCTGATATTTACTTTAGGAATCTGGTTGAGCTCCAGGAGGTAAATCTCACAATATTGTGACTGGATCCCACTGGAGTTATTCACTCTCAGAGTTGTCCACACTGAGCCTCCAGCAATTCATCATTCACAGTTCCTGTATTCCTACTCAGGCACTGGCTCCCATGGCAGTTTCCTTTTATGGGTCTGTGTCCCGGGAAACTAAGACTCCCTGCGTGCACCTGTCTGACTGGTTAGTCTTGGTGGCTGCTATTTGCCCTGTGTCATCTCCTTTCTAGGTACCCAGAAGATTTGCTGGACATTCAGTCTTTTGGCTTTTTACTCATTAGGATACAGTGGTGACTTCCAATCTCCTTTCATGCAGAACTGGAAACTAGAAATGATTTCATTTTGTTTTATTCCCTTACCTAAAAACCAAAAACCAAAAACCAAAAACCAAAACAAAACAAAAAAAACCAAAAAAGAAACCAACCCAGCAGTTGTGAGATGAAAAGACATAGAGTCAATCCTCCAAAGAATAAAAACAAAGAAGAGATAACTAATGTGAGAAAACTTTGCAATGTAATAAATAATTGAAAGAATGGAAACTAATGAATTATTTCCCCGTCAAACTGGAAAATACTTTTAGAAGATAACAGAATTGTTATGGTATGATATAATTTTGTAAAGCAGGCAATCCCATATCACACTGATAAAAACATAAATTGGTACACTTTTTCTAGAAGAAAATTTGCAAGTATGTTTCAAGGAACTGTAAAATATTCATATGTCTGAATTATAATTTCACTTCCAAGAATTACTCTTAGAAACATATACTAAATAATTATAGGTGTAAATAGATATGTATTATCTGGCAACAGAGATGTTTACTGAAGCTATTATCATAACAACAGAAACAAAATAAGTAAACCTAAATGTTCCACAGTAATGGACCAGTAACGGACAGCTAATATCTGTTTTCTTCACTGATGTATCTCAAGTGCCTAGGCAAGTGTCTGGTAATATTAAATACTCATAAATATTTGTGTAATTAATGAATATTCTTAATAGAAAATTATATCATCATTAAAATATTAGCTTTGAAGAATAGTTATTGACTATTCCTTATTATTGATATGGGAAAATAACCATGATATAATTTTAATTGACAAATAATTTGCCAAATTTATATATACAGCATGTTTCCAAGTTAGTGAAATATTTTTTGTGTGTTTATTACATGATATTGTACAAAACCACAACAATATGAAGAATGGCTAGTTTTAAGTTATATTAAATGTGATTTTTCTTTAGACTTTTTATTGTTTTTTAAGTATTTATAATGAGCTTATATTATTTTAATTTTTAATAAATTTAATGCATACAAATAGTTTAAAATCTCAAATATTAAAATAGCATATACAAAAACACATCAATGCCTTATGTAATCTCTCCTTGCTTCACGAAGGTAACTGCTTTCAAATATTTTAACTGTTTCTTTGTCATTTCTAACACATTTCTAAATAACCACTTCTTACTACTTCTTGATTTTTTTTTTTTCTGGTTTACATTTTGGACATCATATACTGGTTTTCTCTAGCACCCACTCACCGTCTCTTTCCTGTCTTCCCAATTTTGTTATATCATGCTTTTTGGTTAAAAATATTTAATTTAATTATCACATAAATTGTATTCATGGATGACCATATCTCCTTCTCTATAAAACTTTTCCTATAATTTCTTTCCTGAAGAAAATAAATGCCTAATTTTTTATTTGATTATATTTCTATATTTCTATTATTTTGTAGATCCATTATCTAACACATACACATATTTCAATTTATTATTTCTTTCTGTTACATTTGTGGTTTTAAGAAATTTATCTATTTCATCTAATTTACTTAATTTTTTGGCTTACATGTTTAGAACATCATTTTATTACCCTTTTAATATTTGTAGAATCTTCTTTTGATGCCATTTCTCATTTCTAATATTGGTAATTTATATATTTTGATTTTTATTTTCATGAACAGTTATTCCAAGGGATTATAAATTTTTACTATTGTCAAAGAACCAACTTCTAGCATATTGCTTCTTCTCTATATTTTTTTTATATTTTCTACTTAAATGATTACCACACTTAATTTTTAATGGTTTACTTTATTCTTCTTAGTTTTCATTTGTTTTTCTTTTTCTAGCTTCTTAAGTAGTTTGAGCTTCCTCACACATACAGTTTGTTTTCATATTAATTAAAATGAACATAATTTTAATATTTCCTTGTGATATTCAACTCATGGATTATTTAGAAGTAATTATTCAATTCTTTGTTTTTTTGTGTGGGGTTTTAAAAGATTTTTAATTGTCTTCTATATGATTTACATACTTCTAAATTTACTGAGATTTGTTCCATGGTACAGTATATGATATGGCTTGATGGAAGTTTCATGTGCACCTGAAAATAAGAATATTCTGTAGTTGTATTGTATAGTACTCCATATATGTCAATTAAGTCAATTTGGTTGATAGTGTCATTCAAATCTATACCCTTACTACTTTTTATCTACTTGTTTTATTAATTACTCAGGAACATATATTAAAATCTCCAACATAATTGTACATTTATCTGTTTCTCCCTTTAATTCTGTCCATTTTTGCTTCATGTATTTTCAAGCTCTGTTATTAGATGTATACACATTTAGAACACATCTTCTTGATAAATTGATCCTTTGTCTTTATAAAATGTACTTTTATATCTCTGGTAATACACTCTTATCTTAAAATCTATTTTGTCTAATGCTAACATAGCCACACCAGATTTCATATGAATGGTGTGCCCTTTTCTGTCATTTTCCTTTTCACCTACCTGTTTCTTTATATTTAAAATACAGCTCTGTATAACATATATAGTTGGCTGCCCCTCACCGCCTCTCTCCCCCTAGACTGACAGGTAGATACATAGGTAGGTAGATACGTAGTTAGGTAGGTAGATAGACCTGGATCTAGATCTAGGTATAGATCTCCAGTCTGACAAACTCTAATTGGAGTATTTTTAATTCTAATTTTTTTCACGGTTATCTAAGAGCTTCAATATGTATCTACCTTATTATAGCACACTTAAAAAAAAAGATTTTATTTATTTGACAGAGAGAGAGAGAGAGCACAAGCAGGGGGAACAGCAGAGAGAGAGGGAGAAGCAGGCTCTCTGCTGAGCAGGGAGCCTGACATGGGCTTGATCCCAGGACCCTGGGATCATGACCTGAGCCGAAGGCAGCCACTTAACCGACTGAGCCACTCCGGCGCGCCTATAGCACACTTTGAATTAATACTTTACCATTCTATTTTTAATATAAGAATCTTAACATTATATATTTTTAATTGCTCCATTTTTTGTACTATTGTTTTCATGTTTCACTTCATAATTTAGAAACTCCGTGTTTATAATACCATTTTTGCTTTTAACAGCCTTTGAAAGAGAGTAATAAAGATGAAAAAATAGACTTTTGTATTTTCTGTATATTTATAATTTCTTTCACTTTTAAGCCGAGTTTCCATCTGGAATTATTTACTTTCATACTGAAGGATTTACTTTCTCATTTTTGTTGTACAGATTCTGCTAGTGACAGATTCTTTCACTCAGCTGCTGCTTAGTGGATGTATCTTTATTTTGCATTCATTTCTCAAGGACTTTTTCACTGATTGTAGAATTCTAGGTTATACAACGCTTTAAAGATTGTGTTTTGTATGTTCTGGGTTAAATTGTTTATTATGTGTAGTCAGCAATCATTCTCGTACTCTACATTATGTGGAAATAAATGAAGACCCACCAAAGGAGAACAGACAAAGGCTGTTTATTCAGAGCTCGCTGTAGCAAGAGTCAGCCCCCATTACTTATGTTTGGCAGAAATTCAAAGACGGGCAGAGGAGTGGGAAAGCTTTCTAATGAAAAAAAGGAAAGGCTTCAAGAACGCCCTGATTGGAAGCTGTTGGCCTAGGGAAGCTGGAAATGGGCTAATTAGAAGCGGTACACCTCTGCAGTTAGTTAGGGGTGCACGGGGCTTGCTCGGGTTAGCCATAAGTTGGATGTGGGACAAAAATTAGGGAAGCTGTCAGTTCTTAATCAGGTCCTGGCCATTTTGGACCAATTGTATAGGGGTTTTTGTTGGGCTTTTTAGGCTGGTTGCTAGAGATAGTCATCTGATTTCCCACTCATCTGACTTACAGAAAGTCTGACTTCCTGGGCTAGTTACTGTAGAAAATGGGTTGGTTTCCTGGGATGGTTGCTGCAGATTGTGGGGCACAGTTCTGTTTTTGTATGTGGTCTGGCCATTATCCATAATTATATTCATTCTTTCAGCTATGTGTATCTTGTCTCTGTCTTTTCTTAAGATTTTCTTTTTCTTTTATTTTTGGTTTATAGCAGTTTGCCTATGGAATGCATGAGGATGTGTGTGTGTGTGTGTGTGTGTGTGTGTGTGTGTGTGTGTGTGTAAATTCTGATTAGGGTTTGTTGAGCTTTTTAAATCTGTGGGTTGAGATTTCTCATCAGTTTCTTCAATTTTTCAGACTTTTCTTTTCCAAAAACATTTACAGTCTCATTTTCCTGCTTTTTTCCTTTTATTCAGTCGTATAATTACATGTCTGTTACTGATATTATGTCACAGATAACTGACATTTTTACTGTCATTTTTTAAACGATCTTTTTCTTTCTATGCTTTCAGTTTAGATTATTTCTTTTCACTTGACTTCAAATTTGCTTATCCTTTCTTTAACCCATGTCAAGTCTTCTGTTAAACTCATCTAACAAACTTTAATCTCAGGGAATATATTCTCTAACGCCATAATTTCCGTTTGGTACATTTTTATTGCTTGCAATTTTCTGCTGAAATGTGGTATCACTTCACCCCATATATTAATCTTTTGCTATCAATTGTTTAACATATTAATAATGATTATTGTAAAGCCCAGGCATGCTAATTTCAATAATTGAATTATCTATGGATCTTCTATTTACTTTGCTTTCTTTTTATTATGGGTAATATATTCCTTCATAACTTGTAAAGTTTTATTTTTTTCTGAACACTTTTATAAAAGAATGGTTGAAGTATAGCTATTGTTTTGATTTCTTTCCCAGGTAATAAAGGCCTTTCACTTGTCTGGTGGGTGGTTAGGGTAAGGAGCTAATCATCCCAAATTCTCTTATAGCTGGACCACAGTTTTAATTATATTGAATTAAACTTTGGTTTGTCAGGGTACCACCCCTTTTTTCATCTTATCAGTATTTGGGTAGAGAGGGTGTTGTATTACAGTTTTAAGTATGTTTGTTCACTATTTAATTCAAATTGGAAAGTGTTTTGAAATACAGTTACTGCAAGAATGCTTAGGAATAAGCTAATTTTCCAGGGGACTTGTCTTGCTGTCTTTTACTTTGTTATTATTTCTTTATTTTTTTCACAGTGGCTTTTTATTTTTTATTTATTTTATCACATGGTGTTATGTTAGTTTCAGATGTACAATATAGCGATTCAACAATTCTGTACATTATTCACTACTCATCATAAGTGTCCTCTTAGTCCCCTTCACCTATTTCACCCATCCTTCCACCCACCTCCCCTCTGGCAACCATCATTTTGTTTATTATTACTATTTTTTAAAAACCCAAAAAGAAGGTTTAAAATAACAACACAACAGCTAAGTGAATTGTCAGTGTGTTTTTACTCACCAAAGACAATTTTTCTGCTTGGAAGGGAATGTTTACAGTTAGTTGTTCAGTTAATACTCAGTTTTATTAAAATCGTAAATTTTAATGTGTAGTATTTCTTAAACCTTAACCTCAACTTGTAGATGTTATTTTTTTTATAAAGTAGTACTTTTTATATTAAAAAAAAAGAGTGCCTCGGAATAAGCAATTTCTCTTTGTATTGTTTCTCCTCCTTGGCTGCTTCCTGTTCAAATTTGAGGAGGGGAAGAAGAAGAAGAATTGACATACTAAGATATTTGGTTTTACATTTGGGGCTATTTTCAGTTTTTAAAACCATTCTGCAAGACCAAACTGTATCTAGTCTTGCCTGACTTTTCCTCATCCCTGTAAAGCCTCCCTTGCTGTCGTGGGTCTGTGCCACCATTGTCCGTACTGCATGTTCATGCCCACTACCACGTGTGGAAGCTGACGCACCGGTTTGCTCACCTTCTTTTACCTCTTATCTCACTGGCTTTTCCTTCTCATGTTATTAATTTTTCATCACTTGTCATATCTCTTAACTTTGCAGTGCCTCGTGGCTCAGTCTTTGAATACATTCTATTTTCTATGTGCAATCACTCTTTTGGTGATATCAGACTTGTGTATTTATGTTTTATCTATGCAGTGATGACTCATAGTTATATCTTCTTTTTTTAAATAATGGTCTTTTTATATTATATTAGTCACCATACAGTACATCCCTAGTTTTTGATGTAAAGTTCCATGATTCATTACTTGCATATAACACCCAGTGCACCATGCAATACGTGCCCTCCTTAATACCCATCACCAGCCTATCTCATCCCCCCCCCCCCGGAAGCCCTATGTCTTCTGAACTGGACTTCTATTAATTCCAAACTTGTATTCCCAACTTCCCACTTGACATGTCCATTTGGACATAGACATCTTTTTAAAATTTTTTTGAGATTTTATTTGTTTATTTTAGAGAGAGAGGGACCGCACAAATGGGCGGGGCAGAGGGAGAGGGAGAGAGAATCTCAAGCAGACTCCACACTCAGTGTGGAGCCCAATGTGGGACTTGATCCCAGGACCCTGAGATCATGACCTGAGCAGAAACCAAGAGTTGGATGCTTAACTGACTGCACCACCCCAAACGTCCCTATAAACATTTTGATACATCCAAAATTTAACTCTTAATAAAATAATCAGTCTTGCTCCATGTGCATTTTTGTCCACCTCAATGGCAACTCCATCCTTAGTTGCTCAGACCAAAATACCTGGAATTATCTGTGACTTCCTTCTTTCTAATACTCAGCATTCTATCAATCAGATAATTTTCTGGTTCTTTTATCTTCGGAGTGTATCCAGAATCTAGATGCTTATCTCCACTTCCAAACCTAACTCTCCGAGTCCAAACCACCAACAACATCATTTGCCTGGCTTATTCAAGTAGCCTCATATCTAGCCTCCCTGCTTCCACTTTTTTCTCCTCATCTGTCTTACAGTATATTCTCAACCTGGTGATCCTTTTGAAGCCTAAATCAGATCATGTTACCCTTTTACTCAAAACTAGTCAAAGGCTTCCCCATCTCTCAGTGTAAAATTTGAAGTCCTTTATATGGGATGACTACAATGAGCTCCTTGGTGGTCCTCTTATATACAAGATATACACTGGCCTCAGGGTTCTTTGTGCTTATTGTTAATTTTGCCTGAAATTTTCTTATCTACATTTCTTGCCCCATTGCCTCATTCGAGGGTTTGCTCAAATATCTTCTCAGTGAGTTCTTAAGTGTCCAGTTTAAGTTGCAAACTTTATACACTTCCCCCACCTTATATTGCCCCATAACACTATTTTCTTCAACTGTCTATATAATTGACTTTAGTATTTTATTTCCTCCTCCCCCCGATTGTAATATAAGTGGGGTAAAAGAGATTTTTTCCTATTTTTTATGCTGTATCCATAGAATAATTCCTGACACATAGAAGGTATTTTAATAGTGTTTCTATATATTAGTAGCTATTCTTTTGTCCCTTGGTTTGTCCATATGGATTCATATTGCCACTTTGTGTCCTTTACATTATGACAGTCTAAAGGTGAAGAGGTTTTGTTGGTTTACAGTGATGCCTGGCCCCTTTTATACATTGTTATATTGGTTATGTTAGAGTTTTGGGATTATTTTTACAGTTAAAATAGAAAAAGCAAACACAGTTTTCTTGAACAAAGGTTAAATGTTATATTAGAGAAAGGAGCATATATTTGTACTCCATCTTTCAAAAACTGCTTTGTAAATATTAAAACACTTTTCAAATATGAGGAATTAAAATATTTTGCATAGTAGACAGCTTCGGAATAATTTAGTACTGATTTGACATGCAGCTCTCTACTAACAACTATATGCTGCTTTTAAGTATTGTGGTGCCTACAGTATAAGTAAAGTTTGAATATTCAAATTCCATGTAAATAATTTAATATTTTTATAACAGAGTTCCAAAATACTTTTCCCTTTGTAACATATTCAAGGCTATTTAAATTCATAGCAATACCTATGCTCAGTACCATATTTTAATCAGGTGTAAAGACTCTTAAATAATTGAAAACAACAGAAAATTAAGAGTAGCTGCTCATGTTTAAGAATGGAATTAGAGTGGAGGTGGGTCACAGGGGATGGGCAAAACAGGTGAAGGGGATTGAGAGTACACTTAATGTAATGATGAGCACTGAGTAATGTACAGAATTGTTGAATCACTATATTGTACACCTGAAACTAATATAATAGTGTATGTTAACTATACTGGAATTAAAATAAAACTTAATTTAAAAAAGAATGGCATTAAAGAACTTTGTATTTTAATGTAATGAAATGATAAAATCTCTTGAGAGCTATTTTGATAATTCTCAAGAGTCAATGAACCATCTCAAACTAAGAGATGTTTTACCATTATAATTTTGTAGTGACTAAAAAGTATAACCCAAATTTACCTTCTTTTTTAGATTAATTATTCATGGCCACTATTTTAAAAATTTATGCAGACATTACTTTGAATCTCTGTGTAAATATACCAAGCAAATTTCTTTTTTTTTTTTTAAGATTTTATTTATTTATTTGAGAGAGAGAGAAGGCATGAGAAGGGGGAGGGTCAGAGGGAGAAACAGACTCCCTGCTGAGCAGGGAGCCCAATGCTAGACTCAATCCTGGGACTCCAGGATCATGACCTGAGCCAAAGGTCATGAGCCAAAAGCAGTCACTTAACCAACTGAGCCACCCCGGTGCCCCCAAGCAAATTTCAAATTGTTATTTTTGTCGTTAGAATATATACTTGAAATCACTTCATCCAAGAGATTGCTTGTATTTTTTAGAGATTGATAATCCCCAAGTCAAACTCTTTAGAGTTGTGTCTTGAAAGTTGTTTAGATATTTAAAACCACAGAGGGGAGGGGGGTGGAGGAATGGGATAGACTGGTGATGGGTAGTAAGGAGGGCACATATTGCATGGTGCACTGGGTGTTATACGCAACTAATGAATCATCGAACTTTACATCAGAAACCAGGGATGTACTGTATGGTGACTAACATAATAAAAAAATTTTTTAAAAAATTAAAAAAATAAAACCACTCAAAGTGTTATATATCATTTAATGACAAAAAATTTGAACTTTTTGCTTGGAAATTTCCTCAAACATTCAAGCAGAGTCCTCAATTAAATCAAAGAAACTAATGTTCTCAAAATTCCTACATATTAAGTACTTAGCATTTTTTATATCTCCTAATTTTTTATATCTCCTGTCAGAAATTCTTAGCCCTTAATCCCTATCATCAGACTATTTAATTAACAGATTATTTAGGGTTATAAAATAGCTATTGTAGTATGTAGTAGTCAGGAAAAATAAATGTGTATGCATCTAATTAAAATATAAAATGAAGAATCATAATTTTAGTGCATTTCATAGTATAATAGTATACCAATGCATTGCAGAATATTTTTTTAAGGCGTAAACTCATATTTGTTAGTATCACAAACAAGAAAAGTCATGCATTTTAGTCTTTATTTATTATTGTTATTTGCATTTTAGTCTTTAAAATAAGACAAAACCCATTCCTTTTGATGAAACTATTGGGTATTCAATTTTAGAATGTTTGATATTTAAAATTCGAGCTCTGGATTTTAGAATGCATTGTGACATCATTTTAACTTCAGTGGGATGTAGGGAGAATGCATTTAACTGAAAGAGTAATAGAAGCCAATTTATATGAAGATTAATAAATTGCTATTGGCTTTTAGTTGATGATTTATCTTTCAAATAAAATTAATGAATACCAAGTGTCAAAGATACACAATGAAAGGGAATTATAAGATGATTGGTGATATTTGAGAAAATAAATTATGTGTGTGTATGTGTGTGTGTGTTCTTTTTCAAGCACCTGATCTCCCTTCTAACACTTCTTAAAACTGTACTAAACTAGATTTCTGAGCTAATTTCTAATAAGATTGTACTCCTTTCTCTTCTGGAGAATGTAGTGATATCCTTATATGAATAACTCTTATTATTCAAGTTAATTGCCTGTTTTATTGAGTTGGTTTAATAAAACCAAATAACTTTCTACATAGATTGTGTTATCTAGTACAGGAGTAAATATTATATATTTTAATTTTGGGGGACATAAAACCAGATGTTTATAAATTACATATATACTAAAAATGTCATGGAGAATAGAAGTTATAATTTTGGAAATTTGTATGCGTTAGAATGATCATAGTAGGATGCTTTGGGTAAACCACCTGGAATATGGTTGGAAGATTGGTAAGACATGAATGATCATTTTCAGTTCTAGGGAAATCAATGATACATAATGACAAACTACAGAAATTTATGATACATTATATCATGATTAATAGTACTATTGAATTATATATCACATTTCACAAGTGTTTATATTACATCTACTATTAATAACACCTATTTGTTTTGCATTTTAAAATTTCAAAGACCCATTTTCATAATAATGATCTGGGAACATGGATATTTCAGAATTTGGAATGCATGCTAATCTACCAGAATAAAATATGCTCTAGCATATGATCCTCAAAAACAGTTCTTCCTGGGGCGCCTGGGTGGCTCAGTCGTTAAGCGTCTGCCTTCAGCTCAGGGCGTGATCCCGGCGTTCTGGGATCGAGCCCCACATCAGGCTCCTCTGCTGGGAGTCTGCCTCTTCCTCTCCCACTCCCCCTGCTTGTGTTCCCTCTCTCACTGGCTGTCTCTCTCTCTGTCAAATAAATAAACAAAATCTTTAAAAAACAAAACAAAACAGTTCTTCCTTATGAATGATTAGATGTCAGACTCTAATTTCACTGACACTACTTCAGACGAACTTATGAAGGGAGGTTATAGGATCCAAGGCTTTTATGATATTGTAATATAAGTGTAAAGAGCAAAAGAACATATACTGTGGGGCTCTTTACAGTTTCTATAATGCAATGAATATAACCATAGTAATATTTACGTAAGGTGTTGATGACAATTCAAAATTGTAGCCTTCATTTCTCTTTATTCCTTAACCTTCTTCATTAAAATTTCAACAAATAAGAGAAGTTGGCAAAGGAGACTATTTAGTCTAGTGGCCCCCTGCTTTACTTTTCTTGGACTCATTTGATCCTTTACTAACACTCATCTTGCACCAATAAAAGAGTAAATATGTTTTGTGTTTCATAGGTGACAGTGTGCTGATTTACTCTGTAAGTTGTACTTGACTTCATATGATGGTCTTCATATCATAATAATTAATTCTTTATAAAAATAAGAACCATTCAGCCATACCAGTCAGTATATGGCAAGGAAGAAAAAAATAGCCATTTCCAACTATGTAAATAGAATTAATTGTTTTCTGTACCTTAGTTTAATCTTAGTAAAGGCTCTTTTGTAGAATTACTACAATGTTTTGCTTTTAAGCAGCAAGACAATCTCACCTGGGGAGAAAATAATTGAGCTTTAGTGTAACATTTGGTGATATACTATTGATATAACTAGTTTATATATTAATTAATTATTAGCACATAGCAATAAAGCAGTACCTAATGTCTGGGAACAGTAGTGTTTGTTTACATTTTTGTTGCCTTGGTTTATAAAGTGCATTTACAAACAGTGTTTTATTTGGGCATAAAGGTGGACAAGATTGGTTTTCTCTCATGCCCTCTTAAAAAATGTGAAACCTCAGACGTGAAGAGATGACATTTCAAGTGTCCAATAACACTACACATGCAAGAATAAAGGTCTCCATCTAGTTTTTTATTTTAGTAGCCAATCTTTTTTTCTTTTAAAGCACAATTTTTTTAAAAAAATTTATTTATTTATTTGACAGAGAAAGAGGGAGAGAAAAAGAGGGAGAGAACAAGCACAAGCAGAGGAAGTGGGAGAGGGAGAAGTCTCCCTGCGGAGCAGGGAGCCCAAAGCAGGGCTCAATCCCAGGACCGTGGGATCATGACCTGAGTGGAAGACAGATGCTTAATAACTGAGCCACCCAGGCACCCCTAAAACACAATTTCTGTTGTCAATTAGAGATTGCCAAATTTTGATGTAAATAATTCCACATACGATATCATAAAACATATATTTTTTGGTGTAAGGTAGGCTGCCAATGGGAGAAAAAAATATAAGATAGTTAATGGGTTAAGTTGAGGGCACTGAGTAACAGGATGAGAAAGATCGAAAATGCCATTTAACTTATTTTGCGAAAGCAAACTCTGTGCTCAATGCTTAGCCCTGTGAGGGAGGCATTGCACTGAAACTTTGGCTGGAGGTTTTATACCACTGCTAATGTCAAGGTTGCTGTCTTTTCAGATTGAGTTTCCTAAGCTCCGATCATCTATACTGGGTCAAATCAAGATATGACTATGGCTTTTCTTCTCTGTTCATTTCATTTGGGTTCAGTTCTTCATCTTTTGCCTGTGTCTCCCCAGGAATACAGTGTTTGAGGAATGAGTGAGAAGGTAAAAGTTATCAAATGTGAATGACCTCTTCAAGAGCAGGGATCCATTACTGATATAAAAGGCTATAGAGCATCAACAAGTACCTTCTTTATAATTCTATGATGTAGTTGATGAATGACGAGTGGTGTTTTGCATGACAAATTTTGTGATGACTAACCAGTTCAGTAAATTGGCAGTCATTTTGGTTTGTGATTTGCATTCGCTTCACAAATTCCAAGCATTTCGTTCTAGATACAGTTAATTTTTCATATAAATATGCACTGTTGCTTTCTACTTGCTGCTAACCAAGTCAAAATGACTTCTTTCTATGATATTATATTGATATATTTTCCATCCACCTGCCTATTTTAATTTTGATATATAAAAATGTGTGTGTATATATATATATATATATTGCATGGATATATAAAAATGAATATTTGAATGTATTAGTACTCTTTTTTAAACATTAAATCTCCCCTTTGACACATTCTCAAACTTGATTAAACTTGTCTCTTAGACATTTTGAGCATTTCCAATGAGGAATGGAATGGAAATAACAGGTGTTATTACTCCAGTATATTACATATATCTGAAGAGAGGATAATGTTTATATCTTTAGTTGATTAATAATATTCTAGGGGAAGTTTAGTAGAAGACTTCTTTAGGAAAGAATTCATGCTTGTTGAAGTTCTGCCATGTCTCCTTGCCCCTCAGGTGAGGCTCATGTATTTAACTGGAAGTTAGGGTCTATCACCCAGTGTTATATTTTTATAGCTCTCTAAAGTATTTAGCTATTATCTTTTTTTTTTTTTTAAGATTTTATTTATTTAGTTGACAGAGACAGCCAGCAAGAGAGGGAACACAAGCAGGGGGAGTGGGAAAGGAAGAAGCAGGCTCATAGCAGAGGAGCCTGATGTGGGGCTCGATCCCAGAACGCCGGGATCCCAGAACGCCGGGATCACGCCCTGAGCCGAAGGCAGACGCTTAACGACTGCGCCACCCAGGCGCCCCAGTATTTAGCTATTATCTTTCATTATCTCTCTTTCAGGAGACTTCTATAGCTGTTTATCTTCTTATGTCCCTTCAAATGAATCTTTATGTTACTTATTAGCATTCTAGGCTTTGATAATGCTATTTCTTATTTTAATTATTCCTTTTCTTTCTTTCTTTCTTTCTTTCTTTCTTTCTTTCTTTCTTTCTTTCTTTCTTTCTTTCTTTCTTTTCTTTCTTTCTACTGTTTTCCTTACTTCACATTTTCCCATGTCCCTGCTTTATCTTTTGTCCTATTCTGATAGACTGAATGCCTTTTCTGGTATGTCTCATTCTAAATAATACATAATTGGTTCCTTTGGTAATTGAAGAAAGAGTTAGTTTCTAATAATGTATCTAGGAAAGTTGTAGCAACTATGATAAGCAATATTAACTCTCTACTAATTGTTCATTCTTTCTAAATACTATAAGATACAACAGTTATTTAAGACATGGTCGCTTTACCTAATGAATTTATAATATTGCTGGTTAAAAATATCACATTATATATAAATAAAACAAACTGTTGATGTTAAAATAAACTGACTATACTTTCTTTTCCTCCATTGACGCATAGTTCTGGTGAGTTACTATTCCACTAATGTAGAGCTGATGGAAGCAACACATTTATCCTCCCTCAACCAACCCAATAGTGTGACTCCAGCAGACCAAGGATATGTGCTTTGAAAGAATATGTTTAGCCAGACCACTGGTCAACCTTCTTATGGGAACATTTTAATATCCTGGTCACCATCCCATAAGGTCACCTTGTGCATACAGTATTCTTCCGAAGAGCTCCTGAGCCCTCTCTGCTTAAAATCACTGTAATCAACAGTATAAGAGACTAATATGCTCTTCTTTCCCCATACAGCGGGGTCTGTAAGATTAGGATGTTAGTGATAACACCTCCTTGAATTTTTCTTATTCATCATATCTTGAAAAGGACCATTAAGATAATTTATTATCTTAATAATAAATGTTATTAATAAAGTTATTGTGTGTAAGATTAATGTGTATTTATTCAACACTAATTCAATGCAAGCATCTTCCAAATATTTATTATGGGCTACTGACTAAGCTAAACACATATGTGTACTCCTAGTTCTTAATTATATTCTCTCTGAAATTTTTATCTTATATTTAACTGACCGCTGCATGATAATATAAAACTGTTTTTTGTTTTATAACACATCTTAGGATTTCTTTCTGTATGAGACTCAGACCACTTAAGGCACGTCAGCCTTGTATATTCCTTTAAGTTAATTTGAAGTTCTGTTTTCTGAAGAGAAAGTACTGAATGTCTGAGAAATAAATACTTTTGCAACTTGGAATGGTCACACCGCAAGGCAGGATGTGATGTGTCTCCATCTACATAGCACCTTTATTCTGAAGAGGTCAATGCGTTTCACACACATTTATCTCATTTTCACCCAGATTTTCTTTCACTAAACACTAAAACACAGAGAAGTAAAATTTCTTGTCTTGGGTCATGTAGTCCTCTTCCTTAGCCACTGACTACATACATACCTTCTTTATGTCCTGGTTTTCTCTACAGTGTGGCTCACGAGTATGTCCAGTTTCCTCCTAAAATAATGAGTTAGGCCAACCAGCAAATACTGTGCGTCTGCTGTTACTAGGTATTATTCTAGGTACTCGGGATACATCAGCAAACCAAACAGAAAAGAGAGAAAAACCTTTCCTTGTCCTCCTGGCACTTACATTTTAATGGGAGGAAGGCGATAGAATGGGGGACACAGACAATAAACATCACATATTAATGTTACCTAGTATTATGATGAGAGGAAAAATCAAAGGCAAAATAAAGTAGGAAAAAGTAAGGTAGGAACATATAAATAGGCTAATGCAATTGTTGCAGAAATAATTTAAATTCCCAGCTTTGTAAAACAATGTCACTAAAAATTGTTTCAGAATTGAAAATTAAAACCAGCGCTGTTTGGGAGGTTTTTGTACATTGAAATTGAGGAGCCTTGAATTTATTAATTCAATTTAGTAAACATTTATTAGAAGCATTCTGCACAAAGTACTGTTCTAGTGGTTTTGAGTACAAGGGTTGATCTAGTGTGAATTCTGCTCTCAAGCTACTCAGAGTTTGAAGGACAGGATATTCCGGTTATCTGTCTCTGCATAAAAATACCACCTCAAAGTGTAACTGTTTAAAACAATAAACATCTTATTATCTCGTGATTTATTGAGTTGACAGCTTAGCTGGTAGTGCTTCTGCTTCTCCTGATGTTGGCTAGACTTGCAGTGGTCTGAGGGCTTGACTGGCCTGGGGCATCAGAGGTGGCCCATTCACGTGGTTGATGCCATGGTGGGGGAGGCTAGAAGGCTCATTTCAGGTAGGACATCGGGTCACTGGGAAAGCTGGCCCTGCTTCTTTTACTCCATGTATCAGGGCCTCTTCGCCTCTCAAATAGTTCTGCACAGTGTTTCTCCACATGGTTCTTCCGGCAGGTAGTGAGACTTCTTATCTCTTGGCTCAGGGGCCCATAAAGTGCAAAAGGAGAAGCTGACGGACGTTCTGAAGTGTTTAGTCCAGAACTTACACAGGGTTCCTTTCTCTGCATTCTAGTGGTTAGAGTGAGTCCCGGGCCAACTCAGATTCAGGGAGAGTCTTTCACAAGGGGGAAACTGTGGGATTCACGGATCATCTGGGGCCATTTTTGGAGATGAACAATCTCAGGAGACAGTGCTTACGATATGCGCAGGGTACTGCGGAAACACTGACGAAGGGCATCTGCCAGTCTGGAGATGCTCAGGCGAGGCTTCCAAGAACAAGAGAATGCTGAGTTGGGTCTTACAGGAAAAATCCGAATTAGCCAGCGAATGAGGAATAGGCTATGCCACCCAGAGAGAGAGAGAGTGTGTGTGTGAGGGAGTAAGCAAGAGAGAGAGCGTGAGGCATTGTACAAGACATGGTGTCAGAGGAGAAGATGATGTGTTCTGAGAACTTCCACTTATTCATTATGAGAATAGAGTACAGCCTCTTTTGGTAAATACTGAGAAGGACGGCAAAAGAGGAAGACAGAGCTTTGACCCGGTGTAGTTTATAAAATGAGGACAGCCCTGTATCTCAGAAAGTTGCTGTGAAGATTAAATTATATTAAATATCCAGTATATATATGTATGTTGTCAGTATACTAGATAATTTCTAACACTTGTTTTGCCATCGATGAGGGTTTGAAATTCACTGTGAAATTGACAGGAAGCCAAGTATTCTGGAAGAATCATTTTGCTATATGGAATTTATAACAGGGAATATTGTACATTTCATCATTATTATTTATAAATTGTGTGTTAGACATCCTTTATATCAGTGAAATTTATATGCTCACTTTTTTTGAGAACTGGTTGTTAAACATTGACCAGCACATCAAAAGTATTAAGTCATTTTTCCATTTCCTATATGTTCTGAACACTCTTTCTCTACATTTCATTCATTTAACTTAATGTTTCCACCTGGATATTTTCTACTGATCTATATTCCAATTCACTAATCCTCTCTGCTTTTCTCTCCAACTATGATCAACAACAAAGCCTATCTTAAATGCCTAATTTTAGTGTTCTCCTATTTAAAATTCTTGAATTTCCTTTTGATTCCCTTTTGTAAGTTCCAGCTCTGGCAAAATTCTCACCTCTTTTTCCACTTAATATAATGATCACAGTAATTTTAAAATTTACTTCTGATAACACCAGTAACTGGCTATCTGTCTCTTTCTAATGTCTGTTTTTCTATAAAATGTTTTTCCTCTCGATCTGTTTGTTGGTGAGGGATGGTCTCGGGAATGTTGTCTGACTCGGGGAGAGTTTCCCTTATATCCTTCTAGGCAGATAAGGAGGCACAGATCATTTCAATCAAATCAAGGATTGAACTGATTTGATGCTGGGTCTCAGGTCTTATAATAAGCTTTCTTTGCCATCTGTTCTTCCTCAGCTGAAGGGTGTAGCGTTCCAGAGGTCCTAAGGATAGCCTGGATTGTTTACCAAAAAACCCTGCCCCCCTGCGGGTCCTTGGCCTTTCAGTCCAGAGCAGAACTGTAGCAAACGCTGCTGCGTTTGTTTGTTTGTTCCTTTAGAGCTTTCCCGCTTATCTTCTTGGCCTTTTGCTCTGTGCAACTTACAAATCGGCAAAAGCCTCAAGAACAAAGCCATAGATTGTGGTCTCACTTCGATGCTGCTACCCTTTCTCTGGGATCTTGACTACTCACAATCTGGCTACCTTTTTCCGTGTGAAATCCATTTTCTTTTCTTTACAGCATTATGAGATTTCCAAAAGTTCTGCTCTCCTCTCTGCCTCTTAACAATGTAGGCTCATATTCTTGGTCTGTCTCTTCACATGAACACCAGCATTTGCCTGGAGTAAAAAAAAAAAAAAAAGCTGCTTAGAGAATGTTAGTTCACAGTTCTCTGATTTCCTTCTCTCAGGGATCTTGGGCTCTCAAATCCTGGTTGCCTGCTAGCTGTCTGATGTCTTCAAACGGATTTCAGGCATGTATTTTTTAAAATTAGCTTTCCTGGCTATTCTCAGTGATAGCATTGGCGTGCTCAAATCTCTTCCATTCTGGCTGCATCTACACGCTCCTTTGATGATTTCATGTGCCTGTACCAGGACAAAATTCTCTCCTAGATCCTCTCATAGCATTCTGCATCATTTTATAATAATTACCACTCCATTGTGATAAAGCCTTGTGTATCTGTCTCTACTGCTGGACCATAAACTTCTAGAAGGCAGACTATCTCATTTTTCTTTGAATTCCCAATATCTGGTGCATCATTGCACTGAATAAATGATTGTTTAATAAATAACTTAAAAGTGGATATGGGTACATATCTGTAGATTCTGGACTGACCAGGATGTCAATTATCTGACAGAATATTTCAGGATTTGTTTTCCTCTATGTTTATGTGTACTATCTATCTATCTATACATGTAATTGTTTTTAAAGATTTTATTTATTTGACAGAGAGAGAAAGAGAGCACAAGCAGGAGGAGCTGCAGGCAGAGGGAGAGGGAGAAACAGGCTCCCAGCTGAGCAAGGGAGCCTGATGTGGGGCTTGATCCCAGGACCCTGGGATCATGACCTGAGCAGAAGGCAGATGCTTAACCAACTGAGCCACCCCAACAATTATGTTTCTTTAATTATGTTTTACCTTAGGAAACTAAGAGGAAAATTACTTTTTCAAAGTAAGGGGTATTTACTTTTGTAGATCAACCATGTATTATTTCAGTTGCTAGACTAACATACTTTTAATTGACCATGAAATTTTTGAACATTGTAAACCCGTAATAATTAGTTAATAGATGTATATTTCTCTTTTGACATATTTTAGTATTGTTAGATGGTATTTATTCACTTCGTTGTGGTAGGTATTAAAATCAAACATGATGTGAAAAACACTATTGAATACACAAACAAAAACTTTTTTTGTATTTATTTTTAAATTTCGTAGTTGGAATTTGACCACTCCTTCTATGAAGTCTTCCCAGATTACTGAGGGAAGAGTTAGTTGATCCCTTTTTTCAGCTGCCCATGGTCCTTTGTTGCTCTTTTACGGCTGTTACCAATTAGCATTATATATATCTGATAACATTAGAATTTCGACCCTGTTTCTACCACCCTTCCTATCTCCCAACCTTATGTCATTTTCCTCTCAAGCAGTTATAATCTATTTATATGCTCACACTTTCACCCCTAACATAATACACACACACACACACACACACACACACACACACACACACACAGCATGAGTAACTTTCTTGAGAGTAGACATTTCTCTCTGGTTTACTGCTATATCTCCAGCACCTAGAACTGTGCCTGGCACATAGAGTATGTGTTGAATAAATGTCTGTTTCCTACATTAGATTGTGAACTCACTGAGAACGGAGACCATGATCTAGGTCTTAGTACCCTGGCGTCTAGCATAATATTTACTAAAGCAGGTGCTATATACTTTTGTAATAAGTGATAACTCATTCTCTTATAAAACTAAAGGGATTATGGTGCTTGTGTTCAGATAATCCTACTTACTGTAATCTGTAGCTATTGTTCAGCAAATAGTTCTTAGTATGCACAAGGGCTACATATTGAAAACCTACTCCGTTCCTTGAATATGTATTTATTTATTCACTTATTGAACGTTACAAACCCATAATAATTATATATATAGATTTCTTATTTCTCTTCTATTTTAGAATCCTTAGATATATACACTTTGCTTTATAAGATATTGAAATCATATAGATGATATGAAAAATACTTTTGTACATTTGCTGAGTACGTATCCTATAGCAGATATTGTGTTAGGCATAGGAGGAACAAAATAAATAATATTTAGTCCCTGTCTTCAAAATCCTAAATAATACCTAATATTTGCATCATATTTTATGTATGCTAGGCACTGGTATGAGAACTTTATATATATTTATGCCTTGAATTCTTATGAGAATTCCATGATAGAAGTACTATTATTTGCCCCATTTTGAAAGTGAGAAACAGGCACAGACAGCTTAGCAATGCATTTTGTCATTAGAATCTGTGCTCAGTGTCCAGCTAAAGTCTAGAGACTGTACCTAAGCCTTTCTACCAAAGGTAGCCTCTTAGAAAAAATGGTTCCTGACCCACACTTTGCTCCCCTTGCCAAGGACTCTGATATCTCAGTCTCTTTCCTTAGAACTGCTTTGGGGTTCATCTTCAAATCTGGTTTTGAGAAAAATGCTCTTTCCTCTACTCTCCCAATCTCTATTTCCCTAAGACAAACTTATTATTGTGGTTTAATAGACATTATTATGTTGAAAAATATAAGCTCAAAAGTAATACATAGGAGACAATCATATAGCTCATAAATTTCTAATAATAGGGATTTCTGGCATTCATATTATTTTAGTTGGTTATAACTTGCTTGCAAAATTCAAATTTAAGTTGTGGCACTCTAGCATGACCTACTTAAATGCCTTTTTTTTTTTTTTTTTTTTTTTTTACTAATAATATCGGTTTTTTTTTTTAGAGGGGAGGGGAAGTGGAAAATATATAATGTGATTGATCTCCAGGTAGTTAATCTAAAGGAATAGCAGATGGTAAACATTAGCTATTAGAGCAGGAAATTATTTCTTCAACATATTTTTTTTAGCTAAGAGATTCTTCGAAAATGAGTAATTCTGGTTGGTTGATTTTGAAAGTAAACCATATGTTGTTTACATGTTTTGGCATTTATCCAGTTTCCCTGAAGATGAGAGTGAAAATGGGGGAAAAAAAAAGCCTTTTACTAATTAGATAATAATGAACATAATGAAAACAGGTGCCATAACTTTTTGAAGTATGAGAATGTATCTTCGGAACATGCTCTGGGAATAGGATCGCGAGGGAAAAATATTCCGTATATGCCCATGATGTGAGCACATATGAGTCTGGAGGTATAGACCGAGGCACACATTAAATAAATTTAACTGCTAGCTTTTACTATGACAGGAATAAAAAAACACAAATCAAAGGGAGTTTTAAAATGCCCTGCGCATTTTATGGGAATTACTCAATGTAAATGCATGTATTATTTGCTTGTAGTTGATTTCCTAAAGCTTTTCACACACATTTGAGTGAGAAACTAGAAGTAACTAAGGACAGCCTGATGATTCTCCTAGAAGGCCAATAGGACCCTGAGTCCCTCTAACCTATAGATCCTCTTACCTCTGAGTGACAGCAACACCCATGAAGTCATGGTCTCCCTCCACAACTGAAAGAATGGGTGTAGAGGAGGCGGATGATACTGCTTCAGCCACAAAGGAGAGCAGTTGCAGCCTGGTATGGGGGAAGGGTGACGTGGCGAGAGCTGCTCCTGACAGAAAGGATCGAGAAATGGAAGAGGTATTGGGGAAATCAAGAGGAGCAGAAAGGGCAGTTTGGATGACTCCGGGGGTGAAAGCCGCACTCATGGTGGGGTAGGAGACTGGATGTCTGCTGTTGAGAAGGGAAAACTTTCCCTGCCCCGTGCCTTTCCCGTCTAATGGACGAGGTGGACTTGCTTGAATTCGCAGGAACGCCTTCTGAAGAAAAAGGAATATCCCAAATGGTACAAAGTTAGGACTATTAAAGTGCACGATCAACTTTTAAAAATACGTAATAATGTACGTGTTAATTATTTTCCAAAAAATATAACTGCTGTGTTTGAAAATAATATGTGAAATGTGCCCTTATACAATATGACCCGATAGCAGCTCTCTTCTGTGGTTGCAAAGGCACTTAAATTCTACTGGTGATTATTTTTCTAAATGATTAACGCTTATTGTGATTATTCTCCGGCTAATATATGTATGCAAAATGGGGCTGCAGGGATTTGCTTTTGTTAGCATATCCCCTCCCCCACCCTGAAACCTCAAGGCTCCAGACGTTGATGCTGGAGAGAGAAAATGGATGTGTGTGTGTGTGTGTGTGTGTGTATCTAACCTTCAAGTTGATACATTGGTGATGATATACAAACAAACGAAAAAAGATAAAGCTTTCCCCTTGATAATGCCCTTCTCAACACATTAATATCATTTTCGAAAAACTTAACAGTAAGCAGAATGCTTTAAATTTAAGCAAGGCTAGTGTTTTAAAACAGCTATACAAAGCAGTTACAACTGGAAATTTAATATAACTGAGAATGGCACTTTCATTAAATAACTGTGATCTTCCAGCCATGTTCTTAATCAGTGATCTCCCTGTAGCAAAATGCATAGATAATCAACAACTCAGTCTGTCAGTAAACTTGTTGGGGGATTAAATCCTAAAGGAAGGAGCCCATAGCCCTGGAGGAAAACTGAGTACATGTTTCCCTGAGTCTTTGAAGGCTCATCTCCGTAGTCCCACTGCTAGAATGTGCTCTGTTGTCATAGCAACACCATCTCCTGCTTCATACAGGAAAGATTAGCTCTTACTGTGCAGAGGAGAGAATTTAGGGGAAGTCAGACTAATCCCTGGGTGCACTTGGAGAGAAAGGTTGGACCTCGCCTGAGGGATGCTGTCTCTGCAATGATAGAATTGGCTGCCACAGACACTGGTTTTTAAGTTGAAGAGCAGAATTCACAGTAAGTGTCAGCTCCTCCAGAGTAGAATATTGATGAATGAGGTTTGTCTAAGTCTTGTTGAAGACTGTCCCATGTAGCAGCAGAATGACAGCAGGAGACTCCGATAAGACTGCCAATGTTTTCCTAGTTTAGGTGGTAAAGGGTTGACCACATCAGAAACTTGAGGAAAAGGTTAGGTACTTTTGAAACATCCATCTAAAATCCTGGGAGCATGTCAAAATTAGATAAGAAAAAAAAATTATTATATGTTTTTGGTGCTTAATTTATTTACCCTAGATTTTTGTGCACTTAAATTTAAAATTCCATAGAGAGAAAGAAAAAAAAAACTCATGAAAAAATTTATTATTTCTAAGCAGGTGTGTTTCTTTAACACAAAAAGTAATAAGATTTCATTTTAGGACTGAAAGTGTTTGTGAATTTTCAATGATGTATACAATTTTTGAAAATCCTATTAGAAGCATACAAGTGGTATAATTCTTTTAAGGTAGTTAGAATATGATTTAAAAAAGGTATTCTTTGGGGAAGATTAATTTTTAGGTTTTCTCTTTGGTGCTGTTGCTTCAACTTGTCAGCATAAAGTATGTGCAATGTGTAAATCTTTCAGGATTTTTTTGTTGCTTGTCTAAAACGGATTTTGATCTGGGGGGCTATGTGGATTTATTTTGTTTTTCCCCCTTGGTTTGTATGAGCACAATTTCTTCTATAATTACTAAGTAGTGCATGGATTTTAGCTTAAGAACTGGGAAACCTTGTTATGGATTGAAATGTTTGATATTGATACCTATTGTAGAGATATCTACTCATTGAAAAACTTAATTACTTCAAAGTACACTTTAATCCACATCCAAAAATAAAAAGAATATTTCAAGAATATGTAGATTTTATGTACTATATTACTAATATGTAAACTGTGGTTTTGACAATCTGTGTGTATTACCCTGAAAGTGTGTGTGTATGTGTGTGTGTGTGTGTGTGTGTGTGTGTGTGTGTGTATTTTTTTTTTTTTAAGTATTCCTGGTGAAAATTGTATCACCCTGCATTCATCATGTTTTTCAATTGCTTTGATCATGGCCATATATTTACAATGTGTATTTAAAAACTGGGTTTTGGTTCCTATGTAACAAAATCTAAGGCTACTAATGTCCCACCACACTACAACTAACATTGCAGTCTCTGCTAAATGTAGCCAATATAATAAAATAGATTTATTTGAAGTATACTGCTTTAATTTACCAAAATCAAAGAGATTTGGGTGTTGCTGTGAAAGGAGAGTGCAGATTACACATAGACTCCTTTTCTCTGAAACTTAATGTTAGAAGAGACCATAGGTCTTAGACATGAAGGAAGGGTTGTATTAAATGGCTACATAAAATTATTCTCTTTATATGTCAGGAAATATACACAAAACCATAAGGGTCACAATTGGCTGAATAGCATTCAAGTTATAACTATGCAGAAGCCTGACGCTCTTAAGAAAATGGAGACAAAGCAGGAAGTCAGGGAGCCCCTTTCAGTAAATGATTGCAAATTATTACAACAACCTCTTTTCTATCAGTAGTTCAAGGTAGAGCCCTTAAATCACAAAGAGAAAGAGGCAAATCTGTTATTTCTCCCCAGCCTTCCAGCCTTCCCAAACTGGAGTAACTTTTTTCTCTTCATTTATTGACTTAGGGTAAAAATGAGGAAGCCAATGACCCTATTCTAAAAGGAGAGAAACTTCAGGTTCGTTCTATGAATCCAGGCTCAAAATTAACAGAACAGAACTGGGGAGGGAGAAGGATGGCTAGGTAAAAGTGGGCAGCACTGATTGAGAGCACAGAATAAAGTATATACACAGATGACTGACTAGTAATTGGAAGCTAAAGCAGGGCTTTAGCCCATTCAGTACCTTAACCAAAGTTTTTCAAGAGGTAGCACTAACCAGTTAAAAAAAATGTATCATATTACTTAGAATTTTCTATTTCCTGTCTTCCGGGTGCATTTCTTTTGTAAATACAGTAATGATTGAACTGGAGCCAAATGCTGTGAGCTGAAGACTTGTGGGGATTTATTACCTCCCTAAGGCAGTTTGGTTTGGGCTCCTACTATGTCAGGGTCTTGCTTGGTGAGGAACAGGTCATATCCAAAGCTTGATTATCCCTTGAAAAGCATTGCTTCAGGAACCTTCAAAAGAGCAAGCTGTTCTATTCTTGAACTGGTCTCAGAGGTCTGGAATGTCTTTTGGAAAGTCCAGAAGTCAGTTTAAGAATAAAAATCTTCAGGACGTCAAGGTCTTGAGGTTAGTAGGTGATCTGGAAATGGTCTGAGCTTTTACGAGGGAAACCAGTATATAGGAAAGAGAAGGGGGAAGCGGTGGCACAGGAAGATCACAATAGAAGCTTCTGCTAGGACATACTCAACATACACACACAGGAGGCATTGATGCATGATTTTATAATGGTCAGTTATCATGTGTCCTAAGGATTGCTTCTAAAACTACCCAGTATGGTTGATGGTGGACATATGTGTCATAGTACATATTGAAGATAAAAATATTTAGCACAAAAGGTAATACTGTGATATGAATGCTTTTTGTTTTTAAAAATCAAATTAAGATTCAGTTTTGACTATATAAGATTCGATTCTATGACACATTTTTGGGTTAGAGAGGCCACTTTAGAGAACAGTAAAATAGCAATGATTCCTCCTCGCTTTTTTAAATTTGGGGGCTTATGCTCATGTTAAAACCTCCTTATAGTCTTTGAGTTTGACTTTATATGTCTCGGGACAAATATGTAAGATGCTAAATTTATCTGTCTTCTTAGGATTGTATGTAAGCAAATGTGTAGCATCATGTATGGGAAGATGGCTGGAACAGTTGTTGAAATTGGGTTATATGTAGAACGACCAGAATGTTAGGTGGGGCTATGTGCTTTTGGTGATAGACACTTTTGAAGGCAGATGGGGGCCAATGGGCATTTCTGAGCCAGGAGTAAGAAACAGGAGCAGGGCTCTGTGAAAATGTATCCTACAAATGTGGAGAGGGTAAATAGATGGCATAGGCAAGTGTTAAGGGGAGGCTATTGGGACTGAGAACCTAAACTAACATAGAAAAACTGAGAATTAAAGGTAGGGAATAGATGAGAAAGCAATCATAGCCATAGACTCTAAGGAGTTTCATGTGTTAATTTATTCAACCAAGGTTTTATCTGGCCACTGCCAAGATGGATGCTAAGAATTACAGAGCAAAATGCATATGTTCAGGCATTCATAAAAACACTTGGTCTAGTGGGAATGACTGAGAGATAGAAAATCAAAATATTTTGTGGTAAGATGTGTGGTAAAACAAGCACAGGGGATAGACTTGGCCAGTGACTAGATAGTATCAAAGAACTTCCAAACTTGGAAACCCATGGGTGCCATTACTAGACATAAGGAAAATCAGTAGGAAGAGGGGGTTTGTGAGGAGATGTGAGGAGAGAAGTGACAGTAAAGGCGACAGCAATGAATTTGATGTTGGGCATCCTGTTTGAGCTTTAAGCCTTAAAAAACAAATACTGCATTTAATTATAAGAGTTAACTTACCCATAATTTGTTTGTTTGTTTGTTTATTTATTTGAGAGGGAGAGAGAGAGCAGGGGCGGGGGCAGAGGGAGAAGGGAAGTGAGAATCTTACACTCCACACTCAGTGCGGCAAAGCCTGATATGGGGCTTGATCTTATGACCCTGAAATCATGACCTGAACCTAAATCAAGAGTTGGACGCTTAACTGACTGAACCGCCCAGGTGCCCCATGATGTATTTTCTTTTAGAAGGTCATGTTAGTGCATAGAATTTCATAGCATCTTTAGCATTTGTTTTACTTCTCTATTTTGTTTCCTCTTAAATATTTGTATATAGCAATTCGAGCATGCAAAAACTTGGTATGTGTTTTCAGTTTGAAGTTCGACTTTTTAGTATGACCCAAAAGCAGCTTATCTTTCATTATTGGCGTCTGACAGTCTAAAATTTAATAGTTTTTGTCTTTGCATTCTGCTCTTGGCATTAACGTAAGATAAAAATCAGTTGAATACAAAGGAAAAAAGAATATATGCAGTGGAACATTGGAGAAAACGATTTTTGTAGAACTTACCCAGTGAGCTAGAGTCAGAAATATTTTATCATCTTTTTTATCTGGAAAATGGCATAATTTTCCATCAGTCTAGTTTTGAAGTGATAATATTTATAGTAATTGTAAGAACAACTTCCACAATTACGAATTTTTGGCACTTTACAGTTTATAATTTTGGGGGAAATAAAAATGACCTTGCCCTCAAAAGACCCCCCTGTCCCTGCATAGAAGAAAGCGAGAAAACACACTTTATTATAGTGTAGGGTTGGGTGGTGACCTCAAAGTGACTACAAGGTGTGTATAGAAACTCACACATATTTATACGGTAAAGTAGAATAAAGAACAATAATAACTCCTCTATCTTCTGGGCAATCAATAGAGGCACCTGATTGTCTCCTATTTCCCTTGTGAGGGAAAGCGATTTCTGAGCTAATTCTGGAGGCTCGCATTTACAGTTTGAAGGGTCAGAAGTCCTAACCTTGCATCAGAAAATCAAAAGGTTGGTCCTGCTACACCTGACTATTTTCAAGAAGACACCGTAAAGGTGATGGTAGGGAAGCAGCTGCCTGTCCCCTCAAAGAAAAATCCATCCACTTATTCTCATCCACGATGCACCTTTTTCTACACATTATCTCATTTAATTATCACAATACTGTCAGACACATATAATTGCCATGGTGTCCCAGTTTTATGAGTAAGGAAACTGATGCTTGGAAAGGTCAGAGAATATTTTAAAAGTCATAGAACTAACAGCAGGAGATTATCCACCTCACTCTTTATCTCGCATTCTCATTTCTTAAATGAGGCATTGGAGAAACTCATTTTTGGATGCTACGTGGAGACGTAATGATAAGGAAACAATCATTTTTATTGTTCTTACCTTAGGTGTGTATGAACACTTATGCCCCGTGTTATAAATATGCAAGCCATTGGATACAGTCTGGCCCAGTTTTTCTGTGTAATAACTATTTCATGGAATTGTTTGGGGAATTAAAAGAGATAAGTAATATAAAGAATCTTGCACTGTACTAGGTGCTTAAAAACTGAGAACAGCCACAGAAACTTATTCCACTCCAGGAAGAGGAGAATGATGAAAGCAATCGGAACTTTTTTTTAAAGATGTCATTTATTTGAGAGACAGTGAGAGGAAGAGAGAGAGACAGCAGGGGGAGGAGCAGACAAAGAGGGACAAGCAAACTCCCCACTGAGTGGGAAGCCCGATGTGGGACCCTGGGATCATGACCTGAGCTGAAATCAGGAATTGGATGCTTAGCCGACTGAGCCACACAGGAGCCCCTGCAATTGGAGCTTTAGTAAAAAGAATGCTGTCCTGAGATTCAGAAAGTTATTCATCCACCCAACCATCCATCCATTCATCCATCCATCCATCCATCTATCCATCCATCCATCCATTCATTTCTTCATTCATCATTCATTCAACAAACATTTAAAACCCTTAGACGAAATCAGAGAGGGAGATAAAAAATAAGACTCTTAACTCTAGGGAACAAACTGAAGGTTGCTGGAGGGGAGGGGTGGTGGGCATTAAGGAGGGCACATGATGTAATGAGCAACGGGTGTTACATGCAACTGATGAATTAATGAACTCTACCTCTGAAACTAATAATACACTATATGTTAATTAATTGAATTTAAAGAAAATAAAATAAAAAAATAATAAAACCCTTACCCTGGGCCTCCTGCATAGACAAATTGTAGGAAAATGAAGAAAACCAGAAACTACCCCTCCCCTCAAAGATACTGCTAAACTCTTCCTTGTTATGGACCAGGTGTGGAGTTAAATACTCTGCAAACATTAACTCATTTAATCGTTATCAGTTATCCTGTAATGTAAGTGCTGTCCCTGCCCCTGCTGTTTCTATGGGGAAGCTAAGGTTCAGAGAGAGTGTCCAAACCACCTGACTTATAAGTGACAGACCTGGGGTTGAATCTATGTTTTTCTAGCCACGACACCCATTCTCTTAACCACAATGTTATTCCTCCTGTTGCACACATGTGAAAAGTGCTATGAGGAAGGTTAGCATAGCATACAGAGCTGTCACAAAGGAGAGTGGTGACAGGGTGGGGGTGGTCACGTGGGGAGGACTTAGCAGATACAGTTTTCCTTTAGCAGATGCAATTTCTCTGTACAATCACTATTTCATGGAATTGTTTTGGGAATTAAGGGAGGTAACCAGAACAGCCTTGCAGGGCACGAGGTACGTACGTATGTCAGCAGCTCTTACTATCACTCAACTACCATGTGAAGTCTCAGGTACTGCTCAGACTTATTCTCCTTTTTCCTTCTCTTTTTTCTTATGTCTTTGATTGTCTGGTTCATACACAATCTGTGAATATACATGCTACCTCTCCTTCACTTTGCCTAACAGTTTGGGAGGTGATGAAAGGTTCACAGAAAACTTTCCCAGCATTTGACCACCCATGTGTATCCACTAGGGTTCATAACAATCGGGATAGGCGATGGCGGACATATTCCTCCAAACACTGTCATGTTTTCTGTCTCAATTTTTTCTTTGTTTTGTTGTTGTTTTGTGTTTTGTTTGTTTGGTTTTTTGTTTTTTTAGAGAAAGGGGCTTGGTGGGAGGAATGTCTTAAGAGTATTTCATTTTTGCAGGTAAGGATGCTGTTACTGGCTAGGGGGCTTGCCTCTTTCTGCACGCAGCCTTCATTCATAGGTTTCACTGAATGTGTAGTAGAGAAGGGTAAGAAAATTAGTGTCAGAGAAAGGAAAGGGCAGCATTTATAATCAAGCCTTTGGAGGAGTCATTGCCTCAATATCTGAGTCAAAACATCAAAATACACTAAAGGATATTCAAACTATTCAGACTTTGTAACCTATAGAAAAAGGTTTTCAGACGTGGGTCCTGAATGTGTGTACATGCATTATATTGCAGCCTTTTAAATCACATGCAGAAATTCACGCAATGGAAGACTCTCTGAAGGCTATTACTTTATCCAAGGCAAATACGCTTATATCTCATGCCTTTTAGTAAAAGCTAACGGTAGGATTATAATGTTTATCCCTGTATAATAAATACTAAGAACAGCAATTCACATAGCGATATGGCTAATACAATGATTTCTCGGCAAACCTAAGGTAGATTTTAAAGAGAAAATGAGAAATTAACTTTGACTGACACTGCCTGTACCTTCCAACCTTGTCTAATAATGGTCACCCCAATTAGTAAAAAAAGAAGAAAATAAAAGGAGAGAAAAATCACATATAACACTTTTCTAATGCTTGGAAAGAAGCTTAGAAATTTAGAAAATCCCAGAAGTCATGGCTTTATTAGAGAATGCTACACATGTGTATCTTCTCTCTAGAAATTGCTTTAAGCGAGTAGGGAATTTAAGGGTGATAACCAAGTTTTTTTTTTTTCTTTTCTTTTATTCCTATAGCTAATAAGCTCCCAAGGGATGACTGTACCCATATCAGGAAGGAGACATGTGCTTCTCTTAACTCCTGCCAAATAGAGGGTATCAGGGATCTTCGTAGCCTTTAGTTCTTTCCTCTGGTTGCCATTCTACGCAGTGGGGAGTGGGGGGCAAAAAAAGGCCGAAAAATGTGATTTTTCTTTTTTGCTCATTTTTTTGGTTACAAATTCTCACAGCATTTTTCTCAAGTTCTCTCAAGATTTCTTTAGAGCTTAAATTTTTAACCTATTAATTTAGCATTGTTTCTTCTTGACCCCAAGACTTGGTTTGTTTTTTTTTTTTTAAATCCTTTCCTATCCCTGGATCAGATAACGTTCACCTATATTTCTATCATTTTCATGTTTTGTTGACATTTAGTGGTTTTTTTTGTAAGATTTTTTTAATTTATTTCAGAGAGAAAGAGAGTAAGAGAGAGCATGAGACAGGGAGGGTCAGAGGGAGAAGCAGACTCCCCGCCCAGCAGGAAGCCCTACATGGGACTCGACCCTAGGACCCCAGGATAATGACGTGAGCCAAAGGCAGATGCTCAGCCTACTGAGCCACCCAGGTGCTCAAGACTTGGTTTTCTTAGTGGCCTATCCTCCCTTAAAACAAATATCATAGTTTTTTACTGGTCAAGAGAAAAAGCAGTACTGGTGGACTAACATGATACTGTTAATAATTTTCTCCTTTTAAATATCTTAAGTATTCTTCTTTTTTTTTAGAAATAGCAAATTATGTGTTATTGGACCTGTGGTATAGAATTAAGTTTATAATCTGGCAAGTATTTGCATTATGCTTTCTCCATCCTAGAATATTTTTGGTTATCAGATAAAATTATCTTCAGTGTGGTATGTGACCTTTCCCAGCTTGCACTCATCTTTAACCTTCTAGAGACTAAGTGAATCTCTCACTGGTTTTACCTACCAGGGGAAAAGTTTGATAGGATAATTATTAAGATATAAAGTATACTCTTGACCAAACATACCTGAACAATTTTGGCTCAGAACTACCTCAATTCTGGGTTGTATCGCTGTCACAGAGCGTTTCGCATGGGTCCTGTTTGCTATATCTGCACCAGGAGACCCAAGTTAGAAATACAAGGAGATTCCATTAACTGATGCAATGAGCTCATCTGTCATTGCCCTGCAGCGTAAGGAAGTGGGAAGCTCACAGACTTTGGCATAGCACATTTTTCCCTTGGAATCTCAGCCCCGTACCTCCACTGTAGTTCCCTCATCTATCTACTAAAGGGCTAAGCACCTGCCTTGCATATTGCTTTATTTCGAAGTTCAGTGGATAAAGTAATAAAATGTATTAATAAAATATTACACATTTGTTTTAAATATATATTCATGTTTAAAACATTTAGACTTCCTAGAATCACTTCCATCACCAATATATTATTAATAAAATATTACCTATTCATTTAAATACATATTCATGAGAAAAAAATTTTAAAGTACAGAAATGTGCAAAGAAGGAAGGGTCCCCTAATTCCTACACCCTATCTGCTGTACTCCCAGGAGATCGTTACTGTTAACAGTTTGGTATGTGCTTTTTTTTTCCAGAAAAGATAAATAGATAAATGATCGCTTGTTCAGTAGATACCCTTTTAAAAAATAGTCACCAAGATTTTGAATATAGGTTTCTTTTTTTATCATTTTGAATCAGTTGTTGGAAAGAACATTTTCCCAACGATTTGCTGAAGTTGTCATAGTTATTATGTTGTTTTTGTACTAGCTGTTTTATACTAGCCAATACTACAAAAGGCATAACAATTCACAGACTAAAAGAAAAGTAGAATGGGATTGACCACACACTTATCTTTTGGGAACCATTGATTATTTGTGGCAGGATCTCTTCTGGAATGACAAATACACATCTTAACATTATATATACAGAAATGGATGCTAAGCCAAATTAAAAAGTAGCTCTTAGAATATTGGTCTGCAAATGTCTGCAGAGCTGAAATGTGTAAATTAGAGATTCACTGGAGTCTGCTAGCCAAAAGTGAAAATGAAAGTGCTTACAGCTCGCTAATTAATGCTGCTTGTCCAATTTGATTGCAGAAAAAAAGAGCCACCGAGGCCTATGGGAAAAAGCAATAGCCTGGGAGTCGAGAGAACTGAGTCCCCTTCTATTCTGCTACTCAGTACAGGACCATGCTCCAGCAAGTCTGTCCTTTGTCCGCAGTGTAACCATTTAAAAATAGGGGTCAGATTCACCACCCTGTTGACTTCTCAGAATTGGCAATGAAATGGGGGGAGAAAACCAAAGAGATCAAGTTCCACAAAAACCAGAATCTAACTATAATTTATTGCTGAACTGTTAATGTTCCAATGGCTGGATTGTTTTGACATGTTACAAATATTTAATGAGTTTTCATCAGGTCAGGCTGTTCAAGGAGCGGTTAGTGGACCTCACAACGGTTACTGGTCCATGACAGGTTAAGCGCATGATTTGAAACAGCAATGTTATGTCTGTAGAATTTAATAATAAATAATTGGGCTTGTATTTTGTATGTTCTGTTTCAAGCTTTGTTTATTTGTTTTTACAAACTATCCGTGACAAAGTGGAAATTAAAAGATTGATTCTTCATCACAGATACTTTGAGAAGCACTGTCCTTGGGAGCCGGAGCTCTGCTGGATTAAACGAAGAGCAAAAATTGACCTAATCCCTGTTCTCTCCGAGCTTGAGGTCCTGGGAGAGACACAGATATTAATCAAGTAACCATATCTAAGTGATTATGTTATTCAAGGTGAAATAAGTGCTTCTCCTCAACTGCTTTCTTCCTCTGTCCTGTTTTCCCCTCCCCCTACCCTCCTTCCCCTCTCCTGTCTTCCCCTCTTCACCCATTCCCCCTTGTCCCCCTCTCTCTTCCCCTGCTATGACTCACTTCCTTACTGTTCCCCTTAATCTTTCATTTGTTTTCACCTACCCTGACTTCTCTGAGAAATTTTATCAAGCTACACAACAGAATAAATAATTACCTTGATTTTAACCATGGTCAACAAACAGAGCTCTTCAAATATTCCAGTTTGGGGGGAGTATAAATATTTTCTTTGATTACTAGAGAGTATGTCCCTACATCCCTTTGTGTTCCTTCCTCTCTCCTTTTCTTCCTTCCTTTCGTTCATTTCAATTTGTTTAGATTATTTAGATTTATTTAGAATTTGTTAAGCCCCTCGTATGTGGCAAGCCTTGTGCTTTGCACCTCGCTATATTCCTGCCTCCCATTCCCTGTTCCTATCCCTGAAATGAAAAATAAGCACAAGTAATTAGAACTGGAATTCAGGAATCTGTGACTATTTAACCGGAGCACCTGCAAAGTTAGGGTGCATTCTTGCATGTACCCTTTAAGAAAGAGAGATAATATGAAGACAAAGCATGTACAAGTTGAAATTTAAAGCTTTTATTATTGAGAATATAAAGGGGCGCCTGGGTGGCTCAGTTGGTTAAACCTCAGACTCTTGGTTTCTGCTCAGGTCGTAATCTTGTGGGTCCTGAGATCATTGAGCCCTGAGTTAGGCTCCCTGTTTGGTGGGGGAATTGGCTTGAAGATTCTCTCCCTCTGCCCCTCCCCCCCATGAGTGTGTGCACACTCTCGCACTCTCTCTGGCACTCTCTCTCTAAAATAAATAAATAAATAAATAAATAAATAAATAAATAAATAAATAAATCTTTTTAAAAAAGAATATAAATACAATTGGAATGATTCCTTTCCAAATGCCAGAAAATTTGGGCAAAACTAGAATCTCACTTAAGCCATTGCTTTCCTTTGCCTTTAAGACAGGATTCTTATTATAAAAAGGAGAATATAGTTCTTTTTCTGAGGCATGGGATCGCTCAGTCATAGTACATTTTGCACTCTTAATAACAGTTGTAAATAATAGCTGAGGTGATTTGTGTGTGAATAAATGTGAAATTTTGTTCTGGTTTCATCCATTAACTTATTTTCAGTTGTTTTGTCACTGTATTTACTACTGCAAATTGGTTAGTATACCTTGGTGGTTATAGGAAAAAGGCACATTTCGGGTAAAAATATATTTGAATAGAGTAAGATAAAAATTTCCATGTCTTGGTTCAGTATAGTCTAGAAAATAATGTTCAGTCCATATCTGCAAATCATCTAAGCGTTTTGTCAGAAAAATAGAGGATAGTATCTTATAAAAAGTACTCATATGACTCCAGAGACAATACATACCATGGGTTTTTTTTTTTCATGACTGGTGTTTGCAGCATTACTGAAAGAATTGGATGACGTGAGGTCATCTCCTAGGGATGTATGTGGGTGAGGGCAAAGGACAGCGGCTCTGGAGTCAGCTGCCCTGATTGTGAATCGGGCCTTGGCTCCTGTGGTACCTTAATGGAAGGCATTCGATCAAGATCCCAGAATGTGCCTCTGTGATTTTAGATTAGCTGGGTCTGCTTTGAGGATTCGATATAATGAAATAAGTGCCCAGCGTATAATATTAAGTTGTTTTTAATGGCAAACAGTCAGCACTAATTAAGCAATATACTTTTCCCATCAGTTTTGCATTATTACTTCAAATAATGAGGGCAGAAGGGAGGTGTTGGTGTTTGTAAGAATGATGTCACAATGAGGGAGACAGCGATTTAAGGAACCCAAGAGTAGGACGTGTAGAACAGCCAGGCCATGAATTTGCTTTGGCCTCATTGAATTATATACAGGGTTATCATACAATTTATTGTCCCAACCAAACATATTTGGAGTCGGAAGGGGCACAGTTAGTAATTATGCTGTCACCAAGACTGTGTGAAGCCAACCTACCACACTTATAGTCCCTCTGTTGTGTACGTTTTCTCTGTATCCATCTCTCCCCCCGACTCTGGCTTTCTCTGATCAGTTTGGCTTGCTCATGGCCCCTGTAACCCCTTCCATCCAGTCCTCCCTCATGGTTCTTACTTTAGCTGCGATTACTAACCAAGGTAGGAGTTTGGGCTTCTGAGATTTGTATTATGCTAAATAATAAAATAGCTGAGGTGATTTGTATGTGATTATGTTATTCAAAGTGAAATAAGTGCTTTTCCTCAGTCACTTTTCTCCTCTCTTCTGTTCTCCCCTTCTCTCCCCACCCCCGCCTATCATACAATTATCTGGAAGTCATGTTAAAATGCAAATTCTGATTCAGTAGGTCTGCAATAAGGCCTGGGATTTGATCGTTTTAACAAGTTCACAGGTGATTTTGATGTTACTCATCATTAGCCCGCATGTTGAAGAGAAAGGTGTTAGTTTAAATTCCAAGAGATAGAATCTTTTTGAGCTAATTTGCCTTTCTGGTTTGACCACAGTGATTGTAGCTTTGACTTCTTATGGTTTGATGGTCCTTTGGTCAGGTGCCTACCTTGGTAGTTTGGGCCTGGGGAGGTCATATGGCTACCAAGGCAGTAGGCAGGTTAATTTGTTCTAGAAGGGAGTGCAGAGAGGAGATCCATACACTAAAATGATATGTTCAATGTAAATTAGCTGTCCTGTTTCTTTTCATGGAGAGCCACTGAGGAAGGAGCTTGAAAAGGTGCCATTGGCACTGGATGGCCCTCTAAACCAGGCCAGTCAAATGTCAGTGAAAGTTTCCTCTCTGCTAAAGCCGAGAAACAATAGCTTTCAAACCAGAATCTACTGTGCGTTATTCAAAGAAAGATTTTATGGATGGCCATGGTTGTGTAACATTAGGAAAGCAGAGAGAGACATAGGGGGTAGGAAGTTATATTTTAAATGGCTCTTGGCTAACTAGGAATAATCCCACTCTGAGAGCTCTTATCTTGGTATTATTCAGAGTTTAAATTGATACAGTCAGTATAGAAACTTAGAGAAATTAGTTTTTTAATGGTCAATCAAGACAGATTTTATAATTTTGATTTGAGGGCAATTCAATGATTTGTTATGACAGAAAGAGTATTAACGAAAATGAGCATATGTATCACTAATATAAAAATGTTCATTACCTGGGAATCCTTTTTTCTTTTTTTTAAAGATTTTATTTATTTATTTATTTATTTATTTATTTATTTATTTATTTATTTATTTATTTATTTATTTATTTATTTATTTATTTATTTTATTTAGAAAGAGAATGAGAGTGTGAGTTGGTGTGGGGGACAGAGGGGTAGGGAGAGGGAGGGGGAAAAGAATCTCAAGCAGATTCCCTGCTGAGCACGGAACCTGCTGTGGGGGTCCATCTCACGTCCCTGAGAATATGACCTGAGCCAAATCGAGAGTCAGACATTCAACCAACTGAGCTACCGAGGCACCCTTCATTACCTGGGAATCCTTTCAATTTTTAAGTTGTTTTTTATTTTTATTTTTTTTTTAACTCGTGCTGACCTTACCTCTTGCCAATATTTTTACAAAAAGAATAAAACATCAGCAAAAACCAAAATGTTTTCTCTTCTTCCATTGACTTTTTAAGAAGCATTATATTTCTACTTGTGACTTGCTAAATACACTACTTTATTCAAAGGAGTATTAAAGCAAGGTCCATGCTCTCCATGAATATTTGGAAAAATATGACAAATGTGTGAAAAGTTAGTGTATAATGGAAAAAATCTTGAACTCTGAAAACCAAGACTTTAAAAAATAAGATCAGTGTAAGTAGTGTTCCTCGGTTGTTAGTAGAGATGGGTCTGTGAAAGCCTGTGCTCCAGAAGGAAGATTTGGGGCAAGATGGCTGCCCTGATGTTGCCCAGGCCGCTCAATTAGAGTCTACCTAACTCCTCAGCCATCCGTAATTTGAAAGTTTGCTTGGTTTCAAACTAGATGATGACTTTGAGAACTCCCATGGTTCTCTTGAACCATTATCCTCCTTTCCCCCCAAATCAGTGTGAGGACTAACTATTGGTCATTTAATTTGGGATTAACAAAATTAAATTTTCTAAAAAGATTTTATTTCTTTATTTCAGAGAAAGAGAGTACACAAATGGGGGGGGGGGGAGACTGGCCGTGGGAGAGGGAGAAGCAGACTCTCTGCTAAGCAGGGAGCCTGATGTGGGGCTCGATCCCAGGACCCTGAGATGATGACCTGAGCTGAAGGCAGATGCTTAACCGACTGAGCCACCCAGGTGCCCCAACAAAATTAATTATTTAAATTGACTCAAGTATACCAAATTTGAGAAATGTAAAACATGGAAACAACTCTTCTATATTTACTATTTGCAATTAATACAACAAAAGCAAGTACTATTTCTGTTATTGAAAATGTTTCACTGTTTTATCCCTGGGCAGTAACAAATATCTGAATGCTATGTGGACTCATGATGGGTAGTCTAGGATTCTCCTTTTTTTTTTTTTTTTTAAAGGATTCTGCTATTATTAAGACTTTTCATTATAAAAGTCCTGGTTTATAGTTTACTCTCTACATGGCAAGCACAGTGCTTCCTATTTTTTACAGCGTACTTTATTTTAGATTTGGGCAAGTAGTTCTTTCTTCCCTTTGTATTTACTTACAGTCCTTTCAACCTGGCATCTAGAAGTGTATACACACCTTGTGCACTTACTAAACAGTCATACGTAGAGATGAAGCCATCCACAGTCATTCAGATTTCACATCCTCTTCCATGAAGGTAGCTGTTGGTCCTTGGGTACCTCTCACCTAGGCTCTGGTGATATCGGTGATGGGAGAGAAAGATGTGGGGATGTAAGTGGTGTTAGAGCTTTATCCTCTTGGGATGGCCATAGGACCCCTGCTTCTTTGTGCTTTGAATAGATTTTAACTGTGGCCTCTGGATAAACCCTTTATTGATTTTTTTTTATATTGAGGTATAATTGATACATAACATTGTGCTAATTTCAGGTGTACAACATAGTGATTTGATATACGTGTATATCGTAAAGTGGTCACTATCATAAGTCTAGTTAACATCCATTACCACATGTGGTTACAAATGATTTTTTTATGTGATGAGATGAACTCACTTTTCAAGTAGAAAAGTAGCATATGTGTTATTATTCTCTTTTAAGAGTAGGGTTAGTTTTCTGTATCCTCCAAATACTGATGTTAATGTTGGTTTTCTTTTATCTCATATTTCATAAATTATGTTATCTTTTCTCCTCCTATTTATTTAAAGCTTTAACAAGTTTCCTAAAATGATATCATTTGATGTCATTCAGCCCTGGATGTCAAGTACAGTTGTCTTTAGTTATAAATATCATGTAATTGGTCAGCCTGTACTTATAATCAGGGCGATATTGAAAGTTCATCTGCTTTTATAAAAACATCATAGCTGCTCAATTTATGCTAATTGCAGGAAGGATAGGCAGAAGGCCTTTGTTACAGTGAGTGGAAGGTGATAGTAGGCTATTGGTTGGGATTCCTGATTTTATGAAGTACTACAAAATGGGCAGCCTCAGATGACACCTTTCAATTTAGTGTCTCTTAAGAGCTTCCTAAATCCAAAGTTAACTTGTTTTTCCCCTCACATACATATTATTTGTCTTTTTCAGGCTCTTCTCTTCATAATACCTAGACAGATGTTTCCTGTGGAGGTGCAGCCATACAATTTAGACAGAAATTTGGCCCAGAATTAAGGAGCCAGTTTTTAATCCTATATTTGTCACTATCAATGTGACTTGAGCAAGTTCTTCATTTTGTCCTTATCAAGCTGTTTAAATTAGAAAAACTGATAGTGTTATTTTATTCTTAGATCTGTCTTAAATCTTATACAAAATGATTTGCATAATTAAAATGTGTAATGATTCAAATTGACGATATTCAGATGAATCTAGAATAATACAGTCTTTGTTAGAAAGATACTAGTACTTTGACAAGTGTCTAAGTAATAATGCTTTATAAATTGCCACCAACACTCGTACTGGCTTAGAATCCTTTAAGATGACCAATAAGTTCATTTATACCACTGTTACTGACGATGAGGGATTCTAACACCAGAGGTAGAAATAGTAAAGAAAGTTTGGTGGAGAGCTCCTGGATATCAAACAATGAATTGACATTAACAAGAGGGACAAAATCACAAAGCATTGGCTATAATAACATCAAAGATAGAAAACAGAGTCTTGAAGCCAGAATAAGGTGAATTGTAACAGTTGCAATGCAATGTAGAAAATGGAGGCCATTCCATGTTATTCATTAGAAAAACTCAGTACCAGGAACTATTTACCATGGTGTTAGAAGAGCTGAAAGGCTAGACAGAAGATAATCAAGCAATATAGGAGTTAATAACAGAAGGAAGCCACTGCTACAGCCGGAGGTGGAAAAGTTGGTTGGTTGGAGGAGTTGGTGTTACTAGAACCCAAGAACCCATGAGTCAGAGCTGCCCACTGGGTTGTGTGAGATTCATGGAAGGTACTTCCTGGCAGGGGCTGGGATATGGGGAAGAATCATCCTGAGCTGGAGCCCCGAATCAGAGGGGGTTTCTGTGTAAAGTGAGGGTAGGGATACCCACCCATTTTCTCTTTCTCCCATCCTCAGTCTTTGCCAGTGTCTCCCATTATTTGAACTAAACCATAAGATAATAGGCAAAGAAATCTGGGAGATGGTTTGCAAAGAAATGGAGAATAGATCAAACCAGCAAATGACCAAAGTGTAAGATGGAATGTGCATGGAAGCCTTTCATAATCCTATTTTAGGATTTGTTTGTTTTTTAGGTCTGGGAAGTTTTTAGTGGCTCAGGTTTCTTGCCATCTCAGAATGTTGGGGATGAGATCTTCAGCTTCCTTGTTGAGTAGTCCTGGCTCACCCAGTGCAGTAGAGAGAAGAAAGAGGGTTTAGGAGAAAATATCATGGAGCATGCACTCTAATCATTAGCCTCGAAATTACTCTAAAAACATGGGCATTAAATAGGTCTAGTATGACTGCAAGATTTCTCCCTCTATGCACACCCCCAAAATACAATACACTTCTTCACCTGCTTGCTAATGGCTGAAAATACCAAGAGTAAAAGCCTTTCATTCAGCAATTTGAGAGAAGATGTTTAAATTACAAGTGCCTAGCTGAAGTAACATTTTTTTCTGTGGGGGAATTTCAGTCAAAGGTCAATCAATCAATCTGTCAATCTCTTCCTTAGTAAAATCACGTAGATCTGAGCCACTGTGCACACAAATAACTGGAAGATTGGCCATTAAGATGGGAAAGAGAGTGTGAGGGACCCAGAGGACAAACTTTGAAGGTTTTGACAATTTTTCCTAGAGTGGTACCATTTACCCACTCTATGAGCAAAACCAACAGTGATTTCAGCACACATGAGCACAGAGGTGATATGCAGCTTTATGGGATGAGTGAAGATTCTTGATTTTGCAAACATACACTTGACCTCGGGAAAGATCTTCTTTCTCAAGAGTTTGCTAATCAAGGTAATCAAGGTAATATTCTTGCCTGAAATAATGCCTTTAGTTCTTTAGTTACGTGTTTACATTCGTTTTATGGGAAAAAATCCTATTCTTTTATGAGTCTTTTAAAAGTGGGGCTACCCTGGCAGTAAGTGCTCTTGTTTATTAGTTTTGGTTAAGAGAGAATATTTGGCTTGCTGGCATCTTTTTCTGAAAATTTCCTAAAGATTTATGAAATGGGATAAAAATATCCTCAGATTCAGGCTTCCTAAACTCAGACTTGATGGCTGTCAGTTGTGTTTAGTTCTCTTGGTATCGAGAGTTGCTTCCCACAGTCACATATTCAACCAGTTAGCTATTGGATATCATCTACATTAATTTCTCACATGTGGCCCCAAAACTCTTCTTTGAGAACTACTTCTAGATTACCTGCCCCTTAAGATGAATTAAACCAAGATTTCCGGGGTTTGTTGGGGTAGAAGTTTTTAGTGTTCAAGTGGATCTGCATTTTTAAGAGTTTCTCTAGAGAATTCTGAAGCAATTAAAGTTTGAGAACCACTGATTTACACTTATGATATGAAATATACTTGAATAATTTTGAGTGGTGTTACTTATCCCAAGACACCATAGAAAATCCTTTATGTTTGTTGCTGTATTCATTTCATATTGCTGTGTTACAAATTACCACCCACTTAACAGCTCAAAACAATAACCATAGCTCACAGTTCAATAGGTCAGAAATCTGGACAGCCTCTTATGACCGTAGAACTGAGGTCCCTGTTTCCTTACTGGCTGTTGGCAGAAGTCTCTGTCAGCTCCTTTCAACTGCCTGCATTCCTCCTTATGGGACCTCCTCCGTCATCAAACCGTCAATGGCACACTGAAAAAAACTTTATGCTTTGAGTATCTCTGACTTCTGCCACTAACCAGAGAAAGCGCTATGCTATTAAATGATCATGTGATTAGATGAGGCCCACCCAGCTAAACTCCCTATTTAAGATCCACTGTACCACATGACGTTCCATAATCACAGGAGTGGTGTCTCAGCACGTTTACAGGTTTGGGGAATCAGGGTATAGAATCTCGAGGGGAAGGGTACTTTTTAGATTCTTCCTACCACAGCATCCACTGTAGTAATGATTTCAATAAGTAGTTCAAGAACATATAAAAGGATGTAAAAAGACTCACAGTCTATTTTTTAAGCAGACATTAAATAGATATGTGATTATCACTTCTTGTGATTATCCAGTTCAACAAATAATTATTGAATATTTACTGTGTTGCAATCATAAGTTGATAAAGGAGTAAGGACTGGAACTTTCCCTTCAATAGCTTACATTTCATAATTAAATACCTCTAGACGTAGAGAAACTTCTTTGATATTTTGATAATTTTGTCAAAAAGATTTCCCATATATTGTATAAAAATACTGATTCTGTGTAACTTCTAATCTTTGATCTTCTGATAGGTAATAAAACACATTAACATCTTTAACTTTGATTCAACTGTATTTCTCCTCTGACAATGTTCTTTTGGGGCGTAGGGTCCTCTAGTTCTTTGACTATATTTTATTGTGATTTCAAGTCCCTTCAACGTGTAAGTTATATTTTTAGTAAGATATAAGCAAGTCACTTAAACATTTCTGTTCCTCAGTTTTTTCAAAAGCAAAACAGATATGCATTAGTTAAGGTTGCTTTTTTCAAGTTAAAAAATTATCTTTGGCTGAATTAAGTGAAAACAATACAAAGAATGGAAATCTGATGGAGAGGTACTGGAGTTTCTGACAAAATTCACAGAAGAGTTGGTCACCCACTAATCTGAAAAAGTTAGGAACTAAAAACAGCCCCAGTTTTAGAAAAGTCATGGTACCTCCAGTGGTAGTAATTTTTGTACTTTTTTTCTAGAGGTAAAGATAAAAAGACCTAGTTTCAATGACTCCCCTTTTCTGTCTCACAGCTCCAAATTTTTTTCACTCTCTAACATGATATGCCATCTGGAAAATGCTCTAGGAAGGGATCATATGCACTAGGTTTCCAACCCAATGGGTGCTTAGTAGCTACCAGCATTTGGCTGCTAAAACACACGCACACACACACACACACACACACACACACCCCACACTATGGCATATAACATATCACGTAACTTTCATATTGCCAAAGATAATCCTACTGAATACTTATCACCTATTTGACATAAACCTCAACCAACCTCATTCCTCCCCAAGTGGAAAGAAATCTAAGTCCTGTCCAGCTATTGCATTCAGAGATGGTATTGAGGAGCCCCAGTTTCTGAGGCCAGATCACCAAGTGATGTTCATTTCTTCTTTAGTTCTATAACAATTGAAATTATGTGATTAATGGACTAATTAGTATATTTATCTACTACCACTACATCATATATACAACAGCGGAAATAAAACCTAATGAAATGAGAAAAGTGTTTTACTCTTCAGACACCTGACAGCAAACAAAGAAATCCAGATAAATATTGTACTCCTTTCTGCATCTGCTTCCAAAGCTATAATAGTATGACTAACCAGTTCCACTACTCATTCCACATTTTCTTCCCTTTAGCTAGCAGTTAAACTACTTAGAGTATTTTCCAGATGGCATGTCATGTTAGGGAATGAGATTTTATCTCTGCCTGTAAGGATTGCCTTGACAATATTTTCCTTTTGGCGGAGCGAAATGAGAAATGCTTCAGGTGCTCTTATGGGCCTATGACCCAATCCATTCTGTTTTTTGGACATCTTTCATTCCCTTGGTATGCAGGATCAGTGATTGTGGCGAACACACAGCTCTTCTTTTTATCTCTTCCCATAGTGGCCTGCATGGTGTGAAATGGACAGTTGTCTATTTTTGTGGGAGTGTCCTTCTTACAGGCCAATGGAACCTATAGCTGCAGAGAATTATGAGAAGTGTCACTGCCATCTCAGAAAAGCCTTGTTTTCGAGGCTGATATTGTGGCTAAGAGGGAGGCAGCCCCAAGAACCAGGAGCTGGATTAAAGCATATATCACATCCTAAAAAGCAGCCCCTCACGCTCAGATTGTATCTTTCAGTGGCATCATAGCTGAGTTTTTAATAGTTTATTCCATTATTTTAGAAGGTCCATTGTTTGTCAATGATGGAGTAGAGAATAAGAGTAATAGCTCCATGGGAAATCCTCTATTTCATTTATTTTAGTATGATGTGGTTTCCTTGATTAAAATTAATGTGTGGGAGAAAAGGGTAGTATATAAAACATTCCGAGGGTTCAGATGTGCTGGTGGTGGAGGAAGAACGGGTGAGTAAAATTCAGGACCAAGTCAAAAATAAGTTTCCATTCTGCTGAGGACAAGTAACTGTCCTCTCTAATTAGAGGCAACTAAAACAATTGTTCTGCCCTGGCCTATGATGAAAGATCTATCAATATCATCCTTCCTTCAACTTCTATTAAAAAGTCCCCCAAACTTTCCCTTTTCAAGTCTCTACACCATTTGGCTGCTGCCAAAGAAATACCATAAAAAAAATAACCTCTGACTATCTTTGTTCTAAAGAGAATATGCAACCAGACCTAGTGCTCATGGTTCATTAAATGGATTTCATTGTCCATTTGGGCCTGTCCAAGAAAGCAACTGTACCACCGCCGAGTTTCACAGAATCGTGGACACCTGGCTGACATTTTTCATTCTCAATTTTTCACAAAGAATTTCATTTAAGACAATAGACAGAGATTAAAGGAGGAACTCTTGTATGGTAGGCTGTGCTCATATGGCACTGGGGCATGAATAAACTCCTTTTTATATATTATACTTCCACTCAACGAAGGAGGGCTCCTGAGCGTGTATGAATATGATAGTCAGGGAACGGTGCTGCTCAATTCATGATGGCCAGCTGGAAAAAGAGTCAGGAGCTGTTATCAAAAAGCAAAGTTACCCCAGGGAGAATACAGGGCCCTGTACTAAATCTTGTTTTTTACTGACAGAATTTTTCTGGTTGGAGATTAGCCCAGGCTCCATGCCCAATCCCGAAGTGCTACAGATGCCTAGAGTACCATCTGATCTATTTTGTCCTCACAAAGGTCAAGTGGAAAAGCCCTTTTCATTGCAATCAAAACCAGATGAAACCTACTTGGTGATGTGCCTTCTTCTTAGTGATAAAGAGGTCAAGTTTTAAGAAATTATCCTTCACTTTGGAGAGGAAAAACTGAATCCCTCTGTACTTTCTTACCCTCAATATTGGTTTTATCATTTTGAAATCAATGCCCTTTAAGTTTTTATATATACTTAGATATATACACACACATATATATATTTATATTAGTAAGCTCCTTAGTGTGAATGTTTGACTTCAAAATGTAGCATCATTCTTTTGTATGTGTTTAAGATGGCATTACGAAATAGTATATAGTGTGGATTATAGTTTGTAAATGCAAACAAAAACAGAAGATTACTTTTGTTGATTACTTATCTTTTAAAGATTTTTGTGGTGTTACGGACTTCGAAGTGCAAGACTTTTGTAATCAGCAATTAAAGTTTTTGCATATAAGAAAACAAAAGATAGAACAGTGCTGTTTACTTAATAACAATATTATAGAAGATGAGTAAAATAGGGGCGCCTGGGTGGCTCAGTTGTCAAGCATCTGCCTTCAGCTCAGGGCCTGATCCCAGGGTCCTGGTATCGAGCCCTGCATCAGGCTCCTCCAGTGGGAGCCGGCTTCATCCTCTCCCACTCCCCCTGCTTGTGTTCCCTCTCTCGCTGGCTGTCTCTATCTCTGTCAAATTAAAAAAAAGATGAGTAAAATAGAAATCAAAGAATGGAAAAGTCATCAGAAGGATTTGAAGAAAGGAAATAAGAAAAACGAGGAAGAAATTTCTAGGTGGCAACTGCAAATGGACAAAGGCAGGAATATGTCAGGGTCTTGGACTGGGGGAGGAATGGAGCTGCCCAGCAAAGGATGGATGGATGGACGGATGGATCGATCTTTGTTTCAAGTTTTTATTTAAATTCTAGTTAGTTAACATATAGTGTAATATTGGTTTCAGGAGCAGAATTTAGTGATTTGTCAGTTACATATAACACCCAGTGCTCATCATAAGTGCCTTCCTTCATATCCATGATCCCTTTTGCCCATCCACCACCCACTTCCCCTCCAGCAACCCTCAGTTTGTTCACTGTAGTTAATAATCTCTTACGGTTTGCCTCCCCCCTCTTTTTTTTTCTTCCTTCCCCTATGTCATCTGTTTTACTTCTTAAATTCCACGTAGAAGCATATAGTATTTGTCCTTCCTGACTAACTTATTTTGCTTAGCATAATACACTCTAGCTCCATCCATGTTGTTGCAAATGGCAAGATTTCATTCTTTATGATGGCTGAGTAATATGTGTGTGTGTGTGTGTGTGTGTGTGTATGTACACACACACACATATATATATACATATATCACTTCTTCTTGATGCATTCATTAGTTGATGGACATTTGGGCTCTTTCCATAATTTGGCTATTATCGATAATGCTGCTATAAACATCAGGTATATGTGCCCCTTTGAATCAGTATTTCTGTATCATTTGGATAAATGCCTAATAGTGCAATTGGCTGGATCATAGAATAGTTCTATTGTTAACTTTTTGAGGAATCACCAGACTGTTTGCCAGAGTGGCTGTACTAGTTTGCATTCTCACCAACAGTGTAAGAAGGTTCCCCTTTCTCTTTATCCTCGCCAACACCTGTTGTTTCCTGTGCTGTTAATTTAATAATTCTGACAGGTGTGAGGTGGTATCTCATAGTTTTGATTTGTATTTCCCTGACAATGAGTAACATTGAGTGTCTTTTCATGTGTCTGTTAGCCATTTGTAAATCTTGTTTGAAAAAATGTATCTTCATGTCTTCTGCCCATTTCTTAACTGGATTATTTGTTTTTTGGGTGTTGAGTTTGGCAAGTTCTTTATAGATTTTGGATACTAACCCTTTACCAGATATGTCATTTACAAATATCTTCTCCCACTCTGTAGGTTGCCTTTTAGTTTTATTGATTGTTTCCTTCGCTGTGCAGAAGCTTTTTATCTTGACGAAGTCCCAGTAGTTCATTTTTGCTTTTGTTTCCGGAGACATGTCTAGTAAGAAGTTGCTATGGATGATGTCAAAGAGGTTGCTGCCTGTGTTCTCACAAAGGATTTATTTAGACTGGATTGCCTGCTTCATGTTGCAGAGTAGAGGGAGCTATGGTCTAAGATGTAGAGTATGGACATATAATCTCACTCATATGTGGAATTTAAGAAACAAAACATTTGAACATAGAGGGATAAAAGAGAGAGGCACGCCATAAAACAGACTCTTAACTATAGAGAACAAACTGAGGGGTGCTGGAGGGCAGGTGGGTGGGGGAGGGGATGGATTAAATGGGTGATGGGTATTAAGGAGGGCACTTATGATGATCACTGGGTTTTGTATGTAAGTGATGAATCACTCAGTCCTACACCTGAACCTAATATTACACTGTCTGTTAACTAACTGGAATTTAAATAAAAAATTGAAAGGAAAGAAAAAGATGTAGGGTATAGTCTAGCAATGGATATACTTCCATTATTTTATAGAGACCCTAGGCTGGGAGAAGACTTAGAGCAGAGGTCAGGAGTGACAAAGTGATAAAGGGGACTGGCCCCTAAACTCCATTTTGCAAATAGATTTTGAAGGATTTTTAAAATTTTTTCTACTTTTTTTGGGTATTAAGGTACCAATCTTTTGATACAGGGTTATTTACATCAGTATTTTGGATTTAAAAGTTAGCTTTATGGTGAGATATTAAAGGGCAGTTTTCTAAGGAGGCACCAAAGGATTAGAGGTGGAGGACTGCGGTACATTTTGGGGAAAACCATTAAAAGCTTTTTGGACCCTATAAGCACCTGACCTGGATTTTTGGACTAAATTTCCAAGTAGTAATCTTAAAATGAGGAATATATATATATATATTTTCCTATTCATTTTGCCCAGGGCATTTGGCCTAAAGGCCATAATGAAGAACTACTGAAAGTAACTGAATAAGAATGTAGGTCAGGTGCTTTGGGAGATTTCAAATATATATACATCACATTATGTTTATATATAGAGAGATAGACGTGTATCTGCATATATGTATATTTGTATACTTAAATACATACACGTCGTACTTGCTGTTATAGGTTAATTCTCTTTATATAGAGAGAGCTAACCATTGAATTTCGTGACGACGTTAGACATAATTTAAACAAATAGTATTTCTAGGGTGTGTACTAATTGGTGGAGGGAATGGGAAGTAGGGAAGGAGAAAGAAGAAAATGAATAGCTGGCCACTATGGTTAGTGTTACTGCACCTTTACAGGCAAGAGCCACAGCTGAGCTCAATTGGATGGCCCTGGGCACACCCCCAAATCCGTCCCAGCGAAACCAACCTCAGAGCAAAGTGACCCAAACATCTAACGGCACTCCTGATGTCACTGGATGCCACGCTACCTGTCATCACATTCCACATTCTCTTCTGTTGCTAGGTACCCTGGGCACTCTTAATTTCCAAAGCTCCAGGTGCCGTTTTTTCCTTGGTACTCAAACACAGAGTTTTTAGTTCCAATGCTATGGTACCCAGGCTGAAACTTGAGAGAAGCACCAGCGTTCTGGCCCTGTGAACCTAAAGGCCATACCTACAGATCTCAGCACTGGGTATCCACACGCCAGCAGCCACTTAGGATGGAGCAAATTATCTTGGGTAAGGAAGGAGATTTCCCCTTTAAAGCAATAAACTGGTATGAGTTGGTTATGATAAATAGGAGTCTGAGATGTGTGGTTTCAAATTCTGAAAAAGTATCTTGAAGGAAGAGAAAATAAAAATCATTAACATGGTTACAAGAAACCAGACAAGAAAAAACGGTTAATTTAGCTTCAGTTTAATGTCTGCTCACTCTTTACATTGAATTTTTCTAATATAGACATCAAAAACTTTGTTTTAAATTTTGATTTATGAAACAGGGGCGTGTGACATTACTGGTTCTTTTACCATTTAAATGATAAAATGTGTGAATATATATTTTATACAAATAAGTAAATCATTCATTTGTTCTTCATAAAACATGCTGATTTACTCACGAATGAAATATGGAAGGCTGTGGAATTTAGTTACCTTGGTAACATCTGGAGTGAACTACTCTGTCTAAAAATATTTTCTCCTTTATTGTTTATACTGTATACCAAAATTATAAATACATGACTTTTATTAAAGATTCTCCTGATAGATAATAATGTTTATGTTATTTAAAATGTGAATAAAAATGGTACACTAGTTACTAAATATGTATGATGATTTCGGACGAAAGACACAGATGTACCATTTTTAATTTTTAACTATAATAGGTATCGGATTTGTTTTATGGTAGTATAGATTTGGTTTTATTTTATTTTACTTTTTAAAAAGATTATTTACTTATTTATTTGAGAGAGAGAGAGATCGAGCAAGAGGGCACAAACAGGGGGAGGAGCAGAGGGAGAGGGAGAAGCAGGCTCCCTGTCAGGGAGCCTGACAGAGACGTGGGGCTTCATCCTAGGACCTTGAGATCATGACCTGAGCCAAAGGTCTGAACCACCCAGGCACTCCTAGACTAGGTTTTGAAACGTAATATACCTTTAGGGTTATTCATTCTTTTAACATATTGATAAAATTTTCTTACATAAATGTTTAGCATTTTTTAAAGGATTCTAGTACACAAATGTTAAATCACACTTTTCTTCGTAAATATAATAATTGAACTGAATGCATCCATTATGCTTTTCTTTGGACTTTTGTGGAGAGAAATAACTTAAATAATCAGAAATGACCTCGCATACTTTAGCACTGGATTTGACTTCACATAAAGGACATGCACGATTTTCTGAATTACTTATATAAATTATTCCTCTAATTCTTTATTTCAAAAACGGTATATATTTCATGATTAAAAGAATGTTTTTGATTTCTCAGTAGCTGTGGAAAGTGCTATGTCATATTATTTATGACTGGGTTTCCTTAAATTCTCTTATGTTTGTTTTCTTTCCACATGGATTCTTTCGTTGAATGGGGATGTAAAAGAAGTAATTTATTAGTAGAATCTTGCCATTTGAATACGTTTTAACCTTTTCACAAGATAGTTTTAAAATATTAAGTTTTTAAAATTTCAACTTTTAAAATATCATTTTACTGAAAATTAAGCTTAATGCCCTGTGCTTTCGTTTTCCATTGGAGCTGGAGATCTGGGTTTCCTCCTGAACTCCTGTCTGTCCAACTCTCAGTCGTACCTGTTCTTTTCTTATGATATTCTAGTCCCCTCTAGTTCTACACTACTGCTACTTTGGTGTGCGCTTTCAACAATGCTGATTCAGATGGCTTCTGGAGCTCTTAATGGTTTCCCATTTTGTCACCTTCATCCCATTCTCCTCATCAGAGTCAGAGTAATCTCTTTAAAAGATTCTTTTTTTCATACTGTCTCTGACAATAAAATTACTCCTATTTGCTCCCAAGGTCCAAGCCAAGCTCTTGGTTATACAAAGCACATCCTCTTGCCTCCCTATCTAGGTTTCCCTTTCTGACTCTCTTGTTTGTGCTCAGCACTCCATCCTTATTTCTCATCGGCCCTGCACTTTCCTTCCTTGAAGGTGTTGCACCTGCTGATCTCTAGGTGGGGAATGCTCTTCCCCAACTTCTTCACCTGGTTAAGTCTTACTCATCTTTTAGAATTCTTTAGGAAAACTTCTATGATGTCCTTACCCCTTGTTTTGGATCAAGGACTTTTTCTTCTGCATTTTAGTCATAGCTTTTTTACTATCTCTTTTAATTATTTGTGAACTCATTGAAGGCACAGTCTCTGTTGGGGAAATTATTTTACCCCCTTTTGGCCAAGTGTAGGTATTCAATAAATGTTGACTAAATGAAGTAACAGGTGAGTTATACCACTCCTTCAGAATTTAAATATTATTTTTATGAATTTAATTGATTAGAAGGCATTAAATATTTCTTTGCGTCCTGCAAAAATAAGCAAACTTGAGAATGTTCAGAAAATATTACTTGTGGGCATTCATATTTATGTGGCTTCATCAATAACCCTTAACTAAAGGAAACAATCTAATACCTTCATCCTTCATAATCCTTTAAAATTAATATAAAGATGAAATTAAGAGAAATAGAATTTTATTGTTTCATGTAAATTTTGTTTCTTACTCTAATTGTTATTGATGTGTATTTCTAAACAAGCTTATCATTTATTTTAAAGCCAGAAAATTTTGACTAATTTTGTTTCTTCCCTTTCTTCCGTTTTGCTTTTTATTTTCTATTTTTTTATTGCTACAGTTATTTTATTTTTGTTATTAGAAAATTATATTATCGGAAATAATAAAGAGTATTTAAAAATCTAGTGTCGTTCCAGTTAAGAAGAAATTAATATTAACATTTTAGGCCACATTTTTTCACTCTTCAACCTCTACATGGTTGTGTGTTTTCTTTTTAGAAAATCGGAATCATTTGACCATTTTCATAGCCAACCTTTTCCATTTAACACATCACACTTGCCATTAATATTAATGGAAAGATATTCCACATTTCCCATATTCTGATCACTCCAACGTATATTAAGGCAATTTTTAATTTTTTGGTCATTTCTGTCACCTCTGAATGTTTGCTATAAAATAAACAACACTGGCATAAAGGCCTTTTTCCCTGCACAGAAATGCACCCAATGAAGCCCTAGTAGTGTAATGACTGGAGCAAAGGTTATGAGCACTTTTAATGTTGTAGATGCATATTAAACACTCATAAAGCTTGAACCAACATACACCTCACTAGCAGGATAGACAATGCATTTATCAGAGAATTTTCACCAGATCTGGATATTCTCACTAGAAAAACAAAAACTATCTGCAAAATAATTAACAAGTTTTCTCTTTGTTTCAATTTGCTTTTTTTGAGATTGCATTTGATATTGAACTGTTTCTCCTCTTTTATCTTCCTCTTATTTTACTCCACTTCTTGTGCCTAAGTGTGCCTACTAGGTTACAAATCACAGTGGCTGCTTCACAAGTTTATTTGTAAGGATAAATTACACAAGATATGTAAAATTACCGCAAAGCCAAGCACATCGTAGGAGCTCAGTAAATGTTAGCTGAAGGGGAAACGGAATGGCACATTAATTAAAATCGAAATATTCTTTCCAACAGATGATTCTGCTGCAGAGAGCTTTAACGGCAATGAGACTCTGGGGCACAGTTCAATTGCTTCCGGGGGAACACACAGCAGGGAGATGGGCGACTCCAATGGTGACGGCAAAACTGGGCTGGAGCAGGAGGAGCAGCCCTTGAACCTGAGTGACAGCCCCCTCTCAGCACAGCTGACTTCGGAATACAGGATAGATGACCACAGCAGTAATGGAAAAAACAAATATAAGAATCTTCTAATTTCTGACCTCAAGATGGAACGAGAGGCGAGAGAAAATGGAAGCAAGGTAAGGTCATGTTACAATTCTCAGCGCTTCTAAGTTCATCAAGGTCATAAAGAAATACGTATTTATACGAGAGATGAAGATAAGTTTTGCTAAAAATATTTAAACAAATCCCAATAATACATTGCCAAGAAATTTACGATCATAGATATCCTGTGTCCATATAAGCACTAATTTTCAGGAATAACAGTGAGCAAAATGAATAGTGTTTCAGACAAAGCTGTTGGTATGTGGGGTTTCTTAAAATTTAAATTCAATGAGCCAACATACATAGTTTCTGATGTAGAGTTCAATCATTCATTAGTTGCATGTAACACCCAGGGCTCATGACATCACATGCCCTCCTTAATGCCCATCACGTTGCTGTGTTTTTATACATGAAATCACTTGATGTAATGTTTCTCCTTGATATAATCTCCTTATGGATCTGTCTTTGGGAGTCTGTTGACTCCCATCAGATGTGAAAGTTTAGCTCTCAGAACATAATTATGGACTCTAAAAAGATCACTATCTAATTTCTACTAGCCTGGATAGGTGTACGCAGTAATAAAGTTTCAGTTAGACTCTCAAGTTTGCTTTAGAGACCCAGGGACTTTGGTCGGTAATGTACTCCCCATGCCTGGGAGAAATTCAGTGTTCTAGATGAAACAGGCAGATTAAATAACTACTGAAACAAGTCATTTATCGCAAACTGTATTCTACAAAAGACAGAAACTTGTTTCAAACACATCTAAATTTCTGGATTCTTTATATTAGAATAAATTATAATCCTCCCCCTTCCCAATTTATTTATTTGTTTATTTTTATTTTTTGATCCTTCTATTTTGATCTCTATTTTCACACTCGTTTTCAGAAATACTGCCAATTCTTTTTTGTTTGTTTTTATTTAAATTCTAGTTAGCATACAGTGGAGTATAGTTCCAGGTGTACAATGTAGTGATTCAATACTTCCATGCAACACCTGGTGCTCATCACAAGTGCCCTCTGTAATCCCCACCACCTATTTAATCCATCCCCCACCCACCTCCCTTCTGGTAACCATCAGTTTGTCCCAATTGATTTATTTAAAAAAAAATTAACTTCACATTTCTATCAGTTTGAAGTAATGCATGCTGGTGATTTTTGTTCTGTAATTTTTGAATGTATACTTTTGAACACAGGAAGATTTTTAAGGAATATACATTTTGACTCCCTCCCCACCCCTCCCCCGCTTCTATATTAGAATTGAAGAACTGATCTTTTGACACAGATCTTAAAGCCAAATGTCTTAATTTGAATTAATTTCTGAATTTGCTGAGGCACTGTACTTCCTAGATTGGCTCTATTTAAATCCTCTTGCTTGCCTGAGGGTATGTTGTTTTATCCTCTTTTAAGCAAGTCACTGACATCATCAGACACAAGCACTCCTGCCTGAAGGCGACTGCTGCAACTTTTGCTGGGGTAAATGCGCGAATATTCTGTCCAGTGGTTTAAAGCCAAATCACACAAGCACAGATGATTTTGTATTCACTAACATGATCTGAATCAAGGCTGCATTTTGCAGAACAAAATAACCTTTAAGAGCTTTGGCCATCTACATTGTCCGTCTGGTCTTTATAAATGTCCCTTTTATGCTATGTATCTGTTGACTATTTTTCTAAAATTATTCAGTGGTTTGCTCTTCTCTTCTATACCCCATTATTCATTGTTAATGATAGGAACTAGGCGCGTTTGAAACACATTGTTGCACATTTTAAACAGAGTGAAGTTACTTTTCTACTTATTAAGATGAAGTTGTAAAAAGCACAGATTGTTTGGGCTATATGTGAGGAGTAAGATGAGAAATGGGCCTGGGAAGGAGACATCCCAGAGCAACCACACATTTCATGGCCTGGTGAAGGAAGAACAGCTCCCAGGCTGACTGAGGAGTAGCCAGAGATACAGAAGAAAGATCAGAAGGGTATCGTGTATGGAAACTAAGTGTAGTCTACCTTTCAAGAAAGTGGTCAACTCTGATGGACAATGCTGATATATCATGTAACACAAAGATAGAAAATAGTTGAGTCTGTGAGAAAGTTTTAGAACACTTTGGGAGCAGAATACAGAGTGATTCTTTATTCTTTCCTTCAAAGATAACAGAATAAAAGAATATATTAAATACCCGCCATACTTGCACTAATGAAGTAACAGAGACAACTCAGAGAGGAGTCTTTATTCATATGACCTTTGATAAATCGTTTCGGTAAAAAGGGGTACATATACATAGAAAAGTTTCTTAGTAAAAGCATAGGTAAATATCCATTCCTGTGTTAAAACATTGGGAGTTCAGAATAAGAAAATATTATTTCTCTTGAAGTAATAAAGAGGGCTTTCTAGAGGAAGTGAGACTCGAACTTTGAAGAAAATATAAGATTACCATTTTTTCAGAAGGGGTCTCCTGTTGGACATCGTGAAGGGCCTGGAATACACAGTGTAGATGAGTTGTTGTCATAGGTTAGGGAACCATTGTCTATTTGGAGCTAGGTAGGACTTCATAACATGGTGTTTGAAGAAGAACCCAATATCATTAAAGCAAGATAGACCATTTGCTACCAATTAATTGATTCACTGAATATTTACTGAGGGACTCCTACATGCAAGGCACTGTTGTAGGAAGCAAAAACATGGAAATGATCAAACTAGGGGCCCAGCCCCTCTAAAGCTTAAAGTCTAGCCGAAAGAAAGGCAAACCCATGATTATAATCTGATTCCATAAATAATAGGATGAGCAAATGGCAAGGTGAAATGAGAAAAGAAAGGTGGGGGCACCCACAGGACTATAATGATTCTTTTTTTTTTTTTTTTTTAAGATTTTATTTATTTATTTGACAGAGAGACAGCCAGCGAGAGAGGGAACACAAGCAGGGGGAGTGGGAGAGGAAGAAGCAGGCTCCCAGTGGAGGAACCTGTTGCGGGGCTCAATCCCAGGACCCTGGGATCAGGCCCTGAGCCGAAGGCAGATGCTTGACGACTGAGCCACCCAGGTGCCCCAGGACTATAATGATTCTTAAGGAAGACTTTATAGAGAGATCAATGCCAGGAGGAATGTGAAGTGTAAGTAGAAGTTATTCAGCTGGAGAGGATTATTTATGGTAGAGCACGTGTGGAGGCATAGAGCCATGAGAGAGCATGCTTGGCATGGAGATTTGCAAGGAGCTTAGCGTGGCCATAGCAGAGAATATGTGAGGAGAACTGGAGTGTAGAGAGGTTCCATCAACAATGGCTTCATGGGCCAGTTCAAGGACTTTGGATTGTATCTCATAGTCAAGTTTAGCATGATAAGGTTGTGGTCAGCTTGGAATTTTAGAAAGTTTATCCTGGCTACATCAGAGCAGATAAATAGGATAGAGACTAGGAAATATAAAAAAGACAGAAAACTGGTTAGATAACTATTGTAGCATTCTAGGAAGAAAATAATGCAGGAATAAAAAAATGAACCTATTACTTTTCTTCTTTTGATATTGTATTTGTGGGATATATAGGTCCATAGATTTTATAATGCCAAACTCCTGGGAATGTTTTTCACATATACTACAGTATGAATAGCCTCTTTTATACATCCCAGGATGTATAAAAGGATATAAATTTTATGAATATAAGAACGATGTCTATCTTGCTTACTGAGGTATGTCTAACACCTGGCTTAATATCTGCTACGTAGTAGGTTCTCAAATATTTTGAAGAAATAAAGTTTTATCAAATGTGGGAAGTGAAGCAGAGAACATTCTTGAATGACTCCAGCTTTACTGGCTTGATTTACTAGGTGGATGGTGACTCCATTTTCCAAGATTCAGAATGAGCAACATTTGAAGAAGTGTTTTTTTATACATAAGGTTTACCATGCCTATGCAGTATTTATGTTAATAGGCTTCAGGGATATATGTTTCAGCTCAGAAGAAATGTCCAGTTTGGAGAAAGAAACATGTGAAAGGTTTAGAATTGCAACTTAAAGCTGTTGGGGTTGATAAGATCACCTCAGAAGAGTGTAGACGGAGGAGACAAGAGAGTCAAAATACATCATCCTAGAGAAGAATATCAGAATGTCTTGCCATCAAGAACAAGTGGCACAAAAGGAAGGAGAAAATGAAGGCAACCAGATAAGGAGATGTTTTAGAAGCCAAGGTGTGGGGCATTTCAAAACTGATATGTAGTTCAATGGAGGGTGACATAGGTCTAAACCCAGACGATGGTTAGGAGAGTTAGTGCTGAGAGCTGGAGTGAGAACACACGCCAAAAGAAGGAGCAGAATTAGTGGGGAAGTGGACTGGAGACAGTTACAGAAACTGCATAGGGAAGCTGAATCATTTTAATTGTGAAGGAGACTGTCTGGAATTTTATTTTAGGGATTCTTCTTGCAGTGTGAATTTGTATGCAGAGAGCTCTGGGGTTCCTGGCTTTGAATCAGTTCTTGCTCGACCTGAGGCTATTAGGTGAACTTCATACTAAAGGTTTAGCACTCATCTGTTCAGTTAGCACTACCTTTTGAGTCCTTAGAAGTGTTCCAAGACTTCTGTACAAATTTGTAAAGTGACACTACCAGTTTCTTCTTCCGGTATTGTTCAGGCTAGCCTCTGTCATAACTTGGAGGAATATAAAAGCTTAATTATAGAGTATCGTTGAAACACTTAGATTTCTATGAGTTCGATATGGACCTATTTCACATTTTTATTGTGAATAATCTCAAACAAAAATGATTATAAAGCATTTAAATCTGAACAGTGAATGGAAATGCTTAAAAAGAATAGCTGAACTGGACTATGCCATTTACCAATTGCTTATTATTATGCAAATTCACTCACTAACCCAGTGAATCATATTAACCAATATAAAGAATAAGTATATTGCATTGGAAGAGCTTAGGTGATATTTATTTTCTGCTTGAAGATGGACACATTTTTAGAGGACAACTAGAAACATTAGAAATCAGAAGAAAGTGAAACTGTTGATTAAAAGCTTAGAAAATGAGACTCCTGAGGAAGTGTTAAGGAACAATTATATAGAAAAAGAAAGGTTAAGAAGACACAAATTTGGATATAAATATGCTTAAAATTATTAAGTGAGAATGAAAACAAAACAAAATCTAATAGAGGGAAACATAAAACTTACAAACACTATCAATGATTTTTTTTTCTTTTTGGTTTTCTCTTTTTCTTTCGGTATTTGTGACCTAGCTGCATTATACTTAAATATGGTAAAATATTCTGAATCAGTCTCCCGGAAGAATAATGTTTCAAGTAATAACTGTGGTAAGAGGGTGATTATTGTTTGAAGGTTAATGTGTCACTGTGGTTACTGCATATTTGGTTTGGTTTTGGCTCAGTTCCCAAGACCCTTCAGTCTTCACTTTATTAAAATAATATTTTTCCCCAAAGTGGTCCATGTGACATTTTTTCAATGAATCTTTCCTTCAAATTCTCACCAAAATGGGTATTAACATTCAAATTAGAGTTTATAAAATACTTATAATATTTAGCATTAATGATGGATATGTAATTTGATTTAGACATGATGAAGGAAGCAGCACATTTTTCTAAATATCTCTGTAATATTTAGGTGTCAGGAGATTGCCTTTTTTTTTTTTTAAAGATTTATTTATTTATTAGACAGAGACAGCCAGCGAGAGAGGGAACACAAGCAGGGGGAGTGGGAGAGGAAGAAGCAGGCTCCTAGCAGAGGAGCCTGATGTGGGGCTCGATCCCATAACGCTGGGATCACTCCCTGAGCCGAAGGCAGACGCTTAACTGCTGTGCCACCCAGGCGCCCCAGGAGATTGCCTTTTAAAACATAAGAGCCACGCATTTACTTTTGGAACAATATTATCTTGCTCTTTGTTGTGTGGATATTCTAGCTCATTATTGTTTTAATTTGATCTTCAATATCTAGCTTCTTGGTGTTACATAAAGATTCGGACCAGATTTTCTTCAGGGTAGAAACAACAGTATATATTCAACGAATGTGCCTCATGTGCTGTGCACTGTCCTGGGTGCTTAAAAAAAAAAAAGTTTGTCATTAAGAACTCACATTTTGGCCAGAAAGATATACACATAATAAGTGTGTTATGGAAATATGGAAATTAATTTGTATGTGGGTGTGCCTTCTAGGCGTACTAACCATGTCCTGGAAAGTTCCCAAGTTAATTTTTAATGGTTAAGTAGGAGATAGCCACTTGGTGAAAGGGAGTAGGAAATTCTCAAAGAACACAGCATTAAATTTAGACCTAGAAATGTCGAGGATGGAAGTGTTGAGAGAGAAGTCTGGAGTGGTAGTTCAGCGTGTCTGACTAGGGTAGGCTAGAGATGCCCTTTTAAAGCTTGAACGTCACTCTGTGGTTGACAGGGAATCGCTTAGAATGGAGGAGAGGAAAATAGCATGGTCAGATTGTGTTTCAGGGTAGATCACTGTGGCATCTTTGTTATAGGATGGCTTTTAAAGGCATAAAAAGGGAGGAAACTACTAACAAGATGAGGTCTTGCCTTAGTGAGGTGCTGGTAGGGATGGAAAGGAGAGCAAAGAATTAAGAAATATTTAGAATGTTAAGTGGACAAAATTGGGAGTTTGATTAGGTAAGTGATGGAGGGTGTGAAAGAAACCTAGAGCCAGAAGATAAAGGATATATCAATTCTGATATTAGAATGTTATGTCAACTCTAACAATGATGAACACTTACTTGGGTGTGCTTTCACATTCACAACTCAAACCATCTCCGTGTGTTTAGGAGAGCAAGTGTAATTGGCAGCCTTATTTAAACATAAGTGCGTAGAATCTAATGGATGCTAAGCTATTTGACTAATATTAATTATACACTTAGTTAAGTGATAGAGCCTGGTATTGAACACAGGTCTTCTGACTTTGCAGCCCATGTGTTTTTCACCATACCCACATGCTGGTTGATGTTGTGTAGGACTAGTTATCTCTGTGGACCATGTGGTGAGTATGAGGAGCGCACTATCCAGAGAGAGGCAGAGACTTAAAACAATTAGTGAATCGTTCCTTGATAAATGGCACGTATTTGCAGTGGCATGTATTATACACATATTTGTTTTGCCCTCCTAAATGAATTATTTTACATAAAAATAATATACTAGTGCTTCTGTTGGAAAACTAAGCATGTGTTCATTGTTGCTTTTGTGCATAAATGTAAATAAATGGGTAGTTGAGTTAGAGTGGGTCCTTGAAAAGCCCCAAGGTAAATTTTAGACTTACATTTTGCTAACTACCAATTTAAAAGGACATCTTCATGTATTTTACATGCATACATATATATTTACATATGTATTACATATAGATATATATAGAGAGAGTGTGTATGTGTTTTATATTTTAAACTTATGAGTTATGTGGACTTCAGTTCTGCTCACTATTGGACATATTTTTTTCCTTCTGTCCTTGGAAGATCTTTTTTTAATCAAAAGATATATAAGGGTATAGTATCACATGATTTTTTGTAGTGTCTATCATATTTGCAACCTAAATTTAAACGTGTATAATGCTTTAGCAAAAAAAATATGTGCCTTATTCAGGGACCGTTAAATTAACTATTCTGTAGAATAATATAATTTTAAAAGCTGCTTTGTTTCCAGATGAAGAAATTAAGACCCATTCAAGTGACTCCGAACACCCAGATCACTGTCCTTCTGAATCATTATGCTGTCATGGTTACCACCTGCATATGCTTATATTCTTGATATGTTATTATAGGAAGAGAAGGGGTAAAATCAACATTTGTGAATGCCTACTATGCATGATCCAGTCTATGTTTGCTCATTTCACATTTGTTATCTCAGGAGAATGGAGAAGACAAGAGGCTTCTAAAATTAATACCCTGAAATGTGCAAACTGAAGTTGATTTTAATTCTCCATATGCAGCAAAATATACATTTTGAGTTCCCTTTTAAACATAGGAGTTCAGTTGGTTCAATACAAAATCTCAACTGCTCCTCCAGCCATCAATGCTATGCATTGATAAATAATCTGTTGAGAGTATTACATTATATTTTTGGCCAAAATACAAAACAAAGAAAACTGACCAATTATTATCTTCATCTTTATTTGATGGTTAATCAATAGCTCAAAAAGAAATAGGGTTGTATTTTGTTTGCTTTTGTGTAATTTTGTTTTGTTTGTTTTGCCTGTGTATGTGTATTTGTCTGTCTTACATTTGTATTCCATCATTTGGAAGAAGACAAAATGTTTAATAATATCACTTGGTCTGTAGGTATCTTGAGAATGGTAGAGAAACTCTAAGAGAGAGAACTATAATCTATATACCTGGAAGTAATTCATGCACATCTCAAAATAATTGGTGTTACCAGGACTCATTGTGAAACACTTTGATATTGATGCAAATTTGCAGAAAGAATAAAAGAAAAAATATCAGAGACCAAGAGAAATATATTCTAATTTGTCTCAGTGTAATAAATTTATATTATTTTCATTAATACCAAATATTTGATGAGTCTTAAAGTATATTCCTGAAAGTAATTATCTGTAACCTTGTTATTAGTATGATTTTTTTAAAAATATTTTTGCAATGAAGATCTTGGGGTTATTTGGAATCAAGAGAATAACATGGATGAGAGTTTAAAAAAAAGGAGTAAGCAGTAAAAAGTCATAAACTTTCATCCCAAGGAATAATAATGAAAGGTAACATTACTGAATTCTTACCACGTGTCAGGTACTATTCTAGAAACTAACTCAAGTAATCCTCATATAACCCAATGGAATTAGGCTCTGTTATTATTCCCATTTTTACAGATGGGGAAACTAAGACCCAATGACGTTATAAATATGGTTACACTGAGAATTTCTAGAATTTGGATTTAAGCTCCCAGTTATTTGGCCCACATTTCAAGCATATAATTTGAGTTGAGATCATGAGGTAGGACCTGAAAATGAGCAGCACATTTAACTTGGTGCTGAGATCCCCAGCAGCTGTTTTATGGCTTTCAGTTCCTCCCTGATCAGGAAGCCATACTGATCAGCTCTGTGACTAGGAGCAAGTCTTTACCTTTTAAGCCTGGATATTTCATTAGTTACGTGAGGATAATAATACTTAACCTATAGGCAACTGCGACAATTAAATAAGAGTGTATGCATTGTTTAAGCACATGATAAATGGGATTGCTGTGGTGGTTTTTACTGGCTTCAGAGTTTGGGGCTTAGCTAAATCTTGCAAAAGTGTTCTTAACTCATAGATATTTATTTAGAAAGCTGAATATCCATTTTTTTATAGCCTACCAAGTACTTACTGAGATTGGCAATTTGGAAAAGCATTTCACTTTATTTTATCTAATAAATACTACTATCTTTTCTTCCTTTATCCCTTCTTCCTTCCTTATTTCCTTTTAGTTACACCTATTTTCCAGGCATCTGGAATATACAATACATTCCCAGAGGTATTTTATAGGCATTTATTCTAGGACCTATTTCAGGAATATATAACAGGCACTCACGGAAATAGATCCTAGGATACCTTGCAATTTCTGCTTGTTAAAATCTTCCTGACCCTGTTGGAATCTGTCCAATTCAAATGTCACTTCCTTTATAGTATCTATCTTGATTACCTCAGCCAAGAAAAAAAAATCTTTTCTGAACTTCTAGGGAGAAAGATCCATGAGGAATAAGGACAAGGAGGCAGGATGGGAAATTGTACAGGTAGTGGATTGTCTGGTCATGCCTTAAAGTGATTTACATGCATAAAACTTGCTCCTTACAAAATGTTTGTTGAGCAAAAATGATGCAGTGATGTGGGAATAAATCGTATTGATCTTATCCCACCCACTTTCTTATATCAACACTTTCTTCACATTGCCACGTGACTTCCCCAAACTTCCCAGTATGTAACTGACTCTGACCTTAATCTGGAATATGAGTATATCTCATTCCAGGTAATACATATACAATCTTACTTCTCTGGGCCATGGATTCTCATTATATTTCACCATAAATAGTGACTCAGTTGAAACTGACACCAAAAACAAACAACAAAATCAAAAACCAACAAATGGGTTTACATCAAATTTAAAAGATTCTGCACAGCAAAGGGAACAATCAAAATGAGTAGGCAACCTAGAGAATAGGAGAAAATTTTGCAAACCATTTGTCAGATAAAGCATTAATATCCAAAATATATAAGGAACGCATAACAACTCAGTAACAAAAACAAAACAAAAAAGATCAGATTTAAAAAGGGGCAGAGGAACTAAATAGACATTTTTCCAAAGAAGTCATCCAAATGGCCAAAAGGACATGGAAAGATGCTCAACATCACCTATCATCAGGAAAATGGAAATCAAAACCACACTGAGCCTATCATCAAGAAGACAAAAGAAGATAAGTATTGGAGCAGATGTAGAGGAAAGGGAATCCTTGTACGATGCTATAGGAATGTAAATTGGTTCAGCCACTATGGAAACAATAGTGCGGTTTTTCAAAAAGTTAAAAATAGATCTACTGTATGATTCAGGAATTCCACTGCTAGGTATATGCCTGAAGGAAATGAAAACAGGATATCCATAATATATATATATACATATATATATATATATATATATATATATATATAAAATATCTTCTATATCTTAATTATGTTTTACATATATATATATATATATATATATATATATATATATATATATATATGAATATTATTCAGCCATAAGAAACAAGGGCATCTTGCTGTTGGCAACAATGTGGATAGCCCTTGAGGACATTATGTTAAGTGAGATAAGTTAGACAGTGAAAGACAAATACTATGATATCACTTATACGTGGCATCTACAACAACAAAAAAAAAGCCAAACAAACTTGTAAAAACAGAGAGCAAGATAGTGTTTACCAGGGGGTAGTAGGGGGTGGGAAAACAGGACAGACATTGTTTCAGGATACAAATTTGCAACAAATAGTAAATAAGTCTTAGAGAGCTAATGTACAGTGTAATGAATATAGACAACAATATTTTATTATAATAATCAAACTTGCTGAGACACTTGATCTTAATTATTGCCATCAATAAAAAGAAATGATAATTATGTGGTGTGATAGAGGTGCTAATTATTGCTATAATGCCAATCATATAGTTATACATGAATGTATCAAATGAACAAGTTATGTGCCTTAAATTTACACAATGTTATATGTCAAATATTTTTCAATTAACAAAAAAACAGTGTCTCAAATGAATTGAATTTCTAATATGGTGATTGACGAGCATAGCATCATTGCAGGCTGGTAAAAGAGATTTGGGGAGTTTATGAGGTCTCGTGTTGTGATTCTCAAACGTGCACACTAAATATGAAGGGAATTGACTGGTTTTTTAATTGGGTTCACTTTGGTGTTTAGGACAAAATATTTTAAGACTTAATTTTTTTAGAATAGTTTTAGGTCCACAGAAAAATTAAGAGGAAGGTACAGAAACTCCCCATATCCCCTTGCTCCCACGCATGCATAGCCTCCCCCATTAACATCCCCAACCAGAGCAGTACATTTGTTAAAAATGATGAACCTATATTGATACATCATAATTGCCCAAAGTCCATAATTAAACATTAAACACGTTACAATGTGACAGTCTGGTAAGTGCAGTCACTTAGGATAGTAAATAAGCCACATGTGTAAGAGAATGACTCAGTTTATTGAAAGGAGTGCTGGGAATGAAAGTTTGGGGGAGTCAGAAAAGATTTTTTTTTCCCTGAAAATATCCCACTTTACCTGGGTCTTAAAGTAAAAATAGTTTACAGCCAGAAAAGAGAAGAAAGATGATTCAAATCTCTGGAATTGACTAAACTGTGTTTCCTCAGACAAATTACTTCTCTCTCTTTCAATCAATTTACTTACCCATGAAGTCAGGGAGTAATCTTTATTGCTAGGGATTCTTCATTTAGTCATCAACATATATTTGCTATTTACTATGTGCCAAGCCCTGAGTTCAATGCTAGGCACTTGGTAAATGCAATGAGGACCAAATGAAAAAAAAAAAAAAGCTGTAAAATGTTTAATGTGGACTCAGTACAAAATGAAAAGGATCTGTCATTTTCTGTGTCACGGATGTAAATGAATGAAGCAATGCAGTAAGTTAAGGAAATGATAAGCAGCCAGTCTTGCTGGAGACTAGGATGAGTGTGCAGCGTGTATGGAATGATGGGCGGCAGGTGTGGGCAGGACCAGAGGAGAGGCCAGAGAGAGGAGCTAAGGTTCCGGGAGCCAGAGTGTGTAGGCTCTCATGGGCGTGCTGAAGGGTTTGGGCTTTATCTTACAGGGAAAGGGAACAAGAAATTTTTCAGCAGGGGGAAGATGCGATTCTACTTGTATTTTAGAAGGCCAAATAGAATGCTCTTCTAATTCACTAAATCAAAGTACTAGATTTGCAAAATTGATAAAGTAAACTTCATTTCATCTATTGAACAAGAATGTACTAAAGATCTACTATTTCCCAAGAACATGCTGGGCTCTGAGAACACGGGCATGAATAAAATACAGTCTGTTCTAAAAAACCCAGTCCATTGAGTGAGGCAGCCACATAAATAGATAATGGCCTATAATAAAACACATGCAATAATAAAGATATGCACTGGGCAGCATACTTGCATGAAAGTTTTGAAACACTGGAAAGCATCAGTAAAAGCCAAAAGATAATCATTTACTTTAATGCTTCTTCATAAGAAGTTCACAGATTGGGTAGATTTCAAAAATGCCAAAAAGCAAAATATAAAGTAAAATTAGTTCTGCACCTCCTGTAAAAATATTATTAGGCAGGGACACAGAAAATGAATATGACTGAATTTTCTTGGCACTCCTCTTTTTGGAAAATAAGGATAATGTTTATTCCCATAATATTTCACACAAGTTTGAGAAATATAATTAAAAGGAGTCTACATTAGCAAGGACTGATCCCAGGTTTTGACCTTAAATATAAAGCATGATCATTTTCAACATTAACTTTAGTAAAGTGGCAGAGACTTAATGAAACTTTCATTAACCTACAATGTTCCCAAGTCACATAGTAACTTTTAATGCGTGAGAAAGTAATTACTATTTGATGTTTGTATTGGAAGTTCTTACTTGACACTTATGTTGGAGCTTATATTTAATATTACGTATTTTATGCTAAGTGCTTTACATTTTATCTCATCATTCAACATTTAATGAGCCCCTCCTGTATCCAAGTATTATGTTGGCAGCTAGAGATACAAGGGTAAAGAAGACAGAGGTGGTCCCTGTTTCTCAGAGGCTTGTTGGGTCCAACTAGGAGGACATGCTGAGGGAGGAACACTAGAAAAGGCATTAATTGGGATTTGGGAAGTCAGGGCCTCCTTTGCAAAAGAAATAATATCTAAGTAGGAAATTGAAGAATAAGGAGCTACATAAGAAAAAAGCCTTGTGTTCTGTGCTGAAGGACTGGTTGTAGGCAGAGACAAACCTTAAAGGAAGACAGTGCATGACATGTTTGAGGAGTTAAAAGAACTTCAGTATGACAGGATTTTGGAGTCTGGGGGACACAGTGTCAAAAATGAGTCTGGAGGGGCGCCTGGGTGGCTCAGTCGTTAAGTGTCTGCCTACAGCTCAGGGCGTGATCCCAGGGTCCTGGGATCAAGCCCCACATCAGGTTCCTCTGCTGGGAGCCTGCTTCTTCCTCTCCAACTCCCCCTGCTTGTGTTCCCTCTCTCGCTGGCTGTCTGTCAAATAAATAAAATCTTTAAAAAAAAGTGAGTCTGGAAAAGTAAACAGAGCCACATCTCAAAAGTCTTTGTAAATTATGTTTATGAATTTGGACACGGTCACTATAGAAGTCATTAATCGGGCCAAGATTTATATTTTTAGTATATCTTAGACTATTCAGTCTGAAACTGGATGAACCATGGTGGAAGGAATCAAGACAATCTTAAATGCCTTTGAAATAATCTAAGCAAGTTATTTTGGTGACCTAGTGTCTAGCATGGGGACCTGGGTGGATGGTAGTGCATGTCACTGAAGTAGGTCTCTGTGTAGATGTCACTGTCCCTCTCAAAGCTGTTTTGACACCCATTTGGGGGATACTTGCCTGTCCTAGTCCCATCATCCCATAGCATTCTCTGCTCCTTCTACTCCAGTACCTAAATATTTTGTTTAAATTTCAGCATTTGACCCTCCCCAGGATGAAACCTGAGCACTACCCTTTTAGAAATACTGTGTTTGAACATGCACTTCCTTTACCCAGCATATTCACTGTGTCTGCTTTCCTCATCCTACCCGGTTCCACCCCCCATTCCCCCTCCCCCACTTCTTTGACCTGGTGTGCATCCATTACCTGCACCTGGGTTCAGGTATGTGAAGTCTTCCCTGATGATAATGACTATAACCACCTTCTTTCTTCTCTTAGAACTGGTATGTAGTTCTATGCCATTTACATTAGGTTTTGAATATATATAAACCTGAATGTATAGGTTTGTATATTTTTCTCCTATGTTGGACCAAAGAAGAAATATATATCATCCCTCTCTGAGGCATTAACATTTCGTGCAATTCCTAACAAGTGTTTATTGAATCCGTTAGACTGGCTGGAAGATGGTAAAGTATATGTTGTTCTTAGCTAACATTGTAAATAGGAGAAGGAAAAAAAAAAGGATGAGGGCAATTAAGTAGTTTGGGATTCTCTGTTAGAAAGAATTTATAGTCAGAGATTAGAGAATTTAGTTATCATCTGCAGTGCTGAAGAAGTAGAGCCTAGAAACACTTATTCTCTCAGGTATATTTAGGAAGAATTCAAGTTAAAAAAAAAGTTGTGTCGAAGTATACCCTATGCCATTAAAAATAATTAAGCTTTCTGAGCCATCTTCCTTATAATCACTAAGAATAACTGAATTAAAATAATTCTTATTTGTGCTGAGAATCCTGACCTACCTACATTCTTGTCCTAATTTATAAAGTCTAAAAATGTATCTTTGTCCTTAAAATTTAGTTTATTTTTTCTGTGAGAACCTCACATTTCAGAATATATTCAGCTATATCTCAGCTATTTTTTTTATTTCAGGTTTATAGTTCTTCACTTTTAGGAAATAAATTCAGTATCAGATCACATTCTCTCTCAAAGTCATTATTGAATTTTAAGAACTTCTTTGTTATGACAGCGTTGTCACTATTTCTGAGTAGAAAAAATAGAAATTAGCATTCTGTCATGTCTGCAGCAGAGTTTCCGGGCACTGAGAATGATATAGATATTATCTTTACCCCCAAAAGGAGCACACATCGTCAAGTGCTCACACTGTCTTGAATTTTAACCCCTTGGGATTCTATGATTTAATTTGGATATCATGCCGGATCTGGAGTGTTATGGGGACTTACAGATTTTGATCCAATTATGGTAACAAATCTCTCCCTATTTTCTCTTATCAAGACAGAGACAGACTGACATAGTCAACAAAAATTTTGCCAGAGATTAGTAGAAAATAAAGAAATAGTAATGGGGAAAAAGGACTCGTATAAAAGCTAACACCTTCAATGTCTTTACTCCATGGTAGCTATAGTATAAATATCTATCGGGCAAATATGTATAATGTTTCATTCATAGTTGAAACCACTCTAAGTACCCAACATAGTGTTGAGATCAAGGAAAAATATATGCTTTAAACAAATTCTGGAACTGAATTAATCTACAATAATTACCCAATTTTATAGGCCTTTTGCCTGGTTTCTTGCTCTTTCAGCAGTTGGCCAACTATTGAGCAGGTTGGCGATAGGGACCATATTATATTTTTAAAATTGCGTTATTCATGGACAGTCAGATTAAATACCAAATGCCCGATCATGTCTCCAAAACTATTTACCTAAATTACATTTCTTGGCTGAGAGAGGTTCCAGTCAGTATGACAATTGAATGATCTTTATCCTAGGAATGGAAAATAGATTTCAATTTTTGTTTCAGTCGCTTGGTAGTGACTGTGCTTGTTTTGGAGATACATTTTGCCCCAGCTAAAAATGGTCAATTAAAAGGTACGTCCTGAGCATGGGTTAGGAGAGTAGTGGCATCCAAATAAGAAAAGAAGGAAACTTGTCTTTGTTTACAGCTAACGTGATCTTAGATACAGGAATGCTATACACTCCATCAAAAAACTGTTAGAGGTAATCAGTGAATTCAGTAAAGATGAAGACACAAAGTCTACATAGAGAAATTATTGCATTTCTATACACCAACAACAAAATAACTAAAAATAAAAAAAATCACATGTACGATAGTATTAAAAACAATAAGATACTTGCAAACATATTTAAACATGGAGATAAAATATCTATACACTGAAAACTATAAGACATGAGAGAAATTGAAGAAGACACAAAATAAATCGAAATATATTTGATGTTCACGGAAGAGAAAAATCAATATTGTTAAAATGACCAAATTACCGAAAGCCATGTATAGATTCAGTGCAATCCCTATAAAAATTCTAATGTCATTTTTCACAGAAATAGGAAAAATTATCTTAAAATGTGTATGGAATACAAAAGACTGGAAAGCTAAAGTAATTCTGAGAAAGAACAAAGCTGGAGGCATCACACTTCCTTATTTCAAACTATACTACAAAATTGTAGTAATCAAAATAGTATGGTACTAGAATAAAAATAGACCTAGGTCAATGGAACTGAATCAAAAGGCCAAAAATAAACCCCATATATATGGTCAACTAATATTTTACAAGAAAGCTAATACTCAATGGGAAAATGATAGTCTTTTTAATAAATGATGGTGGGAAAACTGGGCAACCGCATGCAGAAGAATAAAATTGGATCCCTAATTAACACAACTCACAAAAATTAACTGCAAATGATTAAAGACTTAAACATAAGATCTGAAACTATAAAACTCCTAAATGAAAACATAGGGGAAAAGCTACTTAACATTGGTCTTGATGACAATTTTTAGATATGACACAAAAAGCACAAGTAGCAAAAGCAAAAATCAATCTAAAATGTTTCTTAACAGCAAAAGAAATAATAAAATGAAAGGCAACATATAATATAAGAGAAACTACTTGCCAATCATTTATCTGATGGGGGTAAATATCCAAAATATATAAGAAACTCATACAACTCAATAGTAAAAAACAAAGCAAAAAATATGACTAATGAGCAGAAAAACTGAATAGACATTTTTCCAAAGAAAATGATACAAATGGCCAATTGGTGGATGAAAAGATGTTCAACATCACTAATCATCAGGGAAATACAAATCAAAACTATAATGAGATATTAACTTACATCTATTTGAATGGATATTATCAAAAGTACAAGAGGTAACAAGTGTTGGTAAAGATGTGGAGAAAAGGAAACCCTTGTGCACTGTTGAAGCCATTATGGAAAACAGTACGGAAGTTTCTCAAGAAGTTACAAATAGAACTAGCATGTGATCCCGCAATTCCACTTCTAGGTACATAACGAGAGGAAATACAATCATGATCCTGAAGAGCTATCTGCACTCCCATGTTCATTGTAGCATTATTCACAGTAGCAAAGATAAGGAAAGATCCTTAGTGTCTGACAATATATGAATGGATAAAGAAGGTGGTATGTGTGTATATAATTACATGTATATAATTCAGCCATGAGAAAGAAGGAAATCCTGCCACTTGTAGTGAGTGCATGATATCACTTATGTGTGGAATCTAAAAAAGGCAACTCAGAAGCAGGGAGGAGAATGGCAGTTAACAGGGGCTGCGGTTGAAGGAAATGGAGAGATGTTGCTTAAAAAGAACGAACTATCCGTTATAAGTAGAGTAAGTTCTAGGGACCTAATGTAGAGCGTGGTGATTATAATTAACAATACTGTGTTCCATACTTGAAAGTTGCTGAAGAGTGGATCTTAAATGTTCTCACCACCAAAAAGAAATGACGAAGGTGTTAACTAACATTACTGTGGTAATCGTGTTGCAATTCCAAATCATAACATTGTACATCTTAAACATACCCAATGTTATATGTCAATTATGTCCGTATAGCAGGAAAAAAAGAGACACCCCATACTCTAACTATGACTCTATCTCTCCATTCTTCTCAGCCCTCAGCAACCTCTAAACTACTTCTACAGCTCGGTAGATTTCCCTATTCTGAATTTTTTTATGTAAATGGAATCATGTAATATGTGGTCTTTGTGATTGGCTTCTTTCATTTAGTATAATACTTTTACGGTTCATCCTTGTCCTAGCATGTATTAGTACTTCGTTCTTTCTTATGACCAAATCATATTCCATTGCACGGGTATACAGGACTACATTTTGCCTAACAATTCATCAATTGATGGACATTTGAGTTTTCTTCTTTTTTTCTTTTTTTTTCTGTTAAGAAGAATGCTGCTAATGAGCATATGTGTACAAGTTTTCATGTAGACATATTCTTTCATTTCTCTTGGATATACACTTGCAAGTAGAATTGCTCGTTCAATATGGTAACTCCATGATTAACCCTTGAAGTATCGCCAGACCGTTTTCTAAGCTGTGTGTACCATTTTACATTTCCAACAGCAGTATATGAGGGTTCTGATTTTTCCACATCCTCACAAACACATAGTATCTGACTTTTTGGTTATAGCCATGTGGGAAATGTTGTCTCATTATGTTTCTGATGCGCATTTCCCTGATGACTATTGGTACCAAGCAAAATATTTTCTTTGGTTATTTGTATATCTGTTTTGGAGAAATGTCTATTCAGAAACTTTGTCCTTTTAAAAAATTGGGCTATTTGTCTTTTTACTAAAAAGTTGTGTATATTTTGTGTATGTTCTAGATACAAATCTCCTATCATATGTACGATTTGCAAATATTTTCTCCCATTCTCTGGGAGAATAAAAAGAAAATTTTCATTTTCTTGATAGCATCCTTTGAATCACAAACAATTTTGATGAAATCTAATTTATCTATTTTTCTCACATTGCTCATGTTTTTCATGTCATATCTATGACAAGGGCATGAAAGATTTATCACTATGTATTATTCTGAGTTTTATGCTTTTATACTTTTAGCTATTTCCCCCAGATGTCTTAGCACCATTTGTTGAAAAGACTGTTCTTTTCTCAGTGAATGGTTTGGACACCCTGTTGAAAGTGAGTTCACAATAAATACATGGGTTTATTTTTGGATTTTCAATTCTATTCCATTCACCTCTCTGTCTATCCTATGCCATTACTACATTGTCTTGATTACCATAGCTTTGTAGCAAGTTCTGAAACTGGGAAGAATGAGTCACCCTATTTTGTTGTTCTTTTTCAGAATTGATTTGGGTATTCTGGGTTCCTTGCAGTTCTACATAAATTTTAGAATCAGCATAGTAATTTTAAAAAAAAAAGTTAGCTTCGATTCTGGTAATAATTTCCTTGAATCTGGAGATCAATATGGGGAGTATTGCCAACTTAAAATTTTAAGTCTTCTAATTTATGAACAGGGTATTTTTCCTTGTATTTATATCTTCAATTTCTTTCAAAAATAGTTTGTAGATTTCAGAATACAAGGTTTGCACTTTTTTTTGGTTAAATGTATTCTTAAGTGTTGTATTCTTTTAGATGCTTTTGTAAATGGAATATTAAAAAATTTTTCATATTTGGTTTGTTCATTGCAACTATACAGAATACTAATAATTTTTGTATATGGATATTATATCCTGCAACCTTGCTAAACTCATTTTTTAGTTCTAATAGAGTTTTAAGGGATTCCTTAGAAATTTCTACATACAAAAACATTTCAGTTGCAAATAGGGATAGTTTTATCCCTTCCTTTCTAATTCTAGATGCCATAATTTCTTTTTCTTATAAAATCGCTGTAGATAGAACCATCAGTACAATTTTGAATAGAAGTGACAAGAGTGTAGATTCTTGTTTTTGTCCTTACCTCTGATGAAAGCATCCAGTCTTTTACCATTAAGTTAGGTATTAACTGTGGCTTTTTGTAGAAGTCTCTTTTTTTTTTATTCCATTACATGATATTCTTTTTTTTTTAACTTTTTTATTATATTATATTAGTCACCATACAGTTTCCAATGTAAAGTTCGATGATTCATTAGTTGCGTATAACACCCAGTGCACCATGCAATACGTGCCCTCCTTACTACCCATCACCAGTCTATCCCATTCCCCCACCCTCCTTCCCTCTGAGGCCCTCAGTTTGTTTCTCGCAGTCCATAGTCTCTCATGCTTCATTCCCCCTTTTGATTACCCCCCTTTCTTTATCCCTTTCTTCCCCTACCGATCATCCTAGTTCTTATGTTCCATAGATGAGAGAAATCATATGATAATTGTCTTTCTCTGCTTGACTAATTTCACTTAGCATTATCTCCTCCAGTGCCGTCCATGTTGCAGCAAATGTTGAGAATTCGTTCTTTCTGATAGCTGAGTACTATTCCATTGTATATATGGACCACAACTTCTTAATCCAGTCATCTGTTGAAGGGCATCTCGATTCCTTCCACACTTTGGCTATTGTGGACAATGCTGCTATGAACATTGGGGTGCATATGACTCTTCTCTTCACTATGTCTGTATCTTTGGGGTAAATACCCAGTAGTGCAATGGCTGGGTCATAGGGTAGCTCAATTTTTAACTTTTTAAGGGACCTCCACACTGTTTTCCAGAGCGGCTGTGCCAACTTGCATTCCCACCAACAACAATGATGTTGGTGAAGTTCCCTTCCTTAGTTTGGTGAATTTTTCTCATGAGAGAGTGTGGGCTTTGTCAAATGTTTTTATGGGTATCTATTGAGTTGATTATATGGTTTTTGTTTCTTATTTTATTGATATGATTAATTGCTTTTCAGATGTGAAGCCGACTTTGTATTCCTGAGATAAATTCCAGTAGATCATGGTATACAATTTCTTACATGTTGCTGGATTTGGTTTGCTAGTATTTTGTTGAGGATGTTTGTATTCATATGATATCAGCTGTAATGTTCATTTCTTGTGATATCTTTGCCTGGCACTCAGACCAGGGTAATACTGACCTTATAGAAAGAGTTAGGAAGTGAAGCCATATGAGCACAGGCTTTCCTTTATGATAGTTTTGATTACTAATTCAATATCTTTACGTTTTATAGGTCTATTCAGATTGTTTTTCCTTGAGTCAATTTAAGTAGTTTGTGTATTTCTAGGAATTTGTCCATTTCACCTAAGTAATTTGTAGGCATATAATTATTTATTCGTTTTAATCTTTTTTACTTCTGTAAGGTAGTAGTGGTGACCCCAGCTGTATGTATGTCTGTCATTTGAGTCTTCTCTCCTTTTTTCTTTATCAATCTAGGTAATGGGTTGTCAATTACGTTCTTTTTCAAAGAACGTTTTGGTTTCATTCATTTTGTCTATTGTTTGACTATTCTCTATTTCATCAGTCTCCACACTAATTTTTGTTATTTACTTCCTTTTCCTTGCATTAGGGTTTGTCTTTTTTTTATTTTTTCTAGTGACTTAAAGTGGAAGATTAGGCTATTGATTAGAGATCTTTATTCTTTTTTAAAATGTCGGTGTTTACAGCTGTGAATTTCTCTCTAAACACTGCTGCTTTAGCTGCATACCATAAGTTTGGGTATGTTGTGTCTTCATTTTAATTCACCTTAAAACATTTTCTAATTTCCTTCGGATAACTTCTTTGAGCAGTTGGTTGTTTAGAAGTGTATTGTTTAATTTCCATATATTTGTTGAGTTTACCAAATTTCTTTCTTTTATTGATTTCTAATTTCATTCCATTAAGGTCAGAGAACACACATTTTTAGTATTTAAGTCTATTTACGTTTATGGATATTTGTTTTATGGACTAGCATATGGTCTGTTCTGGGGAATGATCCATGTGCACTTGAGAAGAATATATATTCTGCTGCTGTTAGGTGAAGTAGTCTATTGATGTCTATTAGATCTAGTTGGTTTATAGTGTTGTTCAAGTCTTCTATTTCCTTGTTGATCTTCTGCTTAGTTGTTCTACCTATTTTACTGGACGTGAGGTATTGAAATCTCCATTATCCAACTATTATTGTTGAATTGTCTTTATCTCCCTTCATTGTTGTCACTTTTTCCTTTATGTACGTTGGTACTCTGTAATTAGGCTCATATATTTTATGATTGTTATATCTTCCTGATGGATTGACCTTTTAGAATTATAAAATGCCTCCTGTTTATGCTGGTAACATTTTTGTTTTAAAGTCTATTTTGTCTGATGTTAGTATACTCACTCCAGCTTTTTTGTGATTGTTGTTTGCATGACATATCATTTTCCATTCGTGCAATCTCTTTCTATCTTTGAATTTAAAATGTCTTTTTTAACAAAAATTAAAAAATAAAATGTGTCTCTTTTAAATAGCATAGAGTTGTATCTTATTTTTTTGTTTGTTCTTATCCAGGCTGATAATCTTTGTCTTTTAATTGGGTTATTTAATGCATTCACATTTAATATTGTTAATTGATATTGTTGGATCTATATCTGGCGTTTTCATTTTTGTTTCCTACATGTCTCATGCCTTTTTTGTTCTGCTATTTCTCCTTTACTCTTCTCTTTAGCATTGAATAAATATTTTTAATGTAGCATTGTAACTTCTTTGATGATCTTTTTTGTTCTTTTTGAATTATTTTCCTACTGGTCGTTTCAGGTCCTATCATGTATCTTAAATTCCAGTGAGAAATAGAAATAGTACTTCTATATAGCTCTATTCTCTTTTCCTCTTTTTTTGTAATATTATTGTTTCATTATGTCTACAAATATTACAATACCTTGTTATAATTTTTACCTTATATAATCTTACCACTTTTAAAGACTATGAGGAAGGAAAGGAGAACCAGTATAAATAGCTTTTTCTATATTTACCTTATTTATCATTTCTGCCTCTCTTCCTTTGTTCCTCTGGACTCAAGTCTGGTGTGAAGCCTGGTGACATTTTCCTTAGCCTAGTAGAACTTTCCTCCCATCCTACTCCTTTGTGCTATTACAGATATTCCCTCTTTTTGAAAGTTTGCATTATACCACTTCCTTTTTATGAAAGACCTACATTAGTACCTGTTTTCACTAACTGAAAGAAATCTAAAGAGAATTTTCTCTTTTGTGTAAAAAGGTAAAAAGTGAAAATAGCATTCAGCATTTGTTTATCACAAGCCGTGACAGAGGCAGCACACCCCCAGAGCAGCAAGAGTGAACTACTAAGCTCCTTTCCTGGGAACTGCACTCAGCATCTCAACATCATGCCATCGTAGCTTTGAACTGCGTCTGTGAACATGTGTGCTTTATCTTGATTCATTACTCATTTTGAAATAAATTATTTTTAATTCCTATGAGCTCTCATCATATCTTCTAGGTTAAGTGTGTATATGACCAAGATGCAGCACAGATTGGGATAGGAGAGCTAGATCAAAACTGAACGTCACAGAGGGGCGCCTGGGTGGCTCAGTCGTTAAGCGTCTGCCTTCGGCTCAGGGCGTGATCCCAGCGTTCTGGGTTCGAGTCCCACATCAGGCTCCTCCGCTGGAAGCCTGTTTCTTCCTCTCCCACTCGCCCTGCTTGTGTTCCCTCTCTCTCTGGCTGTCTCTATCTCTGTCAAATAAATAAATGAAATCTTTAAAAAAAAAAACGCTGAACGTCACAGAAAGTCAACATTTCTCCCCATTACCTCTGTGGCTCACATTTTGTAGAGAAAGAGTGTTGCTTTTGTCAGGAATATTTTGTATGGCTAATCACTTATGAAAAAAGAAATTCAGAAAACTAAACAAGTATGAGGTTAAATGGAATTATTAAACTGTTAAATGAGTTTTTAGGGCAATAGTCTCCATTTATCATATATCATCCCAAATTTTGAACTACAAAAGAAAAATAGAGACGGGGTTAAGACATTAAAAAGATATTTTATTTAATTATAAATAAGAACTTAAAATTATGCAAATGCGAGGTACAATTTCAAGTTAAGTAGGTCCAAATGAAGAGAAAATAGATTTTCATAGTAAAGAAACTATCCTCGTGTCAGTTTTAGACGTTTTTCATTAACATTCTCCCATTAACATTTATAGAAGATTTATGCATGCACTGATGGGAGAATTAACCTCTGAATCTGTAATGTCAAGTGTTTTCCATAAAAAGCTTACAGATATCTGCTTGAAGAATTTGACTGTTTCCAGTTAGAGATGACACTACTAATTTTACAAAAATGATTTTATTAATTTTACTTGCAGATGTATTAAGTGGCAAAAACCTAGGATTTAATTTTGTCTCAATTTATGTCTCCATAGATACCTGTCCATTTATGGTATAGAATTCAGTTTAGCTGGAGCAGCACTGTCCAGTAGAAATTTCTGTGATGACAGCAATGATATGCACTGTCCAGTATGGTAACCACTGGCCACATGTGGCTATTGAGCATGGGAAATATGGCTAGTATGACTAAAGAACTGGATTTTTAATTTTAGTTAATTTAAAATTAAGTAGACTCATGTGGCTAGAAGCTATTGTATTGAATGTCGCAGAGATAAAAATCTTTAGTTAATGGTAATTCTGCTGTAGGGATTCACTTATCCTGTCCCTATTTACCTTGCTCCCTCCCCAACACACAGGCTAACATTGACTGCCACCCACAATTGTAAAAAAAAAAAAAAAAAAAAAAAAAAAAAAAAGCTATATTATTATTTCAATTTAAAAATAATAAGATAGGATTAATAGTTTTATTCTAGAGAAGCCATGTACACAAGGTCATTTAATGGCTGGCAAACAGTGGTTATCAAAGAGTAGAGATAAGTGCACTCGATTATTTGTTATTTTCACCATTATCTTTTAAAGCGAACTGAAATTTGAAATGAAAATATGCATTAATTTATAAATAAAGTTTTACTCAGGTGGGCTTCAACATGAACGGTCCAAGAAATGTGGAGCAATTTAAGATAATAGGATCACACAGATATCTAAATAAACAGGTGAAAAAGTTTTGTTCATGTAAAAACTGCCAGAATTAGTTGTTAAATAATCGTTCTCTTTCACACTGTAGTAGGTCGTGGAGACTCAAAGATGAAATGGATTTTCCTCAAAAGGCACTTCATGTAGAGGGTAGGCAGACAAGTAGAGATTGTTAAGAGAAAATGGGTTAATGTTTGTGATGTGAGATACACAAAAAAGATGCCTAACCCATTTGAAAAGGGCAGATGGGGATTGGTCAAGAGTTCCTTGTGGAGAATCTAGCAAGATGAAAAGGAGTTCACCAGTTGACAAAGCTGAGGGAGTAGTGTGTACGAAGAAGGGAAAATTAAGAGGATATGATAGGAACAGGGTAATGCAACCACCCCAGTACAGCTGCATCACAGGCTTCTTAGACCAAGGTGGGGGAAGGTGAGTATAGAGGCAAAAAATGAGGATTGACAGGAGGGAGGGTTCATCATTGTAGGGATATTGGACTTTAACCGGAAGGTAGCGAGTAACTGAAAGATTTAAAACAGGAGTATCTGTTTTGTATTGTGACATGAATCATAGCCTTGCAGATATATGGAAACTGGATTGAAGTTGAGCAGAACTAGGGAGGGCAGTGAGATCAGTGAAAAGATTGAGAAGTCAATGAGAAACCCTGAACAAGGATAAGAGGAAGATGGATGCAGGGGAAATAAGTTCTCTTTGTAGATAGGCAGGATGTTGAGGGATTTTAACTGCGATGGATGAGGGGAATGAAAGTAAGTAGTAGGTTTGAGAACTTAAAGAGATGGAGAAGTTTTGACTCTAATGATATAGGAATTGGAACAGATACACAAGTAGGGACATAGACAGGCATATCAGGGCAACATGAGACCGCAGTAGGGCTGGCAACCACCACTTTGAGAGGACACCATCGCTCACAGTTGTGTAACTTTCCTAGATTGTGTGGCAGGCTCAATGAGTGATATAAAGTAGGTGTTTTCTCTATTGAATTCAGCTAAAGATCAAGGGATAAGTTAGGTATAGGCATTGGTGGAGGGTTACTTAAAGTTATGATTATCTTTTTAGGTTGAATGAGAAGGTAATGAAAATGGGCAGAGATTGGTAAATTGGGAGTAGTTTTGGTCAAAGAGTTGGAAAACTTCATAAAGTCAGTTAAAAGACGGTGGGAGAGAGTGACAAAGTTGTGAAGATAGTAAGTTATAAGCAGAGAATTAAAAATTGAGGTTTTGTATTCAAAAAGAGTGTTATGAGGCTGTGATGATGAATTCATCATCTTTAAGGACATTGAAGTCGTTCAGGAAAATGGTTTCATTTGGAGCAGAAAGGAAGACCATGGGCCAGGTGATAAATAAGTCCTGAAATACAGAGAACTGAACTGCAGGTAAAATAATAAATGAGGAGGAATCAGGGGCTATAAAAGTGGACCAAAAACATGAGACTTCAGAGAAAGTTGTTTTCCCATAACAGTGGAGAGCTAAATGTTAGGAAGGGGCACTGTGGATCTAGGAGTATAGCAGCCTGTTACAGGCGGCCACCAGAGGAGACGGAAGAGGCTCAAAAGAGCAAAGTGCATTATACTCCCAAGTCCTAAACACTGGAGACATGGCTCACCAGGCAGGGCCACATGAGGAAGCACCAGTGTTGGTCAGGAGGAAGAAGGGACAGCAGTGAAGGGCCTCCTCCGTGGCCTTAACTGGGGTTTTAGAAAAGCAAGGCAGGACAGAGTAGACAATTTAGGATTGGTTAATTTGAATAATTTCAGCAGACTCTTAGCTATCCTAGTAGTCCTTAGTTGCCTGGTACCCGGCTCTGAGATGACTAAGGCAGAATAATATTGCCTCCTGGAGTATATGAGCCAGATAGAGAAGGTATGGCTCTGGGTTATCTGGTTTGCTTATCAGAGGCATGATTCAGGCTAAGCTCTGTGCTGTCACTAAGAATTGACTAGCCTGGGGAGGAGCAGTTTCTTCCTTACTCAGACAATAAGGCAGTGGTCTCAGTAAGCGCTATGTTTAACATATGGCAAAGAAAGGAAGGAAGCATGTTCTCTTCTGCAAAGGTTAAAGTGACAGGGTGTGCTTGCCATGAAATGGGCGGTTTCGGAGATGGGGGCACGTAAACTATGTGAAAGGTGTATAGCATGGTAGGATGTTCGAGAGGATGGATGAAATATTTATATTTTGTGCAGTGACCAAGAGTGATTACTTCTAGAAGTAAAGTATGAAAAATTAGCTGGCTTCTATTTTCCAAAAGGAATTATTTTATGAAGTTGTTTTGATGTTAGTAAACTGATAGCTTCAATGTCCCATTACTATTACAATACCTTACCTGATTTTTTTCATGATTCTTATCAATATCTGAAATTACCCTGGTTAATTGTCTTCTGATTATATTCCTTCCCTAGTAGAATATAATCTCCCATAAGAGTAGGATTTTGTGGTTTACCTTGTTACTACATTTCTAGTCCTCAGAACAACGCCTGGTATATAATAAGTGCTCAATAAATATTTGTTAAAAAAAATAACTCATTTATGTTCTGCTATGTTGTTATAAGTGGGAGAAAAAAAGGCTAAAAAGATTATAGCTAACTTTTTAGACATTGTACGTGACATATCATACATCATAATTATGCCACAGCTATAGTGAGGTGTCAATATAAAAGTACCCCTAACATAGTTATTTTTATTTTGTCAAACACCTGTATGGTGCTTCTATAGATCAGAAATTGTTCAAATTATTTTAGTAATATCAATTCATTAATTATTAGTAATGAATTGTTATACTGCCTTAATAGTTCCCTAAGGAATTTGCTCTGGGTTTTATAAAATTTGACTTTAACCAGTGAAATATGCTGAGCATAAGAATGTCATCTACCATCTGTGTCTGTACAGAAAATAAACATTATAATAAGGTTAAGTGAATATCCTTAGCAGCTCTTTGCTGGGCTAGGCACTATTCATGAAAACACATTCTTTTTGTCTGATGCCATACAAAAACCATTTTGAGTCCTATTAATACATCCTGTATTAAAAGTTATTTATCTACTGATTCAGCATCTAGCAAACTATCTTCATTGTGTTGCTTAAAGATATTTTGTGTTATGGATTTCTATTATTCCTCCTACCCAGCTGGTTCATAATTATTAACAGATGCTATCATTCGTCTCACTAAGATGCAGTGTTGAATCACAGCAAATCCCTTCACACTAATCAGTCTGTACTTTAGGCTTTGATTCAGGATGACTTTTGCCATGGATTTTATACATCTATTTCAAATAATTCTGATGGAGTTTTCAAATTGTATTTGGTGCCATTGTCCACAGAAAGGGAAGATGGTATATATCATACGGGGGCGGCGGTTAAAGTACTTTTCATTCTTTAGCCATTGACAGAATTCCAATAACTAAAATGTATGTACCATATGGCATAGGTGTCTTCTTTTCTTTTCCCATAGGACGCATGTGTAGCTACCTTTGTTGGAAATTAGTATGTAAATCTGAATAATCAATCTTATGCACTCATCAGCTGGGTCATAAATTACATCATCTATACCGGTGGTTCCTCATGGCCCCAAATCTGTAGTTATCTTTGGGTGATGCTTCTTGTATTTCAGTGACCCACAATAATTGTGATGCCCATGATCACACTGACCATGAAAGAGGGCTTCCTCCTACCAGTTCCCAGTACCAGCTATTTGACTTCTCTTAAGTGAGCAGGGCTTCCTGCATGGGCCACTTCCTGGGATGAGTAATCTTTCCCTAAATAAATGATCAAGACTCAAGTATATTCTTATGCTTAAGCCTTTCATACTTCTGGCATCCTCTGAAACTTTCCACCTCTGTCTAGTTTCTTGGGTGCTCCAAAAGAGGAGAGAATCCCAAAAGAGGAGAGGAGACAGGTCTAGTGATAGCCTGTGTAGGATAGGGAAGGTGGGAAGAATAATATTGATAGTCTCCATTTTACTTCTCTGGCTAAGGTTTTATTTTCCTCAGAAATATAAAGTGAATCACACCATGCTCCATGATCTTACTCTTCCAAGTCCACCTTAAGGTCTACTTGAGAATTTTATATTTCATTAACAACATTTGGACCTTATTTTTTGATCTGGAAACCTAAGTCTTGATACTTAACTGAGCATTGTATTGCCTGTCCTCCTCCAGGAAGGGGCAAGAAATTAAGTTCTTTCTTGTTTCTTGAGTAGAGCGGGAAATGCACTGTAACAGCACTCTGACTTACTGATAAATGCAGAAATCATCTGATTTTAGTATGCCTTGGGGCCTTATGGTAGTTCCAAGCCTCCCCAACTCAGTCTGTTCATTTTTGCCTACACACTACAATACCCTCTCCTTGAGGTGGCCCCTGGTGCACAGACGGCTGGAATGGAGGTCACTAGTGTGTAACCTGAAAACTCGCTATAATCATCTATTAGTTCAGGGGTTTATTGTCCATTCTTTCATGTTTTACATAGATGATATGTCATTTGCAAAGAATGACGGTTTTATATCTTCCTTCCCAATGTGTATACTTCTGTTTTCTTTCTTTTGCTTTATTGCGTTAGCAAGTACTTCCAGTAGAATATTGAAAAGGAGTGGTGAAAGGGGCTATTCTTGCCTTGTACCTGAACCTATGGAAAACTTGCAAGCTTCTTGTCACCAAGTAAGATGTCAGCTGTAGGTTTTTGTAGATTGTCTTGTCAAGTTGAGAAAGTTTCCCTCTATTCCTATAGTTTATAGAGAATTTTTATCTTGAATATTTGGTGTTGATTTTGTCAAATGCTTTTTCTTGATTGATATGATCACTTAATTTTTTTTAATTCTGCTGATGTGATAGATTACATTAATTGATATGTGAATGTTGAACCCACCTTGCAACCTGTGATAACTCTGATTTTCTTTTGGTGTGTCATTTCTTTACACTTAAAAAAAAAAAGGATTATTTATTTGAGAGAGAGAGAAAGAGAGGAGCATGAGCAGGGATGGAGGAGAGAGGGCCAGAGGGAAAGCAAGAGAAAGAGAATTCTCTAGCCAACTCTCCACTGAGCACAGAACCTGATGTGGGGCTTGAGCCCAGAACCCTGAGACCACGACCGGAGCCGAAACCAAGGGACGGATGCTTAACTAACTGAAACACCCAGGTGCCCCTTATATTTTTTTGGAATAAATTTAATATTTTGTTGAGAATTTTTTTTCTCCATGTTCATAAAAGATACTGGTCTATAGTTTTAATGTTTTGGGTTAATATATTTGTATAATGTGGACCTCATAGAATGAGTTAGGGAATATTGTCTCTCTGCTATTCTCTGAAAAAGAGCGTAAAGAATTGATATAATTTCTTCCTTAATGTTTAGTAGAATTTACCAGTGAACATATCTGGGCATCATTTCTTCTTGTGTGAGTTTTCCCACTGTTTTTCAAGGAATTCGTCCATCTCACCTATGTATTTGAATCTGTGGGCATAGATTGTTCACAGTATCGTCCATCTCACCTATGTATTTGAATCTGTGGGCATAGATTGTTCACAGTATCCCTTTATTATCCTTTTTTGGGGGCTTGAATTCATGACCCTGAGATCATGACCTGAGCTGAGATCAAGAGTTGAACACTTTAACTGACTAAGTCACCCATGCACCCCTCTTTATTATCCTTTTAATGTCTATGAGATCTGTAGCAACGTCCTATCCTTCATTTCTGATATTAGTAACTAATGTCCTCTCTTTTTTTCTTTAGCTTGGCTAGAGGCTTGTTGATTTAATTGATCTTTTCAAAGAACCATCTTTTGGTTTTGTTGATTTTCTGTATTGTTTTCCTGTTTTCAATTTTATTGCTTTTTGCTCTAATTTTCATTATTTCTTTTCTTTTGGTTACTTTGTATTTAATATTCATTTATTTTCCTAGTTTCTAAGGTGGAAACATATATTATTAATTTTAGGTCTTTTGTCTTTTCTAGTACATATGCTCAATGCTATAAAATTCCCACTAAGTACTGCTTTAACTGCATCCTACAGATGTTGGTAAGTCATATTTTCATTTGCAAAATATTTTAAGTTTTCTTGAGAGAGCTTCTTTGACTCATGTGTTATTTAGAAGTGTGTTGTTTGATTGCCATGTTTTGGGGGATTTTCTAGTTAGCTTATGTTATTGATTTCTAGTTGAATTACATTGTTGTTGGAAAACAGACCTTGTATGATTTCTATTATTTTAAATATGCTAAGGTATGTTTTATCTCCCAGAATGTGAATATTCCATGTGAGCTTGAGAAAAATGTGTATTCTGCTATTGTTATATGGATGTCAATTATATCCAGTTGATTGATGGTGGTGTTTCTGACTGCTGGATCTGTTTCTGAGAGAGGGGTGTTGAAACATCCAATTATGGTAGAGGGTTCATCAATTTTTCTTTGGAATTCTATCAGTTTTTGCCTCTTGTAGATCAATTGTTAGGTGCATACATGTTAAGAATTGTTTTGTCTTCTTGGGGAATTGACCTGTTATCAGTATGTAATATCCTTCTTTATACTTGATTACTCTCCTTACATTGAAGTCTGCTTTATCTAAAAACAATCTAGCTACTTTCTTTTGATTACTGCTGTTTTTTGCCTCCATCCATTTACTTTTAATTTCTATGTCTTTATATTTAAAGTGGGCTTCTGGTAAATAAGACATTAGTTGGGTTATATTTTTTATTTTACTTTGACAATCTGTGTCTCTTAGTCACTATATTTAGACCACATTCAATAAGATTATTGATATAGTTGGATTAGTACCTACCATGTTTTATTCCTATATTCCATTATTGTCCTTGCTCTTTGTTTCTTTTTTGTCTTCCATTCTTTTCTGCCTTTTGTGGTTTTAACTGAGCATTTTATAGGATTCCATTTTCTCTCTTAGTATATCAATTATACTTTTTCAGAATTTTTTCTGTACTTGCCCTAGAGTTTGCAATATACATCACAACTAATTCAAGTCCACTTTTCAATAACACTATACCACTTAGTGAATACCTTACAATAACAAAATATCCTAATTCCTTTCTCCCGTCCCTTGTGTTATTGCTGTCATTTATTACACTTACATAGACACATACATAAGCATATATGTATGTTTAATTCCAACATCCCTATCATGTCTGATTTCTGATACTGCTCTGTATCTTCAAATTATATTTTTGGCTTTTTGGTATGAGTTATAATTTTTTCTGAATAGCCAGATGCAGTGTACTTGGTAAAAGCAACTGCTGTGAATAGGCCTGTAGTGATGTGTTGGGAGGTGTGGGGGAGGGGCACGTTCTACAGTCCTGTAATTAGGTCTCTGTCATTTCGCGATCCTGTACATCTGCACTGTGAACTTCACAAGTGTGTTTTTCAGTTTTTTCCTCCCCACTTCAGTGAGACAGGGGGACAGATTGGTGTAAGTGTGATGGAGTTGGGTACTTCCCTGCCCCATGTCAGTTAGGCTCTGATAAAACTCCAGCAGGTTCGGTTAATTAGTTTCTCCTGATGGTTAATTAGTTTCTCCTGATGGCAGGCCTATTTAAGAACAGAGTGCTCTGGCTTATTTCAAAATGGTTCCTTTTCCTCTTCGTCTACCAGAAGTAGGAGAGGGTTTTTCTTCAATATTTATTGTGGGAATCTTGGGCAAACTTTTGGACGTAATGCTCACAATATTGCTGGGTCTATCCTATAGCTGGTCCTCCTGGAGTTTTTAACTCTGAGAGTCCACACTGAGACTCCAGCAATTCACCAGTTACCCTTCAGGTTTTCCTACCCTGGCACCGGTTCCTGCAGGGATTTCTGCTTGTGGGAGTCGGCTCAGGTAAGCTGAGTCCCAGTATTCACCTCTGTGTCTCTCTCATCTCTGGAGTAGCATTTGCTCTGTGTCTTTCCCTCTCTTATGAGCTCAGAGCAGTGATATATGTAACAAGTATATGAACTTATAAATAACGAGTCCATTATAATGATTTTCTAAAACATGAAATTTGTTTACTTCCTTCCCAAAACATCATATAATCTCTCATTATGTTTTTTGTTTATTTTCCCTAGTCCAAAACCATAAACCTGTGTATTTACTTCTTTAAGACAGATAGTAGATTGGATGCTAATACTATGCTAAGAGGCTGGAGAATGATTTGAAGATTTATACTAGGTTTTTATGAATTAAGGACTGGCTATCCTCAAAACGTTAAGTAACAGCCAACAATTTGTAGATATTATAATCCTTATTAAACTCATTGTAATAATCAATATCCTTTTGTGGTTTAACAAAGTAGTTCACATCTGCCAAAAAAAAAAAAAATACCAAGCTTTTAATTTTTAGATAAAATGGTCAGGATAAAAATGGTCAGTATTCTTATGTAGTTCATGAGTCATAAAATACTCTGTAAACCAGGAACTTTGGGGGAAAAAACCTTACCTATTTCAGAGCAATGAGTTGTATTTTAGTCACCAACTGCCATAGGACAAAAACTATACTAAGAGTTTCCTTTTAAACTTCTCTCTTATAACGGAAGGAGTCAAACAGGAGAAATTTTGCCCCTTTATTTAAGCCTATAAAGGAACACATATGTGAAATGAAAATAATAAATACACTTGGTGGTTAATTCTGCATTTCAAACAATTTTCCTTTAAAAAAAATAGTTGTTTTCGGGGTGCCTGTGTGGCTCAGTTGGTTGGACGTCGGACTCTGATTTCTGCTCAGGTTGTGAGATGGAGGCCGGTATGGGCCCTGTGCTGGGCATGGAGCCTGCTTGGGACTCACTCGAGATTCCCTCTCCCTCTCCCTTCCTCTCTCTTTCCCTCTTTTCCTGCTCCTCCATCCTCTCCCCACCACCCCGCAGGCTAGTGAGTTCCCCGCCCTCCAAAAAAATCGTTTTCCTAAAAAATTAAGTACATGACTTAGTTCTTTATTTAGCAGAATATTGTTTGGACTACCCTGTTTCATGTAAATTGACACTATTACATCATATATTGACTTACAGTTCCTCCTGGTTGTATTGTTTGGTCTTATCCCAAAGTTATTGGAAGAACATTAATAGACCTTAAATCAGTATATCAAATAGCTACAATTACTGTTATTAACAAATATCTCTTCTAAACTGGTAAATATAAGGGAATATAGCCTAGTTTATGCTATAAAGTACTTACAGTGCGACATAGTAGAAAGATGTTTTATATCAGGCACACTTGTTTTTCTTAATTGGTTTATTTTATTTTGGCTTAAGAATAAAGCAGTAAAAGGTGTTTGATTTGATCAAAGGTTGATAACCAATTTCAGAGGTTATTTATCTACATACCTATATCCCAATTTCTTTATCTGTAAAATCTAAGTGGGTATAACCTTAGGCTGTTTGCTACGTCACCCTAGACTTCAGCAGATAATCAATTAAGAGAGATTAAGGAAACTAGAACATCATTTAAGATCTTTCTATATATTTCATACCTTCCCCAGCACACACCAAAGATGGATTATGGTTAGAATTTTGCCTAAAATCTATTGAATGTACAGTCTTTACTGCAAAACTAAAATGGTTGATTGCATTTTATTTCACTCAGTATTGTGTTATTTAGTGTGTTTCTCTATAATAAATAGGAAGACTAAGACATGAGGTTTTAAAATACTGGTTTAGAGGAAAAACAAAGTGTCTAAAAGATTTTTGAGGATCGGACATAAGTGAGTAGTAAACCATTCAGAAACTACAGTGATGGCCATGAAAGCTTTTTTTCCTCAATAGAAGACATAAATTTTTATAGCATTTTAAAATACAAAAACAAAATACTAAAACTCAAGTAATCAAATGTTGGAAGGTACAATATTTAGGCACTCACAATTAAGTGCCTGTGAAGGTTTTATTTTCCCCATCTGTCAGAGGCTTCGTGCTGTCTCAGTAAACACTTTCAAATGCCTGAATTTCCCAGCTGTCAAAAACAGCACTCAAAAATGATCTCATGTGAGGTTTTAGAACTGGTGTAACCGTTTAGGGTTAATTAGTTTAAAAATTTCTCTTAAAAATTAAACAGCCTTTAAACTATTTAATCATATTATAGCCTATACTTTAGTCGCTAGTTGGCATTTTAGCATTTTTCTCTTTGGGGAATAATTTTCAATCAGTTTTTATTCTTCAACACCATCTCATTTATTTCTCATTTCAATCCTGTGAGGTGTAGGTACTAGTAATATCCTGTTTTTAATGAGGAACCTGAGATTTAGAGAGGTGAAATAAATCCTCCAAGGTTACATAGATAACAAATGGGGGAGGGAGAATTGAGTTGGTTGAATTAAAGATAGCCCTTGGACAAATGCTGACAATTTGTAAATCCTTTGGCTATACTACATTTCTCCAGTTGATAAAACAATAGAAATCACTGTTTTATGGGGGGTTTTTTTGTTTTTGTTTTTTGGTGTGTTTTTTTTGTTTTGTTTTGTTTTGTTTTGTTTTGTTTTGTTTTGTTTTGTTTTTAATTACACAGTTGACCAGTATTGGGCAGCTTGCAAATTCACATGCACCAACCCAGGAGAATATCTCTATTTAAGTGTGGTGTGCTCTCTGCCTAGAGGAATATTTCCCTGTATATTTGGATGTAGCAAAGGATCAAAGTGAAAATTGGATCAAGATTGAGCTTGCATTACATTTCATCATAATCCATTTTGTCTTAAAGGTTTACTGTGACTTGTTGGAAAAAAACAATATATTCTGTTTCTCCGTTGAACAAATACGGTCTTATGGCAAGAAAAAAAATTTGGTCTGTCTTCTATATAAGGTGTGAGCATTCAGTTTCCTGTGAACTGAGAGCATATTTTTTCACAGGCTATACACTGGTTAACGTCAATATGATTTTATTCCAACTCAAATCATGTGCAAGCAAGAAAGAAATCTTTAATTTTTAGAAGTTAGCTCTAGTGCCTATTATTCTATAGTTAACTATTTTAACTTTGTTGAAATTGCTAATGTTTGACTTTTTACTCATAAGAATTGGCAAATTCATAAGATTTAACCTAATATAAATGAGACTAGGAAACTAAACTATAGGCTTAGCTGAGTGTTAAAAAGAAAGAAACAAACCTTGAAGAAAGGAAGGAAAAAAAGAAAGCCAAAGATCCTGTGAATAGCTTGGAAGCAACAATGGTTTATATCAAACAAAATCATTTTTGTTGTCTGTTTTTAAAATATACCTTATTTTTAGAGGAATTGTAGGTTCACAGCAAAATTGAGTGGAAGAACAGAAAGTTCTTATAGACCTCCGGTAGACCCCCTGTAGGCCTCCCCCCACTATTACTAGCTCTCACCAGAATAGTACATTTGTTACAATTGATGAAACTACATCATTATCCTCCCCAAATCCATAGTGTACATTAGGGATAACTCCTGGTGTCATACGTTCTATGGGATCGGACAAATGTATAACGACATGTAACCACCATTATAGTATCCTACGGAATAGTTTCATTACCTTAAAAATCCCCTGTGTTCCTCTACCTATTCATTCCTTCTGCCCCCAGGACTCCTAGCAAACTATTCTTTTTACTGTCTTCATAGTTTTGCCTTTTTCAGAAAGTCCTATAGTTGGAATAAAATGTATAGCCTTTTCAGACTGTCTTCCTTCATTAACTAGTAGGCATTTAAGGTTCCTTCAGACTTTTAGTGGTTTACAGGCTCATTTATTTTTCGCACTGAATAATATCCCACTATCTGGATGTGCCACAGTTTATCCTTTTACCTACTGAAGCACATAATGGTTGCCTCCGATTTTGGCGATTATGAATACAGCTGCTGTCATAATTGGTGTAAAGGTTTTTGTGTGGATTTGTTTTCAGCTCATTTCGGTAAGTACCAAGGAGTATGATTGCTGGATTATTTGGCAAGAATATGTTTTGTAAAAATCTGCAGACTGTCTTCCAAAGCAGATACGGTATTTTGCGTGCCCACCAATGATGAATGAGAGTTACTCTTGCTCCATATCCTTGCTAGTATTTGGTGCTGTCAGTGTTTTGGACTTTCACCATTCTAACTGGTGTTTAGTGGTCTCTCTCTCTCTTTTTTTTTTTAATTTTTAATTCCCTAATGGCATATGAATTTGAACATCTTTTCATTTTCTTATTTGCTCTCTGTTTATCTTTTTTGGTGAGGTGCCTCTTTAGATCCTTTGCCCAGTTTTTAACTGAGTTGTTGGGTTCCTTATTGCTGAGTTTTAAGGGTTCTTCATATATTTTGAATAACTGACTTCGTCAGGTGTGTCTTCTGCAAATATTTTCTTCCAGTCTGTGGCTTGTCTTATTTTCTTGACGGTATTTTCATAGAGAAGACATTTTTTGTTTTAATGAAGTCCTGTTTATCAGTTAGTTTTTTCATAGATGATGTCTTTGTTGCATCTAAAAAGTTATGGCTGTGACCAAAGCCATCTAGATATTCTCTTTTATTGTCTTCTAGGACGTTTTTATTGAAGTATAAGCAACATAAAATGTTCCATTAGTTTCAGGTGTACAACATACTGATTAAACAATTTTATACATTACTTAGTTTTCATCACAATATCTGCAGTCACCATCTGTCAACCATGCAGCATTATTACAATATTATTGACTGTATTCCCTATACTGTACTTTTAATTTCCATGATTTATTTATTTTATAACTGGAACTTTGTACCTCTTAATCGCCTTTCTCTATTTCACCTACCTCTCCATCCACCTGCCTTTTGGGAACCACCAGTTTGTTCTCTGTATATAAGAGACTGATTATTTGTTTCTTTTGTTTTTTGTCTTTCTCTGTCTTATTTCACTTAGCATAATACCCTCTAAGTCCATCTGTGTTATTACAAACAGCAAGATCCTATTATTTTTTATGGTTGAGTAACATCCCATTGTATATATACGTGTGTGTGTTTATATACATTACATCCTTTTTTGTGTTTTTTTTTTTTGTTTATTTTGTTTGCTCTGCTTTTTATTCCCATGACTTAATCATCCCATAACTGGAAGCCTGTATCTCCCTCTCCCCTTTACTCATTTTGTCTGACCAACTACCACCAACACCCTCTCTTCCAGCAACCAACAGTTTATTATCTGTATTTATAGTTTTGATTCTGCTTTTTCATTTAAGATTCCATTAATTAGTGGAATCATACAATATTTGTCTTTCTCAGTCTGACTTATTTTATTTTGCATAATACCCTCTAGGTCCATCCACATTGTCTCAAATGGCAGGATGTCATCCTTTATTATGGCTGTGTAATATTCCTCTGTGTGTGTGTGTGTGTGTGTGTGTGTGTGTGTGTGTGTTCACCACATTTTCCTTATACATTCATCTGTTAATGGGCATTTAGGCTACTTCCATATCTTGGCTATTGTAAATAATGCTGCAATAAACATAGGGGTGCATGTATCTTTTAGAGTTACTGTTTCTATTTTCCTTGTGTAAATACACACAGTGGAATTACTGGATCATTTGGTATTTCTATTTTTAATTTTTTAAGGAAAAGCTGTACTGTTTACTGAGTAGCTGCACCAATTTACATTCCCACTGATGACACATGAGTGTTCCTTTTTCTCCACATACTTGCCAACATTTGTTGTTTCTCATCTTGATGTTTTGCCGTCCTAACAGGTGTGAGGTGGTATCTTATTGTAGTTTTGATTTGCATTTCCCTGATGATGAGTGGTATTCAGCATCTTTTCATGTGCCTGTTGGCCGTCTGTATGTCTTCTTTGGATAAATGTCTATTCAGGTCTTCTGACCATTTTTAATTGGATTATCCGTTTGGGGGGTGTTGAGTTTTGGAAGTTCTTTACATATTTTGGATACTAACAATTGATCAGATATGCTGTTTGCAAATACCTTCTCCCATTCAATAGATTGCTTTTTAGTTTTGTTGATTGTTTCCTTCACTGTGCAGTAAGTTTTTATTTTGATGAGGTCCCAGTAGTTTATTTTTGGTTTTGTGTCCCTTGCCTAAGGAAACATATCTCTAGAAAGATGTTACTATGGCCAATGTCACAGAAATTATTGCTTGTATTCTTTTCTAGGATGTTTATGGTTTTGGTCTTACATTTAGGTTTTTACTCCGTTTTAAGTTTATTGTTGTGTATGGTGTTAGAAAGTAGTCCAGTTTCATTCTTTTACATGTAGCTGTCTAGTTTTCTCAGCCCCATTTACTGAAGAGATTATCTTTTCCCTATTGTATATTCTTGCCTCGTTTGTCAAAGATTAATTGACCATATAAATGTGGGTTTATTTCTGGGCTCTCTATCCTGTTCCACAGATCTGTGTGTCTATTTTCGTGCCAGTATCATACTGTTTTGATTACTCCAGACTGACAGTCTTCTTGAAATCTGGAATTTATACCGCTAGCTTTGTTCTTTCTCAGGATTGCTTTGCCTATTATTCAGGGTCCTCTGTGGTTTCAAACAAGTTTTAGGATTATTCTAGTTTTGTGAAAAATGCTATTGATATTTTCATAGGGATTGCTTGAATCTGTTGATTGCTCTGGGTAATATGGACATTTTGGCCATATTCTTACAATTCTTGAGTATGTAATCTTTCCATTTGTTTGTGTCATCTTCAGTTTCTTTCATGAGTGTTTTATAGTTTTAAGCGTATAGGTCTTTTTTACCTCTTTAGTTAGGTTTATTCCTAGGTATTTTGGGGGGTCCATTGTAAATGGTATTTAAAACTTTTTTTTTTTTTTCTGTGACACTGTTGTTAGTACGTAGAAATGCTACCAATTTCTGGGTATTACTTATAGTGCTTCTTGGTGGAGTCCTTAAGATTCTCTATGTATAGTATCATGTCTGCAAATATTTTGGATATTATCTCCTTACTGGATGTATCATTTGCAAATAACTTCTCCCGATTAGTAGGTTCTCCCTTTTCATTTTAATGGTGGCTTCCTTTGCTGTGCAAAAGCTTTCTATTTTGGTATATTCGTAATAGTTTTTCTGCTTTTGTTTACCTTGCTTGAGGGGACCTATTCATAAGTATATTGCTAAGGGCAGTGTCCAAGAGATTACTGCTTATGTTTTCTCCTAGGAGTTTTATGGCTTCAGGTCTCTTTAGCATTTTGAGTTTATTTTTTGTGTATTGTGTGAGTTGTCCACTTTCATTCTATCCAGTTTTCCCAGCACCATTGATCAAAGAGACTATCTTTTCCCCATATTCTTGCCTCCTGTATGATAGATTAATTGACCATGTAGATGTGGGTTTATTTCTGGGCTCTCTGTCCTGTTCCATTGATTTTTTTCTGTCTTTGTGCCAGTACCTTACTGTTTTGATTACTACAACTTTCTAGTATATCACGAATCTGGAGTTGTGATACCTTAAGCTTTGTTCTTCTTTCTCAAGGTTGCTTTGGCTATTCAAGGTCTTTTGTGGTTTCATACAGATTTTAGGATTATTTCTTCTAGTTCTGTGTAAAATGCTATCGGTATTTTAATAGAGATTACATTGAATCTATGGATTGCTTTGGGTAGTATGGATATTTTAACAATATTCTTCCAATCCAGGAATATGATATACCTTTCCTTATGTTTATGTCATTTTCAGTTTCTTTCATCAGTGTCTTATACTTTTCGTAGTATAGATTTTTCACCTCCTTGGCAAAATGTATTTCTAAGTATCTTATTTTCTTTGGTGCAATTGTAAATGGAAATGTTTTCTTGATTTATTTCTGCTACTTGATTATTTTAGTGTGCAGCAATGCATTTGATTTCTGTATATTAATTTTTATCCTGCAACTTTACTGAACTGATTTATCAGTTCTAATACTTTTTTTGGGGGGGGGGTGAGGTCTTTAGGGTTTTCTACATATAGTATCGGGGCAACTGCAAATAGTGGCAGTTTTACTTCTTCCTTACCAATTTGGATAGATTTTCTTTTTCTTGTCCAATTTCTGCAACTAGGATTTCCAGTACTATGTCAAATAAAAGTGGTGAGAGTGGGTGTCCCTGTTTTGCTTCTGATCTTAGAGGAAAAGCTTTTAGTTTTTGACCATTAAGTATGATGTTAGCTGTGGGTTTTCATATATGGCCTTTATTATGTTGAGTTATATTGAGAATTTTTATTATGAGTGGATGTTAATTTTTTCAAATGCTTTTTCTGCATCTATTGAGATGATCCTATGGTGTTTGTCCTTCATTTTGCTAATGTGATGTCTTGCATTGATTTGCAAATGTTGAACCACCTTAATAAATATATGTTGAACCACCCTAAATAAATAAATTTCACTTGATCATAGAGAATGATTCTTTAATGTATTGTTGAATTCATTTTGATAATATTTTCTTGAGGATTTTTTCATCTATGTTCATAAGAAATTTTGGCCTGTAGTTTTCTTTTTTGAGTGTCTTTGTCTGGCTTTGGTATCAGGGTAAGTAATGCTGGCCTTATAGAATGAATTTGGAAGTTTTCCTTCCTCTTCTATTTTCTGGGATAATTTGAAAAGAATAGGTATTAACTCTTTCTTAAATGTCGGGTAAAATTCACTTGTGACTTGTTTTGTGGCCTAACAAGTGATCTATCCTGGAAAATGTTCCATGTGCACTTGAATGAGTATTCTGCTTTTGGATGGAATGTTCTGTATATATCTGTAAAGTCTACCTGGTCTAATGCATCACTCAAAGCCACTATTTCCTTTTTTATTTCTGTGTGGATGATTTATCCATTTTGGTAAACAGGGTGTTAAACTCTCTACTGTTATTGTATTACTGTCAATTTTTCCCTTTATGTCTGAATACTTTATGTATTTAGATGCTCCTCTTTTGGGTGCATAGATACTTAGAAACGTTATATCCTATTGTTGGATTGATCTCTTTATCTTATTGTCCTTTATCTCTTGGTACTGTTTTTGTTTTAAAGTCTATTTTGTGTGATATAAGTATTGCTGCCTCAATACTTTTTTGTTTGTTTGTTTTTGCTTTAATTTGCATAGTACATGTTTTCCCAACCCTTTGCTTTTTTTTTTTTTTTTTGGTTGTTATTATATTAGTCACCATACAGTATATCCCCAGTTTTTGATGCAATGTTCCATGATTCATTATTTGCATATGACACCCAGTGCACCATGCAATATGTGCGCTCCTTAATACCCATCACCAGCCTATCACAATCCCCCAACCCCTTCCCCTCTGAAGCCCTCAGTTTGTTTCCCAGAGTCCACAGTCTCTCATGGTTCATTCCCCCTTCTGTTAACGCCCCTTCATTCTTTTCTTCCTTCTCCTACCAATCTTCCTGCTATTTCTTATGTTCCATAAATGAGTGAAACCATATGATAATTGTCTTTCTCTGCTTGACGTATTTCACTTAGCATTGTCTCCTCCAGTCCCATCCATGTTGCTGCAAATGTTGTGTAATCGTTTCCGATGGCTGAGTAATATTCCATTGTATATATGGACCACAACTTCTTAATCCAGTCATCTGTTGAAGGGCATCTCGATTCCTTCCATGCTTTGGCTATTGTGGACATTGCTGCTATGAACATTGGGGTGCATATGGCCCTTCTCTTCACTATGTCTGTATCTTTGGGGTAAATACCCAGTAGTGCAATGGCTGGGTCATAGGGTAGCTCAATTTTTAACTTTTTAAGGGACCTCCACACTGTTTTCCAGAGTGGCTGTGCCAACTTGCATTCCCACCAACAGTATAAGAGGGATCCCCTTTCTCCACATCCTCCAACATTCGTTGTTTCCTGCCTTGTTAATTTTTGCCATTCTAACTGGTAAGGTGGTATCTCAAGGTGGTTTTGATTTGAATTTCCCTGATGGCTAATGATTTTGAACATTTTTTCATCTGTCTGTAAGCCACTTGTATGTCTTCATTGAAAAAGTGTCTGTTCATATCTTCTCATTTTTTTTATTTTGATTATTTGTTTCACATGTATTGAGTTTGAGAAGTTCTTTGTAGATCTTGGATACCACTCTTTTATCTGTAGTGTCATTTGCAAATATCTTCTCCCATTCTGTGGGCTGCCTCTTAGTTTTTTTGACTGTTTCCTTGACTGTGCAGAAGCTTTTTACCTTGATGAAGTCCCACAAGCTCATTTTTTCTTCTGTTTCTCTTGCCTTTGGAGATGTGTCATGAAAAAAGTTGCTGTGTCAAAGTGGTTGCAGCCCATGTTCTCCTCTAGGATTTTGATGGATTCCTGTCTCACATAGGTCTTTCATCCATTTGAAGATTATCTTTGTGTATGGTGTGAGAGAGTGGTCAAGTTTCTAATGATCCTTCCTATTTCATTGGTGTTGGTTGTGACCTCTCCCCTTTCATTCATAACTTTATTAATTTGGGTCTTTGCATATAACTGTCCAATTTTCCAAGCACCATTTATTGAAGAGACTGTCTTTTTTCCACTGGATGTTTTTTCCTGCTTTGTCAAAGATTAGTTGCCCAAAGAGCCAAGGGTCCATTTCTGGGTTCTCTATTCTGTTCCATTGGACTATGTGTCTGTTTTTGTGCCAGTACCATGCTGTCTTTGTGATCACAGCTTTGTAGTATAGCTTGAAATCCGGCAACGTGATGCCCCCAGCTTTGTTTTTCCTTTTCAACAATTCCTTGGCGATTCGGGGCCTTTTCTGGTTCCACACAAATTTAAGGGCTGTTTGCTCCAGTTCTTTGAAAAATGTCATTGGTATTTTGATCGGGATGGCATTGAAAGTATAGATTGCTCTGGGTAGCATAGACATTTTAACCATGTTTATTCTTCTGATCCATGAGCATGGAATATTTTTCCATCTTTTTGTGTCTTCTTCAATATCTTTCAAGAGTGATTTGTAGTTTCTAGAATATAGATCCTTTACGTCTCTGGTTAAGTTAATTCCAAGATAACGTATGATTTTTGGTGCTATTGAAAATGGAATGGATTCCCTAATTTCTCTTTCTTCAGTCTCATTGTTCGTGTATAGAAATGCAACTGATTTCTGAGCATTGATTTTTGTATCCTGCCACATTACTGAATTGCTCTATAAGTTCTAGTAGTTTGGGGGTAGATTCTTTTGGGTTTTCTATATAGAGTGTCATGTCATCTGTGAAGAGAGACAGTTTGACTTCTTCTTTGCTGATTTCAATACCTTTTATCCCTTTTTGTTGTCTGATTGCTGTTGCAAGGACTTCTAGTACTATGTTGAATAATAATGGCGAGAGTGGGCATTCTTGTCGTGTTCCTGATCTTAAGGGAAAGGCTTTCAGCTTTTCCCCATTGAGAATGATATTCCCTTAGGCTTTTCATAGATGGTTTTTATGAAATTGAGGAATGTACCCTCTATCCCTACACTCTGAAGGGTTTTAATCAGGAAAGGATGGTGTATTTTGTCAAATGCTTTTTCTGCATCAATGAGAGGGTCATGTGGTTCTTGACTCTTCTCTTGTTGGTATTATCTATCACACTGATGGATTTGTGAATGTCAAACCACCCTTGCATCCCAGGGATGAATCCCACTTGGTCATGATGGATAATCCTTTTAATGTGCTGTTGGATCCTATTAACTAGGATCTTGTTGAGAATTTTGGCATCCATATTCATCAGGGATATCGGTCTGTAATTCTCCTTTTTGATGGGGTCTTTGCCTGGTTTGGGGATCAAAGTAATACTGGCCTCATAGAATGAGTTTGGTAGTTTTCCTTCTGTTTCTATTTTTTGAAACAGCTTCAGAAGAATAGATATTATTTCTTCTTTGAATGTTTGGTAGAATTCTCCAGGGAATCCATCAGGCCCTGGACTCTTGTTTTGGGGGATGTTTTTGATCACTGCTTCAATCTCTTCATAATTAATTGGTCTGTTTAAATAACCCATTTCTTCCTGTTTCAGTTTTAATAGTTTATAGGTTTCCAGGAAGGCATCCATTTCTTCCAGGTTGTTTAATTTATTGGCATAAAGTTGATAAAAGTTTCCAATGATCCTTCCTATTTCATTGGTGTTGGTTGTGACTTCTTCCCTTTTCATTCATAATTTTATTAATTTGGGTCCTTTCTGTATTCTTTTGAATAAGTCTGGTCAGTGGCTTATCATCTATTCTTTCAAAGAACCAGCTTCTAGTTCTGTTGATCTGCTTTACTGTGTTCCTGGTTTCTAATTCATTTATCTCTGCTCTAATCTTGATCAACTGCTTTCTCGTGCGTGGATTAGGCCTGTTCCTCTATTGCTGTTCCAGCTTCTTGAGGTGAGAATATAAAAACTGCATTTTAGATTTTTCTATTCTTTTGAGTGAGGCTTGGATGGCTATGTATTTTCCCCTTTGGACTGCCTTTGCAGTGTCCCATAGGTTTTGGACCAATGTGTTTTCATTTTCGTTGGTCTCCAAAAATTGTTTAATCTCCTTCTTAATTCCCTGGTTTATCAAATCATTCTTGAGCAGGATGGTTCTTAGTTTCCAAGTGTTTGAGTTTCTTCGAAATTTTTCCTTGTGATTGAGTTCCAGTTTCAAAACATAGTGGTCTGAGAATATGCAGGGAATGATGTCAGTCTTTTGGTATTGGTTGAGAACTGTTTAGTGACCCAGTACATGGTCTATTCTGGAAAAAGTTCCATGTGCATTTGAAAAGAATGAGTATTATGTTTTTCTAGGGTATAGTGTTCTGTATATATCTATGAGATCCATCTGGTCCAGTATGTCATTCAAAGCTCTTGTTTCCTTGTTGATTTTCTGCTTATGTGATCTGTCTATTGCTGAGAGTGGAGTGTTGAGGTCCCCTACTACTAATGTATTATTATCTATATGTCTCTTTGTTCTGGTTAAGAGTTGGCTTGTGTATCTAGCTGCTCCCCCATTGGGGGCATAGATATTTATAATTGTCATATCCACTTGTTGGATACATCCTTTAAGAATAATATAGTGTCCTTCTGTATCTCTAACTACAGTCTTTAGTTTAAAATCTAATCTGTCTGATGTAAGAATTGCCACCTGAGCTTTCTTTTGAGGTCCGTTGGCATGAAAAATGGTTTTCCATCCCTTACTTTCAGTCTGGATGTATCTTTAGGTTCAAAATGATTCTCTTGTAGGCAGCAGATGGATGGATCATGTCTTTTTATCCAATCTGCAACCCTGTACCACTTTATGGGAGCATTTAGGCCATTCATATTGAGAGTGATTATTGAGAGAGATGATTTTAATGATGTCATGTTGCCTGTGAAGTCTTTGTTTCTATAGAGTGTACATTTCTTTCTGTATCACTCTTGGGGTCTTTTTACTTTTATAGAACCCCCCTTAATATCTCATGTAGGGTTGGTTTGGTCGTCACGAATTCCTTCATTTTCTGCCAATTTTGGAAGGTCCTTATCCCTCCATCAATTCTGAATGACAGCCTTGCTGGATAAAGGATCCTTGGCTGCATGTTCTTCTCAGTTAGAGCTTTGGAAATACCCTGCCAACCCTTCCTGGCCTGCCAGGTCTGTGTAGACAGGTCTGATGCTATTCTGATATTTCTCCCTCTGTACATGAGGATTTTCTTCCCCCTGGCTGCTTTCAAGACTGTATCCTTGGATCTAATATTTGCGAAATGCACTATGACATGGTGTGGTGTAGGTCTGTTCTCATTGACCTTGGGAGGGGTCCTCTCTGCCTCTTGGACACGAATGCTTGTTTACTTTGCCAGATTAGGTTAGTTCTCAGCTACAATTTGTTCAAATATCTCTTCTAGACCTCTCTCTTTCTCCACCCCCTTGGGGATGCCGATGATTCTGACATTGGAACATTTCGTTGAGTCAGTAATCTCCCGTAAACTACATTCTTGAGATTGGATTTTTTTGAGCCAAGTTTCTGTTTTAACTTTCTCTTCTACCATCCCAACCTGTAATTCACTAATTTGTTCTTCTGCCTCATTTACCCTGGTCGTCAGAGTGTCTAGTTTAGACTGCATTTGACTCGTAGCATTTTTAATTTCTGCCAGATTTGCTCTTATTTCCACCCTTCGAGATTCTATATTCTCATTAATATTTTCATTAATATGTTTTTCAAGCCTACTACATCATCTTGACCATTGTTACTCTGAACTCCATTTCTGACAATTTGGTTATATCCATATCCATCAGTTCTGTGGCAGAGGCCACAGACTTATTATCTTTTCTTTGCTGGGGGGGATGTCTCCTCCTCATTCTGATGAGGAGAGGTTGTGGGGATGCCCAGAGCCCAAATTATTGACTAGGACCCAGGCAGTGTGCACTTGTTTTATAGGGACCTCAGGGATGTGGGCTTCTTGATTTTTTTTTTCAGCCTGCCTTCTGGGGGTGGGGGGTCCTGCCACGCTGATACTCAGGCAACCCTGTTTGGGTAGAGTCACCCTGTCCCCTGCAAGGGGGGATGGGGATGGGCACAATGTGATCTGGTATTTCTGCACTTTTGTTCTCTGATGCCTTTTCTTGGTGGTTTTCTGTGACTCTTCTGAAAGAGCAGCAGTGGCCGTATCCTATCCTGTCTCAGAACAGACAGATCGCAGTCCGCTCTCCACTGAGCTCTCTTGGCCTCTTTAACTCTGTTTCTGTCAGTGCTGCTAAAAACCCCGCAGTGTCCCAGGTTGTGTACCCCACAGCCACTCTCCCAACCCTCACTTCCAGGGCTAGCATGTCTCTGTCCTTTGTGCTTTTAAGACCGCCAGCAGCCCCCGTTCCCGCACGCGCTCCCGAGCTCCCTGTTTCAGTGTGGTTCGCGCGCACTCCGGAGCGCCTGTTTTCAGTCTGGTCGCACACACACTACTGAGCTCTCAGTTGCAGTCTAGTTCGAGTGTGCGCTCCTGAGCTCTGATTTTCAGTTTGGACGTGTGAGCTCCTGAGCTCCCAGTTTTAGTCTGGTTCGAGTGAGTGCTCCAGAGCTCCGGTTTTCAGTCAGGTCGCACGCCCCAGTACGCGCGTGCGCATCCATGAGTCCACCCGCTCCCCAGTGCAGGTGGCTACTGCTTCCCAGCGCTCGAGCGCGTCAGCTCCCTCCCCCTTCTGTTTATCCTCCAATATCTGTGCGTGGATTCACAGCTCCCCGCTTTGTACCTCAATATTCAGTGCTGGAGATGTTCGTTTGTAGAGATCCAGATGTATCTTCCTACATCTCAGGCTGATTCCATGGGTGTTCAGTATCGTCTGGTAGATATCCAGCTCGACTCAGGGGACAAGCTGAAAAAGGGGTCCCCTACTCTTCCACCATCTTTTCTCCTTGCAGAAAGTCGTCGCTTTTCTGTTCATAGAGTTTCTGCTACTCTTTTCTTTGTTCTCCAGTTGCGTTCATAGGTATTCAGAATGGTTTGGTAGCTCTCTAGCTGAATTCCTGGGACCAGACGAACTTTAGGTCTCCTACTCCTTTACCATCTTGGAACGAAAGCCCCCCCAATCCCTTTGCTTTTAATCTGTATGTGTCTTTAGGTCTGAAGTGAGTGTCTTGTAGGCAGCATATAGATGGGTCTTTTTGTTGTTGTTTTTCATTCAGTCACCACATATTTTTTATTGGAGCATTTAGTACATTTACATTTAAAGGAATTGTTGATAGGTATGTACTTATTGCCATTTTCTTAGTTGTTTCCTGGTTTTTTGTAGTTCTTCTGTGTTCCTTTCTTCTGTTGCTTTCTTCCCTTGTGTTTTGATGGCTTTCTTTAGTATTATGTTTGGATTCCTCTCTATTTTTTGGGTATCCATTACAGGTTTTTGACCAGTGGTTATCATCAGGTTCCTCTATAGTGTTTTATGTGTTAGTCTCTATTAAGTCGATGATCGCTAAAAGTTTGAACAGATTCTAAAAGTACTAAATTTTTATTTCTTCCTCCAACTTTTATGTATGTTGTGTCATATTGTATATCCTTTTTTTGTGTGTATTCCTTAACTAATTTTTGTAGATATAATTGACTTTACTAAATTGGTGTTTTTTCACCTCCATATTGACTTTTTAAGGAATTAATCTACTACCTTTATGTTTGCTTTTACGTGTGAAATTTTTTTCTTTTATAATTTTATTCTGACTCAAAGAAGTCCCTTTAATATTTCTTGTAATACTGTTTAGTGGTTATGAATGCCTTTAACTTATGTTTGTCTTGGAAGCTCTTTTTCTTTCCTTCTATTTTGAACGATACTCTTTCTGGGTAGAGTATTCTTGGTTGAAGGTTTTCCCTTTCAGCACTTTGAATATATTATACCATTCTCTTCTGGCCTGATAAGTTTCTGCTGAAAAATCACCTGATGATCTTACGGGGTTTTCCTTGTATGTAAGTCTTTTCTCTTAATGCTTTTAAAATTCTTTATCATTACTTTTGCTATTTTAATTATGTGTCTTGGTGTGTACCTCCTTAGGTTAATTTTATTAAGAGCTGTCTGTGTTTTCTGGACCTGAATGTCTGTTTTCTTCTCCATATATTAGGGAAGTTTTCAACTATGATTTTGTTAAGTGTGCATTCTTCCCTCTTCTCTCTCTTCTTTTGGGATTTCTATAATGCGAATGTTATGCTTTTGGTATTGCTGTGTTCCCTTAACCTATTCTCCTTTTTTATTCTTTCTTTTTGCTATTTTGCTTGGTTGCTTTCCATTACTCTGTTTCCCAGATCACTGATCCATTCTTTTTCAGTCTCTAATCTGTTGATGATCTAGAAGTTTTATAGTTTATCTTTAGGTCTGTGTACCACTTTGAGTTAAGGTTTGTGAAGTATATAATGTCTGTGTCTACACTCATTTTTTTTTTAAATTTTGCCTGTGGATGTCTAGTTGTTCCAGCACCATTTGTTGTAAAGGCTCTATTTTCTCTATTGTGTTGCCTTACTCCTTTGTCAGAGATCAGTTGACTATATTTATGCAGGTCTATTTCTAGACTCAATGTGTTCAATTGACCTATTTATTCTTTCACCAATATCATGCTGTCTTGACTACTATAGCTCTAGACTAAATATTGAATTCAGGGAGTGTTAGTTCTCTGACTTTGTTCTTCAATATTGAATTGTCTTTCTGGGTCATATGCCTTTAAATATAAACTTTAAAATCAATTAGTTGATATTCACAAAATAACTTGGGATTTTGATTGGGACTGCATTGAACTTGATCAAGTTGGGATGAACTGACTTTTTGACAATATTGAATCTTATCAAGGAAGATGTTAGATCTCTTACTCAGTCTTTCCTATTTTTTTTTTCAGTTTTGTACTTTTCCTCATATATATCTTATACATATTGTTACATTTGTACTTAAGTGTTTCATTTATTTGAGTGTTAATATAAATTATATTGTGCTTTTAATTTTGAATTCCACCTGTTCATTACATGTATATAGGAAACAAATGACTTTTATATATTAACCTTGGTACCTGCAGCCTTTCTGTAATCACTAATTAGTTCCAGGAGTTTTTTGGTTGATTCTTTACAATTTTCAACATACACAGTCATTTCATCTAAAAACAGAATGTTTTCTTTCTACTTTCCCAATGTGTTTACATTTTATATTTTTCTTGCCTCATTGCATTAGCTACTACCTCCACTATGATACTGAAAAGGGGGGATGAGAGGGCATATCCTATTATTATTCCTGATCTTATGAGAGAAGCATCTAGTTTCTTACCATTTGAGTATGATGATGTTTGCTGTAGGGTTTTTTGTAGGTGTTCTTTATCAAGTTGAGAAAGTTTCCCTCTATTCCTAGTGTGCTGGAATTTTTTATCATGAATAAGTGTTGAATTTTTTCAAATGCTTTTTCTACATCTATTGATATGATTGATATGATTGTGTGATTGGTCTGTTCCTGTGATGCATTACCTTAATTGATTTGTGAATATTGAACCCACCTTGCACACCTGAGATAAGCCCAACTTGGTCATGGTTTATAATTCTTTTTATACATTGTTGGATTTATTTTAGTAATATTTTGTTGAGTATTTTTGCATCTGTTTATGAGCATTATTGATTTGTAGTTTTGTCTTTAAGTTTTTTTTTTTAAACTCCAGTTAACGTACAGTGTAGTATTAGTTTCAGGTGTATAATACAGTGATTCAACACTTACGTGTATCACCCAGTGCTTATCACATAAGTGCATTCCTTAATCCCCATCACCTATTTAACCCATCCCCCATTCTACCTCTCCCCTGGTAACCGGAGAAATGGGAACCCTCTTGCCCTGTTAGTGGGAATGAGAACTGGAGCAGTAATTCTGAAAACACTATGGAGTTTCCTCAGAAAGTTAAAAATAGAATTACCCTACAATCTAGCAATCACACTATTAGGCATTTACCCAAAGAATACAAAAATACTAATTAAAAGGGATACATGCACTCCAATGTTTATAGCAGCATTATCTACAACAACCAAATTATGGAAACAGCCCAAGCGTCCATTAATTAATGAATGGATAAAGAAGATGTGGTAAATATACACACAATGGAATAATACTCAGCCATATTGACCATATAATAGTTTGAAATTTTTCAGATATTTAAATATTTATAATTCATTAAATATGCTTTGTGAACAGGTAGCTTTGGAACAATATCTATTATGAACCCATCATTCCTTTTTCATGATTCTAAAATCTAAAAGGTTCTCAAAAATAAAATTTTTTCTACATAAATTTATGGCAAACTCATTTTTGGCAAAACCTGATCTGAATTGACATGAAGCTACTTTTGGTCTCCATCTATTTCAGTATATTCATGTTTTCTAGAGAAATATTGATATATTTTTATAGTATTCTTTTGAGATATTTCAAACTATGATTATGCTCCACATACTTTTTGTAGATATAAAAAATTCTAAGTCTGAAACCTATCTAGAACCAAAGGTTTCCAATAAGATTATGAACCTATAATAATATTGTTCTTAATCTTAGAATTCAAGACCTTTCTTTCATAGATGGCATGTTATTGTATAATTAACTAGACATGGAGTCAGACAATATGGTTAGGGCATTTAAATAGGTGTGTAAAAAAAGGACTACAAAATTTAATTTATAATTTTAAAGGATAAGATTGTGTCTGGCATATTGTTTGAGCATGAATAAACCTCAAATGCCAATAGGATAACTAACAGAAAACTACTTATTTATCATAGTCTTCTTATTGCCCTTTTATTCTGATTTTGAATCCAAGGGGAAATGTGGGGTTGATTTTTGTTTTTAATTTTGTTCCAGAGACCTAAGAACAAGCATGCTTTAATGTCTTTTTGAGTCTTGCTTTTCAGATTTTACATTTATAGTCTAAAAGTTCATGTCCTTAACATATCAAAACGCATTGCTCTACAATCAGCCATTTCCTACACACCTACCTTCAAAAGTAAATATGAAAGGAAAACAGTCTAATCCTTCTGTAAGTCTTTAATTTACATTCATAGTTTGGATTCTCTCTTTACTCACATTAAAAACCAATACTGTCCAAGCAATAATCTACAAACTTCTATTAAGCACTTGCTATGTTCTTAGCACTAAGTATTTACAGAGCACATTTAAATTAATAATTAACAAACCCAGGATATCTTGGATGCTTACTTTATATTAATAACCGATACAGTCAAAATTCCTCAAGGAATTCCATAAGTTCTCAAGGGAGCTAATATCTTGTAGCAGGAACAGATAAGAAAACAGAGATTTAGCAGATAAGTTTTCCTTATGGGAGAGAAAGAAAAATCTTTGGTAAAGATCTGATTGAATACTATATTGTCTAGATTTTTTTCCCTTGACACCCAAAATCTCCTCCTCGGCCAGAATCTGGCCATTTAAAAAATCTGACTCTACCTTCATTATATCCTTTGTATATACTGGTATGGTTCACTTTGATATATGTATATGGAGTATCTAGAAAAGATATAGTGGTGTAAATATTAGTTTTGGAGTCAGAAAGTATGAGTAGCACATCATTAAGATAGGCAAGACTGCTGTGGGAGATACTGGCAAGCTACTCACTGATCTCCTTTTTTTTTCTTCCTGGGCTCACACACACCTAAACAGCATTTCCTTGTCCCTGTAGTTGAGTTCTGGGCAATGGAAAGAGAGTAGAGAAGAAATGTACCAGTTCCAGGACCGGCCCATAGTAATTTCCCATGCATGATCCTCCTTTCCTTCTCTACGGGCTGGACACAGGACTCCAAGGTCCTAGATTTCCACACATGGAAGAAACGTAAGACACTGAGTTACCACATGTGAAGTCCCCACCAGTCACAGAAACCACTTAGGACCTGATCTGAATAAGAAATGAATTCTGTTTAGTCACAGAGATTTGGAGGGTTTTTTATAGCAGCTAGCATTATATTGACCAATACAGTTATGAACATAAATTTAAGGATAGATTATGTCTGTCCCATAGTATCAAAATAATCTCAAACCAGAAGTTACATCAGTTAAATCTTGTGTGCTGTAACACAGCACATATGGGTGGACAGCATTGAAACCAGATTGCAAGGGTTCAAATCAAAGCTTCACCATTCACTCTCATTTTTCTCACCAGTAAAATGAGCATAATAGTATTTACTTCATGGGGTCCTTGTGAGAATGAATTAATATGTGTAAAACATTAAGTACAGAAGTAGAACATAAGTAACATTTATATTGTGGTTATCATTGTCATTATTGATGGTCTTGCTGTTATTTACAACTAGACTTATTTTAAAAAATGAAACAAGGTTAAATATGTAATCTACAAATTTAAAGTACCTTAATAATAGATACCAGTTTTGGGAATTCTACCTTTCAGACCTTCAATTTTTTAGTGTCTGAAGCCTAGGCTGTGAAATTTTTACTAAATATTGCTAAAATATTTATACCACCCCTTCCCTTGTGAATAAAAATTGTAATAATGCCTCAAAACCTCTAAAAATATTATAATCATTTGAATTGTCGGTGATGGAATTAATGACTGAGAATTCAATTCACTTTCAAGCCTCACTTTCAAGTGAAATTTAACTCTAAAAAGAAAAAACATTACTCTAAAAACACAAAATTAGCGACTGGGAAAATACATTAACAGTATGCATAACATTTTTCATCTTTTTAAAAGTACTTGAACAAAATCTAATTGATGTTCATGAGACATTTAGAGATCTGATGCCTGCATTTACCTTTTATTATTTTAATCGAGAACAAATGGAGACATTAGAAGATGAATTTTGCCATTTGGGGATTTCTCCTTCAGGGTGATAAGTTAATAACTTTAATAGTTGTGTTTGAAACTTTAAAAGAAGAGTGAAATCAGGGATTCATGTTTTTACTAGGTCACAAGACTTCTCTAATATCAGTATATTCTAACCTTATAATAAAAGATCAAATCAATATCCCTAACAACATTTTTGGAAGCTTCAGGAACATAAACTGTGTTGGCTTCTTCCTCTTAAAAGTGGTGTAATCAGAGAAACTTGGAGTTGATAGAAACCTATAATGTCATTCCTACCACATATTTCTGTCATCATTTATATAACAAAAATAAAAGCCTTGACAAATGGGTTAAAATATATACCAATTCTCTCAGGGGAAGTTCTTTCACATCGAAGTGTATACTAAGTTCAAATAAAGTGTGTTGCTTTTGACTTATGTCTTTTATTCCCAAATGAAATATGCAGAATAATGGGACAATTTTTTTCCTCAGGAAAAACTTCAGTAACCATTTAGCACACTGGGCATGTGTACCAAGGGACCATTATGAGAATTAGTTGTTCTGCACCCATTTTAGAATGATGGCTTATACTTTCCTCCCCACCTCTACTGCATGAGCATTTATGTAGCCTGACCAATATTTCTCTTTTTTGACTTGGTATGTGTGTTAATATCCAAGATTAACTGTTCAGTGTTGAATCTCTCTATGATCTCATTGCATTTTTCTGAGGCCCTATATCCTCAAAAAACTGCTTCTCATAGATGGCTTCCTATCATCAATGGATCAAATTGTATTTGATATTAAAAAAAAAACCCACATGTGTTTAGGATAGCAGAAGGGATAGCTGTCTTCTCCATCTCTACCTCATCATCTAAAAGTGGTACCCAAACCATACCAACTTTGGAGGAAGCCCACTTTGACTGAAAGACAAATGAGACATGCTTGACGTAAAGGATTTTTTTCTTTTTCCATATCTACTACCGAATGTCTTTTAATAACCCCATGGTGTTGCTAGTAAGGAAGGAGAGAGTTGTGAAAATTCAAACATGAGAATTAATCAGAGCAAAGGAAAACAAGTGGTACTCTAACTTATGTTTGGTTTTCTTTCCTATACAAATTTTAGACTTTTTTGTTTTTAAAGATTTATTTATTTGAGAGAGAAAGAATGAGAATGAGTGGGGAGAGGTGAGGGGCAGGGGGGAGAATCTTTCAAGCAGACTCCCCACTTGTGGAGCAAACTCAGGGCTCGGTCCGCCACCCATGAGATCATGACCTGAGCCGAGACCAAGAGTTGGATGCTTCACTGACTGATCCACCCAGGTGCCCCAATTGTAGAGATTTTTTAATTAAAATATTTTGTGTTTTTGTGTTTTTTTAGAATTGTAAAAAACACATAACAAAAATTATCATCTTAACCATTTTTAAGTATACAGTTCAGTGGTATTAAATAATGTGCAAATGTCATTAATATCCAAGTCCATAACTCTTTCTTGTCTGGTAAAACTGAAACTCTGTCCCCATTAAACAATAACTTCCTATCCCCCTCTCTCTTCAGCTCCTGGCAACCACTGTTCTACTTTATGTCTGTATGATTTTGACTGTCCAAAGTACATCCTGTAAGTGGAATCATACAGTATTTGTCCTTCTGTGACTGGTCTATTTCACTTAGTATAATGTCTTCAAGTTCATCCATGTTGTAACATGTGACAGTATTTCCTTTCTTTTTTAGGCTGAGTAATATTTCATTATATGCATATATCATACTTTCTTTATCCATTTATCCATGGATAGATATTTAGGTTGCTTCCATCTCTTGGCTATTGTGAATAGTGCTGCAATGAACATGGATGTGCAAATATCTCTTTGACACCCTGCTTTCAGTTCTTTTGGATATATACCAACAAGTGGGATTTGAGGATTATATGGTTGTTCTATCTTTAATTTTTTAAGGAACCAACATATTTTTCGTAGCTGTCACAATATTTTATAATCCTACCATCAGTGTACAAGGGTTCATACTTTTCCATATAACCACCAACACTAGTTATTTTCTGGGTTTTCGATAGTAGCCATCCTAAATGGGTATGAGGTGATATTTTATTATAGTTTTGATGTGCATTTCTCTGATGATTAGTGCTGTTGAGCATCTTTGCATATGCTTGTTGGCCATTTGTATATCAGTTTGGGACAAATGTCTATTCAATTCCATTTTTGAATTCGTTTACTTAATTTTTTTTTGAATTGTAGGAGGGTGTGTGTGTGTGTGTGTGTGTGTGTGTGTGTGTGTGTGTGGAGAGGGAGAGAGAACGCGTGAGTGAGGGCAGAGGAGAGGGAGAGAACGCGTATTAAGCAGACTCTATGCCCAGCAGAGAGTCCAGTGTGGGGCTTAATTTCACAACCTTGAGATCTTGACCTGACCCAAAATCAAGAGTTGGACACTTAACCAACTGAGCCACCCACACGCCCCTGAGTTGTAGGAGTTCTTAATATATTCATAGTGTATTTTTAAAACTTGCAGTATATCATGAGTGATTTAATATTTTGGCTAAAAAGTCTTTTTCAAATCAAGTATCCATTTTCTCATCAAAGTTTGGCATTTGTAGCACTCAGGGATTTTAGTGAAGGTGACTAATTGCAGCAGAAAGAAGTGTCTGGGAGGGGTGAACAGTCAGGCTTGGAATCTTCATGGCCAGGAACAATTCTGCAATTTGCATTGCACAAGTCACCTATTGGAAATACTTCAAGACTGAGCATAGGCAGTTGCCCCCTAGAACCATGGATACTGCTACCCCTGGAAATGAACATACGGTTGCCCTCTGGATACCACCTGGCCAGAATAGTTTCTATTTCTCTACATTCTACGTTGTATTTAAAGTTTGTGGTGAGTACATTTAATAGATGGAGTCTGGATTGAGAGTACCCCCATTTTTAAGCCTCTGTGTTGGGAGTTGTTTATATAGGGGGGTGTGCCTCAAAAATAGGAAAAAGTGTCAGATGTCTACTGTTTATTTTCCTTCGTTCACCCAATATCACAAACTTGCACTTCTAAAAAAATCGTTTTCCCACATCCTAAAATGCAACAGTTACTAGTAAATGGAAAACACACTCTTCTTCAACAAAATAAACCCCACTGAAAATTTGATTGTTGTTGTGAAGGAAACCATTAACAAAACTAAAATGGAACCTTCAGAATGGGAGAAGACATTTGCAAATTATGGATCTGATAAAGGGTTAGTGTCCAAAGAATTTATCAAACTCAACATCCAAAAAACAAATAATCCAGTGAAGAAATGGGCAGAAGACATGAATAGACGTGTTTTTCAAAGAAGACCTACAGATGGCTAACAGACCCATGAAAAGATGCTCAGCACCACTCATCATCAGGGAAATGCAAATCAAAACTACAATGAGATATCCCCTCACACCTGTCAGAAGGTCTAAAATTAACACAGGAAACAACAGATTTTGGTGAGGATATGGCTAAAGGGGAACCCTCTTACCCTGTTGATGGGAATGCAAACTGGTGAAGCCACTCTGGAAAACACTATGGAGGTTCCTCAAAAAGTTAAAAATAGAACTACCCTACAACCCAGAAATTACACTACTAGGTATTTACCGAAAGGATACAAAAATACTGATTTGAAGGGATACATGCACCCCAATATTTACAGCAGCATTATCAACAATGGCTAAATTATGGAAAGAGACTAAACATTCAACAGCTGATGAATGGATAAAGAAGATGTGGTATATACACAATGGTATATTACTTGGCCATCAGAAAGAATGGAATCTTGCCATTTGCAATGGCGTGGACAGAGCTAGGGTGTATTATGCTAAGCGAAATAAGTCAGAGAAAGACAAATACCATATGATTTCACTTATATGTGGAATTTAAGAAACAGAACAGATGATTATAAGGGAAGGGAAAAAGAGAAAGGGAAGCAAGATATAAAAGACTCTTCAATTTAGAGACCAAACTGAGGGTTGCTGAAGATGAGGTGGGTGGGGGATGGCCTAAATGGGTGATGGGTATTAAGGATGGCACTTGTGATGAGCACTGGGTGTTATATGTAAGTGGTGAATCACTAAATTCTCCTGAAACTAACATCACTCTATATGCTAACTAACCAGAATTTACATAAAAACTTGAAACTACCAAAATAAGTTTCATTGTTAGTATGACTGGTTTCAAATCTAGGATCTCTAAGATATGTTCATTGATTTTCTCCATTTCATTTCATCATGGTCGCATCTTGTAACAGGTAGTTTAAACTATTGCCAAAAGTTCAGAAATGAACTTGAATCACTATAGTAGTAATTATTAAAAGTTTGCTGTGTACACACCAAAAAGACAGTTTGTAAACTGGGAGCACTCAAACAAAACCTGGAATGAGGCTCAGGGGTATATTTTTCTAAAGCAGCTTATGTAGTGAGGACTGCTTATGTAGTGACTGTTTATTCACAGTGATTGGTTATACTATTAGAATTTTCTTAAATGAGGAAATTGGTTAGTGATTACCTCATACCAATTTTGGGGGCCAGTTAAGTTTCACCAATGATTTTTAGAGACATAAGTAAAAAATGAGCCATTTGTAAAATGAAGTTAAACTTTGCTTGTATGACTGACCTGGTTTTGTCCGCTCACAACTGTCAGGTCTGCTCTGTTACTTAATTTTGATTTGAATGCTATAAAGTTACCACACCTTAAACACCCTCTATAAAACAATGGAGGAAAAGAAGGGATTCACCGTCACTTCTGGGTGCACTTGAGTTACGGTAGCTATGCCAACATAGGGACAACTCCCAGGAATTATCCTAACACCAACTGTCCTGAAATTAATCCACAAGGTGTTTATAGCCACAGATCCTGATTTGGACATGTACTGCTGTTCTTGATACCAGAACTATATGGGAAATGGAGACGGGAGAAACAAGGATTGAATTGTTTGCAGCCACAATTTAAATAGTTGAGCATTCTTCTAATCATCATTATATAAAACAAAAGATTTGCTTCTTACTGATAATTAACCAAAATTAAAGGTCTGTCCTTTGAAGAATATACTCAATAAGCCTACTATAATATATATATATATGTATATTATATATGTATATATATACACACACACACATACCTATATATACCTACATATATATGTATATTATATATGTATATATATATACACACACACACACCTATATATACCTACTATATATATATATGTATATATATACACACCTATACATACCTATATATACTATATATATATATATATACATACACACACCTGTATTTTAAAGATCTTATTTATCTGACAGAGAGAGACATAGCTAGCGAGAGAGGGAACACAAGTGGGGGGAGTGGGAGAGGAAGAAACAAGCTCCCAGTGGAGCAGGGAGCCTGATGTGGGGCTCTATCCCAGGACCCTGGGATCACGCTCTGAGCTAAAGGCAGACGCTTAACGACTGAGCCACCCAGGTGCCCCTATTTTTTTCTTTTTTATGGGAATCCCATCAGAATTCTTTTGTATGACATAAACCTATAGCAGATCTGGGAATAGCTAAAGTATCTACAGGCGAAGGTACTTGTATTCATCTCACTTATCAAATTGGACCTTAGCCTACTACATCAAGTATACAAACTGTCCAGATGAGACCTGGAAGTTCCAGAAGAAATGGCAAGCAAAGTTGTCATTGATTGACAAGCTGAAATAGCTTGAAGAATTAAGTTTTCCAACAACAAAACTCTATATAAATTCATCAAGAACTTCAATGTATATGGTAAAAGGACAATGTGATAATATAGTTATGTGGTTCAAAATAACATGGAAGTGACTTAAAAATGTATATGTTGTAATTATAGATTAATTTTATATATTCAGAATTCTTGATCATTCCACAATTCTCATATAAAGGAAAGGAAGTCTTCTATTAAAAATCCAAAAGAGAACTATTGGTAGGAGCTCCAAAATGTCAGCATGTCAAAAACTATTGTTAAAAACAAGTCTGATGGTCAAAATTATAAAAATAAGAGTGACAAAAAATAATGATGAAAATAACAGGAGAGAGAAAGATAATGAGATTCAAGACCCTCTCAAACAGGAAACAACATAAAGGAAAGATTAAAATAATAAAAACACAATTCGTTAGGGTAACAACACATAAATGTCAGCAGCAGTTTCATTTTGACTTTGATAAATACTGTGATATTTCATTATGGCATTTTAGGATGAGTTGATTCTACTCAATATAGTTGTAAAAAGGGCTTTTTTCTCTCTTAAATCTTGATCAAATATTATTTAAAGAGATTCAACAGTACACTGACAAAAATAAATTCTTTACAAGCATTTTATGGAAAAAAATAAAAGTATTAAAGTGATGAGATGCTGCCCAGTTTATTTGATAACCAAAGGTCACATATGCTATTTTGCTTGTGAACTATTTTGAATAGGAAAGACATTATGTACTGGGGTTTATAAAATGGATAAAAATCTTAAGAAAAAAATATTTTAAAACCTTAAATGTTACGAAGATTTTATGGAGCTCATGATGGTAATGGTTATTTGGATTACACGTGAAGAAAATAAAAATGCACTAGCTTGTCAAAGTGTGTTCCCCAGACTTGCAGTGAGTGTTTGTGTCTTTCTGAAATTCCTGCGTTGAAATCCCAACCTTCAATGTGATACTAAAAGGTGGGGCTTTGGAGAGGGGATTAAATCATGAGTGTGGAACTCTCATGAACCTGAGAGTGCTTTTGCCCCTTCTGCTATGTGAGGACCTAGGGAAAAGATTACTGTCTATGAACCAGCAAGTAGGCCTCATCAGACATCAAATCTGCTGGCACCTTGATCGTGGACTTCCCAATGTCCAGCACTGTGCAAAACATATGTTTATTGTTTAAGTCACTTGTCAGTAGTATTTTTGAGGTAGCAGCCCAAACAGACTAAGACTGGCTGCATCTGCATTACCTGGGTATGTAGTAGAAATTCTAATTTATGGGCCCCACTCCAGACCTACTATATGAGGTACAGCTTTTTTTTTTTTTTTTTCAACTTGAAGCATAATATAAAATACTAGTTTCAGGTGTACAACAGTCATTTGAAAATTGTATACATTATGAAATTCTCACCACAATATGTATAGTTATCATATTATCATACATTATAACAATATTGTTGATTATACTCCTTATGCTGTACTTTGTATCCCCCTGACTTATTTATTTTATAACTGAAAGTTTGTACCTCTTTTCCCTTTTACCTATTTTGCCCATCCCTCTACCTGCCACCTTCTGACAACCACAAGTTCTTTGAATTTGGGTCGCTTGGTTTTTGTTTGTTCATTTGTTCTTTTTAGATTACATATATAAGTGAAATTGTATTTGTCCTTCTCAGTCTTATTTCACTTAGCATAATACCTTTTAGATGCATCTGTGCCATAACAAACGGCAAGATTTTATTTTTTATTATGGAGGAGTAATCTTCCATTGTACATATATAGACACACTACATCCTCTTTGTCCTTTCATCTGTTAGTGGATACTCAGGTTGCTTCCATATCTTGGTTATTATAAATAATGTGGCAATAAACATAGGGGTGCATATATCTTTTTGAATTAGTGTTTTAATTTTTTTTCAGATAAATACCCAGAAGTGAAATTACTGAATCATATGGTATTTCTACTTTTAATATTTTGAGGAACCTCTATACAGTTTTCCATAGTGGTTACACCAATTTACCTTCCCACCAACAGTACATGATGGTTCCCTTTTTACCAAACTTTATTTCCTGTCTTTTTGATACTAGCCATTCTAATAGGTGTGAGATGATATCTCATTGTAGTTTCAATTTACGTTTTCCTGATGATTAGTGATGTTGAGCATCGTTTTAGGTACCTCTTGGCCATCTGTGTGTCTTCTTTGAAAAAAACGTCTATTCAGGTCCTCCACCCATTTTTAGTAGAATTGTTTGATGTTGAGTTGTATGAGTTCTTTATATACTTTGGATATTAACTCCTTATTGGAAATATCATTTACAAATATGTTCTTCCTTTCAGTAGGTTGCCTTTTTGTTTTGTTGATAGCTTCTTTCACAGTGAAAAAGCCTTTTAATTTCATATAGTCTGAATTGTTTATTTTTGCTTTTGTTTCCCTTGCCTGAGGAGACATGAAGAAAAATGTTAAGACCAATGTCTAAGAGTTTACTGCCTATGTTTTCTTTTAGGAGTTTTAAGGTTTCAGGTATTACATGAAAGACCTATATGAAGAAAACTGAGACAGTGATGAAAGAATTTCAAGCTGACATAAATAAATGGAAAGGTATACCATGTTCATGGATTGGAAGAATATTGTTAAGATGCCCATATTACCCAAAGTGATCTGAAGGTTAAATGCAATCCCTATAAGATACCAATGACATTTTTCACAGAACTAGAACAAATAACCCCAAAATTGTATGGATCCACTAAAGACGATGAAATAGCCAAAGAAATCTTGAGGAAAAGAACAAAGCTGGAAGTAACACAATCCCAGATTTAAAACCATACTATGAAGCTATAGTAAACAAAACAGTACAGGCACAAAAATAGACACAAAGATAATCTAAACTGACTAGAGAGTCCAGAAATAATACATTCTTTTGTGGTAAATTAATCTATGACAAAGGAATAAAAAATAGATGATGGGATAAGACAGTTTCTTCAATATTTGGTGCTGGGAAAACTGCACCGCTACATTCAAAAAAATGAAACTTAACCATTTTCTGACACCAGATTTTTTATATCCTTGGTTAAATTTATTCCAAAGTATTTCATTTTTTGATATAATTATAAATGGGATTGTTTTGATAATTTCTCTTTCTGATACTTCATTATTAATGTATAGAAATGCAACAGATTGATGTATATTAATTTTGTATACTGCAAATTTACTGAATTCAATTATTCTAATAGATGTAGCTTTAGTACTATAGCTAGGACTTCCACTACTATTTTGAATAAAAGAGCTGAGAGTGGACATCTGTGCCTTGTTCCTGATCTTAGAGGAAAAGCTTTCAGCTTTTCACCATTGAGTAGGATATTAGCTGAGAGTTTTTCATATATGGCCTTTATTATGTTGATAAATGGTTCCTCCAAATGTACTTTGCTGAGATTTTTAGCATGAATGGATGTTGAATTTTGTCACATGCTTTTTCTGCATCTATTCAGCTGATCTCATGATTTTTATCCTTTATTTTTTTTAATGTGTATCATGTTAATTGATTTGTAGATATTGAACCTCTATTTAATCCTGGAATAAATCTCATTTGATCATTGTGAACAATCCTTTTAATGTAATGTAGAATTCAATTTGCTAATATTTTTTGAGGATTTTTGTATCTGTGTTCATCAGGGATATTGATCTGTAACTATTTTTTTGTAATGTCTATCAGGTTTTGGTATCAGGGTAATGCTGGTTAGAAAGAATTAGTATTACTTTCTCTTGTATTTCTTTGGAATAGTTAAGAAAGGTCAGTATTATTTACTTTTTTCTCTTTCCATAGGCTTTTTTTGGGTTGTAAAGTTTTTATTTAAATTTCAGTTAACATATAGTGTAATATTAGTTTTGGGAGTAGAATTTAATGATTTATCACTTACATAAGACACCCAGTGCTCATCACAAGTGCCCTCCTTAATACTCACCACCCATTTAAACCATACCCCTGCCTACCTCCCCTCCAGCAACCCTCAGTTTGTTCTCTATATTTAAGAAGTCTTTTATGGCTTGCTTCGCTTTCTCTTTTTCTCTTCCCCTATATTCATCTGTTTTATTTCTTAAATTCCACATAGAGTGAAATCATATGGTATTTGTCATTCTCTGACTTTTGCTTAGTACAATATGCTCTAGCTCTATCCACGCCATTGCAAATGGCAAGATTCCATTCTTTTTGATGGCCAAGTAATATTCCCCCCCCACTTTCTTTATCCATTCATCAGTTGATGGATGTCTGGGCTCTTTCCATGATTTGTCCATTGTTGATAATGCTGCTTTAAACATCAGGATGCATGTATCCCTTCAAATCAGTATTTTTGTGTCCTTTGGGTAAATACCTACAAAGGTAATTTCTGGGTCATAGGGTAGTTCTATGTTTAACTGTTGAGGAACTCCATAGTGTTCTCCAGAGTGGCTTCACCAGTTTGCATTCCCATCAACAGTGTAAGAGGGTTCCCTTTCTCTTCATTCTCACCAACATCTGTTGTTTCCTGTGTTGTTAGTTTTAGCCATTTGGACAGGTGTGAAGTGGTATCTCATTGTACATTTGATTTGTATTTCCCTAATGATGAGTGATGTCGTGTATCTTTTCATGTCTGTTAGCCGTCTGGATGTCTTCTTTGGAAAAAAGTCTATTCATGTCTTCTGCCTATTTTTTAACTGGATTTTGAGTGTTGAGTTTGATAAGTTCTTTATGTATTTCAGATACTAACCCTTTATCAGATACATAATTTGCAAATAACTTCTCCCATTCTGGAGGTTGAATTTTAGTTGTGTTGTTTCATTTGCTGTGCAGAATCTTTTATCTTGATGAAATCCCAATAGTTTATTTTTACTTTTCTTTCCCTTGCATCAGGAGATGTATCTAGTAAGAAGTTGCTATGGCTGATGTTAAAGAGGTTACTGCCTGTGATCTCTAGAATTTTGATGGTTTCCTATCTCACATTTAGGTCTTTAATCCATTTTGAATTTATTTTTGTGTATGGTGTAAGATAGTGGTCCCGTTTCATTCTTTTGCCTGTTCCTGCCCAGTTTTCCCAGCACCATTTGTTGAGGGGACTTTCTTTTTTTCCATTGGATATTCTTTCCTGCATTGTTGAAGATTAGTTGATCATACAGTTGTGGGTCCATTTCTGGGTTTTCTATTCTGTTTTATTGATCTGTGTGTTTATTTTTTTGCCACTACCATAATGTCCTGATTAGTATAGCTTTGTAATATAACTTGAAGTCCAGAATTATGATGCTTCCAGCTTTGCTTTTCTTTTTCAAGATTGCTTTGGATATTCAGGGTCTTTTGTTTATTGGATTGTTTGTTGTAGCTCTGTGAAAAATGCTGGTGGAATTTTGATAGGGATTGCATTAAATGTGTAGAATGCTTTTGGTAATACAGACGTTTTAACAATATGTGTTTTTTCCAGTCCATGAGCCTGAAATGTTTTTTCATTTCTTTGTGTCATCTTCAATTTATTTCATAAGCGTTCTGTAGTTTTCAGAATACTTTTACCTCTTTGGTTAGGTTTATCCCTAGGTATCTTATGGGTTTTGGTGCGATAGTAAATGGAATTGATCCCTTGATTTCTCTTTCTGATGCTTCATTTTGATGTATAGAAACACAACAGATTCTGTATATTGATTTTTGTTTCCTGCAACTTTACTGAATTTGTGTATCAATTCTAGCAATTTTTTGGTAGAGTCTTTCAGGTGTTCTACATAGAGTGTCATGTCATCTGCAAATAGTGAATGTTTGACTTCCTCCTTGCTGATTTGGATGCCTTTTATTTATTTTTGTTTTCTGATTGTTGAGGCTAGGACTTCCAATACTATGTTAAATAACAGTCGTGAGAGTGGGCATGCCTGTCTTGTTCCTGACCAGAGAGGAGAAGCTCTCAGTTTTTCCCCATTGAGGATTTATTAGCTATGAGTTTTTTTGTGAATGGCCTTTATGTTGTTGAGGTGGTATGTTCTCTTTATTTATTCCTACTTTGTTAAGGGTTTTTATCAAGAATGGGTGCTATATTTTATCAAATGCTTTTTCTGCATCTGTCGAGAGGATCATATGATTCTTTTCTTTTATTAATGTGGTATACTACATTGATTGATTTGTGAATATTGAATCACCCTGGCAACCCAGGAATAAATCCCTCTTGATCATGGTGAATGATTCACTTAATGTGCTGTTGGATTTGGTTTCTTAGTGTTTTGTTGGGAATTTTCACATCCATGTTTTTATGGATATTGGCCCATAGTTCTCTTTTTTAGTGATGTCTTTGTCTGGTTTTGGAATTAGGGTAATTCTGGCCTTGTAGAATGAGTTTGGAAGTTTTCCTTCCATTTCTATTTTTTGGAATAGTTTGAGAAGAATAGGTAGTAACTCTTCTTTAAATGTTTGGTAGAATTCCCCTGTGAAACCATCTGGCTGGCCCTGGACTTCTGTTTATTGGGACTCTTTTTGTTTGATGTTTTTATTTTGTTTTTAACTAAACAGAAATTTTATTTCCAAGCTCATCAAAGATTATTACAAACACGAATAAAGCATTCTTTTAAAAGTGTCCCAAATTAGAGGTGCCTGGGTGGCTCAGTCAGTTAAGCATCTGACTCTTGAGTTTGGCCGGGTCATGATCTCAGGGTCATGAGATCGAGCCCAAGTTGACTCCATGCTGAGTATGGAGCCTGCTTAAGATCCTTTTTCTCCCTCTCCCTCTGCTTCTCCCACCCCACTCTCACAAGCTCTCACTCACCCATGTAAAAAAAAAAATTTTTTTAAGTGTCCAAAATTGAATCAAAGGGACATCATCAAAGTAAAACACTTGCAACATTAAGAATTCATTTAGATTGTAGTATTTCAACATTATTTCATTTTTAATCATTTTCCATGTTCTGAAGATCTCATTGAAACATTTTTTTTAAAGACATGAAATAGGGGTGCCTGGGTGGCTCAGTCAGGTGTCAGACTCTTGATTTCAGCTCAGGTCATGATCTCAGGGCTGCGAGAGTGAGCCCTGCATCAGGGTCCGTGCTCAGCTCAGAATCTACTTAAGATTCTTTCTCTCTCCCTCTTTGCCTGCCCCTTCTTGCACTCACACTCTCTTCCTAAAATAAATAAGTAAATCTTTTTATTTTCAAAGATATGAAGTAATGTAGTTTTTGTTTTGTTTTGTTTTTTAAGTACAACCACAACTATAAAGTAGAGGAACTTAAGACAAAGACCAAATCTGCTTCATACACATGAAGGGGCAATCTAATACACAACACAACGTGAATCTTTCCAAACAAATTTGCTAAGAAATAGCTTCCATGTTTATAGTTACAAATAAAACAATCTTCTCATTTAGAAAAATGTAGACATCCTTTGATTATTAAAACCTATTAATGATTAATAAAGCCCCAGTTTTATATTTGCTTATCTTCATTTAGAAACTAAATTCATGAGAAAAGAACAAGTTTTGTTATGCTATAAAAACCTTTGGAACAACAAATTACACATATTCAATTTTTTAACAAGCAAAAATGTTTTCCTTCCCAAAATGTAAACATCCAGTAAATAAAACAAATATTCCAGATATAGAAACACCAGTAATTTGCTTATGAAACAGGTGTATTTGGGGGTAAGATTTTTGTTTGTCTTAAATGAAAAAGTGCTTTACCAAGAGTTGGCCATTATTATTTAAAGTCTACTCCTTCACCCAGTTGCCTTATCTAAGTAGAAACTCCTCAATTTCTATAGAATTTTGGCTATAGGAGCAGGCCACAGGAGAGGTCTAAAATAGCTAAAAGTCATTTGGTTGGAGAAAAGTGTTTTCTTGAGACTTGGAGGCAGTTATTCATCACTTTGTGCTTAAAACATTCCTTAGTCAACTTCGTATAGCCTTTAGGATAAAGCACAGAATCTGGGCTTCTGGAAGCGGTTGCTTCTAGCTGGAATACCTACCAGCAGGGCATCCCTGCAGACATTCTGCATGCTATACTCCTGAAGCTCTGCAGCTGCCTGAAAGACCTTGATCTTCTCCATGTTGGCCTCCAGCTTGAGCTGCTCCATCAGGTGCTGCATGGCATTCATGCTGGCCCCGGAAGACATGGCACCAGTGGCACTGGGCTCTAGAGTGGGGGAGCTGGGCTGCAGGAGCCATGAGGCTGTTGGAAGATTTTTTATTACTCCTTCAATTTCTTTTCTGGTTATGAGTCTGTTCAAGTTTTTTATTTCTTCCTGTTTTGGTTTTGGTGTTTTATATGTGTCTAGGAATTTATCCATTTCTTCCAGATTGCCCAATGTGTTGGCATATAATTTTTCATAATATTCTCTTATGACTTTATTTCTGTAGTTTTGGTTGTGATTTCTCCTCTTTCATCTGTGATTTTATGTATTTGCATCCTTTCTCTTATCTGGTTGATAAGTCTGTGTAGGGATTTACCGATTTTATTAATTTTTTCAAAGAACCGGCTCCTGGTTTCGTTGATCTGTTCTACTGGGTTTTTCTTGTTTGTTTCTATATAACTTATTTCTGCTCTAATCTTTATTATTTCCCTTCTTATGCTGTCTTTCAGCTTCATTTGTTGTTCTTTTTCTAGCTCTTTTAGCTATAAGGTTAGGTTGTGTATTTGAGATTTTTCTTGCTTCTTGAGGTAGACCTGTATTGCTATATGCTTCTGTCTTCTAACTGCTTTTGCTGTACCCCAAAGGTTTGGGACCATTGCGTTTCCATTTTCATTTGTTTTCATGTATTTTTTATTTAATTTTTCTTTAGTTTCTTGGTTGACCTTTCATTTTTTAGTAGGATGTTCTTTAATCTTCGTGTATTTCCAAATTTTTTCTTGTGATTGACTTCGTTTTGTAGCACTGTGGTCAGAAAATATGTATGATATGATCTCAATCTTTCTGAACTTGTCAAGGCCTGATTTGTGACCTGCTTGTGATCTGTTCTGGAAAATGTTCCAGGTCCACTTGAAAAGAATGTGTATTATGCTTTAGGAGGAAATATTCTGAATATATCTGTTAAGTTCATCTGGTCCAGTGTGTCATTCAAAGCCACTGTTTCCTGATTGATTCTCTGCTTAGATGATTGTCCATTGATATAAGTGGGGTGTTAAAATCCCCTACTATTATTGTATTATTATCAGTGAGTTCCTTTATGTTTGTTATTAATTGTTTTATATATTTGGGTGCTCCCAAGTTGGGGACATAAATATTTATAATTGATAGATTTTGTTGGATAGACCCCTCTATTATGATATAGTGCCCTTTTTCATCTCTTGTTACAGTTTTTGGTTTAAAAATCTAGTTCTCCTGATATAAGCATTGCTGCTCCAACTTTCTTTTGATGTCCATTTGCATGGTATATGTTTCTTCATCCCCTCACTTTCAAGCTGCAGATGTCTTTTGGTCTAAAATGAGTCTCTTGGAGGCAGCATATAGATGGATCTTGTTTTTCACTTTTTGCTTTGTTTTTTTTAAATCCATTCTGATACCCTATGTCTTTTGATTGGATCATTTAGTCCATTTACATTCAGAGTAATTATTGATAGATAATGTATTTAGTGCCATTTTTTTTTTTACTTGTTTTGTGATTGTTTTTGGTGATTTTCTCTGTTCCTTTCTAGTCTTTATTGCTTTTGGCCTTTCTTTTCCACTCCAAGTGTCTCCTTTAATATTTCTTGCAGGGCTAGTTTGGTGGTCATGGAATCCTTTAGTTTGTATTTGTCTAGGAAACTAATCTTTGTCTTTCTTTCTGTTTTGAATGATAGCCTTACTTAATATGCAGACTTGCTGCATATTTTCCCCATTCAGCATGTTGTCAGTATATCATGCCACTCTCTTCTGGCCTGCAAAATTTCTGTGGGGAGATCTGCTGCTAACCTCATTTGTCTTCCCTTGTAAGTTAGGGACTTCTTTTGTCTTTCAGCTTTTAGGACTTTTTCTTTCTCTCTGTGCCTTGCAGATTTAACTATCTTATGTCTTTGTGTTGGCCTGCTTTGTTGATTTTGATGGGAGTTCTCTGTACCTCCTGGATTTGGAAGTCTGTTTCCTTCCCCAGATTAGGAAAGTTTTCAGCTATAATTTCCTCAAACCTTTCACCCCTTTTACCCGCTCTTCTTCTTCTGGGACTCCTATGATATGAATGTTATTATGCTTTATGGAGTCACTTATTTCCCTAAGTCCACATTCATATTCCAAGATTTTTCTTTCCCTCTTTTATGTACCCTCATTTTCCCCCCATAATTTTATCTTCTGTATCACTTATTCATTCCTCTTCTTCCATCCTTGTCAATTTTGAATCTCAGTTATTGGATTTTTCATTTCAGTCTGGTCAGTTTTTAGCTCTTTTATCTCTGTGGTAAGGGACTCCCTCGTGTTTTCTATGCTTTTCTCAAGCCCAGCTAGTATCCTTTTGATTGTTGCTTTAAATTCTGGATTAGGCATATTACTTATATATGTTTTGATTAGATCCCCGGCTGTGACCTTTTCATGTTTTTTTTTCTTTTGGGATGAATTCCTCCATCTTGGCATTTCGTCTAGGTCTCTGTCTTCTTCTCTGTGTTAGAAAAGCCTGTTAGGTTTGCTCCTTCTGAAAGTAATGGTTGTATGAAGAAGCAGTCACATATTGTCCAGGATCTGACACTTCAGGAAGAGGGCAAGGGAAGGAAATGGCACCAGCCAGGTCCTTCGTTCCTGGAGAGTGGAGTTCACACTTGCCACTGTCAAGAAAGCCTTTCCAGAAGAGTGAACAATTTTCCCTCTGGTGTCCCAGACATCCTTCATATCACATATCACATATACATTCTTACTCTCTCCCCTTCCTACATTCTATACATATGATGTCATATTTTACTTACTGCCTTTACACTGTCTGCCCAGGTTGCTTGCCTGCCTGGAGTAGTGCAGTGCACTTTGGTCTCTATCCCAGCCAGGCCTGCTGAGTTTTAAAACTCCAAACTTTAAGGACCTGGTGTGGTAAGACCTATGCTGGTCTTCTGGAGGACAGTCTTACCACATCAGGACTGATGGAAGTTTGACCCAGAAGTGCACTCATACCAGAGTGCATGATCATGGGTTTTGCAGCAAAGCTCAGTAAAGAGCCAGTGTCCAGGTTAACCACCCTCAGCAGGTGTCTCTGCACCTATGCTGAGAGGTGGGGGTGGGAAATGGCACCTGCCAGGTCCTTTTTCCCTGGAGAGACAATGCCATCTCTTTCAGATGCTCTCCACGAAGGCGGAACCATCTCTCCCTATGTGTCTTAGGTGATCCTCAGATCACTGTAGTCCCCTCAGGGCTCTATACCAGCCCTTCTCTGGACCTCTAAAACTACAGTCTTTGACCCCTGCTGGTTGCAAAAACTCATGAAAGTCAGCCTCTCTCATTTTCCAGTGTTTTCCTTGTGTAATTCTGTGTGTGCTCTTATCTCTCCCCCCCCCCAAACCAGGGCTCTCTCTCCTCTACAGTACCTGTGATTGATCCATTTATCCCCCAAACCATGTCTCTGCACCTCCCACCTTCCATGATGTGGTCTCTTCCCCTCCTCTTGTTGAGCAGTTTGTTCTGTCAGTCCTCAGATCGATTTCTTGGGTATTCTGAATGATTTTATATTTATCTAGCTGTGTTCGAGGGATGAGGCAAACCTAGGGTCCCCCTACTACACCATCTTAGCTCCTCCCACCTGAGGAAGGTCATTATTAACTCTTCCTTAAATGTTTGGTAGAATTCACCTGTAAAGCCATCTTGGCCTGGACTTGTTTGTTAGGAGTTTCCTATTACTAGTAACAAAAGTGAATCTCTAATCAGTCTGTTTAGACTTTCTATTTCCTTCTGGTCCAGTCTAGGAAGATTGACTGCTTTTAGGAATTTATCTATTTCTTCTACATTTTATAATTTGTTGACATATACTTTTTTGAAGTAGTTTATGTAATCCTTTGTATTTCTGTGGTGTTGGTTGTAACTTCTCTTTCAGTTGTGATTTTGAGTCTTTTCTTAATAAGTGTGGTCAAAGGTTTGTGCATTTTATCTTTCCAAAGAACCGTTGGTAATTTATATTCTTTTAGTCTCTATTTCATTTAATTCTGCTTCATTCTCTTATTTTTTTCCTTCTCCTAACTTTGGGTTTTTTCCTTTTTCCTTTAGGTGTAAGGTTGAATTCTTAAAGATTTCTTTTGTTTCTTGAGATGGGCCATAAGAAACAAAACTTCTTAGGACTGTTTTTGCTGCATCCCAAAGATTTTGTTGTGTTATGTTTTCATTTGTTTTTGTCTCAAGATATTTTTTTTTGATATTTATTCTTTGATTTCTCCATTGACATATTGGTTATTTAGTAACATGCTGTTTAGCCTCCATATATTTTTGTTTTTTCCATCTTTTTTTTTTCTTGTGATTGATTTCTAGTTTAATGCCATTTGGGCAAAAAAGATGCTTGATTTGATTTCAGTCTTTTAAAAGTTATTAATAATTGGTTTGTGGACTAACATGATCTATCCCGGAGAATGTTTCATGTGTAGTTGAGACGAATGTATGTTCTGTTCATTTTGGATAGAATGTTCTGTAATCTATTAAGTCCATCTGGTCTAATGTGTCATTCAAAATAACTGTTGTCTTACTGATTTTCTGTTTGGATGATCTATCCATTGATGTAAGTGGGGTGTTAAAGTCCCTACCACTATTGTATTATGTGAGTTTCTCCCTTTATATCTCTAGTTGGTGTTCCTACATGGGTGCACAGATACTTAAAAGGTTATGTTCTCCTTTTAGATTGATCCCTGTGTAATTATGTAATACCCTTCTTTTCCTCTTATGGCAATCTTGTTTTAAAGTCTATTTTGTTTAACATAAGTATTGCTACCCTACCTCTTTTTTTTGGGGGGGGGTCTATTCATCACCCTGTGTTGATCGAAACATTTAGTCCACTTACATTTAAAGTAATTGTTGATAGGTATGTACTTATTGTCATTTTCTTAGTTGTTTTCTGGTTGTTTTTGTAATTCTCTGTTCCTTTCATCTTCTCTTGCTTTCTTATCTTGTGATTTGATAACTCTCCTTAGTCTTATGCTTGAATTGCTTTATCTTTATTTTTTTGTGTGTGTATCTATTATAGGTTTTGGTTTGTGGTTACCGTTAGGTTCATATATAATAACATGTTGTTAGCAGTAGGTTCATATATAACAATATATGTATATAGCAGTCTATATTATGTTGATGGTTATTTAAGTTCAAATACATTCTAAATACACTACATTCTTACTCTCTCCCCTTCCTACATTCTATATATATGATGTCGTATTTTACGTATTTTTATTTTGTGTATCCCTTAACTAATTTTTGTAGATATAATTGATTTTACTACTTTTGTCTTTTAACCTTTATACTAGCTTTATAAGTGATTAATCTACTACCTTTACTATATATTTGCTTTTACCAGTGAAGTATTTTCTTTTCATATGTATATATGAAAAAATATATAATATATATTATATATATAATATATACTTAAAAAATACATACATATATATTTAACTTGTACTTATGGCCTTTTCCACTGAAAGAAGTCTCTTTAATCTTTCTTTTAAGTCTTGGTTAGTGGTGATGAGCTGCTTTAATGATTTTTTTTTTTTTTTTCGGTCTGGGGGTCTGGGAATCTTCTCTCTCTCTTTTTCTGTCTCTCTCAATTCTTAATAACTGCTATTTAGAGTATTCTTGATTTTATTTTTTGTTTGGTGGTGGTGGTGGTGGTGGTGGTGGTGGTGGTGGTGGTTCCTTTAGCACTTTGAGGAGTTTATCCTGCCATTCCTGTCTAGCCTGTAAAGTTTCTGCTGAAAAATCAGCAGTAACAGTCTTATAAGGTTTCTCTTGTTATGTAACTATTTGCTTTTCTCTTACTGCTTTTAAGATTCTCTATTTCTAGTTTTTGACATTTTAATTATTATGTGTCTTGGTGTGGACATCTTTGTGTTCATCTTTTTTGGGGCTGTGTGTGCTTACAGAACCAGGACATCTGTTGCCTTTCCCAGGTTAGGGATGTTTTCAGCTATTATTTCTTCATGTAGGTTTTCTGCTCCTTTCTCTCTTCTCCTTCTGCAACACCTATAATGTGAATATTAGTATGCCTTGTATGCCTGATATTGTCCCAGAGGCCCCTTAACCTGTCCGTCTTTCTTTCTTTTTTCTTTCTTTCTTTCTTTCTTTCTTTCTTTCTTTCTTTCTTTCTTTCTTTCTTTCTTTCTTTCTCTCTCTCTCTCTCTCTCTCTCTCTCTTTCTTTCTTTTCCTTCCTTCCTTCCTTCCTTCCTTCCTTCCTTCCTTCCTTCCTTCCTTCCTTCCTTCCTTCCTTCCTTTGCTGTTCAGTTTGAGTGATTTCCACTACCCTATCTTCCACATTGCTGATTATTCCTCTGCTGTTGACTTCCTCTAGCGTATTTTTCATTTCCTTTGTTGTAATCTTCAGCTCTTATTGGTTCTTTTTTATATTTTCTATCTTTTTGCCGATGTTTTCACCTAGTTCATCTATTTTTAAGTCTGGTGAACATCCTTATGACCATTACTTTAAACCGATTGTAAGTCAGACTGCTTATCTCCATTTCAGTTAGTGATTTTTTTCTAAGGTTTTGTCATAGTTTTGTTTGGAACATGTATTCTGTCTCCTGATTTTGTCTTTCTGTGTTTGTTTTTATGTATTAAGTAGGTCATCTATATCTATATTTCCTGTTCTTGAAAGTAGTGGACTTATGTAGAAGCTATCCTATGGGACCCATAATGCAATCGCATCTGGTCGCCAGAACCAGGTGCTCCAGGGGTGTCCTTTATGTGGGCTGTGTGCACCCCCCTGTTATGGCTATGCTGATGAGCAGGGCTCACTCCCAGTGTGGCTTGTTGCAATGACCACCTGTAACTACTGTGAACACACTGCTGGGCAGGGCTGGCCCCAGTGTAGCTGGCTGAGAAGCCCAGCTGTAGCTGATGTGGGCATGCCGGTAGGTGGAGTTAGCCCCTAGTGAAGCTTGGTAAGAAACCAAGCCACAGCCGTTGTGGGTGTGCTGATGGTCAGGCCTGCCTGCCCTCTCACCTCCATTTCTGGGTCAGGAATTACTTCGGAGGTGCTTCAGTCCTGGCCAGGACTACCTGCTGGGTGTGGAATGACAGTATTGACTTTGGAGGACTCCAGTCCCCATTGAGGCTGCCTGCCAGGTGTGGTGGGGCAGGAGCTGCTTTGGAGGGGTACTTCCCAGCTGGGCATGTTGGGTGGGGTGGGTTCACAGATCACAGGGTGAGCGGTACTAGCCAAATAGATGGAGAGTGTCAAAACTACCTTCCACTAGCATCTGCCGGTTAGGCTAAAAGACGCAAGAAAAATGGTATCTGCCAGTACTTCCATTCTTGGAGAAAATTCCTAAAATTTCCTATCTTTCTAACACATGCCTAAAGTTAGTCAACAAATCTTCATGTACAATCCAGGCACTTTTCAAACTGCTGCCACTGTGCTGTGTCTAGGAATGAGTGAGATAGCATGTTGACCCTTTGCAAGCACAGTAGCAGAGTCTTAGTTTCTTATAGTCCTCCAGTTCTCCTGGAGTTAAGCACTCCTGATTTTTAAAGCTTCCAGAGTTAAGCTCCACTGATTTTCAAAGCCAGACTTTATGGGGGTTTGTTATCCTGGTGCAGATCCCCAGTGCTAGCGATGGCGAATATAGGGATTAATTCCCTTACTCCTCCAGGGGGACTGCTTGTCTGTGATATTCCTCCTTGCTAAGCTGTCCTCAGGTAATACTAGTGCATGCCAATTGAGAGAACCACTGTGCTAGCCAACGTACGTCTTGAAGAACAGGCTTGAAAAACTGGTATTATTTTGAAGTGCCAAAAAAGCAGCTTTATTTTTAAAATTATTAAGTGAGAGATTACCTTTCAGAGGTTATGATGAAAAGTAATGATACTGAAATAACTAAACTTTCATGAGAATTTTCAAAGTAATTTTTAAATTTGGTTCATTATTGGACAATGTCAAGATGAAATGTCAACTGTGATTTATTTATCCAAAAATGGTTTAAGATTAATCTCAATCGTTGGAAAGCATTTACACAATGGTCGATCAGTAAACCAAATAACAAATACCAATCTATGGTTATATAAATGGATAATTGCAGATTTGCATGCAGTTGAAAGTAATAATACAGAGATATCTTGTGAAATATGACATTTCAACTACCGTGTGGAGAAATCTTTTTGACAAAACAAGTGAGAAATTACAAATACCTAATTTGAAATATACGAAGACTATATCATTTTGTTGTCTTTATATTTAATAAATGAAAGAAAACACAGATAAAATATTAATGGAATATGAAAAACAAGAAAAGAGAAGGGACATCAATAGACGTTCTGACACTGAGAAATAAATAAAATAAAAATTTTCAGATCTTACTAAAGGCAGTAGTTAGGAGTAAGAAAAATACAATTAATGGTAAGGAATGAATTATATTAACACATTGGGAGAGGATTTACATTTCTTATTGAATTTGACAGAATATACCAATATTAAGAAAATATAATCTCATAAATTGCCACTTAAATGAAGACAGTCACTTCATAGGAAAACTTGAAATGCCCTGAAAATTCATGGGTTAGACATGAAAAGAACTTGATTAAGGGTTTCCTCAACAGAAAACAATGTAACAATTTGCATGATATTAGCAATAATTAATTTGAAGAGCAAAGGAAAGTTTCTGAACTATCAACAGTAAAAGACACATTTCCATCAAACAGGCTAAAGACTGAATCACTTTTCTATCCTCAATGGATGATAATACAAAATAATTGTCATAAGAAGAAGCAATCAAAGAGCATGCAGCCAAGAAATGTGAAAAGAAAACAGTGTTATAGTGATGTGCCAGGGAGTTACTTAATTTTTAAAATATTATTTTTCTGTATTTTGTGATTATAGCATTTATAAGCTTTTTAGAATCTCCTAATTTGTGATTTTTCTCTTATTAAATCTCTTTTGTATCTAACTTTTCAAGTAAGCGAGCCCTATCTCCAAATCTTATAACTTTAAGGCCTCAGAAAACTTGGATCAGATCTATGCTATGAGCCTAGAATGCTGCTGTAAGCATGGATTAATGATTCTTTAAATGATGAATAAATTATTGTTATGTAAAATAACTGAAATGGAGGAAACTCACCAAACTAATCATAAATCTCATAAATTTTAAAATTTATTTTGGAAGTTTAATATGTATTGAACAATAGAGAAAATAATATACAGAGCTACAAATAACTATCAGCCGAATTCAACAGTGATTAAGACCTTCCACACTTTTTTACATTTTTCCTTTTTTCAGTAGTATTTTAAAGCAAATCCCAGATATCCACATCATTTCATCTCTTACACCTTAATTTGTGTGTCTAACAAATGTGAATAGTTTCTTACATAAATATTTACTTAACCAAATGTTAGGTCTTACATCTAGCAAAATTAATAAGAATTCATTGTTATCATGGAATACCCCATCTATAGTCAAATATTCCCAAATTTTTTTCAAAATTGACATTTTGTATTGAGTTTATTTGAACCATGGTACAAGCAAGGTCAACAAATCTAATTTTATTACAGGCACAACCTCAGACATGTTGTGGGTTCAGTTCTAGAAAACCACAAAGTGAACATCACAATAAAGTGAACATCACAATAAAACTAGTGAAATGAATTTTCTGGTTTCCCAGTGTATATAAAAGTTATGTTTGCAATATCCCATAGTCTCTTAAGTGTGCAATAGCATTAAAAAACAGTGTGTATATTTTAATGAAAGAACACTTCATTGCTAAAAGATGCTAACCATCATCTGAGCTTTTAGTGAGTCATAATTTTTTTTTGCTGGTAAAGGGTCTTGCCTTGATGTTGGTGGCTGCTGACTGATCAGGGTGGCGGATGCTGAAGGTTGGGGTGGATGTGGCAATTTCTTAAAATAAGACAACAGTAAAGTTTGCAAATTGATGGACTCTTCCTTTCACAATTTATCTCATATGCAGTGCTGTTTGATACCATTTGACCCACAGAACTTCTTTCAAAATTGGATTTCATCCTCAAACCCAGCAGTGCTTTATCAACTGGGTTTTTGTAATAATCTAAATCCTTTGTTGTCATGTCAACAGTCTTCACAGCGTCTTCACCAGGAGTGGATTCCATCTCAAGAAACTACTTTCTTTGCTCATCTATGAGAAGCAACTCCTTGTCCATTCAAGTTTTACCATAAGATTATAGCAATTCAGCCACATCCTCAGGCTCCACTTCTAGTTCTCTTGTTATTTCTACCATGTCTGCAGTTACTTCCTCCACTGAAGTCTGGAACCCCTCAAAGTCCTTTATGAGGCCTGGAATCAACTTTTTTCTTTCTTTCTTTTTTTTTTTTTTCCAAGATTTTATTTATTTATTTGACAGAGAGAGACAGCCAGCGAGAGAGGGAACACAAGCAGGGGGAGTGGGAGAGGAAGAAGCAGGCTCCTAGTGGAGGAGCCTGATGTAGGGCTCGATCCCAGAGCACCAGGATCACGCCCTGAGCCGAAGGCAGACGCTTAATGACTGCGCCACCCTGGCGCCCCAACTTTTTTTCTTTTTGTAGAATTTATTTCTTTATTTGAGAGAGAGAGAGAGCAAGCGAGCATGCAAGCAGGGTGGGGGGTGGGCAGAGGGGAATAGTGAATCCTTTCCAAAAGGTTTTCAATTTACTTTGCTCAGATCCATCAGAAGAATTGCTACATATGGAAATGATAACTTTATGAAATGTATTTCTTAAATAAGACTTGAAATTCAAAATGACTCCTTGATCTATGGGCTCCAGGATGGATGTTGTGTTAGCAGGCATAAAACCATTGATCTCATTGTACATGGAGTGACTAGGCGCATTGTCCATGAACAGTAATATTTTGAAAGGAATCTTTTGTTTTTTCTGAGCAGTAGGTCTCAACATTGGGCTTAAAATCTTCAGTCAACCATGTTGTAAATAATTGTGCTGTCATCAAGATTTTGTTTTTCCATTTATAAAGCAAAGGTAGAATGGATTTGGCGTAATTTTTAGGGACCCTAGGATTTTCCTAATGGTGAATGAGCATTAGCTTCAACTTAAAGTCACCAGCTGCATTAACTTGTAACAAGAGAGTCAGCCTGTCCTTTGCAGTATTGAAGCCAGGCATTGACTTCTCTCTAGCTATGAAAATCCTAGGTAGCTTCTTCTTCCAATATAGGGCTGTTACTTCTTATATTGAAAATGTGTTATTTAGTGGCGCCACCTTTATTATCTGAGCTCGACCATCTGGATAATTTGCTGCGGCTTCTGCATCAGCACTTGCTGCTTCAGCTTGCACTGTTAGGGAGATGGCTTCTTTCCTTAAACCGCATGAACCATGTTCTGCTAGCTTCAATGCCATTGGAAGTTTTCATGTGTCTAAATAAATTTTATTTAGAGTTAAGGGGCCTTGCTCTGGATTAGGCTTTGGCTTAAGAGAATGTTGTGGCTGGTTTGATCATCTCTACAGACCACTGAAACTATCTCCATATCAGCAATATGCTTGTTTCACTCTCTTATTATTCGTATGCTCACTGGAGTAGCACTTTTAATTTCCTTCAGGAACTTTTCCTTTGCATTCACAATTTGGTGGCACAAGAGGCCTTGCTTTTGGCCTGTCTCTACTTTTGATATGCTTTCCTCACTAAGCTTAATCATTTCTAGCTTTCAGTTTGAAGTGAGAGACATGTGACTCTTTCACTTGCAATTTAGAGGCCATTATAAGATTATTAATTGACCTGATTTCAATTTTGTTATCATAGGTAATAGGAAGGGCTGAGGAGAGGGACAGTGATGGGGGAACTGACGGTGAGTGGAGCAGTCAGAACACAAACACTTTCTCAACTTATGGGCATGGTTTACTATTACAATTACAATAGTAACATCAGAGATCACTGATCACAAGTCACCATAACAATTATAATAATGAAGAAAAAGGTTGAAATAGTGTAAGCATTACCGAGTGTGTCACAGAGACACAACGTGAGCTTAATGCTGTTGGAAAAATGGTGCTGCTAGATTTGCTTGACACAGGGTTGACACAAACCTTCAATTTGAACCCCCCCAAAAAAACCAACCCCACAATATCTGTAAAATTCCATAAAACAAGGTATGCCTGTACATCTCTTAAATCTCTCCTAATGTGTCACTTATTTTTCTGGTGTCACTTACTGCAGACCCAAAGTCAGTGGTCCTATATGATGTCTCATATTTTGGGTTTGTCTCTTTGCTTTCTCTGGTGTCATTTAGCTTGTTACTCTATCTGCCTTATTTCTTATAAAATAGAAGTTAGCTCTGGGCTAGTGTTTTTCAAACTTGAGAGAGCATTAGAATACCTGGAGGGCATGTGAAAACATGGTTGCTGGGTCTAGCTCCAAAGTGTCTGATTCAGGTGGTCTTGGATGGGGGCCAATAATTTGTATTTATAATAAGTTCCCAGGAGATGCAGTTACTGCTGATATAACAGGCACTCTTGAAAACCATTGCTTCTAGACTGCTGATATTTTTAATGATTCTAAGATTGCCCAATATATTCAGTAATGAATAATATATTTTTAAAAGCTGGCTGAATTCAGTAAGTTACAAATTACCAAATCAACATACAAAAATCTAATGTGCTTCAACTCTACTTCAATTAAAAAATTATTTCTATACACTAATAACAACTATCAGAAAGGGAAGTTAATAAAACTATCTCATTAAAAATTACATTTCAAAAGAATCAAATACCTAGGAGAAAGCTTAACCAATGAGGTGAAAGATCTATGCACTGAAAAGTATAAGACATTGGTGAAAGAAATTTAAACTGACACAAACAAATGGAAAGATATTCCATGCTGATTGGAAGAAATAATATCACCACCCAAAGTAATCTAGAGATTCAGTGTAGTCTTATCAAATAATTTATCTAGACACATGAAAATTCCAATGACATTTTTCACAGAAGTAGGACAAATAATCCTAAAATTTGTATGGAACTGCAAAAGACCCCAAGTAGCCAATGCTATCTTGACAAAGAAAAAGCTGGAGATATCACGCTCCCCGATTTCAGTATGTATTACGAAACTATAGTAATTAAAACTATATAGTATTGGCATAAAAACAGACACCTAGATCAGTGGAACAGAAGAGAGGGACCAGAAGCATATGTGGTCAATTAATTTATGACAAAGCCAAGAACAGACCATGGGGAAAGACAGTGTCTTCAATAAACAATGTTGGGAAAATTGTACAGCTGCATGCAAAAGGATAAAACCACTACTTAACACCATGTACCTAAACAAACTTAAAATGGATTAAAGACTTGAATATAAGACCTGAAACCATGAAACTCTGAAAGAAAATACAGGTGGTAATTTCCTTGATGTCTGTGTTGGTGATGATTTTTGGATTTGACATGAAGATCAAAAGCAACAAAAGCAAAAGTAAACAAATGGGACTATATTAAACAAAAAGCTTTTGCGCAGTGAAGGAAACCAACAAACAGGAGAACATACTTGCAAATGGTATATCCAATAAGAGGTTAAGATCCAAAATATATAAGAACTCCTACAACTTAACACAAAAAACCAACCAATCCAATTTAAAAATGGGCAAGGGATCTGAATAGACATATTTCCAAAGAAGACATACATATGGCCAATAGACACCTGAAAAGATGCTCAGTATCACTAATTGTCAGGGAAATGCAAATCAAAACTACAATAGGTATCACCTCACACCTGTTGGAATAGCTATTATCAAAAAGAGAAGGTATAACAAGTGTTGGCTAGGATGTGGAAAAAAGGGAACACTTGTGCACTATCAGTGGGAATATAAATTGGTGTAGCCATTATGGAAAACAGTACGGATGTTCCTCAAAAAATTAAAAATAGGGGCGCCTGGGTGGTTAGTTGGTTGAGTCTGCCTTCAGCTCAGGTCATGATCCCAGGGTTGAGCCCCACATCGGGCTCCCTGCTCAGCGGGGAGTTTGTTTCTCCCTCTTCCTCTGTTGTTTCCCCTGCTTGTGTGCGCGCGCGCTCTCTCTCTCTCTCTCTCTCTCTCTCTCTCTCTCTCTGTGTGTCAAATAAATAAAATCATTAAAAAAAATAGAAGTTTCATTATGGGGGCACCTGGGTGGCTCAGTTGGTTAAGTGCTGACTCTTGGTTTTGGCTCAGGTCATGGTCTCTGGGTCCTGAAATTGAGCCTCATGTCAGGCTCCCTGCTCGGCACAGAGTCTGCTTGGGATTCTTTCCCTCTTTCTCTCCCTCCCCTTCTGCTCCCCCCCCCCCACCCCATGCTTTCTCTTGCTCTCGCATTCTCTCTTTCTTTCTCTTGAATAAATAAATACATACATAAATCTTTAAAAAGTAAAATGAAATCAGAAGAGTTTCATATGATCCACTAATTCTACTTCTGGGTATTTGTCTAAAGAAAATGAAAATACTAACTGGGAAGGTATACTTATTCCCATTTTCATTGAATTATTACTTATAATACTCAAGACATGGAAGCAACCTAAGTGTCCATCAACGGAGGAGTGAAGCAAGAAAATGTAGTTTATATATGCAATAGATTATTATTCAGCTATAAGAAGAAGGAACTTTTGCCATTTGTGACAACACGGATGGACCTTGACGACATTCTGCTAAGAGAGTCAGAGAAAGGCAAATATCAAATGCTCTCACTTGTATGTGGAATCTTGAAAAACAAAACAAGACACCAACCAAAAGAGATATAGAAAACAAGTTGGTGTTGCCAGAGTTGGATGGTGGTCGGTGCATAGGGAATAGATGAAAGGAGTCAAAAGGTACAAACTTTGAGTTATAGAGTAAGTCACGGAGATGTAATGTACAGCATGGTGACTATAGTTAATAATATTGTGTTGCTTATTTGAAGTTGTTAAAGTAAATCTTAAAAGTTCTCATCACAAACAATTTTAAATTATATATGGTAGCAGAGGTTAACTAGAATTATTTGGATCATTTTGCAATATATCCCAATATCAAATCATTATTATATACCCAAAACTAATATAATGTTGTTTGTAAATTATAACTCAATTAAAAAAGAACTGGCAAGATAAATTTTTAAATTGCAATTTAAAAATTAATTCAAATTATCTTCTGTACAACTCTAACGTGTAAGCAATCACTTAGAAAACATTTATTGCCTTATTCCCCCTATGTGCTTGACATTGTGCAAGGTTTTAAGGATGGAAAAGGCATGGTCTCTGAGTAACCCCAACGTCATATAATTCTTAGGCTGTGTGGAAGGTGGACATGTAAGCTACTTCATGATCAGTGCTGTGACAGGGCTGCATATAGACTATTATGAAAACATAGATGCCTGCCACTAAATTCATGAGATTCTTCCCTTATTTAAGGCATGATAAAGAAATGAAAGTTTTGTCTTTATTTCCTTTGTCTGTATATATCACAAATTGCCCCTCTAGCCTCAGCTGTGTCTCCTATCAAACACTATGGCCTTGCTGTCTGAGCCATTCTATGCTCTGACCACAGAGTAAGCAAACAGATTAAGCTTCTCTTTTTTGGGGGGGGGGGGGAGGGGGGGAGGGAGGTTTCCTAGGTCCAGAGCTAGCAGTTCTATTAGGGTGGTAAAAATGTGAGAAAATAGAAGTGCAAATGTATTTTTTAAGAGGTCTTTGCTAAGGAGAGCCACAGGTTATCTCAAGAGGAAAAAATGGAATATATAATTAAGGCAAAAATATACTTTTGGCTCCATGAACTCACACCTCTGTTATGAGGATAGGCAAGTTTGCATCTTCCATAGGGCCTAAGTGGTGATTCCTTAAATTTTGGGTTTTTTTTTAAGATTTGATTTGGGGGCACCTGGGTGGCTCAGTCAGTTAAGCATCTGCCTTCAGCTCAGGTCATGATCTTGTGGTCCTGGGATGGAGCTCCACATCAGGCTCCCTGCTTGGTGGGGAGCTTGCTTCTCCCTCTCCCTCTGCCTCTCCCCCTGCTTGTTCTCTCTCTCTCTCTGTCAAATAAATAAAACCTTTAAAATTTTTTTTAAATTGGATTTTTTTAAATTTATACATGGAATATGAAAATAATTGCTCCTGAAATGAAGGCTTCTTAGAGAATGGTCATCCAAGGTTCTTAATACATTGAGGTAGGTTTATGGTGTCGAAACTGCCATATTTTATGTGGGTTGTTAAAAGGCTATAGTAATTTTTATGGCTTGATTCTATATTATCATCCCAATACCCATATTCCCCATTTTTAAAAAAGGACTTTATTTTTTAGAGCAGTTTTAAGTTCAAAACAAAATTGAAAAGAAGATGCAGCGATTTCCATACACCCCTCCCCTGTGCATGTAATAGCCTCCCTCATTATCAACACCACTTACCAGAGTGGTACGTTTGTTATAATTGACCAACCTACATTGACAAACTGTAAATACCCAAAGTCCATTGTTTATATTAGGAGTCATGGTGTTGTACATTCTGTGGGTTTGTACAAATCTACAGTGACATGTATCTACCATTATAGTACCATATAGAGTATTCTCAGAGCCCTAGAAATCCTCTGTGCTCCACCTATTCATCCCCCAGCCCCCACAACTCCTGGCGACCAATGATCTTTTAACTGTTCAGAGTTCTGCTTTTCCCAGAATGTTTTATAGCTCAAATCCTACGATATGTAATCTTTTCAGATTGGCTTCTTTCACTTAGTAACAAGTGTTGGGTCTTCCTTCATGTCTCGATTAGCTCATATCTTTTTAGTATTAAATAATATTCCATTCTCTGGAGGTACCACAGTTTATACATCCATTCACCTATTGAAACACATCTTGATTGCTTTCGTTTTAGCAATTCGGAATAAAGCTGTTATAAACATCCCTGTGCAGTTTTTCGTGTGGACATAAGTTTTTAACTCTTTGGGTAAATACCAAGGAGCAAAATTGTTCATATGATAAGAGTATGTTTAGTTTTGTAAGAAAAAAACCAAATCGTCTTCCAAAGTGATTGTATCATTTTGCATTACCATCAGCAGTGAATGAGTTCTGGTTGCTCCACATCCTCGCCAGCATTCGATGTTGTTGTCCAGATTTGGCCATTCTAATAGGGTATAGTGGTATCTCTTAATTGCTTTAATTTGCATTTCCCTGATGACATATGTGGAGCTTCTTTTGATAGTCTATTTGCCATCTGTTTATCTCCCTTGGTGAGGTATCTCTTAAAGTTTGGGGCCCATCTTTTAATCAGGTTGTTTACTTTCTTGTCATTTAGTTTTTAGTGTTTGTGTATTTTGGCTAACGGTCCTTTACCAGGTGTGCCTTTTGTAAATATTTTCTACAGATCTGTGGGTTGGCTTTATTCCCTCATTTTTTTAAGACCAAATAGTTTGTAGAAAATGGGACATTGCAACAGTCTTAAGTGCTATTTCTGTAGAGCATTTCTTTGTTGCTCTGAGAGAAGAAGTAGAGGTCATGTGTTGATTCCTATCTCAGTCTAGCTCGAAAGAAAATGCAAATTAACATGAGAAGTAGAGAGCAATGATAGTGCTTAATTCTGTGTCAAATGCCATAGTACATTAAGAGTTCACAGTTTAGAGAAACATTAAAGTAGACTGAGATAGAAGAGGGAATCTTGATGGAAATTGAATTTACTTGGATTGGCCTTGAAAGCTAGTTTTATTTTCAACAGTGAGAGAGGCAGGAAATGACACTCCAGCTAAGAAACTGGATTTAGAGTTATGCAAATTTCAGTTTATATTATAGAAGGAAAAATTGATTATGATTTAGATTTAGATTCTGAATAGTCTCAGATCTGTAAGACTGGGTCTTCTTTACCTAGTGGGACTAGAGGTATAAATCCGATGTCATTCCAAATGGTTCTGTTTATAGCAGACGGCTGGATTGTGGATTTCACATGGCATGTAGAAAGAATATCTTAGCCCAACATATTTGTCTTCAGATAAGTGTATTGTAACATTTTTTAGATGTTGCACATTGGCATTAAAAATACATATATGGTGCATTTTTTCAAACCAATGGAATATTTGCCTTATATTTTATTAGGTAAATGTACCTTGTTAACTTAAAATATTATTATATTACAATAATATAAAACATGTTGTTTTTTAAAATTTTACCTCTATTTTTTATGTCAGGGATCTATTCTAGTTTTATTCTTTCTCTGATTATGCAGTAATAATATATTAGCATGATCCTTACAAATTCTACACATGTTATCACACACAGGCATTTTTGAACACTGCTGATTTAAAATTTTCCATTGTGAGGTTCTTTCAAAAGCATTCAAAAGCATTTTAGCTTTTTGATTTGAGGTTGCTGCTGCTGTTTACAGAGATATTGTCCATTTCACTGAGGTCACCGATGTATCTAAGTTCTTATATGTGAAATTTGGGCTGTTAATCTGGCCTTACCATGATTGATTTCTGTACCATTCCAGACTCAATTGCAAAGGACTAAAACTCAGACTTAGGTGAAGAAAAAATGAAGGGGGATGGGGTGTAGAAGAGTACAGTATCAAACAGCTGATGGGCTAATTTCAGGCACAGTTGAATCTAGAATCTCAGATGATGTTATTAGGAGTCTATTCTACTTAGCCTTGCTGGATTCAACTTGATCTCAGTTACCCAGAGGTAAAGTTGGGGCACAGCTGGGGTAGAGGAGGTTGCTGCCCTGGGATTGGCGCTCTCACCTGGGGGAGCAGAGGCTCTTTCTAAAAGGAAAAGGTGCTGCACAGACAAAGAAGTAGGAGATAGCACAGCAGGACCCATGGTTGGTCTTGAACACAATTATTGAGGTTCGTGAGAACTGTGTTGGTTGGCATTCATCTTCCATTAAGCATTAGGAAGCATTAAGTTTAACATAATTCGGAAGAAACCTGGTTTCTTTTTTCTAGACCAAAGTTCGATGCGATCCTAAGACTCCCAGACAATTTAAAAACTGATTTTCAAGACATTGTCTTGTAATTAGCACCCCTAGTATCAATATTTTGTGTAGTCCTTGTTGGACAAATCAATTAACTATATCCACCCTCAGTTTCCTTATCAGTTTAAAAAAATACTGACGCGGTTAGATTGACTAAGGTCTGAGATCATTTCTGTTTCTAAGAATATGTAATTCAATGATTCTGTCACAAAGGTGATTACAGATTGGTTTTTCTTTCTTTTTTCTTAAAGTATGCATATTGAGTGGAAACTATCTTTGCTCTCCAAAAGCTAAATCTGATAGAACTTTCTGCAGTGATAGCAATGTTCCATGCAGCTCTTAAGCACTTGCAACGTAACTGGCATGACTGGGGAGATGGAGTTTTCATCTAATCTCATTAATTTTGATTCAAATTAAAATAGCCACGACCCTGGGATTAACTTCTTTCAGCAAGACATTTGAGAAACCGTTGAAATTAAAAATGGAATTCATATGTTCTGCGATGAATGAAAAAGCAACAGTTTGCCCCTTTCTTTCCAGTCTCCTGCTCACAGCTACTCAAGCTACGACTCGGGCAAAAATGAGAGCGTAGACCGAGGTGCCGAGGACCTGTCTCTAAACAGGGGCGATGAGGATGAAGATGACCACGATGACCACGACGATTCTGAGAAAGTGAACGAGACGGACGGCGTGGAGGCCGAGCGGCTGAAAGCTTTTAATGTGAGTCCGGCCACCCTCCCCGTGGGGCTTACTTTTGACCACTTCACTTTCATGTTGTTGCTTGTTGGTAAATGTGGCTATTCTAGAGACATGTCTGTTTAATTTACAGAAGGATTTAAAAAGTACATGAAACACTCTTTGCCAACCAGACACCAGAATTGCTGTGTTTTGTTTAGAATTTTAAAGCCAAATGTGAGCTGAAAACTGGATTTGTGTTGTGTGAGTATGCATGTTTACCTAGTGGATGAGGGGGCCTCAGCTTATTCCTCGAAGAGTATGCCTGTCATCAGTTATTTCTCTTGCCTTCCCGGCTTATCTAATTATGCATGACAAAAGAGTCCATTGTTTTCAGAGATTAGTGTAGCAATGTAGCAGCTGCATTTATCATTAATGGAGAATTTTATGGGGTGCTTAATTGTCACAGTCTACTGTTATTTCCTGATTTTTTTCCCTACACGATAGTCTATACTTTTCTGTCTGTCTGTCTGTCTGTCTGCCTCTCTCTCTCTTTTCTCTCTATTTTTTTTTATCCAGCCATTTAGAAAGCCTTTAAAGGGTGTTTGCTTAAAATTTCTGGCTTTCCATTGCAAAGTTCTCCAGTGCATAAAGCAGAAAAGAGTATTTTCCTATCGATAATCAAGACAGGAAGCTAGGAACAGCAGAGAGCAGTCCTCCAAACCCTTCTCCTCTGTCTCCCTCTTGCCAACAGATGTTTGTCAGGCTGTTTGTAGATGAAAACTTGGACCGAATGGTCCCAATCTCTAAGCAGCCCAAAGAAAAGATCCAGGCTATCATTGACTCATGCAGGCGACAATTCCCTGAGTATCAAGAGCGTGCCAGAAAACGTATACGTACTTACCTCAAGTCCTGCAGGCGGATGAAAAGAAGTGGTTTTGAGATGGTGAGTTTTGAATTAAAACACAGCCCTAGATTCCATCAAAATCCCACATGTAAACCATGACACTATTTTTTTTTTTTCATCTTAGTGTCTTTTTTATTTTTTCCATAATGTCAGGTCCAAGGGGTTTTTGTTCGCTTGTTTGTTTTCTTCCCCTTCTCCTTTTCATCTTTCTGAAGTATTTATCCCCTTGTTATTTAATAAGGAATGTCTGGTGAGACCAGCGCTCACAGGCACACATGCTACCTGGTACAGGAAATGAGGGGAATCTGAGTTCAAAGCCAATGAGATCCGGCATCTCACAAGTGTTTGTTTTCTGTCACTACTAAAGCTGATATAAGTTTAACCTTCAGTTGAAGCACGAGTCGTTGCTTTAGGTGGCATGTGAGAACGGCTTTCTCTGGAAGCAAAGGAAATGGATGGATCCATCTAAATAATGCTGTTTTCATACCAATGGTTAACAAGTAGCAAGCCTTGAGAGTCAAGATCAGGGAATGACAATCCTCACGTGAAAACGAAGGCTCTGTTGTACTCAGTGTATCTCTGTGCTTGTGGTGACATGAGCTTTGCCATTCATCTGAGCTTTACAGATGGATGAGATTATGTTGGCATCAGGTTATTCATGGGTGGAAATCAGATATCAATGGTTTTCGAACTTTATTGTTTCACCTTGAGCTAATTGCTATTCCTAGAAATAGTGTATATGTTTACAATGTGTGTTTTTTTTAATTTTTGTTTTTTATGTACGGGAGCAAAAATGTATTAGAAATTTTCTGAAGCCATTTTTTTCCCTTTCTTGGCTCCATCAAAGCCAAGACTGTTGGTGTTTGTGCTCAGTGCCTGTAATGTGTTAGCTGTGAAGGGGTGGCATTGGGGAAGCTGGGAGAGGTTTCAGAGATGTCATGTAGGACAAATAGGTTCTTAGATCTAAATGAAATGACAAAAGCAATAAATCTATCTACTATCAATTCTTCTTCATTGTCTTGTAAAAATACCTTCGATATTTTTTCTTTTTCTTTCTTTTTTTTTTTTGAGAGAGAGAGAGAGACAGAGCTGGGGGGGAGGGGCAGAGGGAGAAGGAGAGAGAGAATCTTAAGCAGGCTCTACACCCAGTGGGGAGCCCCATGCAGGGGCCAATCTCAAGACTCTACGCACATGACCTGAGCCTAAATCAAGAGTCTAACGTTTAACCCACTGAGCCACCCAGGTGCCCTCCTTTGATATTCTTTAAAACAGTATGACTTTATAGAGAGGCAGTCTGCCTAGATGGTACCAAGCATAAGGTTCCGTCACCAGGGAGCCTCGTTTGGAGTTCTGGATCCCCCACCTTGTAGCTGTGTGACTGGGAAGTTACTTCAGTTACCTGTACTCAGATGCCTCTTCTACAAGTGCTGACTCCTAATTTAGAAAGTTGTGAGAATTCTATAAGTTGTCACTTGTAAAGCTCTACAAACCATTTCTGACACTTAGTAACCACTCAATAGATCTTAACTGTGAAAATATTTTCAAATGTTAATCTATCATCTGATAAAAGGTTCCCAAACTGTTTGTATCGAAAATCACAGAATACTCCATGTAAGTTCTTGTTTACTTCTCAGAATAATAACTATATTGAAGCCAGTTTGTAGTGCATAAGTCATTTAAAAATCAAAATGGCCTTGCTAGGCCTGATCACACTGAATTAGGACAGCAGAGGTAGAAGAGAGTTTGATTGAAGAAAATAAAGCTATTTCTCCCATTACTGAATTATTTAGAATTTATTAGTACCTACTCAGTAAGAGAGATGATAGAGAGAAAAGGGTATCTAAACAGATGTAAGAGCCTAGAGTCCTGGCATTGACATTTGGTTCAGAACCACTTGGCAGCTGATGTAAAATTGCTATTGAACGTTAATATGTTTCTTTCAGAATACAATGTACAATATATACTTTTCTCTTTCAGGAGCAAAAAAGATGATATCATACATCGTTTTTTATTTTACCAGCATTTAGCATTTCTATTTGTTTTCCTAATCTTGTAATATATTTTAGAGTTTCTTTGGTAAAATTTCTTATTTTCCATTAATTATTCTTTACAAGAAAAAAATCATTGTCATGTAAAATTCTTAATTTCTCTCAGGCATATTTGGGACTTTCACAGGTTTTTCTATGATTGTATTGTATTCAATATGCACATCCATTTGTTGTACACCGTGTGCTATGCATAGAGAAGAACAAGAGTTGACTAATTCAAAGTCAAGTAGTTTTACAAACTAATCATAAAGAAATATGCTCTAAAGAAATGCTTTTCTCTTTAACTTATTTTTTATTTATTCATTTGTTCATTTATTCAATAACATATGTACCATTATACAAAGTAATAAGCAGAAATATTACTGATTTCTGATCAGTTAATTAGGAAAATATAACATGTTCCCTGATCATTATGATTCATGGAAGTGACAAGTTGCGGGAAGTTGAAATACTTAAGTAATAATATAAGGCCTAATATAATTAAATGTTAAGTGAACAACATGAATGAAAATTTATATACTAGGTTAGGGCTTTTTTTAATACATTTACTCAGGAATATACCACTGGAAATAACAAATCTATCATCCGGTTGACACTTGAGATTTTGATTTTTTTTTTTTTTAATGTATTACTTCATTGTCATGGGGCATGGAGAGGATTATGTGTCATTTTGAATACATATCTAGAATAGAGAGGAAAATGTATGACTAGGGCAGATAGTAATTACAACTAAATTTTGTATGTGAATATTTTTTGCCCTCACTTTTTAAAATTAGATATAAAATAATATGCATAGTTTTTTTTTTAATTGAAACAGCATTAAATTAAAAAATCTTTCCTCTATTGTGTTTTGTGGAGGTAGACATGGGGATAAAAAGTCTCATTTTCAGCAAGTAGTCATTTTAACATACAAGTTATTGTGCAATACTTAACAGGTCAACTAGTCAACATAAGAATTTTTTAATATATTTGTAAAATGAAATTGTTCCATGAAGGATTTTTTTTTAATTTATTTATTTGACAGAGAGCATAAGCAGGGGGGGAGGGAGGCAGAAGGAGGAGCAGGCTCCCTACTGAGCAAGGAGCCTGATGCGGGACTCCATCCCAGAACCCTGGGATCATGACCCAAGCCGAAGGCAGATGCTCAACCAACTGAGCCACCCAGGTGCCCCATTTTAGGTTTGGTTAAGTGTAGGATTATTTGGTAGGAGATTCCAAAGTGGTGTTCAACAAGCTTATCTCTTCCAGTTATTTGGGGTGTCTAAGCCAGAAGACTCCTTAAGTAGAGTGAAACACAAAATATTGAATTATATGTATTCATTCAATTCAATTCAAAGGGGTAATCCCATAGAAGTGGCTCATCACAACATACATTAGTTGAGAATGTTGGCATTCACTTTTATTAATTTCCCACTGTCATTAATACAAGATAAATTATTATTAACCATGCATAGCTTAACTATGCATGGTTAATAATAATTATCCCTTAAGGATTTACGTGTCAACACAAATACTTTTAATTGACTTCACTTAATGCATACAAATATTAGAGTAGGTATTTAAGCATTTTTATTTCACTAGAATTATCAAGACCCCCCGATCCTGATTGCTTAATTAGCCAAAATTTCATGCCATCACTCCATATAGTCTCTGTAATGGGTGAAGTACAATAACTGTATTACTATAGTTATATAGCAACTATGTTATTCAGTATTATGATTCTTTTCTGTACACTTTCACCAACTCACTGTCACCAATCCTTTCAAATCACAAAATCCTCCGTGTTGAATATCAAAGGGCATGTTTTATGAAAAATTTCATAAGTTTGACCCAGAGTACTGGTTTTAGTTTTCATTAGATTTTTAGAACCCAATGAATAAGTTAAGCAGCCATTAAATTAATCCTTTAACAAATACATCCAATTGTTACTGATTCATTTGTGCAGCTTTGACTCTCAAATTCCTTTAACTAGTTTTCTAAGGAATATCTGTTGATTGTTCTAGGGAAAAAAATGTGTTTCTTCAAGATTTCCTGATCTTAAATTCAGAAGCACATATAACAGATAAGATCATAAAAGCCAAACTTTATGAACAAGGTGGGATTGGTCCATACCCAAGTATAGTCTGTGTTATGTGATGTGGTTTCTCTCTTTGTGTTCTGAGCTTCTATTGTTAGAGACTGTTCCACCAGGCTGCATTTGTTTACATGTATTTTTTATAAAACTCAGAAGATCTTTAGGGGAGCCCTTGTAAGACACTTGCGGCCCATCATTCCTACAGTATCTGAGAAAATTGTGCCACTCTACCAAAATAGATCAGGTAGCCTAGATATTTGAATTCAATAAATTCAGTGTCTTGAAAAATTACCTGTTTACTTCCTTTTACATATTATGCGATTAACTATTTGAAGATATTGGTCTATGACATTTTTGTAATATTTTGCTAAGGATGTTGTCCACTAGGCTACTAAATGTCCATACTAAATTACCTTATTTCAGAAACTTCTTTTAGAATGTAATACAAGAAAAAAAGTGCTTCTCCTATGGAGATAGAATGCTTTTCGTTTTCTCTTTACTAGGACAATGCAACTGAATTTGTTCACTTTTGTGCCTCACTGCCAGCAAGTTCAGAGCCAAAGTTTATCTGAAATCCTAGTTCTCTTTTTGTTTAATTATGCATAGAGTATATATTTCTTTGTTGGCTCTAATATCTATTTTAGGGGGAACATGAGTTATAAGTTAAAAAAAAATAAATCTAGGGGCGCCTGGGTGGCTCAGTTGTTAAGCATCTGCCTTTGGCTCAGGGCGTGATCCTGGCATTCTGGGATCGAGCCCCACATCAGGATCCCCCACTGGGAGCCTGCTTCTTCCTCTCCCACTCCCCCTGCTTGTGTTCCCTCTCTTGCTGGCTGTCTCTCTCTCTGTCAAATAAATAGATAAAATCTTAAAAAAAAATAAATCTGATTATGGAAACACCATATTTTAATACCATAATCAAAGTTCTTTATTATTTCTTTTTAATTACATTCTATAGTGCCCTCCTCAGCTATTTTGATATCTGCTCTTTTGAGCTTATGACTCTTTCATCAGAAAAGAAGTAATGTTTTGGAAATAGTACCTTTTTTTTAGGGAATTTCACTAATTACATCATTTGCCTCTAGTTATCTAATGCAGATGATAGTAGAGAGATCGGAATTTGTTTTCAATTTAAAACTCCCCTGATATGAGCATTGCAAAAGCTATGGTGACACTTGCTGTTCATTCTTTAGCAAAGGGAGAGATTATAAAAATGAATTAAAGTGCTTCTTTAAACTAAAACTTTGATTGGAGATAAACCCATCCCTTCATACAAGGTCATGATTAAAAACTCTATAGTAACCTGTGCATTAATCACGTTATTATTCCTACAACTGTGTAGGTTTCTGTCTTTGTGACTAGTTAACTTAATGATGCTAATTAATTAGCAAACACATTCTGCTTGAATTCCCCACCTGCTACTTGTACCAACTTTTGGTCTCTTTTTTATAAATGTCATCTACTATCCCCCGGGATATTTTCGTGCCATCTTCTGAGTTCTTTATTCATAGTATTTCTTTTTAATTACATCCTCTACTGTTTTCTTTAATAGTTTTTGCTATCTGAACTTTTGAATCCACAATTCTTTTACTTGCTCAGTTTCATGATCTGCATCTCGATTTCACTTTGGCCATTCTTAACATGGATGTACCTTAGTCTTAGTTATCAAAGAGTTTACACAGCAATCTTAAAAACTTTCACAATCATCTAAAATTTTTCAAATATCTGCCACTGTCTTTGCAGAGGAAATGTCCTCATTGTATTTGCCCCTGGGTGACCCTGAAGCCTCTGTTCCCCCATCATTCAGCCTCCTTCAGGACGTTGCTTCATCAGCCATCCCAACACTCACAGTTCCTGTTTTCCCTTTTCACTGAGAGAGGGAAACTTCTCTTCTGACTTAAAAAAAAAAAAAAGTCCCCAGACTCCAAGAAAATATTTCATCTCTTGTCTCCTCTTCTGCAGTCTGAGACCACCTTTCTTTGCCAGTTTCCTGAAAGATTATTTTATACTCCCAGATCACACATATTACCACCAACTCCCTCAGTGGTCCCTCACATCAGATTCTGGTTCTCATGACCCTATTGAATTGGTTCTTTAAAAGATCACACAACTGCCTTTGTACCAGACCCAGACATTGCATCCTCGATGAAATCACCCCCATTTTCTTGAGGCTCTTGTTGCTCTCCCTCCTTATTTACCTTTGCTTTTGAGCCACTTGCTAAGATCCTGGGCTCGGCCATGTACCGCACCTTTCCCCGTCTGCAGGGGAAGGTCTGCTCTGTGTAAGCAGCTCTTGCCATAGAAGCCCAGTCATCTGCAGAGCTTTTGTATTTCGTTCCAAATGTCAGCCAGATGTTGGACAAATGTATTGTTCTATCCGCAAGGAACTCTTTGTATTCTCCATCATTCATCCTCTCCACTGGTCTTTCACCTCATCTACCAAATCACCAGTAAATTCTTCTTGACTTGCCTCTTGTAATACCGCCATTATTGTCATTTACAGCAGTGCTCATAAGCCTGGAATGAGACTGGATTCTTTCTTACACTTATGGCTTGCATCCTACCACTCACTGAATTCTGTTTATTCTTTCTTGGTTGTGATTCCTGAATCAGTCCAATAATTTTGACTTTTATCAGCTACCATTTTAGTTCTAGCCATTTCCTGCCTCATACCTATATTCTTACAGAATCCTAACTCACTTCTCTGTTTTCATCTTGTACTCCCTCCCTACCCTCTGTTCCCAGGCAGGGACAGAACTAGGATTTGTGACTAAAAGTTATAAAAGTTATGCCTTTCATTAAAAAAAAATACAAAATTATGAGCAAAAAATTAAGTAGAAGGATGAATATTTATTTCTAGTTTAAAAAGATAACACACACAAAATTTTTCAAAAACAGAAGTCTTGAAGATTCAAACCCTTTTCCTTTGACATCTCTTGAGACAATTTTCAGACACACTTACATATACATACTTTCTGGCTTTCACTTGGCTTTTTTTTTTTAATATAGTCTATTTATAGGTTTATTTGTCTTAATCTGCATTCCATCGTGGCCTCACCTGATATCGTGGTTAAAATAAAAAAATTTACATACAACAAAAGCCATTTATTGTACTATATAGTTTTTCATGTCGTGACAAATCCAGAGTCCTATATCTACCACCACAATACCAATACAGAAGAGTTCCCATTAACCTAAAAGTTCCTTTGTAGTAAACTTCCCTTTCCCTAAACATAGGAACCACTGATCTGTTTTCCATCTCTATAGTTTTGTCTTTTCCAGAATGTCATATAAATGGAATCATACAATATGTAGATTTTTAGGTCTAGCTTCTTGCACTTAGCAAAATGCATTTAAGATTTGTCCATGTTGTTGAATGAACCAATAGTTCATTCCTTTTTACTGTTGAGTATAGATAACCTTATTACATGGATATACCTTTCCTACCCAGAATGCTTAAAATTTCCAGAAACTCCGAGAGTTCCATCCAGTTGAGGGACTCTGGTATCTAAACTTCATTGACTATATGAGAAATCTACCTTTGCTCTTGGAATAGTCTTCCTTGATTCTGCCTTTGGTGATGTCAAACTTTTGCCATCTCAGAACAAATTCTAAATTTCTTACAATAATAGAGGTATGGCCTTTGGAAACTGAGAGACCTAGGTTCAATTCCTGTACAACTTTGTGTGATGTTTCTGAATCTCCAGTTTTCTAAAGGAGAGGGCTGTTGGAAAATTATATATGATAATGTATATGAAATATTTAGCATATGATCTGGCCTCTTCCTACCCTTTCTTCTAATACACTTGATTATTGCATGCATTACCTTAAGCTATCACATGGGACTTCTGATACTTTGTATGTGCTCTTGTGGTCCACTGATTGTTCCTGACTCAGGGATCATGGGTACTGTTCTCTCATTACTTACTAAATATATTAAGGTTGAGGAATAATTAGAGTGTAAAGAATACAGCCAACATAGTTGTCAGAGTTACTTATCACTGGATCTTTTAGTTTTAGCAAAATGTTGGCCTAAGCCTTATGGAGTACCCCTCATACACTCCATCCCCCTTCCCTCTATAAATACAAAATAGTGAGTAGAATATAACAACTTTTTAAATACCTAGCCAAAATCAGAAGAAAGAAAAGGAAATCTGCAGGCTATGAACTTGATAGGAAACGCATAGCCAGAGTACTAAGCCCTTAATTTGATAGGGTAACAGACTAGCAAGGTAGAAAAACTGAATGTAGGCCAAAACAGGTCAGGGTTGCAGTCTAAATGCCCACTTCAGTTCAAGAAATGTGAATTTTGTAACCATAGAGGAACACAAACTGCAAAGTGTATGAATGGCTGGGAAGGGTTCCTCCCCTGTGAAAGGGGAATTAGAAACATCCACTTACGACTTTGACAAATAAAATGGCAGGTATTATAAGCATTAAAATTAAAACCTTCCTGGATGGGTTAAACAGCAGATAAGATTCAGCCAAAGAGAAAAATCAATAATCTGGAACATAGAACCGTGGAAATTACTTCTAGAAAGAAAAAGAAAAAGAGAAATAGGAAAAAAGAAGTTGAGATGGAAAATAGAATGATAAAGCTAGATTTGAAAGGCATTCCGGAAGAGACATTTGAATAACCACGTTCAGATGAGAAGGGAGAGTTTTTTAGAATTGAGTAGACCATTGAATTCTAAGAACAGAAGAATAGACCAGTGCTGAGCAGTGTAAATAAAAAGAAATCTGTATCTGTGTACATCATAGTGAAACCACAGCAGACCCAAGAAATCCTTAAATGTCGCTATGAAGAAACAAGAGATTATTTTAAACAGAAAAACAGAATGAATATACCTCTTGTCCTCAAAATAGATGCCATAAGACTGTCTACAAAGGACTAAGGAAAAACAGTCTTGATTTTGTTTTGGGTTTTTTGTTTTGTTTTGGTTTGGTTTTTTAGAGAAACTACTTTTAATTCACAAATCAATGCCCAGCTAACTTCTGCTTCCAGAGTAAGAAACAAAGAACTACCTCAGACAATGACCAAGGTTACCATTCATAGATTGTCTGTGGAAGAGCTGAAATGTCCTCCAAGCAGAGGGAAGCTGAGCCCTGAAGGAAACAATGGAAAATTAGAGCATTGCTGATAAAATCTGAAGAAAAACACCTTGATTTCATAGTCCGTGGATCTTGGTTCTTAGACCTGCTTTGCCAGTCATTACTCTTAGACCTTGTATCCCTGAGCTTCAGTTTCCTCCTGGGAAAAACGGAAACAAATAGCATTTTTTTCATACATGAAAACCAGTGTCATTTGAAATAACAAATGTAAAAAGTCCTACCAAGCCTAGTACCCAGTATCTGAGGAACATGATAAAATGCAATCTAATTTGAAATTGCATCCCATGGCTCCCTTCACTGGAAAACCCTCTGGATTGTCTGGATTGTCTCAATCTGGATTGTCTCAATCTCTTTTTTTTTTTTTTTTTAAAGATTTTATTTATTTATTTGATAGGGAGAGAGACAGCCAGTGAGAGAGGGAACACAAGCAGGGGGAGTGGGAGAGGAAGAAGCAGTCTCCCAGCGAAGGAGCCTGATGTGGGGCTCGATCCCATAATGCCGGGATCACGCCCTGAGCCGAAGGCAGACGCTTAACGACTGAGCCACCCAGTGCCCCTGTCTCAATCTCTTGAATGAGTTGGAGGACTAAATCAAATATGTCTTTATCTATTTAGTCCTCACTTCTTGCTAAAAGCAGCCTTAAATCTCTCTTTCTTCTGTGTGCAAATTGTACTTCGTGGTACCTCTTTTGTAGTTTTATCCTGTCTTCCATTGCTGTTATTTATAAACGGGCCTTAGCTCCTTTACAGGAAGCTCTGTTCCTTGAGTACTACGCCGCTTACCTTGTTCATGTCCGTATCACCTACAGTGTTTTACACAGAGTGCAATTAATTGCTCATGAAAGCTGCTCAGTACATGTTCAGTTCAACTGAATTGATATTGTCGAATGAAAGACGGATGAATGAATGGACATTTACTAATGTGTTACTTTGTGGTAGAAATTAGCTGAGAGATAAGCTAATTTTTATTGTGTGCTATGTGTTTCATAGTATTCAGCATTTGGCATTTCAATTTGAAAAGTGACTGCTAACTGAAAATCTAATAGGGAAAAAAAAATCTTCCTGAAGAAAAAAGTTACCTTAATTTTAACTCTTGTTAACTCTTTCAATACTGTTTTAAAAATATTTTCATTTATTTTGCAGTTTTTGAGCATAGGTAGTCCTATTAGCTGAATGGGTAGAATTTGTGTACAGTGTTGGGCTTCACAAATAAGCTATTAGGGGCAAAGAGGCCATGATTGACCATAATCATAAGCATATCTAGTCGCTGTTTTTCAGAATTAAAAGATGTTTCCTAGTGGAGATTTAAAGAAGTAGTCACTTTGTTAAAAATTATGTCATTTCAGTTGATAATAATTTTTTCTTATCTTGGTCAAAGGTATTTTCAGATGGAATTAGCCAAACTGGGCTTCTCAGTATTAAATGTAAGACATTAAATCCTCATGTATTTGTGAGAGATCATTATTAAAGGCCAATAATGCTCTAAATTTAAGGCCGAAGTGCATACCATTAACTCATAATTATTATCAAAGCCTGGATGAAGGTTAATTAGCATTTTTGTTGAAATCACATTTTCAATCTCTTTTTAAATAGGTCTGGAGAATTTTCTCAAGAAATGGGAAGTTCAAGGATTCACACAGAGTTGGATCCATGGGGTCAGATATCAGGGCTTCTCTGCTCTCCTGTTTCTTAACTATGCTTCTCTTGTGTGTTAGCTTACTTCTCAGACAGGTCCTTGCTACCTTTTATGAAATGTTGCCATCAGTAGCTCTGAGCCTCTCTTCTTAAAACTTACTGTCCAAGAACTGTCTTCCAGCTCCAGATCCCCCTTCCCATGAAAGAACTTTGGTCCTATTAGATTGTATGTCCATCCTTAGATCAGCCACTGAGAATAAAGGGATGAGCTCTCATGATCGTCCACACCTACATCATGGCGAGGGTCAATGAGACTCTTTGCTCATTATTTCTACCAAAACCAAATAGGGTGGGGAAAGAACTACTGAACTCTGATTTTAGTGCACATCCACAAGTCTTATCTGAAATCTTGCAACATATGTGGTCCAAAATTCAGAACTTTTCAGATTTGGGGCCCATGACAGAGTATATACTCTAGTTATTGTATAATACTTGCAACAGGGTCTCGGAAAGCATCTCATAGACAAATATATTAGTATTTCTGCCATAAAAGATATGAATATTCACAGAAAGTAGAAAAAGGAAAGATTATTAAGTATTCTCATGTCAATTTTTTTCTGCCAAATTTCCCCAAATTTATTGAACTCTGAATTTATACAAGATGAACAGAGTTGTGATATAAGGTTGTGTGTCTGTAATTGACATACTTTATTGCATGTGTATTACAGCCTACATGCTGGGCATATATTAGCTTGTAAACTATGGTAGCAGAGACAGTATTGATACTGTTTATATATTTGAACTTGGCACAGTTCCTGACATATAGAATGTGCTCATTAAATATGTTTGTTGAATAGATAAGTGAAGATATCAGTGACTTTATGTACATTACTTCATCATGGAATTGTAACAATTATCCTATGATATAGAGATTATTTTTCCTATTCATAACTTACTGAATGAACCTTAGTTCTGCCATTTGTAAAAATGGAAATAATGATACCTGCCAAGATGAGTGAGGCTCAGAGAGAGTAAATAGCAAAAGCGGACAGACCAATTGCAAGTAGCTGATTTCATAATAACATCCAGGTCAGTCACTTCATTGCTTAACTATTTACTTTATTCCCCTGATGTATACAAATGAAGCTACTTGGTTAATAGAAGGGATCTTCCCTTCAGAGTTACGATTTTCTTTTCTTTTTTTTTTAAGATTTTATTTATTTATTCGACAGAGAGAGAGACAGCCAGCGAGAGAGGGAACACAAGCAGGGGGAGTGGGAGAGGAAGAAGCAGGCTCATAGCGGAGGAGCCTGATGCGGGGCTCGATCCCAGAACGCCGGGATCACGCCCTGAGCCGATGGCAGACGCTTAACGACTGCGCCACCCAGGCGCCCCAAGAGTTAAACTTTTCTACACAGCCTGTAACAATTATCCCTTTAGGTGTAGATATACTATTTGGGGGAGATAGAATATCCATATCATCTTAACTGCAGAATTTCTAAGTTATGTATTTTATGAAATAACAAGATTAGGAAAAGTGATCTTAGTGTAGGGCCCTATGTAAACTGACTACTGAATCATTTGCTTTAGCTATTTTGAAAGAGCTCATTCTATATAGAATCTTGGGTGGATGTGCCGTTGCTCCCAATGTAACCTCATTTAGCACTTGATCTGGTAATGCTTACACCCTGGATGCTAGTGAGCCTTGCCACTCATAAGTACTATTAGCCCATGAATAGAGTCTTAGAGTCATGATTTCTTTTTACTTTTTTAAAAATTGTAAACAACCTGGAGCATCCTAAATGTGTGGCAGAAATGCAGAGGACTCTAACATTGTTTAGTTTATAGTTTTAAGACCCAAAAAATGGAACGGTTTGTTGGTGTGGTGGTAAATTTTCCATGTATATATAAGGAAAGGCCCCTTTACGTTGTGCCAACAGCAATCACATCTTAAGCTCCCAATTAAAATGTGACTCTTTCAACTCCAAAAGTTCCATGCGACAATTTAGCCATCTGTTTAATGAAACAACCGCCACTGATATGGTCATAGATAATTATTACAATAAGAACAGTGCTAGGGAGAGATCAGCTCATCCCAGTTGAGGATGACAGTTAATTACGAAGAGATAATTAGTGAAGGTGTTTCGCGTTGTTTCATCTTCAGGGTAAGAAATAGGTAACATCTCACTCTAGGTATAGATCATGTGGAGTGTATGATTATATACATCTTTGAATCATTATTTTTGGATCTTATAAGATATAAACCAAATAGTGTATTTATTGAGCTATATTCAACCAGAAGGAGAAGTGTTGTTTTTCATAAATTATCTATTGAGTTCTATGCATTGGAGGGTTTTTTTTGTCAAAATATTCTTCAGTTATTACATGGAGGCTTTTGTGTTCTCTGGCCACTTTGACTGATGTAAGAGGGAATTTTCAGCACTTATCCCTGGTGGAATCCAGGACGAGAGCCCTTAACACATTCTGCTAATTACCTGCCAGGAAGACCCTAGTGCGGCAATATTAGACTAAGCTCTGTGCTATCAAATGTGATGAAGGAAAGTAGAGTTCTGGCAAAGATTGTTCTCAAAACTCACACTAAACAATAGTTTTAAATTCCTCTATGATAACATTGCTTTGATAAGGAGCAAAATTGATTAATTTCCTTCTCACTATCTTGGTTTAAGTACTTCTGAGCTGTGAAATAGATAAAAGCCAAATTATGGAGGAACAATAAACAAAAGACTCTCATTTTTAGTATCTTCGTGCCAGGCGCAGCGTAACGGAGCTCTGTGTGTTGGGAGGAGCATTGGCATTCGTTATTGGCTCCTCAATATTAGAACCAAGGGGATTTTTAACAGATTGCCTCCCAGGAAAGAAAGAACTCTGCCTGGCTCCTCATTCTCATTTTGGGCACAAGACTAAGCTTTTCTTATGTTTCATACACAGTCATTTCTTGGCACTCCTGGTTTCTCCAACATGAGATTCTTGTGAATTTATATTGTATCCATTTAGAACATGTGACAGAACTGAGCTAAGTCACATTTTATTTTTGTGCTCTTAATGAAGAAAGGTTTTAAAGAATCAATAGGAAAATATATTAGGAGAATCTCAGTGCCTTTAAGAGGAGAATTTTAGTGAGATCTGAATATACTCTTTTCTTAAATGCAAATAGAGTTAGCTGTAAATGGATTCCTCTGTAGGACCGTGTAGTATTTAAGGTCTCTAGCTTTGTTCAAGCTTACTGGGACTTTAGTTGTGAACTGAGAATAATTCTTTACTAGGAATTATTATTCGTAATTTATCATCAGATTTAGATATAAATCCAGGTGTTTCCACATACATAGCTGATCTCAGGCAAGTTATATAATCTCTCAGAACGTCAATTTATTTTTCATCTAAAATATGAATATTACAAGTACTTTTCTCAAGGGTTGTTTGGAAAACTAAATTAGATAATGAATCTAAGCTGCTTGTTTTAATGCCTGGCCATCCCAACACTCAATATGAATTAGGTATTATCAATATTTATCTAAAAATTAAATTAGGATGGTACCAGTTTTCTACTGAGAGGTACATATTTCATTATGTACTTAAGTTATAGTAAATTCTTTGAAAAATACATGTCTGTTTCTTAAATTGTAACATAGATTTATTCATTTTGCCTTTCTTTCCAATGAGCACGTATTAATTGTAATACATACATGTAAAGGATTAGCTTTGGTCTGCTTATTGTTTAGTTGAACGCAACAGGGCATGTGTATAAGGAGTTTTTTTTATACTTTATATTAATGGTAAACTACATCGAAGTAGTAAGTGTACAACAGAATTTAGAGAGTAGAAGGGTTGAGAATTGGGAGACATGAACCCTGGGTTGTATATCCAGTCAATTTGTCCTTTGGTAAATCACTTCACTTTTCTGGGTTTCAGTTTCTTTAAACTTTAGTGAAGAAACTTGTATTGAGTGATTTCTGTGGCTGTTTGTAGTTATCAAGTTATAATTCTACAATAAACTCAGAACAACCCCGTTTTCAAAATTATACTATTTAACTACTGGTAATGTCTATCACGTATCTTTGCTTCTACTTATTTGTTTCCACTTAATAGGAAAGAGTACATGATTGCTTTATCTTGAAGTTGATTTTTTTTCCCGAAATCTTGAAATATTAGGCTATCCAGTGACCTTAAAAATGATCTAACCCCATTCAGCCAGGGCATTCTAGTTTCTGAGAAGACCAATTTCCGTATCTGGAAAAGACAAAACTCTCCTCATCATTTTCTTTGAAAAGGATATCATGTAAATTATAATGCCTAACAACTTTTACTACTCTAATGAAAGTTATTTCCCATTTTCTTTTTTAAAGATTAAAAAAAAATTAAAAGAAAATACTGATTTTAATTACAGGGATATTTTACCTTCTGTTCTCCTGTTCAACAGACTTTTATGCATTTACGAAGATGTGTATTTATTACTTTAATTGAATCAGCTTAGTAAAGTTCCATAGCTTTATAAATTCCTGATTTTGAATGGAGCTACCTGATGGAGAAAAATAAAGATAATGAAGAGCAGAAATACATCTCTCTGAATTTCATATGACTATCAATAATTGGATCAAGAAAAGAGAGGCTGCTGATGTTTTATTTAGATTGTGTTAATTCAGTCCCTAGAACCAGATGAAAGGTCTAATAATATAGTTTATAATGATGTGAACTGTCACTTCTATTTGAGTAATGTTAGCTACAATCAAATAATTTTTCTTTTTCCATAATGGAATGTTCTTATTCTCATTTTTTCTATAACACCTTTGCCTCCAAACATAATTCAATCGAGAAAAACAACATTGTGTACCTAATTGCCAGGCAGCTTAGATTATAATTTTGAGCCGAGCTATGGCCAAAGCTTTGCCCTTTCATGAGACACCGATTTTGTGGCTTAATATATTTTTGGTTCTGAGCTAGATTATCTTATCCATACTCAGGGAAGTACAGAATGAAGAAGCCATATGAATTTTGAAATTATATTTACATCTTTATGGCAATTTATTTTTTTTATTTTTAATTTTTTATCTGATTTGATCCTCCTCTCTGTTCCCAGCACACACTCCTGGCTTTCTGATTTCTTTCTGAAAATGCTGCCGCTGCATTTACCTGGCACCTCAGGGGCCTCTCTCTTTTCTTTCTTTTGCAAAAAATAGCATTTCCAGTATCTTAATGCGTTGTCAAGGTTGTCTAGGCATCACTCCAGGCATCTCATGGGGTTAGCAGTGGAGACAGTACCCTATACCTTTCCTACCTTTTGTCTACAGAGGTTTACTTTGGAGGTGGAAGCATGAGGAGGTCGGATGAGGTAGCTATAGAAATTGCTTCCTAGTTCAAGCAAGTTCAGAGCCTGGTCTCTTTATACGCTATACAAGTTCCACTGAGGAGTATCTGTGAAAGCACTCATGGTCTGAATTTAGCCGTTCTTCAGTATTGAGATATAAACCCTATGGTTCAGTTTGTTAAAGCAAAGTTTACATGCTAGAGTTAGCAGAAATGAATCAAGTACCGTAAATGCATGCTCCTATTTACTTAAAAAAAATGAGAAGGTCTCTGTTAGGTTTCAGGCTTCTAATAAATGGCATTTATACATATTTGAGATTGAGGCTTTGAAAACTCGAAGGTGGCATGTCACTATATAGGCTAGCTTCCCAAAGGACATTTTTTATTTTCTAATTTCATATTTTGCTATCTTATCTGGCTTAATTGTCATGTTATTTCTTATCTATCATTTGGTTATCTTCATTAAAAAACTGTTCAATATCATTAAGCACTTCATCTTTCCATTAGATGATTTTGCATGTAATTATGGGAAAAGAAAATGGAAAACTTTTCTGATTATCACAAATGATATGGAGAATTGCAAACAAATTGAAGTTAATTATGAGCTTAGTTGGGGGGTTAATTAATTTCAATGTGGGCTACATAGAAGATGGATTTCCAACATGTATCTATTAAGTTAATAATATTAACTCCTATTTTATAAATAAAACATGTAGGTACACATACAGCTCATATCAAAACATCAAACTTTTATTACCTCGAAATTGGTCCAGGACTGACTTTTTAGTTTGTATTTAAACTGAAGTATTTTTGGAGGTTTTTAATCATACCAATTGTGTCCCAGCTTTGAGTGTAAATATTCATATTTCATATTAAAATTGTTTAACATGGTCTGAGTGTCCGTCAGTTTTTCCAACTCTGTTTCAGCCTTGTCACTTGATTTTGTTTTGTTGTGCATCGTCATGTGTTATGAGAGAATTAAAGCACTTCTTTTACTTGCAAAACCCAGTCAGCATTTTGTCGCTGCCTATTCAAACTGCAGCTTAATGGCCCAGACTAACTATTTGTGACAGTGGAGCTGTGGGAATGAGCGATGGATCTGAGTGGCAGCTATAGCTTTGACTTCTAACTAGCTTTCATTTCTCATCTTTGCAATTTCCATTTCCTCTTTTTATTGAAATAAGTTCAGTTGAAATAAATGGATACTCCTGCACATCCTGTGAGCTCTTCTGAGAATAGCATTGGTCTGTTAATAATTTTTCGTGTTTCTCTCTCTCTCTCTTTCTCTTTTTTTTTTTTTAGTCTCGACCTATTCCTTCCCACCTTACTTCAGCAGTTGCAGAGAGTATCTTGGCTTCAGCCTGTGAGAGTGAGAGCAGAAATGCTGCCAAGAGGATGCGTCTGGATAGACCGCAGGTACTGGGGAGCCGTGGGGGCTGGCGTGCACCTTCGATAGCACACAAATACGGTTCATTTAGTCCAATTTAGGGAGAAGGGGAAAGACTCTTGAATGGATTTTGAAGTACACCAAGATATAGTTTTTGTGTCTTTATGATACGAATTTGAACTTGAAAATGCACGTGCATGAGATCAGGAGGCATCTGTCAAATTTTCTGTGGTGAAAAATGGCCAACTGTAAAGTTAATGAGTCAGAATTCTGTTGAGTTTCCAATTCGCAGGCTAATTGCTTATTTAAATAAGTGGTTCTAACTGATCATTGACAATAGTTTTGTAAATTTACCTGATTGTTTATGATGGTGACATGATCGTGTTCGTTCTGAACAAAAGCAAACCACTCTTTAATTGCCTCTAGTCTGCTGCTAAATGTCAGAGGATTATTCTGGGAATGGTGAAAAAGCACAGATTTTGAAAGACTAGAAGGCCATAAAATGGGGATATAAAATAATGAAAATGTATGTCCTGGGCTTGCTTCTTCATTAATGACCCATTTACTATACACCCATTAAGTGTCATCTTTCTCTGTCTCTTTTCTAAGGATGCACCCCCATGGGGTGTGGACACGTACATTTTGTGTGCATATGTTTCACTCAGTTTTCTTTTGGTTTATCTGCATCCATCTGCCACCCCTTCTCAGGGCTGGAATGCCTTTCTCTGTTTGCTTTTTCTCTCTGACCTTCTTAATGACCCATAACAAATTACTAAACTGTAATATATAACATTAAATGTTACACATCGAGCTATGCTGTATTCTGGCTTTTAAGTTACTTTTACAACAAGTGATCTGGGGCTTCATATCTTTAATTAAGTTTGGAAGGAGAAGACTAAATTGGTAGTCTAATTTTGTTTTTCCTGTGAGCCGATGAGCTTCTAAGAAAAATAGAAAAAAAAATGTTTTTCCATTCCAGGACTAAAATATGTAAAAATGTTTCAGAATGGCATTATGTAAAAATTTTATGTGTTTATTATCAATAGGGCATGTGCTAATAATTCTAAACAATGCAAAAGATGAAGGTTTTAATTTTTTTAAATGTAATATTTGCCTCAGATATCATATATATTTCGAGTTTGTTAATCATTCTTGACCAACAGTATTTATTCACATACACATGCCCTCAGTGAGACTTTTATCATTATCCTAAGTCTAGAATTTATCTTGCTTGAAACAAGTCAGAGCTCTGTATACCATAGCAAGTAGCAGAGTGATTAAGATGGCGCATTCTGGAGTTGAAGACATCTGGTTTTGATTCTCAGCCCTACCCTTACTAGTTGTGTGCCCTTCAGAAAGCTGTTCCGTTCTCTGTGCCTTGGTTTCTTCATGAGCAAGCTAACAGTAACAGTTCTCATCCTCTAGGGTTGTTGTGAGAATGACAGATTTATGTTAAATACTTAGCCTGGCATATAGTAAGCATCAATAAGTTCAGCCTAGAAAAGATGATTTTAACTGATAATCTGTCATTGCCTTGGCATCAGTAAAACTAGAAAGAAGCACTCATAGGACTTTCTTAGATACAGGAGTTTTGAAGTCAGACTAAGTCTATTCGAGAAAAGATCATAATTCTAGAAACTGGAATGGTAGAATTCTGGGACTGAATGGGCTCTTCTGGGTATTGTCGTGCCATATATCCCACCTAGTCTACACTCTAGAATGGTGCCAGTCATATAAACAGTTATTATGAAAATTAAAGGACTGATTCACATTATGCACTGCTTATGATATCACTCTACAATATCCCCCAAAGCTGCCCGTCCACCAATATCTGGTCCAATTACTTAAACCACTGTTAGCCTAATCTATAAAACGGAGGGCACAAATATTAAATTCATAGATTTATTTTGAGGCTCTAATAAGGCAAGTCCTATGAAAGCATAGCTCCTTTGATTAGTTTATGTGTTGTCGGAGCTCTGCTATGGCACCATTTGCTTGAATACCTAACGTGGTAGGAAAACCCCACCTCTAGTGCTAGAGATCTATTTACTAACACACGTGTTATCAGAGAGCTTCAATCATTTTGACAGTCCTTAAAATGAGATCAAATTTCCTTCCTAGAGCTTCCACCCATAGAAGAAAAACTGCTAGCAATCATGAGGACACTCTTTTCTTACTACCACCCGGTAGGGACTGGAAGGGCTGGGGACCAACTACCTGTTTCCTTTTTCTGCCCTCCTACATAGTGGCCATTTATGGTAAGGCTCCGTTACCTGAGAATAGGGGCTGTCCAATATCTCTCCCACGTAGGATTGTTCTTTCCAGGCTTTACAAGTGAGTTCAGTGAGTTTGGGAGATATGAAAGAAATGATTTAAAAATTACATTCTATGATTTATTGGAAATCTAATAGGCACTTGGTGGGCTTTTTTTTTTTTTTTTTTCCATTTAGTGATTTCAGCAACCCCTATGAGAAGCAGGTATTATTATTCTTATGTCCCTATAAGGAACCCTAGGTTCAGAGAAGAGGGATTATTTGTACAGGGTCACACAGCTACATGAGCAAATCAGACTATGAGTTTATATTATGTGCGGCTGACGCTTGAGATCTCTATACAATCCTATATCTTTCACTGATACATTCACTGAGGGGAAACCCATGTCCTGGAAGAAACTCTTAGGACACGTATCCTTTGTGCCTCTGCTCATAATGTTTTTGACAGTGCACTTTTCTGTTGGAAAACAATCTGTCTTAATCACAAAGGTATTTGCAGTCTTTCATTACTAACAAACCAGGCTTCCCCAGTAAGCAAGTTATTCCAAGCAGGACATTTTTGTCTCAATATCAGCTTGAAAAAGTGCCTCACTTCATCTGGGAAATGGGTTATGTGCTGAGAATCTTGATTTAGTGTTTATTAGTATTTTAAAATAAATAATATATGTTATACATAGATACTTAAAAATATCTAAATTATTTCTGCTTACCATGAATTCTGTAGATTTCATTTGGCATGCCGCACAAAGGCTTCTACCAAGTGATTTTGCACTTCCAAGCCAAGCATGCAGATGGGAGAGCCCTCTCCTCGTTCGATCTAAACCCTCTTTACCCAAGTAGAGATAGCCAGGATTCTTTTGGGTGTTGGCAATAAGATCATTCTTTTCTGCACCCATTCTTAACCCAACTCACAATTTGTTGAGTTTGCTGGTGACTCAAAGATTCTTTATCATGCCCCTGCCGTTCTGTAGGTGCATGAAAGTTCAAGAACTGGACAGTTAAATTTGGATTCTGTTAAGCCCCATTCTGCGTGCTTGCTGCCAGTGGTTGGCCACATGGAGAGCGATAATTATGTATGTCCTTCAGACTTTATGAAGCTTGATGAATTAATTGGATTTTATAAAGCTGTTTGAGCTATGAACATGAAAGGTATTATGGATGTGTTAAATACTTTATTTCATATGCCCACCTTGCACCACAGTCCAAATGAGCCTTGTTATTATGCAGCCTGAGCCCTGGAGCAAGCCAGTGGCAAGGACAGGAGCCTCCTGTTTTATCAGGAGTCAGATTTCACAGAACTGAGGTCAACACTCAGTGCTTGCTTGCTGGGGAAGCCTGGTTTGTTAGTTATGAACGCAATCAGCATTCCTTTTCTTTTAACGTGAAAATCTGGAATTTTTATGGCGTCTGGGAAGTTCTTCCTCACTCTGACAATTCAAAAAAAATTTTCAAAAGGGCAAAATCAGACTTCACTTTTCTATGACATAGCTTGAATTAAAAGATTCTCTTTTTCTCTAGCTTTATTTCATTACTCTTTCCTTAAAAAGATTTTTCGGTGCTCTTGGTTACAATTCATCTAGATGGAGAGACAAAGGCAGCAAGTGAGAGATAAGAACGAGCTACTTGCCAGTGATTTGTTTCCCATTGCTGTGTACTATTTTGCTGTTTTTAAGGGATGCTATATCTTTTATTCCTGGCTTACTGACTGATAAACTTAGGGAGGTTCTGAATGATGTGAGTTTCTTTGGTTTCTTTTCTCTATCCCCAGTTCTTTGAATTAAATTTGTTTGGGGTCACATAGAGCCAAGGGTCAAGGGCTTCCCCGGCATCAGTGCGACAGATACAGCCCTCGTGAAGGACGACGCAGTAAGAGGGCAAGATGACAGTTTTTGCGGTGACTGGGACAGATGGGAAATCAATGGTAGGCTGTGAGGTGACCTCTTTGACTCTATCGAACAGAACATGAAGGGGGAAGGAGAAATGGCACGTTAGTTCCTTGTGACATAATAAAAGGTGAGAGATCAAGGGAAAAAATACTGAAAGCTGGTGTTTTGCAAAGTTAAAAAAGAAAATCACTGCTAGTAAACTGGCATGAAACCACAGCCAGGACCTAAAAATATTCGGTAAGCCCAGCATTCCCGGTACTCGGTTTTCTTGAGCAGTGGTGAATGCCTTGCAACCTGCATGAATTCATGATTCTTCCCATGTCCTGTGAGGGTACTAATGAGTGGGCATGTCATTGAATGTAAATGTAGATACAAAGGTTTAAAATAGAGCCGTGTAAGCATGGTGGTGATTTTCATACAGACTTTGTATTTTGTCAAGGGCATTTTTGAAAACTAGCCAAAACACGCTGGTCAAGCCATAGTTTTCAAGACAGGCGGCTTTTCTATCATATTTCGTTCTGCACTGTCATATGTCCTTTTGATACCACTTATAAGCTTTAACAAATGCACAACTGAAAACAACTTTTTCAATAGGATTCTAATGCTTCAATTGAAACAATGTGCTACTAACTGAGATGTGTCTTGAAACCTCTTTCTGTGCCCTTCCAGCCCACACCCCGGGCTCCCATTCTCAATCATTCTCAACTCTATTCTACTCCCAGAATTTTTCTCTCTTGTATGTAATATTTTAGGAGAAACCTGGCATCTTTGAATCTTTCAACCTATGTTTCAGCATGGCCCTTTCATCCAAAGGAAAAAATATGCTCTGTAAGAACAGCAAAGTACCATAGACAGCAGTTCTTGGATCACATCATATTAACATTGTAACATGTGTAATTTAAAGCTACTTAGATAGAATAAACTTCCCAGGTCATCTCACTATATGGGGCCTTAGTCTCCCCATTGTTAATAATATTAATAACAGCATCAGAAGTATTTATGGACACAGTAGCTTGTGAGGTGTTTCGTAAGCCCATTTTATGTCATTGTCATGGCTTTCAATGAAGTGGGGAAACAGGCTTCAGCAAGGTAACTTCTCCCCAGGGTGCCGAGTTGCTCAGGCTGGAGCCCCGCTTTGATCCAAGTCTCGTGCTTTTTAAAGTCACTCGTTCCATGTAAAATCACCAAAGCAGCAGCAGCTACCACTGTCGTCTGGTGTGTGTGTGTGGTGGCAGCTCACAGCATTCGGTGACGTGTACTTTCCAAATGGTGAAAAACTCTTGGTAAATTTCCAAATGAGACGTAGTACAGTATCGCCTTGATTTACATAGTAATGCTCTGCCTGAAACAATTCAATATATATTTAAAAGCATGCATAAAGACTTCGTGTTTACACCTAAAGTAAACTTTTAGGCTCAGATAATCTTATATTAGGTTTTCACCTAAAAAATATCCAGCAGGACTTTTGAAAACTGGCATGGGAACAGAGACAGTTCTTAGTCATCTGAGACTGCCCGGAGCATGTCGGAGCTTCCAGCAGTAAACTGGCCCCCCACCCACCTCATGCCTGTGTCACCTGCTATATATTTTCCAAATGTCCCCTGTGAGTGGTTGGTAGCACTCTCTTTAGGTAACACTGCTATGGACAGACTAGGATTTGAATAGGAACGGGAATCCTCAATTCTCAGATCCATTCCTTGATAGAGAACTCATAACTCTGTTACTCCCACTTGAAGAGACTGACCTTGAGCTTCAAAACCCACAAATTTTCCATAGGCTTTGCATTGATCATATTCAATGAATTTTCCCTCCATCCTTTTCTCCTTCCTTTTACTTTTTGTTTTTATATTCACTGGAACCTAGAGATAAAACGTGCATGCTATCAGATAAAAATAACTTAACCGGGTCCTTTGATTTAATGTTATGTCTTTGCAAGGAGGACGCAATTAAGTATCAATGGCCGTATCAGTTATGCCCTCAGTCAAGAAACTAAGCCACATGTGATTTCGAATTCCAGTTTTATTCTTGAAGTACAGTTCCATTTTGTATTCATCATTCAACTATTTTAAACTCTCTCCCAAAATTACATTTCTATTCTTTCTAATTTTGAAGTCACCATTATGTTAGATATTTATAACAGGGATGCCACAGCATCCAACACTTTGTTACAAATAGAAATCCACAAAAAGATAAGGCTCCGTGGTCTTCAGAAATGTATGTTTCATCAGTTTTCATCATCCATAAATACGCTGTTTGCATGCTCACCATCGGAGGGCATGACTTGGCAGCTCTTCTCTTTCTCTGATGGTTACACACTGAACTATCTGCTTACTCACATCGTCTCTAAAATGCCTGGCTATCTGTAGTAAGTTATCACATTCTAAAGGAATCGAGGTTTTCCTCTATAGGAAATAGCTAACCCAGTGCATATCAACCAGGACCTTAAATTCATGAACACCAAAGAATAGACCGAATAGTAAACCAACCCAGAGAAACCTGATTGCAATTAGCAATAATTGCGCCTCGGATAAACCTCATGGGCTACCATACACCACTGTGCGAAGCTGAGAAACTTGATTACCGACATTGTCACCACGGCAAACCTACCATCATACTTCTGTTAGACCAGAACAGACTCTGGGAATGGGTATAATCACATTTTTAAATAATAAAAATATGGAAATATTATATGTTCCATTGTATTTTTGTAAAAATACAAAAGTTTTATATGTATGAAAACTAAGAAAAGTAAAGATATATACCAAAATAAAATGTTTTACAGTTACATAAAATATCCTTATGGATAAATATAATGCATTTTCACCATTCCAATTCCCAAGTTTGAGCTTATTGTACACAATATATAATATTTGAGAAACAGGGTTAAAATAGTTTTCCTAGAATTTTTATTTGCTCTGTGCAGAAGAATACTTGATCTGAATTCTGTTGATATTTTGTGAGCAAAACAATTGCTTTATGAGTTTGTATTCTTTCAGCATTAGTTAATGTGGCTGGGCTTTGAATGTGAATTAATTCCAACTTGAGTTTTTGCAAGATATCTTTTTTAATGGATATTAAAAGTTTAAACCTTTTTCCATGATTTTTTTTAACTTCTCTGGGTAGTTCCCTAAATGTTTAATTTATCTCTATCAGCAAAGAACATGATTAATTGTAGAAAATTACTTGTAAATAAGCCCTAAAGTGGTTTGCTTATTTAGCAAATATTCATCATATGGAAGATATTTTGCTATGTACAGAGGCCATTAAACAAATAAGGAAAGGGGAGCCTCTCTTTAGCAAGTGCCGAATTTACTTGGTTCTTCGCAGATATGAATTTCCTCGTTTTTGGCAATATTGCTGCTGAGTGGGTATCCTTATTCTCACTTTACAGATGGATAAGACATAATATTTTTCCTCAAGAAACTCACATTCCATTAAAGATAAGTGAAATTAGCATGGTAAATGAAATTCTAAGGGTATGATCAGATTGTTGTGAGAGCCAGGGGACAGTGCTCCTAATTCTGCCTACGAAACCCGAGAGGGCTTCCCAGAGGAGGCACTGTTAGATTTGGACCTTGGGAAGTAAAGATTTTGACAGACAAAAAAGCTAGAGGATGATATTCCAGAGACATGGAGCATTTCCACGCATGAAAGCTTCTCGACTGTTAAAAACCACAGTCTCCTGTGAGGGAAACAAGATTCTTGGGAAGAAATAAAAGGAGAGGGGATTAGACATGAAAGTTTAAACTAGATTGTGCTGGTGCTTTCTATGGTGTTATGTGACTCTAAATACATGCCAGAGAGGAGTGAGAAGGAGAGTGAAATGTCTTATTTTTAGGAAGCTTCAAAAGCCTATGGACAAGGAAGTGTTGATGAGACACTGGGGCAAAGGTGGGGTCCTGATTCAGTAAGGAATTACTCTCCTTACCACCTGTCATTTCAAACTTGCTATTTAAATGAGATGATATGTAAAGCTGAGCCTATGCCAAAAAGTGATTATGAAGATAAATCTGCTACAAAATAACCTGTATGGTTACAGGGCATTTCTATGTTAAACACGAGAGTCTTGGGAACGCCTTCTCCACGCCACAACATTGACTCAGCCAATTAGGAATCGAAGTTTAATGTTTTCCTATAGTTTTAGCTTATGGAATTATATACAAAGATTATTATTCTGTCTTAAAAGTCTTTTAATCTTTTTCTATCTTCTTATGATGTCTCAAAAAACTGACATTACGGTTTTCATCCATCAATGATTTTTTTTCTTAAATTGGTAATATGGTTACTTCTACATAAAATTTTTCCTTAGTGTACATATTTTCCTTATATACTGGTGTATCAATTTGTATCTGTGTAGTGATGCATAGAACATCGTTTTGCTGGCCCCTCATAATACTGTGAAGCATGTAGATCAAATGGTCTCCTTCTTCTGTGGATGGGGAATACGAAGCTGAAAAACCTTTATTCCTTTTGGGTGATATCTATGGTGTTGTCTTTTTTTTTTTTTTTATTCCACTTTACTATTTAATTTTCTGGCTTCATTGAGAATTCTCCCACGTTCTTATAGAAATGATTTCTTTTTAAATTTTTAGGTACATCTTTGGCTTAGGATGTTATTAGTTTCTGGATAAATGTCAGGATATGAGTAGGTGGTTTGAATTCAGACAGAGAAATTCACATAATATGTTTATACACTTTTTAGTGCCAAAGTCAGAGGAACATATGGTTTACTGAGCTCTCCATGAATACAGCATTTATGTTAATATTTATTTTAAAATGGATTATTTTTATGCTTAGTAGATAAATGAAAAGTCTAACATATTCTGCTTATGCCAAATGTATTCATTTTTATAATTTATTTCTCATAATCTATTCATTGCTTGTCTTGTCTTTTCTCTTCAACCGCTTTAAAACCCATTAGTTACCCTGAAACAACAATATTGTGTGTATTGGCGAAATATAGCTATAGTCACAAATTTAATATGAAATTAGATAATGTAATAACCTGACAAAATTGGACTATGCTTCCTAAAGAGATTTATGATGTTTGACATGACTCACGTGGTAAATACAGTGAGACCAGGCCCTTGAGGGGCCACATTTTTCTCTCAACACTTTGGGAAAGTGGGGTTTCTGCAGAGCTGTGTATATTGGGTTGCTGAATATTACCTTCATTACAAATGATTTTACTTTTGTTTCTCATTTCATTTCATTTATTTTACTTTCATTTCATTTCATTCTAAACTTTCAGGGCATCTTCATTTCATGAAAGAAGTCTTCTGATCATAATTTTTAACCATGGACTTAGTCATTAATCTTTACTAAGGATTGGGCAGTTCTGATATTACAGCCTCAGCTACAAGCATAGGTACTGCAGAAGAGGTGATATCACAGGCGATCCCATGAAGTCTGTCGTAGAGAAAACCCCCAAGGCAGGTCAGCCTGCTATCTTGGTAGTTTTCCTCTTTCTCATAATGGTGAAAAGAGCCTGGATTTCTGATAGGCTGCCAGCGAAGTTGATCATTATTGATCAGTTTCGCTCAAATGGATCAATCTTATAAATTTCTCACCCTCAGGAAGAAACCCACTGTGCTATCCGTGTTCTTTGCCTTGTCAACATTATTTTTTAAATTATTATTGTTATTATTTGCTTTAACAACCCAACAGCTTCTAGATGTCTCTAGGACATGTCTGTATTTTTTCTCATGTACACCCTGTTGATGGGATATATGAAAGACTGCCTCTCACTGTTTTAGGAGTTTATGCAAACTTATTTTCTAGGAGCCCTTACCCACGATCTTTCATCAGGAGAAAAATGATTCTTATATAGACCAAAAACCAAGTTCTATTTCTTTCTAAGTTCTGTTTAGTGTTTTGGCTTGAATACAAACAAGATCAAAATAACACTTTATGATACAATTAGGTTGAAAGCCCAGTGATCTTCCTACATTAAGCTCAAACTTCTCATTAAATCACTTCTCTAGTAACATTCCTGTTTTTATTTTTCTTGGTTTTGGTGCTGATTTTGATACATAAGAAACATAATAGCGCAGTCTGGTCCTGATACTCAAGGACACGCAGAGAACTTCAACCCATGGGGGTGCCTGGGTGGCTCAGGCAGTTAAGTGTCTGCCTTCCGCTCAGGTCATGATCTCAGGGCCCTGGGATGAGTGGGCCTCCCTGCTCAGCGCTTCTCCCTTTCCTTCTACCTGCGGCTACCCCACCCTCCACCCCCACTTAGGCACTCTCTCCTCTGTCAAATAAATAAATGAAAATCTTAAAAAAGAACTCCAGAACATGGCATGAACAGTCACCTTTTTCATATCTGACGTTTGTGTTTCGTCTCCTCCAAAATCCCCTATGAACATTTAAGTGAGATTTAATAGAAGTCTTGTTCTGAGTTCTGGAAAGAGGGCAGAGAGCAAAGGTACAAAAAGATCATAGCTGTTTAACTATAAACTTAAGTAATAAAATAGGTAGATGTAAGTGAAAAGTTTACTGAATCCCAAAGTCATTGCGATTTGCATCAAAAAACAGCAATTAAAGTGAAGCTTTTTCCTATGCCATTGTCTTTCCTATTGGTTACTTATCCTGTTTGATTACTTTCGGGCGAGGGAATCTGAGAAGTAGGTGGGCTTTCATTCAAGCTTTAGGAAACGAATAGAGTCGGAGAATGAGAAGCAGTGGGATGTTTTAAATACGTGTGTGGCATCTACGCAGTCACTATACTTGGGATTGCTAATATACAACTTTACAGAAGAAGAGCCTCTTTTTCAAGTTATTAAATTTCATTTTTACTGTGGGACATATTAGACTCATTTTAAAAAGTTAGAGCTCCAGAGAACCTTGCAGACCACTTAGTTCAATAAATTTATTGTATAAAAGAAGCAGGCCTGGAAGAATTAATTTTATTTTAGATTTTCTTTTCTTCCTTTCTTCCATCTCTCTTCCTTTCTTCAGTGATTTTTCCATAGTTCTCTAGTGTGGAATTTCTCTTTAAAAAGAAAAAGACCAATACAGTGAAAAGCGTTTAGCTCCTTTTTTATTTCAGGGTAATGTTCTAAGTAATGAAAATCAGAATGCTTCATAAATTTCAGCTCTTAATGCCATCATATATTCATAACATGCAAGAATTTGAATCCTACTTTAGGTGGGAAACTCAGAAGGTCACATTAGTTTAATTTGATTGCGTTTGTCTCTCCTTTATGATTGCCTATGAAACAAGTTTGAAAAGTCCAATGAAGCTGTCAAATTTGTACGTCTCCATGTGTGTGAGGAACGTTTCCTTTCTAGGGAACTGCCTAGTTATTAGTGTATTTTCTTTAATTCTTTATAAAGGATCCACATGTGAGGTTCTTAAAATACGGAATCTTTTCTGAAGCTTTTTATATTAATTTCTTAAACTACTCTTTGATAATTCTTCTTCTAAGATCAAAATTTATTGAAACCATTTCAAATATCCAGATTCAGGTTTAAATTCCAAGTTGTTTAACATGCCAACTATCATCCTCCTTCTATTTGGGAACTAAACCAGGACGTGTATGGGAACAACATCACACATAATTCTACTCATGTTTGTGTGTTCTCTTATACCTTCGTGTTGAATTCACATAAACTTTCTCATTTAATTTTTCCCTACACCTCAGTGAAGTATATACATCATTACTATTATTCGTGACTCAGAATCACACACAGAAGTGCAGTCCCTCATTGTTATTCCCGTTTTCTTTTTAGCTTCATGAGATTTTGAGGATTTAGAGGTCTGTGAAAGCAGGGCAGGATTCGTCATCCTCTAAACACACCCTAAATTTTTCCACCCACGTGTCTTTGCCCAGCTTGCTCGTCCTCTCCAGTTCCACTGCCATGCTTGTCTGTCCCCATCTCAGAGCGCATCTGTTTAAGGAGCACCTTCTGGATCCAATGAGCCCACAACACGAAGTCCTTTCCTCTATGTAGTAACAACCCTCAGCATGCTTGGTTATATACCCGCCTAACGTTGCAATGGCTTCCAGATGTCTTTTGCAATATTGATTCTACAGTTGGGGATCACTCTGTAGGATTAAAACAGCTTTGGCTTTTCATCATTTTGAGCCTCAAAGATATACCTAGTGATATGCTGGGATGAGGTTTTGCACTAAATAGATATCCATATGTGGCTTGATGTAGCATGGCGAAAAGTTCGGTTTTAGGGAAGGAAAGAGCCTTTTAATGAGATGCCTTCTAACACAGTAAGGATGCTGAGGCCTGACAATGGTAACAGGTAGTCAGAGAGAGCAGTACTCATTGGAATTAATACTGCAACTTAAAATGTTGACTGACATCCCAGTACACATAGTTTTAGCACCAAATGGGGAAAATTAAAAAAAAAAAAATACTCTTGAAAATTTTTTCCAAGCATATAAGCTGGGGAGAGGGTAGAGAAATGTCTCAACGTTTAGTCTTTGGGCACTGCTGCTTTTACTTGTTCAGTGAGAAAAAGAAGGCAGCTCGTAGGTTTCTGACAAAGCAATTATAGCAAGACACAGATGCTGGGAGCTGACCTGACATTTGCCCCCGGATAGTTGTCATAGCAGCAGGCTGAATAGAACAGCTTGCTGCCAGTGCTGCTGTGGGCTCTGCAGGAAGTCCCGCCCTGGATGGACCACATTAAAACAATATTAGCAGTGGCCATCTTTCTCCTGTATTTGGTGCTTATCTAATTTTTAAGTACTCATTTCCTAGGAAGTCCACGTGTAAAAGCAATGACAACCACAGGCCGTGGGGTGATTTGCAGAGCCATCCACCATAAGTAGATCCCATGAATCTAGGGTATTGTTCCCTGGGGAGAAGGTATTTTAAAGTGTTGTTAACAAAAGAAAGGTTTGGAAGCTAAACTGGATGTAGCCTTTAAAAAAAATTTTTTTTCCAAGCTCTGCATGCTGTGTCCATACTCAGCAAATTTTGGTCCTTATTTACTCTTTGATGACTCACAAATACACGCATGCACCCCTTCATCTTTGTCTTATACATAAAAGATAGCCACCTAAAGTTGTGTATAAAAGATGGAAACATATATAAATATAACTACATAAAGGAGAGGGTATCTCAATATGTTAAAAAGAAGGCTTCGGGGGCGCCTGGGTGGCGCAGTCGTTGGGAGTCTGCCTTCGGCTCCAGGCGTGATCCCGGCGTTCTGGGATCGAGCCCCACATCAGGCTTCTCTGCTGGGAGCCTGCTTCTTCCTCTCCCACTCCCCCTGCTGTGTTCCCTCTCTCGCTGGCTGTCTCTCTCTGTCGAATGAACAAATGAATGAATGAATGAATTTAAAAAAAGGCTTCAGGATTGTTTAGTGGGGTGCTCATTTGAGTTTTGGAAATGTGACTTTTGGTTTAGTAGGCTAGAGTTGGCTTTAATGTGGACATGTCTTTCGAAAACCAGAGTCTTAATAGTAATGTTAAGTGTATATCATTAGACAATCGTATTTTATAAATAGTTATAATTGTTAATGCATGCATAATTTTGAAACACTCAGATAAACTACTGATAACTATGCAATTGTCAGCAAAAAAAAGGATTTCTAGTCCAATGATAACTAAGATCGATGATAGTCTTGGATTATTCTACCTAAACAAAAACAATGAAAATCCTAATCCCTTGTACGATCAGTGAGAGCCTGTATACTCTACACCATGACCTAAAAATTTCCTAAATATTTTCTAAACCATGGCTTTAAGCAGTTATGGAATAGACATCATAAAAAGATCATAAAAATTTAGAATAACCACAACTATGACAGTGCTTTTTTCTCTTTTTTCTCAGTCAATGTATATTTCCACCATTAGGAGGAATTTTAAAAATTGCATTTTTTCACTCAATTTTTTGATCCAATAAAAATCTAAGCAATGTTATTGACTAAAGAAAGATAGAAATATAATCTGAATGGTACTATTTTGCTTTTGCTTACAGCTTGAGAAAAAATGAATATAATATATTGACTCTATAGTAATTTCAAACCAGCATTTCAGAAATTACAAAAGAATGCATGCACAAGAAGCTGAAAAGAATATACACTAAATTGACGATTTAGAGTCAAAATTGCATTTTGTTTCTGTTATGAATCAGGTTGGAAATTGGAGGAGTTTTCCAAAAAAGCTTGGAAGTGCAATTTCTTTGGACACAAAATAGGTAGGCATTAAAATATAGTTTATTATAATGAACCAACCTTTAAGAATATATTTAAAAGCATAAAATATATTCACCTCAATGGCACAAAAATCGAAGATATATTTAATCTAATCCAAGTCCATATACTATATATGAAGAGAGACTCTTCTCTATTATTCCCCTGGGGAAGAGTTAAGTGACATTTGTCTGCTGTCGCAGGCCCTGAGGTAGTGACAGAAGGTCTCTATAGGGTAGCCTGCAAGACTAGGTGCTAGATATGAAAGTATCCAAGGAGTCCATGTTCAGAGATGAGGAAACCTAATGACCTTTTTTTTTTTCCTCAGAGAGAACTTGAATTAGAAATTGTCAAAGCATTTAATTCATTAAGTACTTGGTAAAACACCAGACCAAAATCTTAACTTTGTTTTTAAGTTTAGAAGCGACCCAAGAGAGAGGGATCTGACATTCAGTGACTATTGAAAGCAAATGGAAGATGGTGCCGAGAATTGGGAGATCGAGCACCTAGAAATCTCCTGCTTGAAAGTGTTAGAAAATGTAGTCAGAGATGGTTTGAGCAAAAGGGAATTGATAAGCTCAGGCAACTCAAAATTCTAGCAATAGGGTCAGCTTTATATAGGGTTGACTATCTTTAGATAAATAGGATCTCCCTGAGATCTCTGCTCCATCTTTGTTGTTTCTATTCTCAGATGGGTTATTCCTCATGGTAGCGATATGGCTGCAGTAGCTCCAGTTTTTTCCATCTTCCCACGCACTGTGATTGGGTTACATATGCATCCCGGGAGCACATGCTGAGGCCCGGAGAACAGAATAATGCATAGGTTGCTTGTTCAGTTTTGGATCCATGGGCGCAGTCAGCTCTGCAAAGCACATGGAATAAAAGCAGGAGAGCAAAAATCAGAAGCAGTTTCTAAAAGGGGGAGGGGAGAAGATAAATGCTGAAAAGCCAAAGAAAAACAATATTCTCTAGAGTGAGCTGTGTTAGCTTCCTAGGATTGCCATCCCAAAGTACTACTGACGTGGTGGCTTAAATCAACAGAAATTTATTTTCTCACATATATGGGGGCTGGAAGCCCAAAATCAAGGTATTGCAAGGGCCACATTCCCTCCAAAGTGTCTAGAGGAGGATCCTTCTTTTCCTCTTCCAGCTTCTGGTAACCCCAGGCATCCCTTGGCTTGTGGTAGGAATCACCAGCTCTATCTTCATAGTGGCATCTCTCTTCTGTGTCTGCATCTGTTCTTTTCTCATAAAGACACCAGTCATATCGGATCAGGTCCCATCCTACTACAGTCTAGTCTCAACGAGATTACACCTGCAAAGACCCGATTTCCAAATAAGGTCACATTTGCAGGTAACAGAGGTTAGGATTCAACATATGTTGTTTTGTTTTATTTTGTTTTGTTTAAAGATTTTATTTATTTATTTATTTGACAGAGAGAACACAAGCAGGGGGACTGGAAGGCAGAGGGAGAGGGAGAAGTAGGCCCCATGCTGAGCCAGGGAGCCTGATGTGGGACACGATCCCAGGACCCTGGGATCATGACCTGAACTGAAGGCAGAGACTTAACCGACTCAGCCACCAGGCGCCCCTCAGCATCTGTTTTTGTGGGGCACAATTCAACCTGTGACAGTCCACCCTCTGCGCTCTTCACCAAATTCATGTCTTTTCCACTTTCAAAATGCAGTCACCCATCCCAACTTTATCAGATGTCTTAACCCATTCCAGGATCAATCCTAAGTCCAAAATCTCCCCTAAATATAATAAATTCAACAAGTTTCAAATCTTCTAAATCATCCAAATCTGGTATGGGTGAAACTCTGAGTATGGTCCATCCTGGGGCAAAACTCATCTCCTCCTGTAGACCTGGGAAACCTGGAAAATAAGTTAGATGCTCCCGAAATACAATGATGGGGCAGGCGTAGCATACACATTCCCATCCCAAGAGGGAGGGATGGGAAAGGAAAAAGGGTTCACAGATCTTGAGTAAGTCCAAAACCCAGCAGGCTAAATTCCATTTTATTCCCGGGCCTAAGAATAGCGGTCTGTGGTGCCGGCTCTGTCCTCCCTGCCCAGCCGGGCAACAGCCCCAGGCCCCTGCACTCATAGCCCAGGGATGTCTGGTAGGCTGGCTTCGTCAGCTCCGCCGTCTCTCTCTGGTCTCTGCAGCTTTCCTTTGCCCTACAAATCTGTCTTCTCTCATTCTATCCCATTCAAGCTTGCAGTTTCCCTGCCAGCATAACATTTTCAAAACATTCGTCAGTCTTCCATGGATGTTGAAGTGATCCACATTACTTGACATAAGGGTTCTTCACACACCCTTCCTGGATGAGCTCGTCTCTATCCCTAGCCTCTGCTGAGATGGTCGACTGGACTTAGAAGTCACACTTAAAGTCTTTAGCATAGGGTGGCCCACCCATCCCCTTTTTTCAAAGCAGGTTGTCTAGAAAATTTGCCAAATCAAGTGCTGATTCCTTTGTGTTAGCAAATTCAAACTGCAACATGGGCTAACTCCAATTATTGCATTTTTAAAAGAATGTGTATATGGCTTTATGTCCATTAGGTGATATTATACCTAATAAGAATTTACCAACAGAACTATTGAAGGCATAGAATTTAAAGTATATCTATAAATGGAAAATATATTACTACCTCCAGTGCTATATAAATGGGGAAAAAATTTATAAATTATCTTTGTTTTACTTATTTAAAGATGTAAGGTAGGGCTAATATTTCCATTTATTTGTGTTTTTTTTTTTAATTACATGAGTTTTATTATCAGGAGATTGGCACAGATTCCCTCTCTCTCTCTCTCCTATGTAGCACAAATATAGAAAAACTCTTATACAAAATAAAATTTTATATCAAAATATGAAGGAATGCTAATAATCTTAAATCAGTGATAGGTATGGAGAAAATAAACATTTGAAATAAAATTCAAAAGAAAGGGAAATATAGCCCTATTCCCTATTGATACATGCTTTGCTCTTTCATGAATGTAGCAAGTATATATACTCCATTATGTTGCTACTGTCAAAGCAATAAAAGTACTTTATATACCTCATGCCCCCACATCCAGAAAATCTGTTCTTTCTTAAAAGAATTTATTTTGTATTTTTGCTAAGTATTTTTTTTTTAAATGCTGCAGCTCAATGCTTTGTATTTATTGAATCATTTTTTAGTTCAGACTATGGCCAGAGGAAGGGGTTCTCAGCCTCAAAAGAATCAGGGTAAAAAGTAACTCTTCTTATTGCCCACTGATATAAGTACCTTTTGCTGAGTTGTAATAATTGTTAAGTATAAGATGGGAATACTATGGAGATTTACATTGTTTTTCTGCTTTAGAGACAAAGCTGTTAGAGAACCCAGTGATTCATGCATACGTACCGTGTACATTTCCCCTAATCAAGGCCATCTATAATTAGACTAGTAATAAGTGCTTCTTAATGATGAGGAGGAAACTAATTATTAATGAGCTGTCTCTTAAAAAGTACTGTCCATTCATTAGCTCTAAAGTGCTGACCAAGCTTTAAATGTGTGCATTCTGCTCTTAAAAAAATCAAACTAAAATTTAAGTATAACATTTATATATAAGAGATATATATTTGTTGCTCTTCTCTGAATATTGAAAACAGCATAGAAAATTCGACAGTGGTTTATTGATTATAGAGATGCCCACTCAAGACAGGTTCTGAAAAGTTGTTTGTATCTGTGTATGAAGGCAAGCAGCCCACAGCCCACATTCACCCCTGCACAGCACTGAGGGGACAGACATCAGGGCTGCCTGGCCTCAAATTCCTTCCCCTAATCCCTTCCTGAGCAACGGCTTCAGGTGGAGGAAAGGTCTTTGTGACATGTCAGGGTCCCCTGTTCTTGGACCTCAGAGGTGAAGTAAATACAGTGGATGCTGTTGTTATCAGGTAGCTCGAAAGCCTCGGTCCGTGAAGCACAGATGGGGAACCTGGGGCTGAGCTCTGGCTGTGGCCACGGGGCCCAATTCATCTCAACACACCCATTAGGTCTTACAGGTATTTCCAGGAATAATTCAGTAGAGCCCTGAATGAACTCATGTCTTGCTTCAACAGGTCAGGAAAACGCTGCTTCAGTATTCTGAAAAGAAATAAAAATTAAAATGAATTGAATCATTTCTCAGTACAATAAACGTGTGTGTGTGTGTGTGTGTGTGTGTGTGTCACAACTAGAGAGGAGGACGGCAAATGGGAGCAGACCACAGGAGTGTTTATTTGGCCTAAACATGGCTGGAAAATGTTTGCATTTGAACCCTTTTCCGGGGGGGGGGGGGGCATGTGCTCTAGAATTTACCACTGTCCCCGCAACTTGCCTTAGTCCTATAGTCAGACCCCTCTCTCACTTATGCACGTCGCTGGGTACCCAGAAGCAGTTGAGTTTGCCACCTCTAGCGTATCAAGACTTTTGATTTATATCATATTAGCCGAGACTTTTATTACCCAAACATACATGCCAACATTTTTTATTTAAAAATTAAAGCTTTGCTAATCCTCCAAAAAAAAGAATTAGGATGAGAAATAAGATAGTCTTTAGATGTTTTACCCATTCCAACTTATACAAATATGCAAATACTATCTCCTTTCCACATTTTGAGAGTAGGATAGAAAATATTGTTAAAGGAATAGGAATAAGAAAGTTATTTAGATTTGATTCTTCTCTTTTTCCATATTTTAGCATGGAAGAATGTGTGGTTTTGCCCTTGAGAGAACTCCTGTGTTAGAAATAATACATATATCCGTAAGAATACAGGAAGGACATATGAATATATATCAGCAAGAATATACGAATACAAATCAAACTCAAGCTGCATTATGAACCTTGTTCTTAACCAACCACTGAATTAAGGTTTACTTCCTTTTTAAAATTCTAAATTTCTGTGTGATTTCTGTGAGCCACTTGGAACCAATAGCCTTGCTTGCTACAAAACATGGAAACAACTGGGCAGATTTCTTTTTTCCACCCAAAATGAATCTATCAGTATTCATTTTGAACTGAGTTGCCTGTTGTTCCTGGTAAGTTCAGAGGGAAAATAAGCCTCTGGGTCCCCAAATAGGTAAACACATTATTTATGTTTGCTCATAGCAAAGACATGTTTAGTTAAAAAAAAAAATGGGGCCAGAGTCCTTAAGCTAGAATTAAAAGACATTTATAAAGCAGACACACAACTAAATTAACTCATTTAAAATGAAGGATTCCTGGAATAAAGCATCTTGAAAGCCCACAGCTCATGAAGCATTTGAAAGCCATGGAAGGAGGGAGAGAGACAGCCTTCGTTAAGCAGGCCCCAAAAGGCACGCATCTTAGAATGAAGCCCTCATTTTTAATGAGCCTTCTGCAGAGTTCGAGATGATCATATTGTTCTTGAGGTGGTGGTGGTGTTAAACACCTTACTGCATTTTATCCAACCTACTCACAAAGCTGTACAGATATTAATATGACCCTATTTAGATGGCTTCCACAGGGCACATGGAACTGTGTGCCTTTGTTCACCCAAACACACCCAGAGACGAACAGGCTGAGGGCTGGGCCAGCTCTTGACGGCAACTCTGGGTGAACCGCTGACCGGAAACAGGGCTTTCTACCCAGCTGTTCGCTCGTTTACACACAGGACTGTATCCTATCTTCTCTTGGCAAGGAAAGGCCCACAAAGGAGGGAGAAGGAGGAGGAAAGAAAGTTGTAGTTCATTTGCATAATTTAGGCTTCTGGAAATTAAAAGTATTAATCACCTTGCTGATTTTGTACTGAAATGAAAAAACTGCTTATCAGCAAATCCAGCTTCCTGCACGGTGCCCGGGTTAAAACAGCAAATCCCATCAAAGGGGAATTTTGAAGTGAAGATAATGCTGAATTCATGATGAAATAGCCTTGTGCGATTCCATTATTTTTCACTTCGCTTAATTTTATTTTAAACGCTATTTTAGAATTAAAACACCCCTTCCTTAATAATGAATGTCGTTTGTCCTTGAAGCTATAGTTGAGGCCAGTTACAAATTTTAAAAGATGAAAAAAACAACTTTGAATTTTTGCCTATAAACATCTGAAGATATACCTAAAAATATATTTAGTACTAGGCATACCAAAAAAAAATCGTAGTACTTGGTGGTCATCAGAGTAAGTATTGTTTATTAAGTAAACAGATGAAAATATTTTTTATTTGAAAAATTTCTCATTTCTACTGTCACGTTGTTGCACATTTAAATAGATAATCATGAAATATTAAAATGATATTGCTAGCCATATTTATTTTCGCCTTTTGTGTCTTAATTGCCTAACGACATTAACATACCGTGGAACACTGTGTGGGAAAGATCTGCTTTGGATACCACTTTTCTGCCACCTGTAAAAGAGCTCCCAGCCGTATTTGACAGCTTACGCCTGATAAAGATCATTCCCTGTGAATGAACAAATGAATATTATTCTTTGTCTCCTCTAGTGAAACATCCCCAGTTTCTTTAAGTTCATTCTGAAGTCTTGAGATCTTCCAGCAACCTGGTTTTTCTTGCCTGGACAGGCTCAGTATATGCTGGCTCACAGGGTGGCAGTCGGGAAGGTCTGACTTGCTCAGCATGGTGCATGGGGTAAGCCCGCAAACTCTGGAGTCAGAGTGCCTGGGTTTAGACCTCAGTTTCAATACTTAGAGCTGTGTGAACTTGGATTTGTCACGTAGAAGCCTTTGTGCCTCTGTTTTTCCAGTGTGTAAAATGAGAGTTTAATAGTATATAATTCATTGGGAGGTTATGTGGATTAAGATAATATGATGTCAATTAGCACAGTTCCTGGCATATAGTAAATGCTAAGTATTACCTGGTAATATATTTAGCTCTCCTTCTCTCTCTCTCTTTCTCTCTCTAGTGCCATTCTTTATTCAAGGAATAATTAAATGCAGGCAGCTCAACATTCTGGGATTTATAGACTTTTATCAGTGCAACTTAGGATGACATTAGATAATTTTTGTCTAATTCATCTATACATTAGGTCTGCTATTCTATGCATTCTAATATTAATTATTCTCTTTTGTTATACTTCAGTTAATTATAATTAATAATTCTAAAGTATTATCTGTTTCCTCTGCTCCTGGGTAGGTTCATGGGAAGGAGGCATTCCTTCTGTATCACTCATTACAACTGCAGCGTCTTGCACATTGGGTGCTCTCAATAAGTATTTTCACAAATGTTTTAGGGTACTTATAACTGTACATTGTTTCAGAGGTGCTAATGTTACAACATTTCCTCTTCACTTTGTGTGTATAAGTAATATTTTGGACTTAAGTTTAAGGCTCTACTTTCAGCCCCGTTGAGTTCATTGTATAAAATATCAGCCCGTAATGAAGTTGTTCAAATCCTGTTGCTGTTGACTTTGCATACTGTTTACTCTTTACCCTCCTCCTTCCCATCCTGCATCCTGTTTCTTATCACCCAAGTTGTTTGGTAGTCTATCAATACACTGACGCGTCTCAATTTAAACATCGAATGGCACAAGGTTAGAGCACAACTCTGTGGCATTCCTTCTAAAAACCTCTCTTCTAGCTGCTTTGATCCATTCACCTGTCTTTGGTCGTTCTGTTAAATTTGAACTATCCTCATACTGTTCTCTTTCAGCACACCCTGCTTTATTGAGTCACGTGTTTGGTTCTATGTCTAGAAAATCACCATGATCTGCATTTTTAAGTTTTCCTTTTTTTCCGAAAGAAAATGAGGTAAGTTTAGCATGAGTTGTTTCTTACCACTTTTAACCAGTTTTAAAATATTTAAATTGTCAGATTTAATGACTTCTATTGCTCTTATGATGGAAACAGTGTGATCTTTCTACTCACATATTTTAAATTTTCTTTTTCTATCAAACAAAATGTTCAGATAGCTTGCCATCTGATGTATTCAAACCATTTCAAATGACAAGAATCTGAGATTAAAAGATATACTCAATGTAGCTATCCAAATACTAAACATATTGCATTACATCCTAAAGTTCTCCTACCTGTAGCCTTCTATATATTGAAGTTTGAAAGTGTACATGTCTCTTGACATGGCAAAGTAAATCCTTGCCTTTATCTCTGCTTCCTTCCAAAACCCCACTAAAATAATCATAAGTGAATATAAAGGGTTTAGTCCTACAAGGAGATACAGAGTGGGGAGGATTCAGGAAAGGAAGATGGAAATCTGACATGCAAATGATAGTAAGGTGATACCAATAAGAAGCCATTCAATCCCTGTAGACCATGAAAGTCTGAGAACTAAGGGTACCAGGTATCACGGAAAGTGGAGAAGCATGAATATGAAGATAGAAGAATTGGCTCAGTAGATCTGAGAAGTTATTAGACACTTGGTCCCCTCCCCAGTTCTGTATTACCATGGGATCTCTTCTTCTGAACCCCCAAGGAGGAGATGAGGGGTTTATCCTGCAGAGAAATAAATGCAAAAGGCTCTAAGCCCCGGCAAGCCAGATATAACAGCAGGAACAATATAATGAAAATTGGCCAAATAAATTCTTCAGACTGAAGGCTCTATGTCTCTGCTAAAGGCTTTTTCACATTTCAGCTCCAAGAATGGAGATAGCCTAAAAATTTCTTCCATTCAGATAAATGAGAAATCTCTCAAAAATTGAGAATCCAGAAAGGAATAGAGTTATGAATCCTGGCACTCAAATTTCAGAAGCAAAGAAGAGAAGAACATTTTGAAGAAAAACATAATCCATATTCTCATATTTTTTAAAAGATTTTTCCTTGAAATAAATGAATACATGAAAAAACAATAAACAAAATCAAACTCTTGGAATATGAAAGTATATATGATAGTCAAAATTGTTTTAAGGATTGGAAGATCATTTGGGAAATTATACAGAAACTTTAGAAAATGAAACACAGAATGGAAAATTAAAGAGAAAGGTGTTTTTTTGTTTTTGTTTTTAAGGATCAATCTACAAGGGACAACATCTGGCTAATTAGAGTCAAGAGAAAGAGAAAATATCAAGAAATTATCCAAAAAAAAAAGAAAAAAAAACCTTTCAGAACTAAATAACATGCATTTCTGGAACAAAAGCCCATAAAGTTATCAGAAGAGTAAATGTGAACAAAGATCTGAATCACTCACATCACCATGAAATTTTCAGAACACACAAGATGAAGAGAAAATCTTAAATACTCAGGGAAGGAGAAAAAAAAAAGTCACATATAAAAAATTAGAAAGCCAAAGGACATCACTTGGCAAAAACTGTCCTCAACCCTAAAATATATGGGAGTAAAACCTGGAAAATTCTAAAGACAATTCTATATCCAGCAAAATTATCAATCGAATATAAGGGTAAAAGTAATTTAAAATAATTTTAATTATTTTAATTATGTATCTTCTAATAATTTTTCTCAGAAAGTTATTGGAAAATATTCTCCAGTGAAACAACATAAACAAAGGAAGAAGTCACTGAGTCTAAGAAGAGAAGACCCAAAATAGAAGGGGGGAGGAGCTGGAGGTTGGAAGAATATCTGAAACGACACTGTGGAGGGGGCCTTGGAGAAGAAACTTTCTAGATTAGAATAAGAAGATAGAGTTACAGGAGAGAAGTGTGCAGGAGAAATACAGAACTGATGGGACAATGGATGGATTTGATGATACGGTGAATGTTCCAAGGAGTTTTATATTTGTGTTCGAATTTGGGGAAAATTATTGTTAGTGGCTTAGAATCTAGCCAATTAGAAATAGTGGTTTGAAATACAAGCCACAGCAAAGAAAAAAAATTAATATCAAGGGAATACAAATTTAGATAAGAAAGTGTACTCATTGTTCACTGGTTGGCCCAATAGTGAGCACTACTGTGTCATTCTGGGACCCAGCAGGGCAGATAGAGCGTATTTGAAAGAGAATTGAAGACTGTTTGACAATGGGACTATTCACATAGGTGTGGGATGGCCTAAGGACATGCAGAAGAGAAGGCGAAGCATCCTAAGACTAGCAAGTGAGGGAAGCCTGGAGGAACAATGGAAGGGAACTGTTAGCAGAACCAGATAGGAGCGGAAGTCTGGGCAGAGGGGTGGTTGATAGGATCCAGGTTCAGCAGAGGATGAACACAGCTGCGCCAGAGAATGGTAGGGCCAGAGAGGCTGCTGGGGGATGAAAAACCCATGCACTCCCAACTCCCCACCTCTGAATACTGCCTGGGCTTCCCCTTGACCAAATCCTAGCAGCCAGAGCAAGGGAGCTAACTAACATCATAGTGATTCTACTCCCAGGGCACAATCTTAGAGCATGCATCTGAAGGGGGGAAGTGAGAATATTCCGTTCAGTAGCAAAAATGTGTGTTTAAATGCTTTGTTGTAAGGCAAATTCTAAACTATGTGACTACTTAAGGTGACATTACATGATGAAATCCTGGGGATCATAGAGATCTTTGGGTATGAAGAATGTTTCATATCAAATGTAGGATAGATTTCTGTGCAATGGTCATACACACACACACACACACACACACACACACACACACACACACACCCCTCCCCTGTATGTTCATGTGACTGCCTCTTTTCTATCATTTTTAGCTTATTGGCTTATATACTTTTCTCAGAAAGGCCTTCTCTCTTGGACACCCATTTCCAGTTATTCTTTTACATCACCCTGGTTTTTTTTCATTATTAATGATTATCACTGTCTGAACTTATTATTATATCATAGAGTTTTCATTTCTTCCTCTTGCCTAATTTCTCCCTCCTCCCATACCTCTGCAGGTCTCCTCGAGGGCAGGTATCCTGCCTATTTTATCTGATGGTATATCCCCAGCACCTACCTGGATGTGTAGCCCAGTAAATAGGATATTCAATAGAACATTGTTTAAATAATCATGTAAGATTTCATCCTGGGTTGTACATATGATGTAATCGAAAGGGGGCCTGTTTAGTATGGCCTAGGTCTCTAGCTCAGGAGACTAGATGGAGGTATCATTAATAGAAATCAAGAGTTCAGGACGCAGAGCAAATTATGGCTACAGAAGTGAGAGTGCGAGAAGAAAGTGTACAGTTTTGACATACTGATTGGGAAGCACCTGTGGCATATGCAGGTATTTATGTCCAGTAGGGTTGAAAATGTGGACTCAGGAAAAGGTCTTAATTACAGATTGAGATTTAGAGGTCTTTGGTGTTAGAAGGGTTAGATGAGTCATAAATACAGTTGAGATCTTGCAGGAAAATCTGCATAGAAAGTAGCAGACTCAAAGAGAAGCTTAGTTATACTGTTTTTACCAAAATTTATTATGAAGTAGAATAACAGTCCAATATCTTAAGATAATACCACTACTCGAAATATATGCAGTGTTCAGGAACATTAATGGAGTTACTTGTGTATATTTTTGAGAAGTTAGAGAACTCCTAAAAATTAATGACTTCTTGAACTACAAGTTAGTTTTTCATCATAAAATTGTAAACTTTACATCTGATGTATGAAGAAATACACTAATAGTGCTATTTCTTTTCTTACTATATACCCTCCACCACAGCCTACATGGTAGATCAGAACACTTACATAACTAAGTTATAAGTAAAAGAAACAGTACTATTCAGGAGAAGAATATTTTATATATATATATATATATATATATATATATATATATACACACACACACACACATATATATCACACACACATTTTGTGTATCATACACACACACACCCATATGTAGTCAGTCTTAAACAATGTATATTAAATTCATCACTAGATTATTTTCAGTTCATTTCATGTTGTCTCATGCATGTTCCCTTTAAAACTTAATTTCACATTAATATAAAAGCATTATGACTCAGTCACTCTGGCATCACCATTCTGATGGCTTTTCTAATTACTTTAGTTTGACTATTTCATAATTAATATACTTGAAATACCAAAATGGATGGGTAATTTTTACACCCAGATTAAATTAAATTAAAATAACCTGTAAGCTTTTATTCCAATGTGTAGGAATTAAGATCTCAATTATGTGGCTCCTTCAAGATACACAATTCAGATGGAAATATGTTTACTATATGATTGAACATAATGTTCATCAAAAGTAGCCATGTAGGAATCTATTATGTAGAGTGACATTAGGAAGGCATCGTTCTTCATTCTGCTCATTCAACCATGCTGACACACCTGTTTCTAATTTTGAAATCATCTATGATTACCTCCCAACATCAGTGTCAAAATAGCATCATTAGTCAAGTTTCTCTATTTGCTCAAAAAGAAATGTGAAAAGATGAAAAATGTGTGCTGTGGCCAGTTTTTTTTTTTTAACTTTAATTGTATTTTCAAATCTGTTTTCCAGTTGAGTCTAATTTTTTTAAGCTAGTGATGAAAACTCCCAGAATCATACTGAGAAGATTTTGGGTGACTGCCATCTGGGATAAATAAATAGTATCTGAGGGGACCCTTTTAAAGTACTCAGCCTGAGTTTTGTTGATCTATGCTTATGTAGACATTTGTGACAAGGAATTTAACCACAGTTTTAACATAAATTATAGCTTAATCGTGTACTTGAAATGAAAAAAATGAAATGAAAAGAAAGTTTGTTGCTCTTATTTAAAGTGGCATGCATTTTGTATTTAATTTGAACTAAAATGTTAATCACAACATCATTAATACCTCTTAGTTTATTTTAGCATTAGCCAATAATATATTGATGTTATATGTGGATAAAATAGACTAGAATTGATAAATGTCAATATTTAAACCCCCTTATGATGCTCCTTTATGTATCACAGACTTGATTATATTATAAAATAATGCACCTCTTCAGGCTGTCCAACATCACACTCTAGATGGCTGTTGCACAGTTAGCCTTAATCTTCTGGCATCATCATGTTAATAGGATTCTTATATAGTAGTTAATGGTTAACTGCTCTAAAAAAATCCTACTGCCTCCATTGTGCTTCTCAAAGTTTAACACTAAAAGTATTTGTTCTGAATTTTGGTTGCAACTATAATATTTATTATGAATTTTTATTACAACTGTAATATTTTTATAGCTTAAGATTCTGACATAGCTACTATGTTTAGGTTCTTGCTTTGAGGGAAATTTCTAATCATTAGAATATAATTGTCTTGACATTCTTTTTGGACTTCCCATCTTCTATAGGGTATTTGGTTCAAGGTCTTTTGCTCTATAGCAATCTAAGAATTGAGCAACTCATTTACACGCAATTGAGGTCTTTGTTCTCTCCTACAATATCTTTAGTCTCTATGTGCTTTTCTTGCATTTTTTCATAAAGATAATTGTATACAGGAGAAGAAGTACACAAATTTCAGATGAATAGGACTTGTTTCTTTTGTTTAAGAGTGGCTGGCAGATATATTAGAGATTTAGGGAGAAAAAATATTTTGTTATCCTGGAATTTAGGTTAGTAAGGATGTGAAAAAGGAAAATACTACCTTTCTCAATTCTTAGTTTGATGAAAGCCATATCTAAACTTGCTTTATCTATATAACACTTTTAGATTTCACACAAAAAGTTAAAAAAGAAAAAAACTGGAAACTTTTAAGGAAACTTAAAAAAAATCTTTAAGAAAAATATTTAATTTGTTGTTCAACATTAGATACATATGTTAAAATTTTGGAAACAAATTTAAAAATTAAATGACAAACCATCATCAGATATAACATATACAAACAAAACCCAAAACCAGCAGAAATAAAAAAATAATAAAGATTAGAGAAGAAATGATACAGAAACTAAACAATAGAACAGATCAATGAAACTAGGAGCCAATTCTTGAAAAAATTAATTATGAGAAACTTTCTATATATTGATGCCCTTTTGGGACATTTAGATTTGGATAGCTCAGAATATTACACTGCTAAATTTTTTTAGTTTTAGTTATGACCAGAGTACAGAGTGTTACAAGAGGAAGTGACAGAAAATGTGACTGCCAAGATTGTTCTCCAACTCTGAAGAGCTTTGGATGCCAGGAGCTCTGGGTTTTGTTCTCCAAGAAAAAAGAAACCTCAAAGTCTTTAAAGAGAAAACAACATGATAAATGATTTTAAAAGATAGGTTTGAGGGGCTCCTGGGTGGCTCAGTCGTTAAGCGTCTGCCTTTGGCTCAGGGCGAGGTCCCAGAGTCCTGGGATATGCCCCACATCAGGCTCCTCCCCTGGGAACCTGCTTCTTCCTCTCCCACTCCCCCTGCCTGTGTTCCCTCTTTCGCTGGCTGTGTCTCTCTGTGTCAAATAAATAAATAAAATCTTAAAAAAAAAAAAAAAAAGATAGGTTTGAGAAGAAGTGGACAAGATTTGAAGGGGGAAACACTGGCTGGAAGGTTATCACATTAGCCCAAAGGAGAGATTATGAGGCTCTGAATTATGTATTCTCAGTGAGGCCTTCTTAGATGTATGCTGATGAGGGTCATTTTTAAGATGGACCTGAGAAGACTTAGGTGTTGTTTGAGATAAGCCCAGTGTAGGTCAAGAAAAAAATCTTGGTGTGATGCATTAACTAGAAAAAGATATATTGGTGATAGAAGTTATTGTTTTGTTTTTCAATTAAAAAATTTTGTAAGAGGTATCTGGAGGAAGGAAAACATAAACTTAATTTCGAAATATATGAGAAGAGTTTGAGAAACATCTGGGTAACAGCTATCTTGCTGTGGTTTTGGTTTCTCAAGTCAGAAACACAATCTAGCTTCTCTGTTATTTCACTTCTTACCGCTAGATGACTTGGATTTGGTCAAGAGGTGTTTTCCTTATTATCCTAGTGGGCTTGGGAGCATCTTTTCAAAGGACGGTCTTTTGTGGTCGCTATCTTAAGTATTTGTATGGCCAACAAGGGGAGGAGACTGTCTGGAATGCTTCTGAGCTAAAGAAATGAGTCCCTGAATATGACTGTGTGTGTGTGTGTGTGTGTGTTGATGGCATCATCAATCACTTCTTACCATCTCAAGTAATACGTACATTTACTTTAAGTGCCGACTGCTTTGTTTTTGTTTTCTTTTGTTCTTAGCGGTAAAGCAGTTTAAATGGAAGTTCCGGTTCTCTCAGATCTTTTATCAATTTCCCTGGAAACTCTTAGCGATGTACTTAGTTCTGGAACACTTGCTAAAAAAATGGAAGAAGAGAAGCTTTTAGAAAGTAGAGATCTTTTCCAGTAGTTTACATATGAAATAAGTTGTACTCCCTCACCCCATCTGTACTAATAAAGTGAAGGAGACATTTAGAACAGTCACTTAAGTACAAATGCTTCTGTCATATAGACTGCAAAGAACATCTAAAGATAGGAGAAATCCTATAACAGTTGTCTAGAAAGCTCAGCAAACTGTCACCTGAATTATCTGTGTGTTTACTGTTCTGCAGTGAGAAGCTTTTTTGAGGTCTGTGCAAGTCTCTTCACCTTAAAAAGGTGAATCACTAGTTCCCCGACCACCTCAATGATAAGCTAAAAGTATAACTCACTCTTGATGCAGCATTGCCTTGCAAACTCTAATTGCTCTAATAATGTAAGGTGAAAGACAAAAAGAAGAAAGATAGTTGGATTATTGAATCTAGCAGTAAATTTTATTGGAGTTTTCTAACTATAGATAGAGAAAACTTAATGAAAACATAAAGTATACTTAATAGATGGTGGAAACTACAGTCTAAGAAAAAGTGTAATTCTTGGGAGATAGAATAAAAGCAATGTAACATTTCCCATGCAAATTTTTTTGAAATCTGTTGTCAAAAATTTGAGTGGAATCAACCAAATTTCATTTTTATAGAGAAAGTATCTATCTAAGGTACTCGAGTTAAGGATTCCTTAGGCCTCTGCACTTCGGAATTCAATGTGTATGGCCCAAGTACGGACCAGGTTCCACAACTTCAAGTTCGTCCCTGTCCAGTTTCTGAGGATAAGGTACAAGAGAACACAAACCAGTCTTCTCAAAGAGTGCGACAATGTCTACTCTTTCAAATCATTCCCGATCTTGCCCTCCAGCCATAAGTAATCACACATCCTATCACAAGACCCTGTTTTTTGAAATATGAAATGCATACTTACATGCATCAAGGCTTTATTTATTGATAAGGCCAGAGCCTAATTATAGAAGTAACTGTGAGTATTTCTTTAATTTGTATATTTTTAATCAAAGAAATCTGAATCAAAACAGCACTGCATTATCTAGTGTGCTGCTGCTGGTCATTAAATCCCTGATGTGATCTTACTTTTATGGAATTTTTTAAAGAGAATTTGAACTCTGTCTCATAAAAGCCAGGATAGGATTTTGTCTGATTTTTGATGAATAAAATTTATTTCATTGCCTAGATATGCAATCTTGTAACATATTAATATTATCGTCTTTTAAAAATCTTCTTAGCAACCCAGGGGGCAAGCTGTCAGCCTTGAGAAGTTTGGGAACTAATGATTATTAAAAGTTGCTTACAGAGATAAAATGTGACTCTAGGGGATATTTATTTTTTATGTCATTAAAATGCTGCTTCAAAACCAATAACAGTGATCATTCAAAAGAAGAACATGAATTAACTTATATTAAAGTTTTGCCCAAAAGATACTGCAGGCCAGATTTTATTGGGACTTTCATATGTTTTCTTTCTCAACATATAGTGGACTGCCAAGAACATTAATAATGCAAATCTGTGTTTGAACACAAATGACTCCCTACAAGGCCTGTTTTGATTATTAATAGAATTAATTATCTGCCTGCTCCATGCAGTTCCTGAGGTTTGGAATAACAGTTAATAATGAAAGACTAAGGCAAATTTTAAAAATAGCATGTTTAATAATACAAATTAATTCTATCATACAAAGAATGAGCAAATATTGTGGAGACGATGCCTTCTCTCTTCTCCCTTTTTACTCATCATTAAGAAATTCCTCTCCTGTGAGGAATCTTATCATTTTCCAAACACAGGAAAATAGACTGGGATGTTCAGAAGAGCCACCGATTTTGCCAAACTAGAAATTCAAATTTTATCATGTTGCCCAAGTTATTTTCAATCAAGAAACTGGGAAGTTATGCTAGCAGTGGAATTGTTTGAGGCCAGCCCCTTCCCAAGGACCTCAAAATTGCTTTGAAGTATGGAATATTCTGCCTTCTTTCAGAATTTCAATGGCTACATGTCTTGACAGAAAGAATACTTCCCAGCCCAGTGGTTTTATTATGAAAATGTGCTTTAGATGTGGTGATTTTATGAATTTAGACTAAGGCAAAGAAGGTTTGCTAGTCTGTGTTATGAGAAAGAACGTGTCAGGACAGCATATGTGGGTGCCCTTGTCCCATAATCTCAGGAAGACTCTAAGACATTTCCCCCAGAAGCCTTATAGTTCCATGAGTGTACTTTGAAATGTATTTCTTTAGAGAAAATAGAAGTCATTTACATTAAAAAAAATCCATGGAACACATCGTGGATTCACCTATCAATTTTCTGATAAGCTTTTCTCATTTAATAAGTTTAACTTGAGTGACTGTGTAAGATTTGTTTCTTTCTATTATGGAGGACGATAGGTAGATAGATAGATTTATCCATCTCTATCTCCAGGCAGGGTGGAGATTGGCACTCCTAGATGGGAGACCATTTCACTACACTTTTATAAAAGACTTTTGGACACTGATGAGGTGCTGTCATCGTTGATTTTACCATTTTCCACTCACCCTGTCATTGTAACATGCCATTTAAAAGGCTATTGGTTACAGTTTCTAATATTGTAATAGTTGCTATGTTCCGGTACCACTAATATTGCTTTATTAACAATTCTTGTTCACAGTAGCACTATAATTAGTATAATTATTTACCTCAGTCCTACTTATTATGGCACATACCTCCAGTAACAAAAGATTCCTGGAAATATCCTCTTAGATATCTTAGCTTCTTTAAACTTTCTTACTGTCTGTAATATATTACATCATAGTACCAGGGAAAAAAAACTCATGTATATTGGTATGTCTTTAGAAAAATTCCCTATTTCCAGTGGTAAATTCCGTGAAGGCCCAGTATCTCCATTCTAAAACTCACTGTCTTTGGGTACTTTCAACTAGCAAAGAGTAACTTTTAGAATAAAAAAAAAAAAAAAAAAGTCTGGAACTTTCTGACTTCCCAATCTAAATAGTAGAGCAGTGATACCAAAAGAATTTGATTCTATCTTGGTCTCTTCTTTAGAGCAGTTTCTCCAGGAAAGTGTTATTCTAAAGTAATTTACCCTCCCAGGGATGACCAGGGTTTAAATGGCAAGAGGGAATTATAATCAGATATTCCAGTTCATACACCAATTTAGGTCAGTTCACATTTGTTTGTTTGTTTTTAAAGGCAATGCTGGGCAAATTCTTATTTTCAGTTCAATTTACACAGAGGTTTTTTTCCATTTATTTTGAAATCTTTATTACCTAGAAATGAAAGGGTGAAATGCTCATAGATTATGTTTCTAAGTGTAATGGTCAGAGTTGAATAGATCAGTTAGAGATGAAAAGATGAAAAGAACAAGAACAAAATCATAATTGCATAATCCTGATGGCTGTGGTGATGCTTTCAGTACATGAAAGCTTAGAATGTTTCTGAATATAACAATACCACTGGGTGCATAAGAGCAAACTTATTCCATGTGTCCTCTTTTTTTAGTACTTGTTGCCTTTTAAAAAATGTATTCAAAGATTATTTCTCTACACATATCCTCTAAACTTAAAAGTTGCAAAATACTTCTGATTATGACAAAAAGACTCCTAGGAATTCACTAGGAATCTGTTTATAATTCTTTCTTATTAAAAAAAAAGAAAGAAAATATGAAGAATGCCGCAAGTGAAGTCATATATGTTGTATATATTTTAGATTTTATAAACTCACAACTGAAGAGCAATTCAACCTGTTCCACTATTGACAATACATACAATTTATTACAAATTTTAATTGTCATTTACAACTTGACATGGTTAGAGGTTTTGATGCACAGTTGGGGACACAAGTGTAGCTTAAGAAAGAAAAAGCAAGCTGAAAGGCCTGGGTTTATTCCGGTTTTGTTAGGCTGTGCATGAAATGGGCTGAGTGTGGAGTTAGCACGCCATCAGTTTTGCTACACTCATGAAATAAACAGGGAGGCATGGAGGGAGGGAAGAGAGGGTGGTGGAGGGCAGGCAGGCGCAGGCTGGAAAAAAAAGATTTTAAGAAAGTCAACTTTGCAAAGGTTTTTCTACAAATTATAATTTCTCTTTATATATTTTTTCAGCCTAGCTAGTTTTTTTCCTAACGTTTAACATAAAATTCACCCACCCAATGATTTCCAAGTGTACAGGACAATATTGTCAACCATATGAATGTTGTTGTGCGCACACTCCCCAGAACCGGCAGGACTGAAATTAGACCCAGGGAACAACTCCCTGGCTACCACCTCCCCCTCCCCCAGCCCTTTGCGACCACCCTTCGACTTTCTGTTCTGTGTGTTCCACTGCTTTAGATACGTCATCTAACAGAATCATGCAAAATTTGTCTTTTTGTGACGAACTCGTTTCACGTAGCCTTATGTCCTCAAGGTTCATCCACGCTGTAGGATGACAGGATTTCCTTCTTTTGTTAAGGCGGAATAATATTCCACCATAGTCACAGACCACATTTTCTTTCTCTGTTCACCTGCTGTGGACCTCGAGGTTGCTTTCACCTCTGGGCTATGGTGAACAGCTCTCTTCGTGCAATTTTAAATTCAGGTAGAAAGTGGAAATTGTGCCATCTCCAGTCACATTGTTACTTTGTTTTCCTTTTTTAAGTTTTAAGCAAGTTGTTGAAAATGTGCCTACGTGCTGACTTCATGATGCGGACCATAGATTCCCGCGCGCCCCCCCCCCCCCCCAGGATGAGCGCAGACATGTAGATGATGGTAGGACAGTGCTGGTCAAGGAGGGGAAGCGCTGTGATCTGACGCGTCCTGGCCTGCTGCTGTCATTGCAGGACGAGTCCGCGCCGGCTGACAAAGCGTGCAAGCCAGAGGCAGCCCAGGCCACGTACTCCACGTCCACGGTTCCGGGCTCGCAGGAGGTGTTGTACATCAATGGAAACGGCACCTACAGTTACCATAGCTACAGAGGGCTAGGCGGGGGCCTGCTCAACCTGAATGACGCTTCCAGTAGTGGTGAGTCCGTATATTCATTGTGCTTTTTCTGTGCATCTGGGGAGAGCAGATTCTCCAAATCTGAGAGGAGAAAATGAATTTACTGTGATAAGCAAGAGCCAGTAGCCATCGGCTGAAAACAAGACCATTTAATACAGAACATTTGTCTCCCTGCAAGGATCTCTCCTTGTTCTCTTGCTGTTTCCGAAAGTAGCGGCACTACGATGCAGGGGAGTAACTGATGTTTTGCACTCAAAAAATCTCAACTAGAGAAAGAGCAATTTTTTTTTCTAACCAAAGAGTTACACATTCTCCCCCCCCAACCTGTAATGCACTATTCGTCAAGAATAATGACCCATTTTTCTCAACGTTCAAAGAGGTTTTTAATTTCGAAAATTGGAGGCACCAGGAACTTTCCTGATTTGATAAAACACAACAGTCATTATAGCTAAGAACATACGAACGGAAGCAACACATAGAAACAACCTGGGGCTCTCCGTGCTCCGCCCGCGACCAATGGGGTGCTGCAGCCGCTCGCGCTGGCTCGTGCTTGGTAAATTTTTAGGAATTTCTCGAGCTTATATACCAAAATGAGTTCCAAATGTGTAATATAAAAGGAATAATATGCATGGGTGAGCTTCTTATAACTGGGTTGTAGGAAAGTTTTCCTAAAGTATACTTAAAATCCAGGGAATTTAAAAAATAAGTTCCATTTCTCGCTCTCTCTCATAAGTTCTATTTCTCTCTCTCTCTCATAAGTTCCATTTCTCTCTCTCTCTCTCTGTCTCACACGCACGCACTTTTGCATGACAAAAAAACATGATACACTAAAAAATAAATGATTTGGGAAAATTATTAGCTACGTATACTATAAAATGTTAACTAGCCAGTACACGAAGTTCTTCTAAAAAGAAAGAAATACCCAAAACTATATATTAAAAGAGTAAGGCTAGAAAATGAAAACACAGTTCCCAAAGAAAGCAATGCAAATATCCTTTAAATATGGGTAAAATTACTTAACCCCACTCATTCCTAATAAGAAAAATGCAGATAAGCAAAAATTGAAATATTTACACAATATTCTTTTGACAAGGCTGTGGGGGAAATGAGTAGCTTGTAGCTTGTAGAAAAGCAAAAAGTTGGGGTGGAATTTGGCAGTATCTAGAAAAATTAGATATGCATTTACCATTCAGTCCAGCGATCTCTTTAGGAATCTCTGGTTAGAAATTTATCTTAAAGACATGCATCCAAACAAGAGAGTAACATGCAGCTATAAAAAGTGATAAAAAAAACTCTTTATACACTCCAAATGCTAAAAAGTACCTATAGTATGCTAACATTTATTAAAGAAGGATTTATATAATTAAAAAAAAAGTTTACATGAAGGCAGGAATGGGGGAGAAGAGTATGGGGAAAGGAATATAACCCGGAAATGTGAGTATAATTGGTTTTTATATTTTGTTTTACAAATTTAACTTTGAACAATTTACATACATAATTATAAACCAAACTGACTTTAAGAATTCCTGATATTGAAAGAAAAAAATGATGCAAATAAACTTTATCTGTTTAATAAGTGGTTGGCATAGCCCCCACACAGAGGAACTTTTCCAAGTGATCTCAAAAACCGTAATTTGACTCCACAGCGTGTAAGTCTATCATAAAACCTTAAACTATTTTCAGTAATCATATTATTATTTTGGGACTGCTTGTGCATTGTGGTTTAAAGCAAATTTATAATTATGTTGATGTCAGTGAAAGTTGGAATTTTTAACAAGACGCAAAGTAGATATAGATGTAAAAGCAATACGTTCAAGCAAAAACTCTATAATCTTGTATTTGAATTGGTAGTATCAGTGAGTCATTTTGTACTTAAAAATGCCTGAAAATAAAGACCAATTTTAATTTGAGTATTTGACTTAGGCTTGGTGAGCCTTTAATGTATTTGGGAGGGAACTGCATTATTAATGTCAAAGAGTATATACTCTAGAAAATCACTTCCTATAGAATACTGGAAATAAGCTCTGAGTTGTTCAGGGGTGACTGGAAAGCTGGGGCTGGCTCTTTGGTCTGCTTTAAAATTGAAGTTGCTCTAAGGACAGGATCACTAAGCTTTAGTCTGAATCAGTTGCCTCCAAATCAAAAGAAGGGTGCGTCAAGTGGAAGGGAAAAAAAGAAAGCCTCTTATTTAGGAAAGAAACTAAATTTCAAGTGTATATTCAGTTTTTCCAAAGCTAATGAGTCTTCTCAGTTGTTTTCAAGTCTCGTTTGTATTTAGACAGGAAATCAGCAGGAATGAGAAAGTTCAATACCAGAAAGGGACAACACAAACAAAAGCTGAGCATTCCTTCAGCCAAAAAAGCTGGAAACTAACAAGTCTTTTTAAATATTTGACATGGGAAATAAGAACTGATAGGTAATTCAGAACTCAACCACCAAATCAAAACATTTGGGGGAAAAGTGTATTGACTGTAGATTTTATTGACAGAAACTTTGTTTTTTAGACTTAAACAGTCATTGATTTATTAGTGATTTATTTAACATCAAGTAATAGCAATACCGATCACTGACTGAGTCCTTGTGGTGCTTCATGTAATTTCCATTTATTCCTTACACAGTCCTCTGAGATCTGTTTTGTAGTTTTGTGGAAAAATTTTATAAAAATTGAACTTGCCCCAACTTAAAAAAATAATGTTTAGGCACCACTTCCTTTTTTTCCTAATGTTTGAAACCCGTTTTCTGAGGCTCCAAGACAGTGAGTGACTTTCCCAAGGTCCCTCCTTAATAAAGGGAGGTGGCAGGATCTGAGCACAGGCTTTCTGACATCAGAGGCCGATTGTAAACCACTGAGCTAACTGTTCAAAGGAAGCAAGTACTGAAGTATGTGATAGCCTCTGGTAAGAACTAATCAACTTTTTCTCTCCAGAGACACTCCTATTCTGGACATTTTATTTAATGGGTGAATCATACAATATGTCGTCTTTTGTGCTGGGCATCTTCCATTTAGCATGCTGTTTTAAAGGTTCATCTGTATTATAGTATGAATCAATACTTCATTCTTTTTTATTGCCAAATAATGTTCCATTCTGTGGCTGTGCTATATTTTGTTTAGCCATTCAATTGACAGGCAGTTGGATTTTTCTCACTTTGGGGTTACTATGAATAATGCTATAAACATTTATGTACAAGTTAGTGTACATATGTTATGATTCTTTTGGGTGTATACCTAGGAGTGAAATTGCAGGTCCATTCATATGGTAACTCTATGATTAACATTTTGAGGACATAATAGACTCAGTGTGAGGTGTCTTTTCATTTGTTATCAATCTTTAAAAATTTTTCTTACCTATGTTTTATAATATTTACAATACAAGCTTTGCACTTCTTTTACCATTTCCTTTTGTGATGCTATTGTAGATGGAATGTTTTCCTTAAAATATTCTGTATATTTTTTTATGATTGGAAGAGTTTGTAAAGTAGTGGTATTAATTCTTAAAATGTTCAGTAGAATTCAGGAGTGATGATACTTGTGTCTGGGTTTTTCTGAGGGGTTTTTGATCACTAACCCATTCTCTTGTTATAGGTCCACTTTTATTGATTATTTCTTTTTGAGTCAGTGTAGGTAGTTTCTGTATTTCCAGAAATTTGTCCATTTCAACTGAATTATATCTAATTTATTGACATAGTTGCTCATAGGATTCCTTTATAATCCTTTCTGTTTTCATAAGGTCAGTAGTGATGCTCCCTCTGTAATTTCCGATTGTAGTTATTTGGGTTCTCCCCTTTCTTCTTGGTGACTCGAGCTAAAGGCTTGCCATTTTGCTTGATCTTTTCAAAGAACAAGTTTTGGCTTCATTTTCTTTTTTTTTCTATTCTCTATTTCATTGATTTTTACTCCCACATTTATTATTTCCTTCATTTTGCTTCCGTTAAGTTCAGTTTGTCCTTGTTTTCCAGTCTTATGCTGAAAAGTGAAGACATTTATTTGAAGCCCATTTTTCTTCTTCATATATAGCTATTTACAGCTATAAATTTCCTTCTAAGCATTTCTTTATTTGCATCACAAAGCTTTTGTTATATTGTGTTTTTGTTTTCATTCTCCTTAAAGTGTTTTCTAATTTCCTTTGTCACTTCTTTTTTGACCCACAGGTTATTTAGTGATATGTTGTTAATTGCTACATATTTGTGAATTTCCCAAATTTATTCAGTGATTTCTAATTTTATTCTATCGTGATTGGAAAACACACTTCATATATTTCAAACCTTTCAAATTAATTAAAGCTTGTTTTATGACCCATATTGTGGTCTACCCTAGAGAATGTTGCATGTGTACCTAAGAAGAATGTGTATTCTGCTGTTGATGGTTGAGTATTGGCAAATCTGTATTAGGTCTAGTTGGTTTATACGGTTGTCCAAGTTTTCTATTTTTTTTATAATAATTTTTTATTATGTTAGTCACCATACAGTCCATCCTTAGTTTTTGATGTAATGTTCCATGATTCATTATTTGTGTATAACACCCAGTGCTCCATGCATTACATGCCCTCCTTAATACCCATCACCTGCCTATCCCAATCCCCCACCCCCCTCCCCTCTGAAGCCCTCAGTTTGTTTCCCAGAGTCCATACTCTCTCATGGTTCATACCCCCTTCTGTTTACCCCCCCCCACTTCATTCTTCCCTTCCTTCTCCTACCGATTTTTCAGCTATTTCTTTAGTTCCATAAATGAGTGAAACCATACGATAATTGTCTTTTCTGCTTGACTTATTTCACTTAGCATAATCTCCTCCAGTCCCATCCATGTTGCTGCAAATGTTGGGCAATCGTTCTTTCTGATGGCTGAGTAATATTCCATTGTATATATGGACCACGTCTTCTTAATCCATTCGTCTGTTGAAGGGCATTTCGGCTCCTTCCACAATTTAGCTATTGTGGACAATGCTGCTATGAACATTGGGGTGCATATGGCTCTTCTCTTCACTCCGCCTGTATCTTTGGGTAAATACCCAGTAGTGCAATTGCTGGATCATAGGGTAGCTCTATTTTTAACTTTTTAAGGGACCTTCACACTGTTTTCCAAAGTGGCTATACCAACTTGCATTCCCACCAACAGTGTAAGAGGGATCCCCTTTCACCATATCCTCTCCAACATTTGTTGTTTCCTGCCTTGTCAATTTTTGTCATTCTGACTGGCATAAGGTGGTATCTCAATATGGTTTTGATTTGAATTTCCCTGATGGCTAATGATTTTGAACATTTTTTCATGTGTCTGTTAGCCATCTGTATATCTTCATTGGGGAAAAGTGTCTGTTCATATCTTCTGCCCATTTTTTATTTGATTATTTGTTTCTCGTGTATTGAGTTTGAGAAGTTCTTTGTAGATCTTGGATACCAGTCTTTTATCTGTAGTGTCATTTGCAAATATCTTCTCCCATTCCGTGGGCTGCCTCTTAGTTTTTTTTGACTGTTTCCTTGGCTGTGCAGAAGCTTTTTATCTTGATGAAGTCCCACAAGTTCATTTTTTCTTTTGTTTCTCTTGCCTTTGGAGATGTGTCAAGAAAGAAGTTGCTGTGGCTGATGTCAAAGAGGTTGCAGCCTATGTTCTTCTCTAGGATTTTGATGGATTCCTGTCTCACATGGAGGTCTTTCATCCATTTGGAGTTTATCTTTGTGTATGGTGTGAGAGAATGGTCAAGTTTCATTCTTTTGCATGTAGCTGTCCAATGTTCCCAGCACCATTTATTGAGGAGACTGTCCTTTTTCCACTGGGTATTTTTTCCTGCTTTGTCAAAGATTAGTTGCCCAAAGAGCCGAGGGTCCATTTCTGGGTTCTCTATTCTGTTCCACTGGTCTATGTGTCTCTTTTTGTGCCAGTACCATGCTGTCTCTGTGATCACAGCTTTGTAGTACAGCTTGAAATCTGGCAATGTGATGCCCCCAGCTTTGTTTTTCCTTTTCAACAATTCCTTGGCGATTCGGGGCCTTTTCTGGTTCCGCACAAATTTAAGGGCTGTTTGTTCCAGCTCTTTGAAAAATGTCATTGGTATTTTGATAGGGATGGCACTGAAAGTGTAGATTGCTCTGGGTATCATAGACATTTTAACCATGTTTATTCTTCCGATCCATGAGCATGGAATATTTTCCCATCTTTTTGTGTCTTCTTCAATGTCTTTCAAGAGTGATTTGTAGTTTCTAGGATATAGATCCTTTACGTCTCTGGTTAAGTTAATTCCAAGATAAAGTATGATTTTTGGTGCTATTGTAAATGGAATGGATTCCCTAATTTCTCTTTCTTCAGTCTCATTGTTCATGTATAGAAATGCAACTGATTTCTGAGCATTGATTTTGTATCCCGCCGCGTTACTGAATTGCTCTATAACTTCTAGTAGTTTGGGGGTGGAGTCTTTTGGGTTTTCTATATAGAGTATCATGTCATCTGCGAAGAGAGACAGTTTGACTTCTTCTTTGCTGATTTCAATAGCTTTTATCCCTTTTTGTTGTCTGATTGCTGTTGCAGGGACTTCTAGTACTATGTTGAGTAATAATGGCAAGAGTGGGCATCCTTGTCGTGTTCCTGATCTTAAGGGAAAGGCTTCCAGCTTTTCCCCATTGAGAGTGATATTTGCTGTAGGCTTTTCATAGATGGCTTTTATGAAATTGAGGAATATACCCTCTATCCCTACGCTCTGAAGGGTTTTAATCAGGAAAGGATTATGTATTTTGTCAAATGCTTTTTCTGCATCAATTGAGAGAATCATATGATTCTGGACTCTTTTCTTGTTGATATGATTTATCACACTGATCGATTTGTGAATGTTGAACCATCCGTGTAACCCAGGGATGAATCCCACTTGGTCATGATGGATAATCCTTTTAATGTACTGTTGGATCCTATTAGCTAGGATCTTGTTGAGAATTTTGGCATCCATATTCATCAGGGATATTGGTCTGTAATTCTCCTTTTTGATGGGGTCTTTGCCTGGTTTGGGGATCAAGGTAATACTGGCCTCATAGAATGAGTTTGGTAGTTTTCCTTCTGTTTCTATTTTTTGAAACAGCTTCAGAAGAATAGGTATTATTTCTTCTTTTAAAGTTTGGTAAACTTCCCCAGGGAATCTGTCAGGCCCTGGACTCTTGTTTTTGGGGAGGTTTTTGATCACTGCTTCCTATTTCAGTCTTAGTAGTTTGTAGGTTTCCAGGAAGGCATCCATTTCTTCCAGGTTGTTTAATTTATTGGCATAAAGTTGATAAAAGTTTCCAATGATCCTTCCTATTTCATTGGTGTTGGTCGTGATCTCTCCTCTTTCATTCATAATTTTTTTAATTTGGGTCCTTTCTCTATTCTTTTGAATAAGTCTGGCCAGTGGTTTATCAGTCTTATTTATTCTTTCAAAGAACCAGCTTCTAGTTTTGTTGATCTGCTCTACTGTGCTCCTGGTTTCTAATTCATTGATCTCTGCTCTAATCTTGATCACCTGCCTTCTCGTGCATGGGTTAGGCCTGTTCTTCTGTTCCAGCTCCAGCTTCTTGAGGTGAGAATATAAAAACTGCGTTTCAGATTTTTCTATTCTTTTGAGTGAGGCTTGGATGGCTATGTATTTTCCTCTTCGGACTGCCTTTGCAGTGTCCCATAGGTTTTGGACCAATGTGTTTTCATTTTCGTTGGTCTCCAAAAATTGTTTAATCTCCTTCTTAATTACCTGGCTTGCACAATCATTCTTGAGCAGGATGGTTCTTAGTTTCCAAGTGTTTGAGTTTCTTCCAAATTTTTCCTTGTGATTGAGTTCCAGTTTCAAAGCATTGTGGTCTGAGAATATGCAGGGAATGATCTCAGGCTTTTGGTATCAGTTGAGACCTGTTTTGTGACCCAGTATATGGTCTATTCAGGAGGAAGTTCCATGTGCATTAGAAAAGAGTGAGTATTCTGTTGTTCAGGGTGTAGTGTTCTGTATATATCTATGAGGTCCATCTGGTCCAGTATGTCATTCAAAGCTCTTGTTTCTTTGTTGATTTTCTGTGTCAGTGATCTGCCTATTGCTGAGAGCAGAGTGTTGAGGTCCCCTACTACTAATGTATTATTATCTATATGTCTCTTTATTCTGGTTAAGAGTTGGCTTGTGTATCTAGCTGCTCCCCCATTGGGGGCATAGATATTTATAATTTTCATATCCACTTGTTGGATACATCCTTTAAGAATAATATAGTGTCCTTCTGTATCTCTAACTACAGTCTTTAGTTTAAAATCTAATCTGTCTGATATGAGAATTGCCACCCCAGCTTTCTTTTGAGGTCCATTGTTATGAAAAGTGGTTTTCCATCCCTTCACTTTCAGTCTGGATGTATCTTTAGGTTCAAAATGAGTCTCTTGTAGAGAGCAAATGGATGGGTCATGTCTTTTTATTCAATCTGCAACCTTGTGGCGTTTTATGGGAGCATTTATGGGAGCATTCACATTGAGAGTGATTATTGAGAGATATGATTTTAATGATGTCATGTTGCCTGTGAAGTCTTTGTTTCTATAGATTGTACATTTCTGTTCTGTATCATTCTTGGCATCCTTTTACTTTTATAGAACCCCATTAATATCTCTTAGGGCTAGCTTGGTGGTCACATAGTCTTTCAGTTTCTGCCAGTCTTGGAAGGTCCTTATCTCTCCATCAATTCTGAATGACAGCCTTGCTGGATAAAGGATCCTTGGCTGCATGTTCTTCTCAGTTAGAGCTTTGAAAATACCCTGCCAACCCTTCCTGGCCTGCCAGGTCTGTGTAGACAGGTCTGATGCTATTCTGATATTTCTCCCTCTGTACATGAGGATTTTCTTCCCCCTGGCTGCTTTCAAGACTGTATCCTTGGATCTAATATTTGCGAATTGCACTATGACGTGATGTGGTGTAGGTCTGTTCTCATTGACCTTGGGAGGGGTCCTCTCTGCCTCTTGGAGATGAATGCTTGTTTCCTTTGCCAGATTAGGGAAGTTCTCAGCTACAATTTGTTCAAATATCTCTTCTAGACCTCTCTCTTTCTCCACCCCCTTGGGGATGCCGATGATTCTGACATTGGAACATTTCATTGAGTCTGTAATCTCCTGTAATCTACATTCTTGAGATTGGATTTTTTTGAGCCATGTTTCTGTTTTTACCTTCTCTTCTACCATCCCAACCTCTAATTCACTAATTTGTTCTTCTGCCTCATTACCCTAGCCGTCAGAGCATCTAGTTTAGACAGCATTTGATTCATAGCATTTTTAATTTCTGCCAGATTCGCTCTCATTTCCACCCTTAGAGATTCTATATTCTCGTTAATATTTTCATTAATATTTTTTTTCAAGCCTACACATCATCTTGACCATTGTTACTTTGAATTCCATTTCTGACAATTTGGTTATATCTATATCCATCAGTTCTGTGGCAGAGGTCACAGACTCATTATCTTTTCTTTGCTGGGGGGGATTTCTCCTCCTCATCATTGTGATGAGGAGAGGTTGCGGGGATGCCCAGAGCCCAAATTATTGACTAGGACCCAGGCAGTGTGCACTTGTTTTATAGGGACTTTAGGGATGTGGGCCTCTTGATTTTTCAGCCTGCCTTCTGGGGGTGAGGGGGCTGCCACGCTGATACTCAGGCAACCCTGTTTGGGTAGAGTCTCCCTGTCCCCTGCGAGGGGGGATGAGGATGGGCACAATGTGAGCTGGTATTTCTGGGCTTTTGTTCTCTGGCGGCTTTCCCTGGTGGTTTTCTGTGACTCTTCTGAGAGTCAGAGCAGCAGTGGCTGTATCGTAGCCTCTGTCTCAGAACAGAGATTGCAGTCCGCTCTCCACTGAGCTCTCCTGGCCACTCTAACTCTGTTTCTATTGGTGCTGCTAAAAACCCCACAGCGTCCTGGTTGTGCGCCCGATAGCCGGTGTCCCAGCCTTCGCTTCCAGGGCCAGCACGTCTCTGTCCTTTGTGCTTCTAACACCGCCAGCCGCCAGCCGCCCCCGCGCACTCCCGAGCTCCCTGTTTCAAGTGTGGTTCCCACGCGCTCCGGAGCGCTGGTTTTCAGTCTGGTCGCACACGCTCCTGAGCTCCTGGTTTCAGTCTAGTTCAAGTGTCAAGTTTTCTATGTTCTTTTTGATCATCTGGCTAGTTATTCTATACATTATTGAAAGAAGTTTATTGAAGTCTCCCAACTACTATTATTGAATTGTTTTCTTTGCCTTTGTTTCTAATAGTTTTGGTTCATTTATTTTGGGACTTTGTCATTAGGCATATTTATGGTTTATATTGTTATACTTATTGATGGATTAACTCTTTTGTCATTTAAAATATCCCTTTTTATCTTTAGTAACTTCTTACATCTATTTTGCCTAATATTAGTTATTTCTGTAATATCATGGTGGTACTGAAAATGAAGAGAAGTGGGCCAAACTTTGGACATGGAAGTGACATATAAATGAATATAGGACAAATTGAGTATTGCTCACCTCTACTCAAATACAACCAAAATAATTTATCTTTGCTCCATAAATGGCTGTATAATACAGGAACCCAATGCCAAGTGAAAATGTAGCACTTCTTATTTTAAAAGTAAGCCTATCAAGATGGTGATAACACAGAATTACACGATGCTTCCGAGCTCAGGATCCTGTGGCACTATACATGCTTCATGCTCCACTTTGCTCCTTGACTTATTGAGCAATTTGGAAGAAGCACTGTGTGTTCATGAAAAAGGCAGATAGTGACTGGTGGGAAGGAAAATAATATATACAAAGAAGGACAAGATTGAAGACACCAGTGAATATTTTGAGTTTTTGAGGAGAGAGGAGAGAACTTTGGGGCAATAGCCAATCATGAGTAAATATTGAGAAGGAAATTAAAGGAAGAATTTTGCTATGAATTATTAATGAGCAGGGCACCAAAAATGTTTCTTGCCCTTCAACCCATTTCTCCACATTGGAACCAAAGTAATTTTTAAGACAAGAAAAATCTGATTGCATCATTCGTTATCTAAAACCCTTCTACGGCTCTCCTTGTTCTTAGGAAAATGACATTACTTAGCCTTTTAGGCCTCAAGGTTCACTCACCTGAACTTTTCTTTGATGTGCCCTTTTCACTCCCATGTCCCCCATTTATTGCTCATCTTTTAAATCCTGAATTCAAAGTCTAGATAAAATACAGTCATAATTTTCATAGCATCCCGAGTTTGTCCTTTGAAGCATGTTCCACAGTGCACGGACAGATAGACACCCTACACACCTTCACACACACGTGTAATTGCAATACGTTGGTAGCCATTCCTCATTTTTATTGCTCAGTCCTGCTCAAAAACCACCCGGGAAATCTGGTATAGATCCTAAGTATGCAGCCTTATACATGGTTAGAATGCAGGTTTTATAAACTGGCAGCTTAAAGTTAGGTACTGTGATACTATGGTGAGGTTTACCTTGTCCATAAGTTACTCCCAGAAAACCCATCATAGGATGATACGTCTAAAGGCACTTAAGAAATAATTCAATAGTAACCTCTTTTTATTTATTTATTTATTTATTTATTTATGTTTTAAGATTTTATTTATTTATTTGACAGAGACAGTGAGAGAGGGAACACAAGAAAGGGAGCAAGAAAGAGGGGGAGAAGCAGGCTTCCCACCAAGCAGGGAGCCAGTGCAGGGCTCGATCCCAGGACCCTGGGATCACGACCTGAGTGGAAGGCAGACGCCTAAGGGCTGAGCCACCCAGGCGCCCCGTAACCTCTTTATTTTTAAAAGGCTCTTACTAAAGAAACAGACCAGGAAAGTAAGGTGACTTGCTCAAGGTCACACAGGCTGACATTTTGGTTATTGGATTAATAAATATATCTTTTGATTTCTGTATGTTGGTATAAATGTCTTTTAAGGACACAGTAAAGAACAGCTTTGAACAGTTCAGACTGTGTACCAAAGCAATGAAACAGGAGTAGCAGAATAACCAGTATGGCATGCGGCAAATTTAAAATGGGTGGCTGTCTTTGAGCGTTGGCTTTGGGATGAGTATAATGGAGTTAAGAAAAAGAGGCAAAGGACTAGTCTTGGCAAATAACAGCTTCAGGCTTAAACCAAAGAGAATTTCTCTACCTCACGTTTGAAAAATAACTCTGGCTGTAATAATGGTAGCAAGGCAAATGGTTCCTTTCAGGTTGTGAAGGAGCTCTAGATAACATTTTTCTCTCAGAAGCGCGTCCTACCTGTGATACTGGTGATGGCTCCTGCTGTTTTGATAGTGTTTTGTTTTTGTTTGTTTTAATCACAGAAAGGCAGCTTGATTGGTCAGGCCCACAATCTCCTTTATTTGGGGACTTTCTTCATAAAATCTGGAAACCCCAAACATTTTGACTTTTTAAAATGGTATTATCTTGAGTTTATTTCTTCATTTTTAAGACCTCAGAATGTCATTCCCTGTAACAGATTTGGAGCTATGGAGAAAGAAACTATATACATATACATAAATCTTGAGAGCTAAAAAGGACATGGCAGAAGATTAGCATTATATGAGATGCCAACATCATCTCTGACGGCTGACAACTCCAGTTACTCTAAGTTTGAGAACTCTTGGTTTTAGGATTTGTAAGATCTGAAAACTGTAGAATGGAGCAGTAACTTTCAAGAGAGCAAGGTGAATTAGCTACACATCTGAATTCACAAAGCAGATGAAGATAATCAGAATTTAAATCATTAAATGGGAAGCATAATGTGGATTAGCTGCCTAAATAGGCAAAGATTGAAGGAGATACAATGTTTGTGAAACCTTTTATCCTAATGTAATAAGAACATGAACCGTGTAGATTTGTGCTATGGTCAAAAAGAATATGAGGGCAGAAGAATGAGAAAGGAAACCTTAATGGCATGTGGACTTAGAATCCAAAGACTTCAGAGTTTGGGTTCTCATTTTCAAATCACTTTCTTAATTTCTTTCTTAATTTATTTGGGGTGCTATAACAAAAATACCATAAAGTGGATAGCTTAAACACTAAGCCTTTATTACTCAGGGTTCTGGAGGCTATGGAGTCCAAGATCATGGTGCTGGGAGATCTGGAATCTGGTGAGAACCTACTTCCTGGTTCCTAGTGGGCCACCGTTTCACTGTGCTCCACATGGTAGAAGGAGTGGGGCCTCTCTGATAAAGGCACTCCTCCCGTTCCTGAGGGCTCCACCCTTACAACCTAACCACCTTCCAAAGGTCCTACCTCCACATACCATCACACTGGAGATTAGATTTCAATATATGAATTTTGAGAGGAAGGCAAACATTCAGTCTATATAGCAGGCACTGTAAGAGAAACAAAGTTGAGTAAGGCAGAATCACTGATACTTCCTCTTCTTGTCTAAACATCAGAATTCTTTAAGATTCTGATTAAATAATACTTCCTCGGGGAAGCCTTACTGTACCTCACCACCCTCCCACCCTTTGGGAGAGTTATTATTCTCCTACTTATGTCTCTATTCAGCACTTGTCTCATTGAATCATAACATAGGTTTTCAGATATTTTCCCTAAATACATGTGTACGCCTTGAAAAAAGAAACTCTGTCTTGTTCACTATTATATCCCCCGAATAAATATAAGTGCTCAACCATATTGGCTTAATGAATAATAAATGTTTTAAAATAGAACACTTGTGCCAAAAGTGAAAAAGGTGCAAAGAGAATTATTTATGTGTATTGGATCACAGGGCTAAGGGTTGATTTTAAATAAAGCAAAGGAATCAGAAGTAAGAAGAAAATTGAATCTGGAGATTCTGTGGGTGAAAGAGGAAGAGTCCAAGAAGTTTTACACGCTGCTTAATTTTGAATACGGTAGCAGTAGGAAAAGCTTGCCCCTGTTGGAGACTTCATAGCAAGGAAAGGGTGCCCTTCAAATCCTTTGTTAGCCAACCTCCATTTGTTTAGCGCTGGCAAGGGTCTGCACCCAACAATCCAAATTTTCAAGTTGGAGTGTTATCAAAATGACAGCAGTTACAATTTGTATAAAGAATTTATTCAAATTATCAAACTGAAATGAGAAGCAAGCAAGCAGCCAATCCTCCTGTTATTATCACATCCAATTACATAGGACTTTGGAATGCTTTCTTCCTATCAGGAAGTTCACACTGAGCTGTCTAAAGAGGGCAATTGTGGTTTGCTGCAGTTATCCATTGGATCTCCTGAGTCTAAATTATATGCATAATGCATAAGTTAACTACTGATGTTTCCTCTCCACAAACTCCATTGGGCAGACTTTTCAATTTGTTTTTCAACTCTGATATAAACTGGGCTGATATACAGACCGAAATTTAACAAGACCAAATTGTAGTAATAATGACCATAATAACTAACATTTGTGTGGCAATTTCTAGTTTGCCCGAATCTTTACATCCATTATCTTCTTTGCTCCTCACTAATATTCAGGGTTGTTGGCTGTAAAGATGCTTTGGATCAGAACCTATAATTATGAGTCTAAGGAAGCTTGGCCATAAGTTTCACTACCATGCTAGAGCTCCTTGATGGTGACATGACTGCCTTTGTGTGCGGAGAGCGCTGCCTCTCGGCATCAACATTCAGAAACATGACTGTCATCTGACATTTTCAGGGGAGCACTTCTATTCATGCACTCTCTTTGCTTCTCCTCCATCCTTCACCCTTCAATCCACTACAGCTGGCTTCTCTCCCACTATTTATGCCAAAACTGGTCAGGGCAAGTTTATCTATGATTCCACTTATTGTCAAATTACAGATGATTTTTGCCTTTTACCTTACCAGATTTCTTGGGTATATTTGTATCTGTTGATTATTAGAGCCTTGAAACATCCACTCTTGGCTTCCATGATAATATGCTCTCATGTCACTTTCTTCCTCAGATAATTCTTCTCTTTCTGCATTTCTGGACTTTCTCTCTCTCTAGTCGTGCCCATACTGGGATTTTCCTAGCGTATCCTGACCTTGTCCCTTTAAACCTCTTGTTCTGCACACTGCTCAAAGGTGAGCCCACTAGCTCTTATGGTTTTAGAATACGCCAAAAACGGCGTATCTCACCCATGCTTTGCCCTCAGCTTCAGATTTCATATCCAGTTGTCTACCAGACAGCTTGATCTAGACATCCCAAGAACATTCATATTCAATTATTTAAAAATGAATTCTTCATCTTGACCCCTCTTATTGCCATGTCTTTGGGGTTATCTGATGCAGGAATGCCCTCCCCTGCACCTCACACCAGCTATAATGTTCTCTATAATTTTCTGGTTGCCTCCCCCATTAAGTTTTCTCCTAGGTGTTGCCATGATACCTAGGCATACCTCTTATTTAACCTGTGATGTGCTCTTCTCTATACTGGACTGTGTAAAGTTTGAGGACAGGCAAGGTGATTTTTTTTTGACTATTCTAACACCAGCATCAATAAATAACCAGCTTATATTCACGTTCAATGAATATTAAATGGATAAATAAATGACTCGAAAAGAAATTGTTCTAATAAAATATTGTACCTGTTTAGAGAACTTAACTAAATCCAGTTGAGCATGGTAATCATCAGTTGAGGATGTCTTCTAAAGTTTATTCTCATTTTCTCTTAATATCCTAAAGAGCACAATACTGGAAGAATTATTTCATATCAAACATTTCAGACAGATGTTTTGAAATACACAAATTCGATTTTAAAATGTATTCATCTTTAAGTTCTCTGATTCAAGGGAGAAATGTTTACATAGTTTTCCAGGGAACTGGCAAGGTGCTCTTTTTTACCTTTACTTTATCGTCTTAGTAACTTGTCCTGGTTCACTAGCCACATGCAAAGTAGTGCAGAGGCCTGGGGGAGGGATTCATCATCAGCCTGCTCCAGAAGACCAGCTGGGTGTTTCTGTTGTGTGAAAAATACATAAGATCTATTCTGTAAAATTGTGTACATAACGATTTTTACAAAGTAGAGCCTAAAAGTGATTACAGAAATTAAGCAACCCCTACGGTTAATTTGCATGTCATTTACGCAATGGAAAGATCTGCATGATGACAACATATGTGAAAAAAGATGACCATGTGATCTAATTGAAGTCAACGTAAGTGGGATTATGCAGTTATTACATCTCAGTAGCGTTCCAATATACCTGAGTGAGTTTTCAAAGCAAATTCTATGGCACATAGTGGAGACTTCTTTTGTATCTGGTGATTGTGCCATCATGGTGTCCAATTTGTGACTATTCTCAGAAAGCCCATTTCTTCCATGTGAATTCCTTTGATGACCTATCTTAGTATATTTCTCTAGTTTAAACCCTACTCATTTGTATCCTTATTTTTTTTTTAAGTTTCTCAACATCTGTACTATCCACTACAATAGCCACTAACCACATGTGGCTATTGAAATTGGAATTAAGTAAAACTTAAACTTTAGTTTCTCAGTCACACTGGAACACATCTCAAGGTCTCAGTTGCCAAAGTGCTGAGTGGCTACTGTATTCAGTAGCACAGAAGAGCATCTCCATCACCACAGACATTTCTGTTGGACAGTGCTATTCCAGACCCTACTCTTCTCACCTTACACCATTGTATTGGCTTCTAGAGGGTTTTATTACTGCAGAAAACTTTTTCTACATTTATTCCATCAAGCTCCTTGTGTTTAATTATATATGCATTTTTCACTCCTAAATAAAATTAGTGGGGTCAATGAATAGCCTTACGGAAACTTAAATGGTGATTCTTAAATAACAATGCTTTTAATTCAAACTGCCCAGCTTTTAAATAACTTGCAGTCATTTTAGGGTTCTGAGAAAAGCTAATAATTTGTAACATAGGCATTGAAAACCTCTTTGGCAGAAGCTGGCATTACTTTAAAATTAGAAACGACAAATTTTTTAAAAAGATTTTATTTATTTGAGAGCGAGCGAGAAAAAAAGCACAAGCAAGGGGCAGAGGGAAAGGGAGAAGCAGACTCCCTGTTGAGCAGGGAGCCCAAAGCGGGACTCAATCCCAGGACCCTGAGGTTTTGACCTGAGCTAAAGGCAGATGCTTTACCTGCTGAGCCACCCAGACACCCCGAAACAAAACAAATTTTACAAGAGTTTCATTGCAACAGAATTTCAAACTCTGTGACATTTAGAGAAAGCAAGCCCAAACTGAAAATGTTTGAAATGTGACCCCAGTTTTGCCCCTGAGTTCATTCTATTTTTCCAGGTTTTCCCACATGTACCATGATAATAACCTAGAACTGAGGTGAGACTGAATGATTTACACGTCTGTGTCTTGAGATACATTGTTTAAGGGAGATGCTTATTGGTAAATTTTAATGATTGGAAATTATGTTAATCAGTTGCTGGAAAATTGAAAGGAAAATGACACGAATTACCTGCAAAATAAGCTGAAGCATCTTTCAGTTTATCTGACCGAGCCCCCAGATCTTCCAGCAGGTTTCTGTTCAGTCAGGGAGAATCAGAGAAGGGGCTCTGAATAAAAGAAGTGAGTGGCCCTACGTTTTCTCCGGACGGCCAAGCACGTGTACCTGGTGTTACAACTCCATATTGATCAGGCCTTCCGGCAGCAGCTTCCTAAAAGCCCTTCTCTACTGTAAAATGGATCTTTACTGACTGTTAAGATCCTCTTTTTGTTTTGTGTTTTTTGTGTTTGTGCCTACTCACTGAAGGGAAGGAATGAAAAGATGACTCCATTAGTATTCTGGGACCTTTCTTTTTGAGCCTGCTAGGATCCACTTCAGGGATTATCCAGGTGGTATGAGTTCCTAATGGTTGGCCGGGCTTGTTTTCCTTGTACAGCCTCCTTTGAACTTTGACATGTGCTCTGGGAATCTGTCTGAACAAACAAGTTAAATTTTACTGGCCTCACCAGCCCGCTGCTACTCAGGATGGAGCTCTTTGGGGAGTTCAGAATGTTCTGCTTTTCTAGGAAGTCAGAAATATCACTCTCTGTATGGAAATTGAATTAGCCATTTCTACATTCCTCTTTCCTGGGTTCAGGTACTGATGCACCTTCCTGACATAGGCACCAGGCTGCTCCCCGGCCTCACTAGAGATCTTGGGTCTGTCTGCCTGAATCACTCCAAGAGGGTAGGAAGGCCGGAGTTGCCTTATTCTTTTTTCTTTCATGTTAACACATTTCAAATGCCAAATATGATTACAGTTACAATGCTAATATTTCCTTTTGTGGTTTCAAGGCACACAGTCATTTTCAATGACATTTGGCTCTTGACTAACATACAAATGCTTTTTCTGAGAGCCCTCCTTCCATCCACATGCCATTGCTGGAACCAGTGGGAGTGAGTGAGTCCACAGAGTGCAGACTGTCTCCTGTGTTGCTATTTGGTCCCCTCGTCAAATTCAGAACTAACAAATGATTAATGTGTGGTGACTAACATTCTGGCCAATATCTCAGTGGTCTCAGGGAAACACAAATGATCTCCAATGATTAAACTCATTAGGGAATATAATCCTCTTGACTACAGTAGTCCCCCCCCCTTGTCTGCAGGGGATATTTCCAAGACCCCCAGTAGATGCCTGAAACTGTGGATAGAACTGAGCCATATAAACACTATGTTTTTTCCTATATTACATACCTATGATAAAGTTTAATTTATAAATTATATTTTTAAATTTACATATTTATAAATTTAGTAATTTATAAACTAGGCATCGTAAGGAACTAGCAATAACTAATAAAATAGAACAGTTATACAATTTACTGTAATAAGTGTTACATGAATGAATGTGGTCACTCTCTCAAGATATCTTACTGTACCATATTCACCCTTCCTGTGATGGTGTGAGATGATAAAATGCCTATGCGATGAGATGTCACATTAGCACTCAGTTGCTATTGCCCTTCAGATGATACCTCAAAAGGAGGATCATCTACTTCCAGATGAAGTTGACCAGAAGCAACTGAAACCCTGGAAAGGGAAACCATACATAAGTAAGGACTGCTGTACTCTGAATGTATCCAAAAGTAATTTTTACACTAAATTTAGTGCCCCCATTTTCCTGGAGGCAATATTGTAGGAATAAACATGTTTTTTAAATTTTAATGATGGTATAACATACACTGTTATGTTAGTTTCAGGTGTACAATATATAGAGTCAATAATGCTATACTCAGTGTTCATCACAGTAAGTGTACTCTCAATCCCCGTCACCTGTTTCACCCATCCTTCCAACCCACCTCCCCTCTGGTAACCATTAGTTTGTTCTCTATATTCGAGAGTCCTTTTTTTTTGGGGGGGGGGGTTTGTCTCTTTGTTCTGTTTCTTAAATCCACATAAGTGAAACCACATGGTATTGTAGTTCATGGACTTATTTCACTTAGCATTATACCTCCTAGATCCATCCTCCTCATTGGAAATGCCAAGATTTCATTCTTTTTTATGGCCGACTATATTCCATTGTATAGATTCTTTTCGGATTCATCTATTGACGGACACTTGAGCTGCTTCCATAATTTGGCTATTGTAAATAATGTGGCAGTAAACATAGGGGTACATGTATCCCTTTGAATTAGTGTTTTTGTTATTTTTTTAGTAAATACCCAGTAGTGCAATTACTGGATCACAGGGCAATTTTATTTTTAACTTTTAGTGGAAGCTCCATACTGTTTTCCTCAGTGGCTGTACCAGTTTGCATTCCAACCAACAATGCAAGAGGGTTCCTTTTTCTCCACATCCTCACCAATGTTTGTTTCTTGTGTTTTTGTTTTAGCTATTCTGACAGGTGTGAGGTGCTATCTCATTGTAGTTTGGATTTTCATCTCCCTGATGACGAGTGATGTTGAGCATCTTTTCATGCGTCTGTTGGCCATCTCTTGTCTTCTTTGGAGAAATATCTGTTCATGTCTTCTGCCCATTTTTTAGATTTTTTGTTGTTGTTGAGTTGTATCAGGTCCTTATATATTTTGTATACTAATGCTTTATTGGATATGTAAAGAAGAAAATGCAAATATCCTCTCCCCTTCAGTAGGTTGTCTTTTAGTTTTGTTGACTGTTTCCTTCACTGTACAGAGCTTTTTGTTTTGATGTAGTCCCAATAGTTTATTTTTGCTTTTGCTTCTCTTGCCTCAGGAGACCTATCTAGAAAAACATTGATGTGGCTCATGTCATAGAAATTACTTCCTGTGCACTCTTCGAGGATTATTATGGTTTCAGGGCTCACATTTAGGTCTTTAATCCATTTTGAGTTTATTTTTGTGTATGTTGTAAGAAGGTGGTCCATTTTCCCCAACACCATTTGTTAGAGAATTTTCCCCTTGTATATTCTTGCCTCCTTTGTCAAAGATTAATTGACCATATAATCATGGGTTTATATCTGGGCTCTCTATCTGTCCCATTGATCTATGTGTCTTTTTTGTGGCAGTACCATACTGTTTTGAGTACTACAGCTTTGTAGTATATCTTGATATCTGGTATTGTAATACCTCCAGTTTTGTTCTTCTTTTCAAGATTGCTTTGACTATTCATAGCCTTTTGTGGTTCCATACAAATTTTAGGAGTATTTATTCTAGTTCTGTGAAAAATGCTATTGGTATTTTGATAAGGGCTGCACTAAAACTGTAGATTGCTTTGAGTAGCATGGACAGTTTAACAATATTTGTTCTCCCAATTCATGAGCATGGGGATATCTTTCCATTTGTTTGTGTCATCTTCAATTTCTTTCATCAGTGTTATAAAGTTTTCAGAGTACAGGTCTTTCACCTCCTTGGTTAAGTTTATTCCTAAGTATTTCATTTTTTGGTACAATTGTAAATGGGACTGTTTTCTTAATTCATTAAGCTACTTCATAATTAGTGTCTAGAAATGCAACAGATTCTTATATATTGATTTTGTATCCTGTGACCTTACTGAATTCATTTGTCACTTCTAGCAGTTTTTTGATGGAGTCTCTAGGGTTTCCTATATATACCATCAGGTCACCTGCAAATAGTGATAGTTTTACTCCTTCCTTACTAATTTGGATGTTTTTATTTTCCTTGTTTGATTTCTGCATCCAGAACATCCATTACTATGTTGAATAAAAGTTTGAAAGTAGACATCCTTGTCTTGTTCCTGACCTTAGGGAAAAACCTCTCAGTTTTTCACCCTTGAGTAATAAGGTTAGCTGTGGGTTTTTCATTCATGGCCTTTATTATGTGAGGTATGTTCCCTCTAAGCCTACTTTGTCAAGGGTTTTTTATCATAAATGGGTGTTGTACTTTGTTAAATACTTTCCACACCTATTAAAATGATCATATGGTTTTATCCTGACTCTTGTTGATGTGATGTATCACAATGATTGATTTGTGAATATTAAACTACCCTTACAACCCTGGAATAAATCCCACCTGATTGTGATGAATGATTTTTTAAAATGTATTGTTGAATTCAGTTTGCCAATATTTTGTGGAGAATTTTTACATCTATGTTCATCAGAAATATTGGCCTGCAGTTTTTTGGGTTTTTTTTCTTTTTCTTTTTATAGTGTGTCTATCTGGGTTTGGTATCAGGGTAATGCTAGCCTTGAAGGTTTCCTTTCTCTTATATATTTTGGAATAGTTTGAGAAGAATAGGTATTAACTCTTCTTTAAATGTTTGGAATAATTTACCTGTGAAGCTGTCTGGTCCTGGACTTTTGTTTGTTGGAAGTTTTTTGATTACCAATTCAATTTCATTGCTGGTAATTGGTGCGTTCAAATTTCTATTTCTTCCTGATTCAATCTAAGAACTTATTTCTTCTTGGTTGTCAAATTTGTTGGCATATAATTTTTCATAATATCCTCTTACTATCCTTTGTATTCTGTGGCATCGTTATTTCTCCTGTTTCACTTCTGATTTTGAGTCCTCTCTTTTGATGAGTCCGCCTAAGGTGTATTAGTTTTGTTGATCTTTTCAGAGAAACAGCTCTGGGTTTCATTAATTCATCCTGTTGTTTTTTCAGTTTCTATTTTTATTTCTGTTCTAAAATTTATTATTTTCTTCCTTCTAGTTGTATGGGTTTTATTCTTCTTTCCTTAGCTCCTTTAGGTGTAAGGTTAGGGTTTTGCTTGAGAAGTTTTTGCTTCATAAGGTAGACCTGTATTGCTATAAACTTCCCTCTTAGAACAACTTTTGCTGCATCGCAATGATTTTGGACTGTTGTGTTTTCATTTTCATTGTTTTGATGTATATTTGAATTTCTTCTTTGGTTTTTTGGTTGATGGATTCATTGTTTAGTAGCATGTATTTAACCTCCATATATTTATGTTCTTTCCAGATTTTTTCTTGTGGCTGATTTCTAGACTCATAACATTGGGGTTAGAAAAGATACATGATATAACTTTGATCTTTTTGAATTGGTTGAGACTTGTTTTGTGGCCTAAAATGTGATCTGTTTGTTTTGGAGAATGTTCTGTGTGTGCTGTTCTAGGATGGACTGTTTTGTATATATCTGTCAGATCCATCTGGTCCGATGTGTCATTTAAAGCCACTCTTTCTTTGTTGAATTTCTGTTTGGACGATCTAACCATTGCTGTAGGGAGGGATCCCTACTATTTTTGTGTTACTATTGATCACTTTCTTTATGTCTGTTATTAGCTGCTTTATGTATTTGGATGCTCCCACATTTGGTCCATAAATATTTACAATTGTATCTTGTTGGATATTCCCTTTATGATTATATAATATCCTCCTTTGTCTCCTGTTACAGTGTTTATGTTTTGTCTAATACAAGTTTTTCTACCCCGGCTTTCCTTTCACTTCCATTTGCTTAATAAATAGTTTCCCATCCCTTTACTTTCAATCTGTACGTGTCTTTAGGTCTGAAATGAGTCTTTTGTAGACAGCATATAGTTGGGTCTTATTTTTTTTAATCCATTCTGTGATCCTGTGTCTTTTGATTGGAGAATTTAGTACATTTACATTCTAAGTTATTGACACATCTATATGGCCATTTCGTTACTTGTTTTATGGTTGTTTTTGTAGTTCTCTCTTCCTTCTCTTGCTCTCTTCTCTCATGGTTCGCTTGCTACTTTAGTGATATGATTGGATTCCTTTCTCTTTTAGTTTTTTATTTATTATTGGTTTTTGATTTGTCATTACCATTAGGTCTATAAATATCTTATGCATATAGCATTGTAGAGTAGGTTAATAGTCACTTAAGTTTGAGCCCATTCTAACAGCACTAAATTTATATGCCTCTCCCCTCCAAACATGTTAGATATATATCATATTGTATATCTTTATATTTTGTGAATGCATTGACCGATTTTTTTAGATATACTTAATTTTACTGTTTTTGAGCTTTCTATTTTCCTTACTCCTAACTTATGATCTTTTCTTGCCACTCAGAGTCCCCCATAACATTTCTTGTAGGAATGGTTTAGTGGTCATGAATTCTTTTAATTTTTGTCCGGGAAACTTTTTCCTTCTATTCTTATTGGTAGCCTTTCTGGATAGAGTGTTTTCTTCCCTTTCAGCTTTGAATATATCATGTCACTCCCTTCTGGCTAGCAAAGTTTCTGCTGAAAAATAAGCTGTGGCATTATCGGTTTTCCCTGGGATGTAACTGTCTTCTATTGCTGCTTTTAGAATTCTCTATCACTACCATTCACCATTTTAATTACTATGTGTCTTGGTGTGGACTTCCTTGGATTGATTTTACTGGGGATTCTCTGTGCTTCCTGGATCTGGATTTCTGTTTCCTTCCCCAGATTCAGGATGTTTTCAGCTATTATTTCTTCAAATACATTTTCTTCCCCCTTTTCACTCTCCTCTACTTCAGGGAGACCTATAATGTGAATGTTATTACACTTGATGGTGTTGCTGAGTTCCCTTAATCTACTTTCATTTTTTATTATTCTTTTTTCTCTTTCCTGTTCAGCTTTATTTCTTTCCATTACTCTGTCCTCCAGGTCACTGATTTGTTCTTCTGCTTTTTCTAGTCTATGTATTCTACCCAGTGTGTTTAATTCAATTAATTGAGTTCTTCATCTCTGGTTCTTCTTTATGTTTTCTCTTTTTTGAGGTCCTCACTGAGGTCGTCCTCTCTTGTTCTCAAGTCCAGTGAGTATCTTTATGACCATTACTTTAAATTCTCTATCAGGCATATGACCATTACTTTAAATTCTCTATCAGGCATATTACATATATCTGTCTCATTTAGCTCTCTTGCTATGATTTTCTCCTTTTCATTTGGGACCTATTCCTCCATACCCTTATTTTGTCTAACTCTCTGACCATTTCTATGTGTTAGGAAAATCAGCTGCATCTCTTGCTCTTGAAAGAAATGGCCTTATGAAGATGTCCTGTAGTGTCTTGCAGTCAATGTCCCCTGTTTACCAGAACCTGGTGCTACAGAATTGTTTCCTCTATGTGTGTTGCATGCACCTTGCTATTGTTGGCTGAGCCCCATTTGTCTTTATTCCAGTCACCTACAATGGCTCTTTCTGCCTGTTTTGGGCAGGGTTTGGTCCCTTTGTGTTATTAGGCCAGTCTGGGGCTGCTAGAATCTAGTCATTGCTAGATTTTGTGGTAGCACCAAACTGCAGGACCCTCTCCCTATATTGTCCCCTGTGAAGCTTTTTTTGGTGGACAGGGCCTGCAGTGAGACCAGACATCTGCCCTCTGCCCACTGCAGAGGCTGCAGTTGGACTGGTGTGGGTGGTTATCTTCCCCTCTCCCTTGGGCAGGAGTCACTTTGGAGTGTTTCTGAACCCTGTGAGGCTAAAGTTACTGTCAAAAGTATGTTGGAGGGAGCATGTCCACAGGAGAATGTGGGGGCAAAGTTCAGGGTGCCAGCAAGCTCTGCATCAGTTCAGTGCAGGAGGGGACCTGCAGCCCTGTGGGAAAACTCCTGCCCAGGTTGAGATGGAAGGGGTGGGGCACGCTCGTTAGCAACCTAGGTGGAGGGTTTCCACTGTGCTGGTTCCCACAGGTGTCCATGTCACCATGGGACAAGGTGAGCTTAGGATCTTCCTAGGCTGTTCTCTTCCCCAGAAGTCATGTTTTCTTATTACTTTGTTCTTAAAAACATATTCATAAACAGTTTATCCATAAATGTGAGAGGTCATACTGTTTAGTTTTTGTATGATCTTCTAAAGGAAACCTATATTTTTGTGTTTATAATATACCTACCTCTTTCATATTCTCAATATTCACAAGACATTCTTCTCATACCACTCTAATTATGCTTTCCCATGATTTCTTCTATTTTGTGTAAAATATTAACTTGCTTTGTATATAACTTAAAAACAAAAATGAAACATTGGGAAGAGGACATTAATATCATGGATATTCATCAACCCTATCTTCACATACAAGAAAGTATTTTGTTTATGTTCAAAAAAAGTTGTACTTAACTTTTAAATCTCTTGATTTTTAACAAATCAAAGTACATATTTGATAAAAAAAAAAAATACATCATTGAGTTACCCTAACCCCAACTATTACTTCTTAAAGTTTTTTTTTAAGTGAGGTATAATAGCCATATAACATAATATTATGTTAGTTTCAGGTGTACTACATTATTCAATATTTGTATACATTGCAAAATGTATAGTTAACGTATATCACCATACATAATTACAAAACTTTTTTTCTTTGTGATAAGAACTATTAAGGTCTACCATCTTACCAGCATTCAAATATGTAGTACAGTATAATGAATATATGATCACCTTGATGTATAATATATCCCCATGACTTATTTATATTGAAAATTTGTACCTTTTGACCCCCTTTGCCTATTTTCCCACCCCCAAAACTCACCTGTGATAGCCACTAGTCTGTTCTGTGTATCTTTGAGCTTAGTTTGATTTTTTTTTTTTAAGATTCCACATATAAGTAAGATCATACAGTATTTGTCTTTCTTGGCACAATTTATTTCACTTAGTGTAAAGCCCTCAAGGATCATCCATATTGTTGCAAATGGCAAGACTTTTTAATTTAAATAAAAAGTTTATATTAAATTTTCTTTATCCTTTTATCCATCAGAGGATACTTGGGTTGTTTCCACATTTTGGCTCTTGTAAGTAATGCAGCAATGAACATGGGGGGTATATACTTTTGAGTTAATGTTTTCATTTTCTTTGCATAAATACCTAGAAGGGAAATTGCTGGATCATATGGTAATTCTATTCTTAATTTTTTGAGGACCCCCCATACTGTTTTCCACAGTGGCTGCACCAATTTGTATTACCACTAACAGTGTACATGGGGCCCTTTTCTTCACATCCTTACCAAAACTAGTTATTTCTAGTCTTTTAGATATTTTAGCCATTCTAACCAATGTAATATATCTCATTGTGGTTTTGATTTGCATTTCCCTGATGATTATTGTTGTTGAGCATCTTTTCATGTGTCTGTCGGCCATCTGCATGTCTTCTTCAGAAAAAAATGTCTATTCAGATTCTCTGCTTATTTCTTAATCAGATTGTTTGTTTTTTGGGGTGTTAAGCTATAGGATTTGTTTATATGTTTTTGGTATTAAACCTCATCAGATATATGACTTGCAAATATGCTCTCCAATTCAGTAGGTTGCCATTTATTTTTGTGGGTGGTTTCCTTTGCTGTGCAGAAGCTCTTTAGTTTTATTTAGTCACATTTGTTTATTTTTGCTTTCATAGCTTTTGCTTTTGGTGACAGATTTAAAAATAATCACCAAGACTGGTGTCAAGGAATTTATGGCCTATGATTTGTTCTAGGAATTTTATCATTTCAGGTCTTACATTCATGTCTTTAATTCATTTTGGGTTCATTTTTGTCCATGGTATAAGATAGTGTCCAAAGTCTTTCTCCATTGCATATTCTTGGCACCTTTTTCATAAAATAATGAACCATATATGCATGGATTTATTTCTAGGCTCTCAATTCTGTTCCATTAATCTATGCATCTGCTTTTATGCCAATACTATTCTGTTTTGATTACTATGACTCTAGTTTGAAATCAGGGAGTGTGATGCCTCCAACTTTGTTCTTCATTCTCAAGATTTCTTTGCCTAGTCAGGGGCTTTGCCTATTCATGTTCTTTTTGTTGTACCACACAAATTTTAGAGTTGTGTGTTCCATTTCTATAAAACAATGCCATTGAAATTTTGATATGGATTGCACTGAATCTGTAGATTGCTTTGGGTAGTATGGAAATTTAACAATATTAATTTTTCCAATCCATTGGTATAGCTTTTTATTTGTGTTGGCTTTAATTTTTTTCATCAATGTCTTAGAGTACAGGTCTTTCACCTCCTTGGTTAAACTTATTCCTAAATAGTTTATTCTTTTTGATGCAACTGTAAATGGAATTGTGTTAATTTTCTAATAATTTATTAATATACAGAAGCACAATACATTTTTGTATATTGATTTTGTATGCTGCAACTTCACTGAATTTAACGACTGCCCCCAAAAAACTATGTTAGGGTTTATATATGTCATCTGTGAATAATGGAAGTTTTACCTTTTCTAATTTGGGTGGCTTTTCTTTTTCTTACCTTCTCCCTCTGGTTGGGACTTCAAATACTATGTTGAATAAAAGTGGTGAGAATAGGCATCCTTTTCTTTTTCCTGGTCTTAGAGGAAAAGCTTTCAGCTTTTCAGGGTTGAGTATGAGGGTAGTCGTGAGTTTGTAATATATGGTCTTTATTATGTTAAGGTAAGTTTCCTTTCTATCTTCTCTGTGAGAGTTTTTATCATAATTGAATGCTTAATTTTGTCAAACACTTTTTCTGAATCTATTAAGAGGATATGATTTGTATCCTTCATTTTGTTAATGTGCATCACATTGAGTTGCAGATATTGAACCATCCTTGGATCACTAGACTAAATCTCATTGGGTGATAGTGAATGATCCTTTTAATGCATTTAGATTTGCAAATATTTTATTGAGAATTTTTGCATTTATGTTCATCAGGGATATTGGCCTATAATTTTGTGTCATCCTTGTCTGATTTTAGTATCAGAGTAATGATGGCCTTGAAAAAAAATGAGTTTGGAAATGCTTCCTTCTTATTTTTTGGATGAGTTTGAGAAGGAGTGATAGTCATTCTTTGACTATTTGGTAGAATTCACCAGTGAAGCCATCTGGTTCTGGACTTTTGTAAGTTTGATGACTGATTCAATCTCTTTACTAGTAATCAGTTCATTCAGATTTTTTAATTCATGAGTCAGTCTTGGTAGTTTGCATGTTTCCAGGAATTTGTTTCTTATTTGTTGGTGCATAATTGTTTCTAGAAGTCTCTTACAATCCTTTGTATTTCTGTGGTATTAGTTGTAATGTCATCTTGCATTTTGGTTTTGATTTGAGTCCTCTCCTTTTTTATTAGTCTAGCCAAAGGTTGTCAATTTTGTTTATCTTTTTGAAGAACCAGGTCTTGGTTACATTGATTTTTTTTCTATTGCCTTTTCAATCTTTATTTCCATTCTGATCTTTGTTATTTCTTTCCTTCTACTCACTTTGGACTGCATATGTTCCTCTTTTTCTAGCTCTTTGAGGTGAAAGGTGTTTGAAATGTTTCTTGAGGTAGCCATTTATTGTTGTGAACTTCCCTCTTAGAATTCCTTTTGTTGGGGTGTCTGGATGGCTCAGTTGGTTAAGCAGCTGACTCTTGGTTTCAGCTCAGGTCATGATCTCAGGGTTATGAGATTAAGCCCCACATCTGGCTCCACACTCAGCACAGTCTGCTTGGGAATCTCTCCCTCAGCTCCTCCCACTCGTGTGTGTGCTCTCATTCATAAATAAATAAATATTCAGTCTTTTTAAAACCTCTGCTTTTGCTGCATCCCTTAATACCTTGAGACATATGAAAACTTTCTTTTGTAATTTTTCCTTTGACCCATTGGTTCTTTAGTAGTATTGGTGGTTTAATCTCCATGATTTGTGAATTTTCTGCTTTTCTTGTACTTGATTTCTAGTTCATACCATTGCGTTCAGAAAAGATGCTTGATAAGATGTCAATCTTCTTAAATTTATTAAACTTATTTTGTGACCTAAAATGAACTATCCTGGAGAATATTTCATGTGTACTTAAGAAGAATGTGTTGTTTGACAGAATGTTCTGTGTATGTTTGTTAAGCCAATCTGGTCTAATGTGTTAAGAATGCTGTTTCCTTTTAATTTTCTATGTCTTGAATCTGTATTTTTACCCCCAAGGTTTATTGATTAAAAGGATATTAAGGAGAAAGTTTTATTTCACATGGGTCACTGTTTCCATCATGTTTTTTTTTCCTTTATAGTTTTGAATAATTGTAATTCAATTGAATTAAATGTGGGCACTTTTTAAAATTTATGATATAATTGACGTATAACATTGTTTAAGGTATACCATGTGTTATTTATATATTGCGATATGATTACCACTGTAGTGTTAGTTAACACTTCTATCATATCACAATTTTTTTTTGTGGTGGTGCAACAATTAAGATCTAGTCTCTTAGCAATTTTGACGTTTCTAATACAGCATTCATTATTTATAATGACTAAGCTGTGCATTAGATCTCTAGGACTTATTTATCTACTTGCTCTAAGTTTGTACCCTTAATCTCTCACCCCCTCATACTACCATTATACAATATGTTTTTTAAATTTGTATTTTATAGATTACACGTTTATAAGGGATATCCTAGAGTATGTGTCTTTTTCTGGCATGTTACTTAGCATAACATCTTCAAGAACCATCCACGTAGTTGGAAATGGCAGGATCGACTTCTTTTACTTGGCTAAATATTCTATTGTATATATATGCCACAACTTCTTCATCCATTGACAGTCACCTATGCTGTTTCCATATTTCGGCTATCATGAATAAACATGGGAGTGTATATATCTCTTCAGCATCTTCAGCATTTTATTTCCTTTGGATATATACTCAGAAGTGGTTTGCTGGATTATTCGGTAGTTTTAATTTTTTGAGGAACCTCCATACTGTTCCATTGTGGCGACACCAATTTACATTCCACCTCCTTGCCAACATTTGTTATTTCTTGTCTTCTTGATGGTAACCATTCCTACAGCTGTGAGTTGATAGCTCATTGTAGTTTTGATTCCCATTTCCCTAATAGTAAGTGATGTTGAATATCTTTTCATGTACCTGTTGGCCATTTGGAAGTCTTCTTTGGAAAACATCTATTTAATTCTGCCATCTTGTAATTGGATTGTTTTGAGTTGTGTGAGTTCCTTATATATTTTGGATATTAACCCATTATCAAATGTGTTTTGCAAATATTTTCTTCCATTCTATAGTTTGCCTTTTCATTTTGCTAATTTGGTGTAATGCCACATGTTGATTTTTGCTGCTGTTGCTTTTTGTGTTATATCCCAAAAAATCATTGCATAGACCAATGTCAAAAACTTCTTCCCTGTGTCTTTTTCTAGGAGTTTTATGACATGAGGTCTTATGTTTAATTTTTGTGAGTAGGGTAAGGTAGGGGTCCAATCTGATTTTTCTGCATGTGGCTGTCCAGTTTTCCTAGCACTTTATGTTGGGGAGCCTATCCTTTTCCTATTGAGTGTTCTTGACTCCCTTGTCAAATATTAGTTAACTCTATAGGGAAGAGTTTAGTTCTGGGTTCTCAATTTTGTTTTATTTGTATGTGTGTCCATTTTTATGCCAGTACCATACTTTTTTTTTTTTAAGAGGGCGCACATGTACACAAGTGGGAAGGGATGGGCAGAGGGAGAGGGAGAGAGAGAAAATGAGAAAATCTTAAGCAGGTTCATGCCCAGCATGGAGCCTGATGTGGGGCTCAGTCTCACAACCCTGAGATCATGACCTGAGCTTAAATAAAAAGTCAGTTGCTTAACCAACTGAGCCACCCAGCTGCCCCCACTACCATACTATTTTAATTACTAGTTTGAAATAAAGACACGCAATGCTTATAGCTTTATTCTTTATCAAGATTATTGGGAGTATTTTTGTGGTTCTATGCAAGTTTTAAAATTGCTTACTAGTTCTTTAACAATGCCATTGGAATTTTTAAAGGAGTTGCATTGTATCTATAGATGGCTTTGGGTAACATGGATACTAACAATGTTAACCTCTTCTGATCTATGAACATGGATATCTTTATGTTTGTTTGCATCTTTTTTCATCAAAGTCTTGTTTTCATTGTACAGGTATTTTATTCTGAGTGGGATAGTTTTATTTGTTGTTAGTGCATGGAAACAACTGCTTTCTGATTGATTTTATATCTTGCAACTTTACTGAATTTGTTGATTAGTTCAAGATTTTCTGTATATAAGGTCATATCGTCTACAAGTAATGGGAGTTTTATATCTTCCTTTCTCATTTGTGTGTATGTGTATATATGTATGTGTGTGTATATATTTATTTATCGGCCTAATGGCTCTAAGTCTTCCAACATTATGTTGAATAAGAATAGTAAGAGTGGGCAACCTTGTCTTGTTCCTGATCTTAGTGTAAAATCTACCTTTCACCATTGAGTATGATGTTAACTGGGCGTTTGTCCAATAAGGACTTTATAATGTTATGTTCCTTCTGAACCCAATTTGAGGAGAGTTTTTATCAAGAAAGGATGTATTCCATCAAATACTTTTTCTGCATCTTGAGATAATGATTTTTATCTTTTATTCTGTTAATGTGATGTATTACATTTATTGATTTGTGTATGTTGAACCATCTTTGCATCCCAGGGATAAATCTCACATGGACATGGTATATAATCCTTTTAATGGATTGCCAAATTTGGCTCACGAATATTTTGAGAATTTTGAATTTTCATTAATATTTTTGCTCTCTAGTTTTCTGGTAGTATTCCTGATCTGGCTGTGGTATCAGGGTTATTTTTGCCTTGTAAAATGAGTTTGGAGGTGTTCCCTCATCTTCAAACTTTTGGGAAGGATTTGCATTAATTCTTCAAATGTGTGGTAGAACTTGCCGGTGAGGCCATCTGGTCCTAGGGTTTTATGTCTTGATTACTGATATAATCTCCTTACTCATTATTGGTCTATTTAAATTTTCTAGTTTGTCTGTTTTGGTCTTGGTAGGTTTTATGTTTTTAGGAATTTATTCATTTCTTCTGGGTTGTCCACTTTTTCAGCGTATAATTGTTCATAGCAGTTTCTTATGATTTTGTTTTTCTGTCATATCAGTTTTAATTTCAATTTTTGATTTCTCTTTTTCCCTTGAGTCTAGCCAAAGGTTTGTCAATTTTTTTACATTAATGTAATTTTTTTTCCTTCTGCTTTGGGCTTTTTCTTTTTCTGGTTCCTTGATATGTAAAGTTTGTGATCTATTTTCTTAATATCATTATAAACTTCCCATAAAAGAACTTCTTTTGCAGTATCTCATAGATTTTGGTAGATTGCCATTTGCATTATTTATTTCCCTTTTGATTTCTTTGACCCATTGTTCAGAAAGTTTGTATTACATTTGCACATATTTATAAATTGAGCTGTCTTCTTGACTTCTAGTTTCATACTTTTGTGATTAGAAAAGATTCTTCATATGATTTCAGTCTTCTAAGACTTGTTTTATGTCTTACAATATGATCTGCCCTGGAGAATATTTCATGTGCAATTGAAAAGAATGTGCATTCCACTGTTATTGGATAGGATGATCTGTAGATGTCTGTTAGAGCCATTAGGTCTAATGTATGGTTCAAGCCAATGTTACCTTATTGATTTTCTATCCGGATGACCTATGTATTGCTGAAATTAGGTTATTGAAGGCCCCTATTATTACTGCATTGTCTCTTTCTCTCCAGATTAATATTTGCACGATATATTTACATTCACTGATGTTTAACTTACATATTTATAAATATGTATCTTTATAAATATGTATCTTCTTCCTGAATCAACCCTTTTATCATTATACAGTGACCTTTTTTGTCTCTTACCATTTTTGGTTAAAGTCTATTTTGTCTGGTGTAAGTAAGTACAGCTAACTGCACTTTCTTTTCCATTTGCATTGAATATTTTTTCATGCCTTCACTTTCAATCTATGTATGTTCTTAAAATTCAAGTGAGTCTTGGAGGCATCATATAATCGGGTCTTTTTTTTAATTCATCCAGCAATTCTGTGGCTTTTGATTAGTGAATTAAATCAATTTACATTTAGTTATAATTGATGTATGTTATTTTATTGATTGCTTTCTGGTTGTTTTGTATCTCCATTTTTTTTTTCTCTGTTTCTGCCTACCTTTGTAAATTGGTAATATTCTATGGGGGTTAGCTCTGTTTCCCCATTTTTTCTCTTTAGTATATGCTAAGTTTTCCCTAGAGGCTTACATAAAAAGAGCCAATTTTTAAGCCAATAGCAACTTAAATGTAATTGCCTACAAAATCTTCACTTTATTATGCTGTTTTATTCATTAGAGTTACTATAATTTTTAATAAGTGGTTAACACACTCTGACTATATATTTACGTTTACTAATGTGTTATATAGTTTTGTATGTTTTCATGTTGCTGAGTAGTCTCTTTTCTTGCCTCTTAATGACCTGATTTTAGCATTTCTTTCATGGCAAGTCTAGTTGTGATTAACTCCATCAGCTCTTGTTTTTATGAGATTATATGGCAAAATTATCCTTCAGATATTGAAGGAAAAAATACAGTATTCTTGCTTGGTAATTCCTTTTTTCAGTACTTTCCCAGCCAGTGGGATTTCTGCTGATAGCCTAGGGGAGGGTTACCTTGTAGGTTAAAATCTTTTTTCTCAGCTGATTTTAGGATTCTATCTTTTATGTTTCCCAGTTATCTTAATTTCTTTTTACATTGAGATAATATCTCACCCTATTATCTTTCATGAACTTGGATGCCCAAGTTTTTCCCCAGCTTCGGGAAGGTCTCAGCTATTATTTAAATTTTCTGTGTTTTACTCCCTCTGGTATACTAACTATTCCAATATTTGTTTCTTTACTCTTTTCTGCTCTGACTTGGTAATTTCCAAATTCCTGTCCTCTAATTTGAGTATTCCATTGGCTTTACTCTGCTACAGATGTTCTCTACTGCAATTTTCATTTTGCTGGTTCTTTTTTATGTCTCTGGTAAGTATATCATTTTTTGTCATAGAATGGTCTTCCTGGGTTTTCTTGCAATTCATTGAATTTCTTCTAAATAGCTATTTTGAGTTCTTTATGAGCAATATCCTGAAATACCATGTCTCATCATCTTTGGTGATACTAAGCTCTATTTTTTAAATTACTATTTCCTTGATTGTTCATATTTCACATTTGAAGTGGCGGATACCTCCTTAAATCTGTATGAGTTACCTTCACACTATTCATTGTGCTTTTATATTTAGGGTTTTCTCTTTAACAGAAAGGGGTGCTATATAGTTCACATTTGTGTTTTGTCCCTTGCCCACAGCTCCTGATCTGTTTTTCTGATGATAGCACTCCATTTACCAGACCTGCTCTCAGTGCTCCACTCAGTAGTGTGCACAAGGAGTCAGCTGCAGACTGGGGGGAGATGTGGGCTCAGCACTTAGGGCATTGAGGGAGATCCTGGGGTGAGGCGCTCCCAGCCACCATGGGCAGATTTCTTCCTGAAGTCTTGAGCTTAATAGCAAGAACCCTGTCACTTTCATGTCATTTGATATTCTTATCTGCATCTTCCCCAGTCTTCCTTTCCACAGTTACAGCTGCTGGACAATTCAGTCCTTTGTTTTGTTGTGGGGAGTGGAGAACCTAGGGTAAAAATTCCTTTTTGTTTGTTGGCTCCAATGACATGCTGGAGCCTCTCCCTGGGACGACTGACTTATGCAAATTTTATCTGTGGGTATTTGTCCAGGTCCATGCCCTCCAAGTTTTTTTCATAACCTCAATGAGAGGGATTGAGCCAGGTCTGCCAGCTTTGCTGTTTCCACAGCTCAGACCAGGGTCTGTTTGGACGCACAGGTGGATGAGGTTCCTTCTGGGTCTCCTGATGTATAGTCTGGATCCTACACTTCTCAGAAAGGTGCTTCAGTTCTTGGGTGTATATATTTTTATTCCTTTTTTTTTGAACAATGAATTAATGAAGGAACGTCTTACACTGCCATAATGCTGTCAGTCCTGGGCATGGTTTTTAAACATACAGAATAGCCATACTTGCTGACCTTAAATCAACTTTAAATTGAAGCTATTTATTTGTAAAAGAATGCTAGAAGTTTTTCAAATTTCATTTTTTTTCTGTTAACCTTTAATTATTAGACTGAGTAAAGTGAATACTCCAGAGGTAGAAGGATCTGCCCATCCCATTTCACCCACACTTCCAAAAATTACCTTGGCTATAAACAATTTAAACATCTTTAAATTTCTTGAGATTTGGACAAATAATTAAAGCTCAAATTTTAAAAACAAATGGATCAGAATAAAGCATCTCATTTATACTTTGTCCTATAAACCTATAATAGCATGTAGCATTTATAGGATTCCATAGATAACTATTTCCATAATTATGTTTATAGTGAATTTTGAGGTACTTAAAATATGTGAATAGAAATGTCATAGACATTATGCTTTCTTTTGATAGTCATGAGAATATTGGAAAATTGCTAAAGAAAAATTATTCTAGCATACATTAAGGAATTAATGACATGACAAAGCTGAGTCAGTGTTGCATTTTTATAATATTGCAGTTATTAGCTATAAATATTTATTGTTGGGAATCCTAACTCTGGAGGGGTCATTATCTCACTTATGTCTTACCTCGTGAGCCATCCGAATTTCTGCCATGGTCGTAGTTAAGTTTTTTTAATCACTATAGTATTAACATTTTGTGGGGGTGTGTGTTTAACATCCTGAGATCAAAGTAATTTTACACACAATGTTAATTAGTTTCAGGTGTACAACAGTGATTAACTGTTGTGTTCACCATAAGTGCAGCTACCATCTGTCACTATACTCAAATTTTAAAAATTATTGAAAACAAAACACAGAAAAGAATCTAAATGAATAAAATGCCAGGCTGAATTTCATTTCCCTCGAATTTTACCATTGAGCAAATAGCAACTCTTATTTTATAATAAACATGCCTTACCTCAAAACATTAAAATGATTTAGAATACCTTCCATTTGGGATATCAGAGTTGAAATTATCTTCATATGAGGGTTATGGGGAAGATGGCAGAGTTAGTTAAGAGGATCCTAAACTCAGTCCCATGGATGCATCTAGATAAATGACCCTATGACTGGTATAACAAACTCCACTACTAAATGTAGAGAAGAGCTTGGGAAGGGTAGAGATGTGAGAGAGCTAAACCTTGTAGGTATAGGCAGAAACCACAGGTGTTGGGTGAGAAACAGACCACCACACTGGGAAGCCTGCACAGGGAAGACAACTTCCCATAGCATTTGGCTTTGAAAACCAGAAGGACTGAATTTCCCGAGTTCTTACACCCAGTAGGACGTAAAGCCTGGCACTCTAAAAATCAGCGGACTTGGCTCAGAGAGCTTAGAGGGTACTAGGAGACTGAGTCCTTGCCCTTTAAGGGTGCAACAAAGAGACTGAGGTGATAGAAGCAGCAGTTTGAAAAACATCTGGGGCACACCAGAGGGAGAGTTAGTTAATCTCACAGGTCCCTGAGGGACTTCTCCAGGAACAAATGAGCTGGCAGGCACCATTTCCCTCCCATGCCCCCAGCATAATCACACAGTCACCTGCAGGAGTCAGTGCTGCATAGGCATTCACTACCTAAATAGCTTACACTATGCCCCATCCTCTCCCAGTGGTCCTGATTCAGTCCTGGCCCTGCAAGCCTCTCCCCCAGAAGACCACAGCAAACCTTGCCAACAGTGCCTCTCCCAACCTCCTACAGAGGTCATATGCACCTTGTTAAAACTGTACCCCCTGCCCACATTTTGCAGAACAGCCATAGCTAGCCCAGTCTCAGCTGTTGTTCTGTGTCCCCTGTGGAAGAAGACAGGTGACACCTTGTTAAAAATGTGTGCCTCTCCCCCTACTTTCAAGAACAAGAGACATAGCTGACTTTCCTAACACAAAGAAACAGAGTTAGGAAAAAAAGAGGAATGTGCCCCAAATGAAAGAACAGGACAAAATCATAGCAAGAGACCTAAGGAAACAGGAGATAATATACCTGATTATAGAATTTAAGGTAATGATCATAAAGATACTCACTGTACTTGAGAAAAGAGTGGATGACATCAGTGAGACACAGCACAGAGATAAAAAAGACCCATTCAGAGACGAAGAATACAATAAATAAAATGAAGAATATACTTGAGTGGATAAATAGCAGCTAGAGGAAGCAGAGGAATGAATTAATGACCTGGGAGACAGTAATGGAAAGTAATCAAGAAGAAAGGGTTATGCAAAGTGAGAATAGACTTAGGGAACTCAGTGACTCCATCAAGCATAGTAATATTTGCATTATAGGTTTCCCAGAAGTAGAAAGAGAAAAGAGGACAGAAAATGTACTTGAAGTAACAACTGAAAACTTCCCTAATATGGGGAAGGAAACAGATCCCCAACAAAATCAACCACGAGGTCCACACCAAGACACATGGTAATTTTAATGGCTAAAAGTAGTGATAAAGAATAAAATTTAAAAGCATCAAGACAAAAAAGAGGACAGTTTCATACAAGGGAAACTCTGTAAGACTATCAGCTGGCTTTTCAGCAGAAACTTTGATATAGCGTGCCCCTCTCTTCTTGCCTGCAAAGTGTTGAATGGGAAAAATCTGCAGCCAATGATACTCTATCCACCAAGGCTATCGTTCAGAATAGAAGGAAAGAATTTAACAGACAAAAAGTAAAGTTCATGACCACTGAACCAGCCCTACAAGAAATATTAAAGGACTCTTTGAAAGACCATGAGATTATGAAAAGTAGAAAACACAAAAGCCAAAAAAAATGTATCTGGAAACATCAGTGAAGGGATTCGCAAAATAAAAGGATGTAAAATACACCACCATATACATAAAATGGGAGGGAGAGGAGAATGAATTCAACCTTAACGTAACCACAAACTTCATATACATTGCTATATGCAGATGTTATATACAAACCTATTGGTAACCACAAACCAAAACCCAGTAATAGACATGCAAAGAATAAAGGAATCCAGGTATATCACTAAAGACAGCCAGCAAACAAAGAGCGAGAAAGAATCAGAGAAAAACTATGAAACCAACCACAGAACAAGTAACAAAATGGCAATATATCCATATCAATAATTACTTTGAATGTAAATGGACTAATCAAAAGTAAGTGAAAGAGTGGATTAAAAAACAAGACCCATCCATATGCTGCCTCCAGTAGACTCTTGCAGACTGAAAGACACCTGCAGATTGAAAGTGAGGGGATCAGTAACTGTTGAGAACTCGTTCTGATAGAACGAGTTCTCAACATTTGCTGCAACATGGATGGCACTGGAGGAGATAATGCTAAGTGAAATAAGTCAAGCAGAGAAAGACAATTATATGATTTCTCTCATCTATGGAACATAAGAACTAGGAAGATCGGTAGGGGAAGAAAGGGATAAAGAAAGGGGGGTGTAATCAGAAGGGGGAATGAAGCATGAGAGACTATGGACTATGAGAAACAAACTGAGGGCTTTGGAGGGGAGGGGGGTGGGGGAATGGGATGGACTGGTGATGGGTAGTAAGGAGGGCACGTGTTGCATGGTGCACTGGGTGTTATACACAACTAATGAAGCATCAAGCTTTACATCGGAAACCGGGGATGTACTGTATGGTGACTAACAAAGAAAAAAAGTGCGGGGATCGAGAAACATTTATCATGCAAAAGATGTCAAAAGAAAGCTGGGGTAGCGATACTAATATCAGACTTTAAAACAAAGACTGTAACAAGAGACAAGGACACTACATAAATAATAAAGGGGACAATCCCAACAAGATATAACAATTGTAAGTATTTCTGCACCCAACATAAGAGCACCCAAATACATTAAAGTGATAGCAAAGGAACTAATCAATAGTAATAACAATGATAGTAGGGGACTTTAACACCCTACTTACATCAACAGATCATTAAAACAGAAAATCAACAAAAGGGTGGTTTTTTAAATTTTAATTCCAGTTAATATACAGTGTTATATTAGTTTCAAATGTACAATATAACGATTCATCAATTCCATAGATCACCCAGTGCTCATTACAACTGCCCTCTTTAATCCCCATCACCTATTTAATCCATGCATCCACCCTCTCCCCTCTAGTAACCATCCGTTCTCTCAAGAGTTTCTTGATTTTTCTCCTTGTTTCTTAAATTCTACATGAGCAACATCATATGGTATTTGTCTTTATTTCATTTAGCCATACTCTTTAGCTCCATCCATGCTGCTGCAAATGGCAAGATTTCATTCTTTTTATGACGAATAATATTCTATTATATAACTATACCAAGTCTTTTTATCATCAATTGATGGACACTTGGGCTGCTTCCATACCTTGGCAATTGTAAATACTGCTGTAAACATAGCGTGTATGTATTCCTTTGAAATAGTGTTCTTGTATTCTTTGGGTAAACACCTAGTAGTGTGATTGCTGGATCATAAGTTCTATTTGTAACTTTCTAGGGAACCTCCATACTGTTTTCCACAGTGGCTGTATAGTTTGCCTTCCCACTAGCAGTGCAAGAGGGTTCCTTTTTTCCATATTCTTGCCAATAGCTGTTGTTTGTGTTGTTGATTTTAGCCATTCTGACAGGTGTGAGGTGTTATCTCGTAGTTTTGATTTGCATAGGAAACAGTGGCTTTGAATGACACATTGGACCAGATGGATTTAAGAGTATATTCAGAACATTCCTTCCTAAAACTCCAGAATATACATGCTTTTCAAGTGCACATGGAACATCTTCAGAGTAGATCACATATTAGGCCACAAAAGAAGTCTCCACAAAATAAATATTGAAGTCATACCATGCATCTTTTCTGGCCATATTATTATGAAACTAGTCATCAACTACAAGAAAAAAATCTAGGAACAACACCATTCATGGAGGTTAAATAGCATGCTACTTAAAAATGAATGGGTCAACCAAGAAATGAAAGAAGAAATAAAAAATTACATGGAGACAAAGAAAATGAAAACACAATGGTCAATATCTTTGAGATGCAGCAAAGTGTTTCTGACAGGGGGACGTTTATAGCAATACAGGCATACCTCAAGAAGGAAGAATCTCAGACAACCTAACCAAAGGAGCTAGAAAAAGAACAAAACCCAATACCAGCAGAAGGAAATAGTAAAGATAAATAAGTGATATGGAAACTAAAAAAAACCACTCCAGCTGATCAAAACCAAGAGCTGGTTCTTTGAAAAGGTCAACAAAATTGATAAGCCTCTAGGCAGACTCATAAATAAAGAAGTGGTCTCAAAATCACAAATGAAAGAGGAGAAATAACAACCCACAACGTAGAAGTGCAAACAATTGTAAGAGAGAATTATGAAAAATGGATACATTTCAAGAAACAGATAACCTACCAAAACTTAAGCAAGAAGAAATGGACAATTTGAACAGACCAATTACCAGCAATGAAATTGAATCAGTAATCAAAAAACTTTCCATCAAACGAAAGTCCAGAACCTGGCTTCACAGGTGAATTGTACCAATCATTTAAAGAAACTTTAATGCCTATTCTTCTCAAGCTGTTCCAAAAAAGAAAAAAAACCTTCCAAATTCAGTCAATGAAGGCAGCATTACTAGGATACCAAAACTGGATAAAGACACTACAACAAGAGACCACCAGACCAGTATCTCTGATGAACAACCACATACTAGCAAATGAAATCCAACAATATATTTAAAAAGTCATTCACCACCATCAAGTGGGATTTATTCTTCAGATGCAAGGCTGTTTCAATATTTGCAATTCAATCAACATGACGTTGCATTAATAAGAGAAAGGATAAAAACCTTATGTTCATTTCCATAGATGCAGAAAAAGCATTTGACAAAGTACATCAATTTATGATAAAAACCCTTAACAAGATAGGTTTAGAGGGAACATACCTCAATCATAAAGGCAACAAATGAAAACCCTTCGGCTAACATTAACTAAATGCTGAAAAAAATCCTAGCCATGGCAATCAGACAAAAATAAAGAAAAGGCATCTAACCTAGGAAGGAAGAAGTAAAACTTTCACTATTTACAGATGACATCATATTGTATATAGAAAACCCTAAGGATTCTACAAAAAATCTGCTAGAAGTGATAACCGAATTCAGTAAAGTCATAGGATACAAAATCAATGTACAGAAATCTGTTGCCTTTCTATACACTAATAAAGCATCAGAGAGAGAAATTAAGAAAGCAATCCCATTTACAATTGCACCAAAATTAATGAGATACCTTAGGAATAAATTTAACCAAGGAGGTGAAAGACCTGTACTATAAAACATCAATGAAAGAAATTGAATACAACACATATGGAAAGACATTCTAAACTCATGGATTAGAGAAACAAATATTCTTAAAATGTCTATATTACCCAAAGAATCCTTATCAAAATACCTACAGCATTTTTCACAGAATTAGAATAATTGTATCACAAGATCTCAAAAAGCCTAAGCCATCTTAAAAAAAACTGGAGCACCACAATTCCAGACTTCAAGTTATATTACAAAGCTATAGTAATCAAAACAGTAGGTACTGGCACAAAAATAGACACATAAATCAATGGAACAGAGTAGAAAACCCAGAAATAAACTTGCATTTTTATGGTCAATTACTCTTCAACAAAGGAGGCAAGAATATACAGTGGGGAAAAAGTCTCTTCAACAAAGGGTGTTGGGAAAACTGGACAGCAACATGCAAAAGAATGAACTGGAACACAGTCGTATGCCATACACAGAAATAAACAAAATGGATTAAAGACCTAAATGTGAGACCTGAAACCATAAAAGGCTAGAATAGAGCACAGGCAATAATTTCTCTGACATTGGCCATAACATTTTTCTAGATATGTCTCCTGAGCCAAGGGAAATAAAAGCAAAAATAAACTATTGGGGCTATCAGAACAAGCTTCTGCACAGTGAAAGAAACAATCAACAAAACTAAGAGGAAACCTAAATGGGAGAAAATATTTGCAAATGAAATATCCAATAAAGGGTTAATATCCAAAATATATAAGGAACTGATACAACTCAACACCCAAAAAACAAATAATGGGCAAAAATTGACAAGGCAAGAAACAACAATTGCTGGAGAGGATGTGGAGAAAGGGGATCCCTTTTACATTGTTGGTGGGAATGCAAATTGGTACAGCCACTCTGGAAAACAGTGTGGAGGTCCCTTAAAAAGTTAAAAATTGAGCTACCCTATGACCCAGCCATTGCACTACTGGGTATTTACCCCAAAGATACAGACGTAGTGAAGAGAAGGGCCATATGCACCCCAATGTTCATAGCAGCATTGTCCACAATAGCTAAATCGTGGAAGGAACCGAGATGCCCTTCAACAGATGACTGGATTAAGAAGTTGTGGTCCATATATACAATGGAATATTACTCAGCAATCAGAACGAGTTCTCAACATTTGCTGCAACATGGACGGCACTGGAGGAGATAATGCTAAGTGAAATAAGTCAAGCAGAGAAAGACAACTATCATATGATTTCTCTCATCTATGGAACATAAGAACTAGGGAAATCGGTAGGGGAAGAAAGGGGGGGTAATCAGAAGGGGGAATGAAGCATGAGAGACTATGGACTCTGAAAAACAAACTGAGGGCTTCAGAGGGGAGGGGGGTGGGGGAATGGGATGGACTGGTGATGGGTAGTAAGGAGGGCACGTATTGCATGGTGCACTGGGTGTTATATGCAACTAATGAATCATTGAACTTTACATCAGAAACCAGGGATGTACCGTATGGTGACTAACGTAATAAAAAAAACATTAAAATAAAAAAAAATGGGCAGAAGACATGAACAGACATTTCTCCAAAGACGACCTACAGATGGCCAACAGACACAGGAAAAGATGCTTAACATCTCTCATTATCAGGGAAATGACAATCGAAACAACAAGATATCACTTCACACCTGTCAGAATGGCTAAAATAAAAAACACAGGAAACAAGTGTTAGTGAAGATGTGGAGACAAAGGAACCCTCTTGCCCTATTGGTGGGAATGCAAACCAGTGCAGCCACTGTGGAAAACAGTATGGACATTCCTCAAAGTTAAAAATAGAACTACAAACTAATTCAGATGGATACATGCACCCCTATGTTTATTGTAGTATTATTTACAATAGCTAAATTATGGATGCAGCCCAAGTACCCACAAATAAATTGATAAAGCAGAAGTGAGATATGGATTATTATTTGGCCATCAAAAAGAATGAAATCTTGCCATTTGCAACAACATGGATGGAGCTAGAGAGTATAATGCTAAGCCAAATAAGAGAAAGACAAACACCATATGATTTTACTTGTATGTGAAATTTAAGAAATCAACTAACAAAGGAGAAAAGAGAAAGACAAACCAAGAAAGAGACTCTAGAGAACAAACTGATGGTTACCAAAGGAGAGGTGGGTGGAGGGATGGGTGAAATAGGTGAAGGGGATTAGAGAGTATATTTACCATGATGGGCACTGAGTAATGTGTAGGAATCTGAGTCAGTGTATTGTACACCTGAAGCTAATATAACACTGTTAACTATGCTGCAAAATCTAGAGAACTTAATGTTAAAAAGATACATGAATATGATGGTTAATTTTAAGTGTCAACTTGACTGGTCATAGGGTACCCAGACATTCAGCCTAACATTATTCTGGGTTTGTCTAAATGAGATTAACTTTTGAATTGATAGACTAAAGGAGATGGTTCTAATATGGGTGGACATCCTCCAATCAAATGAAGACCTGACTAGAACAAAAAGGTTAAGTCAGAGCAAAATCCATCTGTTTGAGCTGGATAGCAGTCAGCTCTTGCTTTTGGACTTGAACTGAAAAAAATAAATCCGTAACCTGGGGTCTTGAGCTTGCAAACTTTCAGGCTAGAACTTATACAGTCACGTCTCCTGGTTCTCAGGCCTTAGGACTTTGACTGAACCTGCGCAGTCAGCTTTCCTTAGTGTCTAGCCCGTCAGCTGCAGATCTTGGCGCTTCCCAGCCTCCATAATCATGCGAGCTAACTCATTACAAATAATACACACATACACATATATTAGCTGTTGGTTCTGTTTCTCCGGAGAACCTTGATTAATACAATGAGTTACATCAACTTGAATAAATCCTTAGACTTTAACCTAAATAATCCATGAATCCTCTATTACTGAGAAGTTATTAAGTCAAGGATAGGATTACAGGTAAGAATCAGATCTCATTTAACATTGATAATTTCATTTCCCCTGCTCCAACAACCTAACAAATGGACAAAAGTAGTAGCACTAGTCACATTTTACTTGTGAATCTCAGAGGACGTGTGATCTGCCCAAGTTCACAGTTCACATATCTTTATGTGAAACTTTCTGTATTAAGACTTGAACCCAGGTTTTTCACATATTAGTTTCATTATATCTTTATTAAATGAGATTTCATTATTTGAAGATGAAACCTGTGTCCAAGTCCAAATTCTTCAGTAGAGTTTTACTACTTACGTGGGTTACTAATACTTTATCATAGGTACAGTTTCCATTTAATTTGCATCTTTAAAATGTCTTCAAATATTTCTGGAAATAGATTGAATAAAAACACATAAACAGATAAATTCTACAGCTGACATTTTAAAATTTTAGTTTATCAGGGTTTCCTGTTAACTTAAAAATGGAACAAGATAACCAGTATAAAAGAATAAAACAAAAATCCAGTTTTTCCTGAGGGCATTCTGGAGATTTTTCTCATCTTGCCCCTTGTTTACTAAACTTCCAACTAATCCTTGGAAACCTTTAGAAAGGTAAAACTTTAGGGGCACCTGCATGGCTCAGTTGGTTAAGTATCCCACCCTCGACTTCGGCTCAAGTCATGATCTCAGGGTTGTGGGATAGAACCCTGTGTCAGGCTCCCCTCTCAGTGTGGAGTCTGCTGGAGATTCTCTCTCTCCCTCTTCCTTTGTTCCTTTCCCCCCCACCACGCCCCCCAACCCCTCCCCTCGCATTCTAAGTAAGTAAATAAATACTTTTAAAAAAAAAACAAAGGAAAGGTAAAACTTTTATCATGGTGTGGGTGGTGAAGGCAGAACCCTATACTCTAAGCAATTAAGATATTTTTAGCCGCAGCTCTGAAAAATAATAAATGGATATTCTGGGCTTATTAATTTGGGGGTGGTTGCTTCCTGTTCCTTGAATAAAAAGTAAACATGTATGAAAATGCATAAACTCAAGTAGTATAATAATTCATTATACCCTCATGTAGGATGTTTGATTCAACTGAAGTTAAAAAACAATTCTCTGTACTGCAGTGTTTGTGTCATTTCCCACAAGCCAAAACTAGGCACAAAACAAACATGCTGAGTTGTTTCCCTCACAAATTTCTAAGACTCTGCTGGTACAGTGACTCACACTGCCAGGTCTTTCTACAGTTTATCAGAATTAGTAAGGTCTCTACAAAATGTTGAATTTGAAGCTCAAGTGGAAAGGCCACACAATGAAAAAACTAAGGCAATTTACAGAGCCGAGTGCCAGCAGTTAGCAAATCTAACTAGAGTGAAGATGGGCCTTCCATTTTTTTTTTTTTTAAGATTTTATTTGACAGAGAGTCAGAGAGAAAGGGAATACAAGCAGGGAGAAGCAGGCTCCCAGCTGAGCGGGGAGTCTGACTTGGGACTCGATCCCAGGACTCTGGGATCATGACCTGAGCCAAAGGCAGAGGCTTAACGACTGAGCCACCCAGGCGCCCCAAGACTGGCCTTCCTAATGGGGGAAACAATGGAGTCTTTTCAAATTGTGTAGAGAAACTCGTCAACTGCATTTTTACTCTTTGGCGGTTTTTGGTTTTGTTTTGTTTAACAAGGAACATTTAGATGAGAAACATGAAATAGAACAAATGGATTAAGACAATGGAAAAGATTAAATATGGGAAGACCTGGTAAAAGAGAAATTTAATAGATGAGTTTTTAAAAGCGGATCTAAGAGATATGTATTTTGAAACATAAAGACTCAGATTTGTCTCAGGACAATTATGTATAATTTTTTGTAAGGTATGGGATAAACAATTACAGTCTAAAGTAAACAATCAAAATTGCTTTCAAATCAGCATGGAAGTACATTATGGAAGATCTAATCCAACCTGTAATTGCTGTCAGTGCTTGAGCCTTAGTTTTGGTAGAAAGTAGACTTATAATTTGGGGGAGAGTAGGGGTGATTCATATACTCCTCTCTTCCCCCTTGCATAATGCTTTAAACAGCTACTTGACAGTGATAAATATCTTGCTTTTTGTGTTTTCTTAGTTGTCTGTAGAATAAGTAACTCAGCAATTTGGTACATACTTTATGGATAAATACCCTGTTTCTTGGTAACCTAATGTTGATTAATCAGTGTTTATTAAGTAGAAAAGGATAAATTTGATGAGGTCAAGAGGAGTTAAGTACTTGACAGCACAATCATCTATTAGGCTTACAGTAGACCTGAATGGGTTGAAAGTGGCTTGAGTTTCACATAGACTTCAGAAGAGACAAACAGTTCTCACTGAACTGTAGCATCTGACATTCTTTCCTAATCAAAGAGTAAGTCCCTTGAAAATGGAGTGATCCCATACCTTATAGTAACACATCATATCTTGTTCTGTTGTAATCCATTATTTGTTAAAGGAAAGATTCTTAGGTAGATGCATAAATAAAATGTGGTTTCATTTTGATAGAAAAGACCCATAAAAACACAATCTTGCCAAACTATTTAAAGGAAATATATATTATATATATATACACACATATATTACACATATTCACACACATACACTCACACATGTTCTAAGTCAAAATCTGGCGTTAAGGCAAAAGCTTTAGATTACCTAATAATTCAGGGAACAGTTCAGAGTCACAATTGCCTAGAGACTATGTGCCCCTATAACCTTAAAATTAATAAATTAATAAATGTACAAGAAGATATTGGCATAGCCATAGACTTTTAAAAACACTTCTCTCAGAGACTGACGGATAGAAAAGAAAATCACTTGGATTTGAAAAAACAGAAATTTAAGCTGGCTATATCTAGAATCTGCCTAGACATGTTTGACAACACACATTCTTTCAGACATATTGACTAAGCAAATGGTGACAACCCAAGGATTACTAATATACTGATAGTATTGTGTTTAGAAATATTTATAATTAATGAAGATGAAAACACTACACATTACATTTGTGGGATGGAACTAAAGTGATATTTTGGCACACACGTTAGAAAAAGAAAATATTCATTTAATCCAAGAAGTTAGAAACAGAGCAGAGAAAATAAATGGAGAAATTAAACAGAAAAAAAGAAGCAATACAGAAGACCAATAAAATCAAAGTCTTTGAAAGGACTCAAAAATATCTAGTAAGATCAGCCAAGAAGTATACAATAAGAATGAAAGAATAAAATATTTTAAAAATTAAAATATTAATGCCTCTAGTATATTTGAAAATTAGGACTGTTGTACAAAAACAATTGACAAATACTGACTCAAAAAAAGATATTCCACATGAATTTACGATGATTAATACATTGAATCATTATACAAAACTATGCATTAAAAAATAATACCCAGATAGTTTTACAAATGAGTTTTACCAAAACCTTAAGGATGAGATAATAGTCATTTTAGACAAGCCAGTTGAAGAGAAGGGGAAAGGGAAGCACAGCCACACATTCTGTGATTCACTATAATCCTATCAAGAGCAGCATTGAAAGGGCAAATTCTTAATAATCACTTGTGACTGTAACTGCAACTCATTAGTTATTTTGAATTTAGTAATGTGTATCTGCTATTACCCAGGACTGCACTGGATGCTTTGTATGTATTAGCTAATTTAGCCAAGATGCTGAAGAATAATTTTTTCACCCTTTAGCAGAGAAGTATGAAAATATTATCAATAAAATACTTCTATTAAACATATGATCAAAATATAAAATGAAAATATGCCTACAACCAAAGTAAGTTTCTAAGTGGCTCATGTATTAGTCAAGCAGGGAAAGTGCCTTCACTTACCTACAGTGAGTTTATTAAATTGTGTTTGATTGCAGCAGTTGAAGAAATGTGTCCAGAGAAAACAAGCTTGCTTGACTAATTGCATTATGGCAAAAACAGTGTCTGGAGGGCTGAAATTGAGATATTGTCAATATTAATAATTTAAAAACAAGGCAACTGATTAAAAGTGGTTCTGTCTCTACTACTGCTGGGGGTTTTTTTTTTTCTTTTTTTTTTTTGAGTAATCAATGATGAGTTTGAAATGACAGAAGACTTAGTGTTTATGAATAGTATAAGCGGAACACCTTTAGCTGAGAATATTTTCAAAGTCAAAGACAAAATAATTCAGAAAAACCTAAAGCAGCATCTGCTAAGATGTATGAAGCACAAAATGTTTTATTTGGACGAATTTACAAAGTCTATTAAAACATAAGGCATTTGGGTATTTTCTGAACTATTCATTTCTTGAATTAGGTACATTGTGGAAAACTTTGAATCTATCGTGATATTGAAGAGTAGTGTCCATGTTAAACTTTGTTTTCATCAATTGAATCATAATCAGTTCTGTGAGTTTTTATCAAAAATAGAATCCGAATATCCTTACTTGACCTAAGACACAGCAGCTTGATAGCATAGTGGGAAACTTTTATCACAGTTTTTCTCAGGTCAGGGCCAAGATTGAAATTTTTCTGAACAAGAACTGCCCTTAAACTTTATTACAAACACTACATGGCTTTGGAAATCAGCTTATGCTGCAGAATGGACAATGATTCTTGATGAATTCAATCGAAAATTACAAGATGAAACAGTTCTTATATATGAAGCTTATGCTGTGATAAAGCCATTTTGCTGATAATATTGTTTGAATCACACGTAGTGGCAAAGCTGCTGTATAAATTCATACTGTCCAAGTTAAAACAAGAAGTTAAAGCTACATTTCCACACACATTTCCAGTGGATATATTTACTGAGCACATACAACAGGCTCAGCAATGTTTTTTTGGACTTAATACATGTGGAAAATAAATTCCCATATTTCAAAATAGTTTCCACTGTTCAATTGAAGAACTGCCAGTTTAATCTTCAATTAGAAGTCATTAATCTGCAATGCATTGACAAGTCATTAGGTAAGTATTTAGAAAATCCAGAAGGCGGCTATAAATGCATCACAAGTGAACATACTCAATTTGGAAACAACTATATATAAAATTCATAAAATCTCTATACAGATCTCCATTAACATATGGACATTTATAATTGATTTTGATAACAGGGAACATAAATTTGAAACCCCAGTTAAGCAAAATGTTATCTCCCCTCCAAAGAATTTCATTCTTAGTGGTAGACCTATAATATATATTTTGTAATGTATTTATCAACTGTTGAATTTTGAATTTTGGCCATAGAAGTTTTGTGAAATCTTGTAACAGCAATTTTAACACGTTTGAAGTGATGTATCATTGTGGCTTTGACTTGCATTTCCCCAATGATTATGTGCTTTTGAACACCTTTTCAGGTATTTCAGGCCACCTGTATGTTGTCTCTGGAAAACTGTCTATTCAGATCATCTGCCCATTTATTAATCAGATTTTTTTTTGCTATTGAATTGTATTAGTTTTGGATGTTAACCCCTAATCAGGTATATGATTTTCAAATATTTTCTCCCATTTGGTAGGTTGCCTTTCATTTTATTGATGGTTTCCTTTGCTGTGCAGTGCTTTTTAATTTGATATAGTCCCAACTGTTTATTTTTGCTTTTGTTGACTTTGCTTTAATGTCATATCCAAAATATCATAGCCAGATTGATGTCATGGAGTTTACCATCTCTTTCTTCTTCTATGAGTTTTATGGGTTCAGGTCTTAAAGTATTTGACCTACTTTAGGTTAATTTTTGTGTATAGTTTAAGATAGAGGTCCAGTTTCATTCTTTTGTTTGTGGCTGATTTTCCCAGCCTCATTTATAAAAGAGACTGTTCTTTCCCCATTGTGTATTCCTTGCTTTTTTGTCCTAATTGACCACATACATGTGAGTTTAGTTCTGGGCTATTTTTTCCATTGGTTTCTGTTTGTGTTTATGCCAATACCACACTATTTTGATTATTAAAGCTTTGGTAACATTGTTTGAAATCAGGGAGGATGTTGCCTCCAGCTTTGTTCCTATCTCAAGATTACTTTGGCCATTCAAGGTCATGTGTGGTTCCATACAAATTTTAGGATTGACAGTTTTAGGTCTTACTTTCCAGTTTGGAACGCATTTCTTTTTTTGCCTAATTGCACTTCTGATACTATATTGAATAAAAGTGGTGAGAGTGGGCATCTTTATTTTGTTCATGATCTTAGAGAAAAAGCTTTCAGCTTTATGTTGAGGTACATTTCTCTCTTTACCTGCTATGTTGAGAACTTTTAACATGTTGGATTTTATCTAATGGTTTTTCTGCATCTATTGAGATGATTATATGTTTTATATCCATTTTGTTAATGTGTAACATCACACTGACTGATTTTCAGATATTGAACCATTCTTGCATCCTTGGAATAAACCCACCTGATCCTGTTGTGTGATCCTTTCAATACATTGTTGAATTTGGTTTGCTATATTTTTTGTTAAGGATTTTTGTTTTTATGTTCATTAGGAATACTGGTCTTTATTTTTTCTTATTGTATCCTTGTCTAAATTTGTTATTTAAGCCTATCACTACAGAAAATCAAAACACAAAGACAGCAAGAAGAGAGGAACAGAGGATTTGCAAAGAGCCAGAAAACAATTGACAAAATGGCAATAAGTGTATGCCTACTGATAATTACTTTAAATATAAATGCCTAAATTATCCAATCAAAAGACACAGAGTGGCTGAATGGATAAAAAAAAAAAAATCCATCTTGATACTCCCTACAAGAGACTAACATCAGACCTAAAGACACATACAACCTGAAAGAGAAGGGATGAAAAAAAAAAAAAATTCCACGCAAATAAACGGAAACAAATACAAGCTGGGTAGTAATACTTAGACAACATAGCCCTTAAAGACTCTAATAAGACAAAGGCATTACACAGTGATAAAGGATCAATCCAACAAGATGTAATAATTGTAAATACCTATGTACCCAACATAGAAGCACCTAAATATTAAAAGCAAATATTAACAGACATAAAGGGAAAAATTGACAGTGATATGAAAATAGTAGGGAATTTTAACATTCTACTTATATCAGTGATAGATGATCCAGACAGAAAATCATTTTTAAAAAAAAAAAGTGGCTTTAAACGATACGTTAGACCAGATGGGCTTAACAGATATATAGAATATTCTGTCTAAAAACAGAATTCACATTCTTTAAGTGCACATGGAACATTTTCCAGAATAGATCATGTTAGGCCATAAGAAAGTCTCAAGTTTAAGATTGCAATTATACCATCTTTTCTGACTACAACAGTATGAAACTAGAAATCAAGTAGAAAAAAAAGAAAAACACAAATATGTGGAAGCTAACAATATGCTACTGAACAACCAATAGTTCAACAAATATAAATCAAAGGAAATTGAAAAATATCTTGAGACAATAAAAGTAGAAACACAAAGTTTCAAAATTTTCGGGATGAAGCAAAAGCAGTTCTAAAAGACAAGATTATAATAATACAGGTTTACCTTTAAAAAAAAGTTTCAAATAAACAATCTAACTTTGTGCCTAAATGAATTACAAAGGAAGAACCAACAAAACTCAAAGATAGTAGAGAGAAGGAAATAATTAAGATCAGAAGTAAAAAGAATCTAGGAGTAAATTTAATCAGGATGTTAAAGAACTGTACTCTGAAAACATTAGGCACTGATGAAAGAAATTGAAGACAACACAAATGGAAAGGTTTCCCATGCTCATGAATTGGAAGAATTAATGTTATTAAAATGTCCATACTACCCAAAGCAGTCTACAGATTTAATGCAATCCCTAACAAAATACCAACAGTATTTTTCACAAAACTAAAACAAATAATACTAAAGTTTGTAGGGAACCATAAAAGACCTCAAATACCCAAAGCAATCTTGAGAAAGAAGAACAAAGCCAGCGGTATCGCAGTCCCAGATTTCAAGATATACTACAAAGCTGTAGTAATCAAAACTGAATGCTACTGGCACAAAAACACACAGATCAATGGACCAGAATAGAGAGCCCAGAAATATATGCACTTTGATGTGGTCAATTAATCCATCACAAAGAGACAAAAATATACAGTGTGGAAAAGACAGTCTCTTCAATGAATGGTGCTGGGAAAACGGGATAACTCCATTTTGCAAAACAAAACGAACACAATTTCTCATACCATATACAAAAATAAACTCAAAACGGGTTCAAGACCTAAATGTGAGACCTGAAACCATAAAACTCCTAGAAGAAAACATAGGCAGTAATCTCTTTGACATTGGCCTTAGCAACATTTATTTTTTTATATGTCTCCTCAGGCAAGGAAAATAAAAGCAAAAATAAACTATTGAGAATAAACCAAAAAAAAAAAAAAAAGGCTTTTGGCAGCAAAGGAAAACAAACAAATTGAAAAGGCAACCTGATTGGAAGAAGATATTTGCAAATGATATATCCAAGAAGGGGTTAATATCCAAAATATGTAAAGAGCTTCTACAACTCAACACCAAAAGGTCCCCCAAACAATCTGATTAAATAATGGGCAGAGGACCTGAATAGACATTTCTCCAAAGAAGACATACAGATGGCCAGCAGCCACATGGGAGGGTGCTCGGCCTTAGTAATCTTAATTAGGGAAACGCAAATCAAAACCACAATGAGGTTATCACCTCACATCTGACATCTGTCAGAATGTCTAGACTCAAAATGACAAGGAATAACAAGTGTTGGTAAAGATGTGTAGAAAAAGAAGCCCTCGTGCACTGCTGGGGGGAATGTAATTTGATGCACCCACTATGGAAAATGGTATGCAGATTCCTCAAAAAATTAAAAATAGAAATATCATATGATCCAGCAATTCACTACTGGATAGCTAACCCAAAGAAATAGAAACACTCATTTGAAAAAAGATATATGTACCTTTATGTTTATTGCAGCATTTTTAACTAGCCAAGATATGGAAGCAGCCCGAGTGCCCATCAACAGATGCATGGGCTGTGTGTGTGTAATGGACTATTAACCATAAAAAATGAGATACTGTGATTTGAGACCACATGGGTGGATCTAGAGGGTATTATGCTAAGTGAAATAAGTCAGAGAAAGTCAAACACCATATGATTTCACTTATTTGTGGAACCTAAAAAAACAAAAGCAGAAACAGACCCATAAATACAGAGAACAAACTAAGGGTTGCTAGAAGGATGGGGGATGGCAAAATGGTTGAAGGAGAGAAGAAGATACAGGCTTCCAGTTATGGAATGACTAAGTCACAGGGATGAAAGGTACAACTTACAGAATATAGTTAATGGAATTATAATAGGTTTGTATGGTGACAGACGTATAGCTACACTTTAGTGGAAAGGCAACCTTCAGAATGGGAGAAGATATTTGCAAACAACCTATCTGATAAAGGATAAGTATCCAAAATCTATAAAGAATTTAATAAACTCAACACCTCCCCAAAAATAATCCAGTTTAAAAATGGGCAGAAGACATGAATAGACATTTTCCCCAAAGATGACATACAGATGGCCAACAGACACATGAAAAGATGCTCAACCTCACTCATCAGGGAAACACAAACCAAAACCATGATGAGCTAATACCTCACACTGATCAGAATGGCTAAAACTAACACCACAAGAAACAACAGATGTTGGTGAGGATGCGGAGAAAGGGGAACCCTCTTACACTGTTGGCGGGAAAGCAAACTGGTGCAGCCACTCTGGAAAACAGTATAGAGGGGCCTCAAAAAGTTAAAAATAGAACTACCCTATGACCCAACAATTGCACTACTAGATATATATCCAAAGAATATAAAAATACTGATTCAAAGGGGTACATGCACCCCAAAGTTTATAGAAGCACTATTGACAATAGCCAAGTTATGGAAAGGATCCAAATGTCCCTTGACTGCTGAATGTATAAAGAAGTGGTGTGTGGGGGTGTGTATATATATATATATATACACATATATATATATATACATATATATATATATACATATATATATATATACATATATATATACATATATATACGTATATATATATATGTATATATATATGTGTATATATATATGTGTATATATATGTATATATATATGTATATATGTATATATATATATGTATGTATATATATGTATATATATATATGTATATATATATATATATGTGTGTATATATATATATATAAATGGAATATTACTTGGCCATCAGAAAGAATGAAATCTTGCCATTTGAATGACATGGATGGAGCTAGAGTGTGTTATGCTAAGCGAAATAAGTTAGAGAAAGAAATGCCTTACAGTTCCATTCATATGTGGAATTTAAGGAACAAGACAGATGAACATAGGGGAAAGAAAAAAAAGAGGCAAACCATAAAATAGACTCTTAACTACAGAGAACAAATGGGGGTTGCTGGAGGGGAGGTGAGAAGGGGATGGGCTAAATGGGTGATGGGTATTAAGGAGAGCACTTGTTGTGATAGCACTGGTTGTTATATGTACATGATGAATCATTAAATTCTCCTGAAAATATTACACCAAATGTTAACTAGAATTTAAATAAAAACTTGAAACAAGCAAAAAGAACCTAGCATAACAGAGTTGTTGAATCACTGTTGTACACCTGAAACTAATATAACATTGTATGAACTATAATTTTAAAAAATATATAAAAAAGATAATTATTATACATTTTCATTTAATTAGAATTTACTTATAACTTAAATCTTCCCCCAAACCTTAAACAAACAAAAATCAAAGATTGGTTTTGGTGGAGCCTAATTTTTCTAACATTGCCTGTTACCATGAAATATCTCTTGCTCATATTTTCAGAGTGAACATAAAGAAAGTAGGTCTGCATAATTACGGTTTTAAAACTTGTCAAGTTTTCTGATTTGCTTTAACACTTGATACTCAAATCATTTTCTCTCTTAACATCTATTGTGTCATTATTTTTGCTTGTTATGTTAACTGGTCCCACTCTTCCAGACCCATACTTTTTAGTGGCTTCATGATTTGAGCAAATCTCCAAGAATATTTTCCTCAATTTCCTTAAATTCAAGGTCTTCATAAAATTTGAAGTTTTACTTTGTATTGATTGGGTTACACCACGCCAGTGAAGTATGATGACATTGTCCGAATGAGGCAGATAAGAAAACTAGTAAAAACAAGAAAGAGCCGTTTGAGTAGTCACTACATTTGTTCATTTATGACTTTTTTTTTGCTTCCCTCCTCAGCCTCTTAACTTTGAAGATTTGAGTAATATTCAGCAAAAAGAATGCCTTCTAGTTTTGATTATACTTAACCCTGATCCTGTGAATCCAAAAGACACTAAGATAATGAAGTCAGCTTTCTTCCAGAAAAATAACAAGGGTGCGAATGGCTTCTGTGTTACTGAGCTATCTAGAATTTGCCTATGTTAATAATCAGAAAGGAAGTGAAAGTCCCGTCTTAGTTTGGAAGCCTTTCACCTGAGCCAGAGGTAGGGAACAATCTGTGAACTATGTAGTTAGAATGAAATCACATTTTTCATCCCAAAGAGTACCTGACCCCTAGCCTCACCGTTTCTCAATTCCACTTAAAGATGTCAACCAGCCACTTGGCTTGTCAGCAAAAACATCATAAAATGTCACAACTTCAAGTAAAATAATGATCATCAAGTACACATGACCTATCTACGTAACTGAGGAAAATCCCTTCTGCTTTCTTTTATAAAGATTTGTACTAGTACTAGGATTCTTGAATATAAAGGAAAAAAAATCCAAATTTAAAGTTGGTTCATCCATAAACCAGAACCCATTATGTCATGATATTTTCTCAATCCATTCAGAACTTTCCAACTAAACTAGTTGCTATTAATTTGCTTGCATCCTTGCTCATTAATTCCTGTTTGCAAGTGTGACATCCCCGCATCTCTCCCTTCCAGCTTGCTATGTCAGCATCAGGATTTTGTAAACAGCAGAACAAATGGAAGCTAACTCCTGCTAGGAAATCAAGGCTTTGAAAGGCTGTGGCAGAAGTGGAAATAAGCCCGTCTCAAATGTCAGAGTTCTTGCGCGCTAGTCTTGTCTCTGTCCTAATTAAATTACAAGTGAAGCTGTTCCCGTCTCATGGGACAGGTGCCTCCTAGCTGACAGGAGTCCGTCTCCCGTCAGGGTACAGGGTGAAAGGGATTGGGTCTTGACCTGTCTCCATCAGGCCTCAAGAAGAACTAACAGGATAAAATAACATCTCTTGTTCCAGTTCATGGAATGAATACCTTTATCTGAAAATTTATCTTTAAGAAAAATCTGTTTAAATCATTTCAAGTTAGGGCATCACCACAATTTTTGAGCATGCCTTTAGTTATGTCCACAGTAACATTTATTCAGGGATTTTAAATGTATTACTCATTGCAAATTTAATAATTATAGTTCTTACCTTTCATTAAATAATTGCTATAACAATGAAAACTTAGAAACCTTTACAACACATAAAAAAACCTTAATAATCCAGGAATAATTGATGCAAAGCATCTGAAGTATCTTTAATTCAGACGTTTGTGTTAATTGTTTTAAAGTAAAAATTTACAAAAAAATTAAAATTTATAAAATGTTGTCAAAAAAGCAGACCTGATTTGGTTTAATTATATGTAATAAACATTTTGACACCTCAGTGTTTTATGCAAATAAATATAGAAGCAGATTTAGCAATACCTAAATCACTATTCCAGGTCTGGTTTCTTTGCAGAATTATTTGTACTGATCATTTACTTATTGTACCCTAAAACTAACTGCCGCCTACTATCTTTAAATACCAATTTTTACTAATACATATTTCTAAATACTAACCAACCTGATGCAAGAAAAGCCTTCATCTGAAATGAAAAAAATATGCAATTCACATCCTTACTGTGCCGCTTACAAGTAGTTGAACTGCAGCCATGTCTTTGAACTCTCCTGTCCAGAATTTCCTTTGTTCTAAATGAAGGAGTTTGTAATGTGGAGTCGTTAGCATCATAATCGTGGAGGTTTCCACGCCTGAGTAGGTGGGATCTAAAATTATTTGTTAATGAATGATGCAAACCACAAAGCATTTGTAAACTTTTGCAGAGAAACTTGTACAGCATGGGGTAAAGTAAACTTAAAATTGAATTTCCCCGAAAAGCACCCATTAGGAGAAGGTCTTCCTCAGCAGCTTTCCACAGGAAGAGGTGACGAACTGGACACGGACCCTGAGCAGTCTCAGCCACTCCCTTCCCACCACGGTGCTCTTTGGTGTTTCTGAGAGCTGATGTATTTGATTAAAGGGATCAGCAACTTCTCACAAAAGAGTCAGCGAATTAAGTCAACAATTTAACACTCGTGTTCACAGTACCGGAACAAGATGGTTCATGCTAATTTTATGATGGTTGTTTCTAGGACCCACGGATCTCAGCATGAAGAGGCAGTTGGCAACTAGTTCTGGATCCTCCAGCAGTTCAAGCTCCAGACCTCAGCTGAGTCCGACTGAAATCAACGCTGTGAGACAGCTCGTCGCAGGATATCGAGAATCAGCTGCATTTTTGTTGCGTTCGGCAGATGAACTGGAAAATCTTATTTTACAACAGAACTGAGTCCAATGACGATCCCATTCACTGAGGTCTAAATTTGCAGTTTCCACTAATGACATTTTGATTTCCCAGCAGAGATGCTTCTGGTCTTACTGCACAGTCTTAAGAGAAATACTTCCATTATGCCACATTGTCCTTGATCCATAAAGTGATGTGTTAAGGTGCTTCAAAGGAACTCTGACCTCTGAAGTACTTGAGCTACTGTCATGTGTCCAGCCTACTGCTTTTTGTTTTAGTTTGTCAGCATAAATATCTGGGGCAAAAAAGAAAAAAAAAAAAAGGCTGTATATTCCTAATTCAAGGATAAAGCAGAAGAAGATTGTGGTATAAAAAAAATAGTTCAAGATCCAACTGAAATATTAGTGGAATTTGCTACCGACTTATTGGACGGAAAGCTGCAGTATCTGGCAAAAAAAAAAAAAAAAAAGCAAAGCCAAATTTCTTGTTGCTACAGGATATAACAACATTGAGAAGGATCTTGTATTTTAAAAAAAATATGTAATTTTTATAAAAAGAAAACTTGTTTTTCATTCAAATTTGTCATTTTTACTTTGGTAACTTTTTCATAGGTCCTAAAAGAAAACTGTTTTGAGAAACTACTGTAAGTACCTTTTCCACATCCCTTTGCCTTCTCTTTCCAAATTCTTTCTACAAAAATAACAATGCTGGAAAACAAACCCTTGCTACGTTCTTTAAATCGTCACATCAGGAACTACTTCCAAGAGAAGCCTGCGTTTCTGCACTCGCGCTCCTCATGCCACTCCACATTGCGGTTTCGCAATAGAGGTTTTCATCACAGAATTTTTTAATATTAAAAAAGACGTATCGTTGAAAAAAAAAAAAATCACACCTTGGTTCCTTACAGCTGCTCACCCCGGACTGACGCTGCTGTGTCAGGCGTGCCTCCAGCAGCAACTGGATGTAGATGGCTGAATGTTAAGAGGTTGCAAGTGACAATCTGAAAATTTGCACTTGTGTGTAGTTTTTCTTTCTCTCTTTCAGAAATAGTTTCCAAAAAGACCATTACCTCTCCTGATAGGATTTGTATAATTTGCAGTTCTAGGTAACAATGATGTAAAGAACGCTCAGTGGACGCAGCTGCAACTTTCAATGAACTGTCCCCCCTCCCCCCACCCCTCCTCCACACACTTTGCCCTTCTTTCTTATTTTATAGTGTTGGATACACATGAATGGTGTTTCTTTGTGCACTGAGGCAAGCCTATTTTTTAAATATTTAGGGAGAAGTACATCAGTTTATGCTTCTTGTACGATTATTTTTCTGTTGTTCAGCTTTGGTTGGATTACAAATTCTTTGTGCATTCCTGAATTTGCCTTATTTCATGTAAAACTTATGTCATTCAGTTTTCGATAATGAGTTTAAGGCATCAGTGATATTTCTTACGTACTTGTTACATATAGTTTTTCAAGTAATGACTGTGATTGTGACCAAGTAATGTGCACTTTTTCTTGTAACTGTGGACATTGCTATGCTTTTTCTTCTAGTGTTTCTAGAATTACTGTTCCTGACAGTTACGTAAACAAAACAAAAAAACAAAAAAACTTTTGTGATACTGTTGGTGAATATAATGTGAAAATCTTATTGAAATATGAGTATTTTGGAAATACATAGATGCACAAACATCTTTTAAGGTGTGGATTTAGAGTTTGCCTATTTAAATGAAAATTCAAAAAATTGAGGGCTGGTATAATTTTCTCTGTTTTGTTTGGTTTAATAAACAGATTTCTGTGTTAAAACAATGATTGTGAAAACTTACAAACTTTCTGAAGGGTACAATACTCTCAGCAGTTTGCTTTGAAAATATGCAATGCCATTTTGCACCCAACAGCACAAAAAGCACAGTTTAACCTTTCATCTGAAGATTATCCCAAGACCCCCTAGAGTCTCAACATTGTCTAATAAAGAATTTATCCCAAGACAGGGGAAGGGGAATGAGCAAACCAAGGATATTTCATTTGATTATTTAAATTTAAGAACTTATTCTTTTATTCCTCATTTCTACATAAGTAATATGGCTCTTTTAGTCACTCCTGATTTAACATCTTAGGAGAAGCATTTCCCTGTTTGAAGTGGTTTTGTCGCAGTGTTCTTTGACGACTCGGACATGGTTGCTATTTCACAAAGTAACACGTTTGAGTTCGGCATATACATAAAAAAGTCCTTAAGAGTGATAACGAAGCAAACGGAGAAGAGAAGGTAAGTTCCAGCAAGGTGCTCTTGTTTTCATTACGTTCCCACCTTCAAATTTTAACTCCCAGGCCCACCTACCAAGAACTAAATTCCCTCAGAGTTTCTGCTTTTTGAACATTTATCGCAAAGAACGAGGGTACTGGGACTCCCATCATTTCGCTGGGAGAACTCAGAGGCCAAAGCCAAATACCCTTTTGTTTCACTTTCTCCTTTAGGACTTGTACCTAAAAACACCAGGGTCCTCTTTTACACTGTTACAGGAGAAGAAAGAAATCACGTCCCCTTTATAAAGCATTTTGGAGAAACTAGGTGCAGGTTTGTATTCTCAGCTTACTGAGGTGACAGGAAAGAATCATAAACACAAGGATCAAACAAGTTTCGGCCACTTCTGCCAGTGAGCTGCCCATACAGCAGCAGTTTTGTGTTAGATACGTGCTACTTTATCACACCTATTAAGAAAACACATCTTGGGGCGCCTGGGTGGCACAGCGGTTAAGCATCTGCCTTCGGCTCAGGGCGTGATCCTGGGGATCGAGCCCCACATCAGGCTCCACCGCTATGAGCCTGCTTCTTCCTCTCCCACTCCCCCTGCTTGTGTTCCCTCTCTCGCTGGCTGTCTCTATCTCTGTCGAATAAAAAAAAAAAAAAGAAAACACATCTTGCAATGACCACAGAGAATACAAACACAAGCAGTTTCTGAATTTTCTTAAATTGTGTAGTTCAAGTAACAAAACTCAGTAAAAAGTGCATTCAGCTATAATGATAGCCACCAATTACTGATACAGGGAGAGCCATTTTGTTTCCTTTCCTTCTCACAATAACTGTAGGCCATGAGGATAGTCACATTCCCTTTTAGAAAGGAACTCAAGAAGTTGGGAGTCACCTGCCAGGAGCAGAGACACAGTGAAGGCTGCAGTGATCCTTTGAACCCAGGCGCACCTGATGTCTGAGCTCCCCTCCTGGTCACTACGTCTGCTGCCTCCCAGGTACTAAATAATGGTCTTCTACCCTGTGACTCGGAACCAGATCTTTAAAGTTGAGCGGTTTTGTATGGCAGATAAGTAATAGTTATTGAGAATGCTCTTGACAGGACAAGAGCATTTGACTTAACATGGAGAATTTGATCCTGCTTATAGACATTTAATTTCCTTTAAATTACATTCTCTACAAATATCAAGAGCAACAATAAAACCCAGCACTAATGAAAATCAAATAAGGCATGAAGGGAAGGCAGGGACTCTAACAATGAAGGGTACCAGTCATGTATCTGGTAAGGAAAGGGGAAAGGCAGCATCCAGCTGAACCCATGATGGTTAAGTCCATTCACTTCAGATTTTAGTCTTAGATACTACACCTATTTACTTAGCTATCCTGCTACTGTAATCTTTACACCATTAATACAAATACTCAAAGATTAATGTTTATATGCCAAAAATATTTTCTAATTTCATATGGCTCAGGTTTCAAACATTAGTTCATAAAAAAAAAATCAAAAATAAAGCAGGTAGACATTAACATACTCTCAATGTGCTGGAGATGAAGAAAATTGGCAAACTAAGGATTGAGCACAAGCTTACTTAATTGGAACTCAACTCTTCTCCAAGATTTTGAAGGGAGATAAAATACTATGAGTAACCTATCTCCACGTTAAGGTCAATTATGTTCAACATTTTCTGATTAAAAAAGAAACCCGAGGGGCGCCTGGGTGGCGCAGTCGTTAAGCGTCTGCCTTCGGCTCAGGGCATGATCCCAGCATTCTGGAATCGAGTCCCACATCAGGCTCCTCCGCTGGGAGCCTGCTTCTTCCTCTCCCACTCCCCCTGCTTGTGTTCCCTCTCTCGCTGGCTGTCTCTGTCAAATAAATAAATAAAATCTTAAAAAAAAAAAAAAAAACTTGGGAAGTACAGAAATAAGACAGAAAGATAATCATCCCAGCATCCATAGAGAACCATGAATATCATTTTACAGTCTATGTTTCAATTTTACCTAAACAGGTATATAAATGTTTGATTTCACCGTCCTACCATGTTTGCTCAGCTGCTTTTCTAACCCAACGGTACACCATGAGTATTTTTCACATTATGTGTTCTTCTTAAGTATTATTTTTAATGACTGTGTAGCATCACCTTGTCTGAATGTACCCATATTAGGCTTCTATCGCTGCTGTAACAGATGACCACAGACACAGAAATGTATTAGTCTCACAGGTTGGAAGTCTCACTGGACTAAAATCCAAGTTTTGGTAAAAGTGTTCCTCTCCGGAGGCTCTTAAGGAGTATGTTGCCTTGCCTGCTCTCCTCCTGCGGCACTCAACTGGTGCCCCTTCTTCCATCTTTAAATCCAACTGACTTCTGCCTCCCTTCCACATTTAAGGACCCTTCTGAGTACCCTGAGACCACATGGATCAAACGGGATAATCTCTTTATATTAAGATCGGCTAATGAGAAACACTAATATCCTCTCCGAACGTAATTCCTCAATTTGACATGAAACTAAACATTGATTCTGTTGAGAATGTAATGGGGGGCATTATTCTGACTTCTGTACCTTTCTTTCTAAAAATACCTCTGTGCCCAGATACTACAGGCACATTTTCCAGTCACCTGTAGTAAAGATCCTAAGTCAGCAGCACAAATCTTTTTCAAATAATTGTCAGCTGCCGTATCACCCCCCCCTTTTTTTTTCCTGTATAAAGGATATCATCTTGGAAATTTTAATGGAATTTTCCTCAAATGTCTCACATTCAAATTAAATGTAATGAACAAATAAATATGCTAAAAGTACAGCTAAATCTTCCAAGGGAAATGAAACAAAATACCTCTGAACCCTTTCCTCCACTTTGATTTCTTAGAAGGTGGTTCTGCCCAAGAAATTCCCTGATGTATATGTGAGAGGACTCCAACTCATTAGGCCAGAAGGGGTACCTGAGAATCCAAAGCTTAGCTAAATTATTTAAGTAAACCAACTGCATTTATAAAACTGTTAGTGCCAATTACTAGTGGTGTTTTATTTACTCGAACAAATGATATATTTGACGTTAAATGTTATTAGGTGACACTTTTAAAAAAAGAAGTCTTGGCACTAACAAATATATTGAATTTAAGATAATCAGCTGAGTTTAAAAATTAAATTTGCTATGACAACTGTATTTTTAATCTATACGCCAATTTTTGTCCTTACTGTTTTTTTCTTTTCCTTTACAGACTATCCACTGAATGAAAGAATATCAAGATAATTCAAGGCCATTTTTAATGCTGTGAGAGAAAAAGATTACAATAAAAGCATAGACCACAGAAAGCAAATGCTATTACTGACAGTGTGGGATTGGCACTGGTTTTTTTTCCCCCCTTTAAAGTTCTGATTTCTCATATTCTTTGTTTATTGGAGAATGAATTAGATCAGTCCACCCACGGTAAAAGTCTTCTACTTATTGCAGGTGTTCCATTACGGTGACAGAGCAAGTGGCCAAAGATTCCACAATAGATTATTCTTAGTTCCTTTGCTGATGGAAGGATTCTGAAGTCTGCCATGAACTACTTTCCTTGGAGTAGTAAGCCTCTTAGCTCGTCTTAATGTCATTCGTTTTAATGAATATGTATTTTTTGACCTACTATGTGCTAGGCATTGTGCTGTCATACAGAAAGAAACTATTTCTGCTTCAAGGATTCCCCTCTAGGGGTGCCTGGGTGGCTCAGTTAAGCATCTACTTTCGGTTCCGGTCATGATTCCAGAGTCCCCAGATTGAGCGCCTCGTCAGGCTCCCTGCTTCTCCCTCTGTCTCTTACCCCCTCATCCCCCTCACCCCACTCTCTTGTGCTCTCTCAAATACGTACATAAAATCTTAAAAAAAAAAAAAAAAGGAATCCCATCTAGTGGAGGAGAGGGACCGAGGTACAGGTAGTTACAATACGAAGGGATAAAGATTAACAGCATAACATGTAATGATAGAAACATGCCAGACAGGTCAGAGGAGAGTACTGACCTGTATTGGCAGTAGAGGGGTGGGCTGGGGCTAGGGGGTCACCAAGACTGGAGCTGTGGGCAATAACTGGAAAATTGGTGGGTGTGTTTGGGGAAGAAAGAAGAAGAAAGAGGTGTCAGAGGAGGGCATTTCGGCTACAGGGGACAATACCAGGAGAGGGGAGAGGAGATCTGGAGCAACATGGTGTGCACCGTAACTCAAGCAGCTTAGTGTTGCTGCACGGCTGGGTTCAAGAATGGAGAGAGATTCCTGGGGAGGGATGAAGGAGCCCTATTGTGGAGGGCGCAGCCTGCCATGCCAAGGTGCTGGGCTGTGTCCTGCAGAGGATGAAGACACATGGGCGTATTAGTGGAGTGATAAGTGCTGTGCTGGCTCGGCTGCTGACTGTTGGAATGAAATTCTGGGGAAGGAGATGGAATAATTCTGGATCATAGGACCTCCCATACCAAGAGAATTAAGTAAAACTCCTACTAGTAAAAAAAAAGAGAGAAGGAAAAGGAAGGAAGGAAGGAAGGAAGGAAGGAAGGAAGGAAGGAAGGAAGGAAAGAAGGAAGGAAGGAAGGAGAAGGAAGGAAGGAAGGAAGGAAAGAAGAAGGAGAAGGAAGGAAGGAAGGAAGGAAAGAAAGAAGGAAAGAAAGAAGGAAAGAAAAGAAAAGAAAAGAAAAGAAAAGAAAAGAAAAGAAAAGAAAAGAAAAGAAAAGAAAAGAAAAGAAAAGAAAAGAAAAGAAAAGAAAAGAAAAGAAAAGAAAAGAAAAGAAAGAAAGAAAGAAAGAAAGAAAGAAAGAAAGAAAAGAAAGAAAGAAAGAAAGAAAGAAAGAAAGAAAGAAAGAAAGAAAAGAAAGAAAGAAAAAGAACATGAGCAGTGTGCTAACAAGGAAGGAATGGCTTTGTCCTATAACCACTGAGAAGTGGGAACCAGGAAAATGCAGTAAATGTCACAAATTAATGTGGCTTCTTCCTCAGGAGACAGATTCAAGAAAAGACAGATAAATAGAAAGGGATTTTGAAAAAGCTCCACTATGAACTCCCTAATTTGGAAAAAGGGAGAATGAGGGGTGGGTGCACAACCTAGGCAAATATGTACACAGCCCTTCAAGAATGCAAGTCCCTCCCTGTCCTCAAATGTCTCCCAAAGCAGAAGCAGTGGTGGAACTTGTCATCTCATGCATCCTCCTGGCAGAGAAAAGCTGAAGAGTAATGGCAGGGAAATGGCGATAACCTGGGCAAATTTTCTATAAAAATAAATTAGATATCAACCAACACCCTCTCTTCCTGTCCTGTCTTCTTTCTCCTTTCCTTTACCTCCTCCCCACCCCTAACTAACAACACAGTGGCCAAAACTCATGAGCTCCATTTTTCTTGTTTGATTTTCTTTAAGAGGGAAACAAGCAAAGCTGTTGGGGAAAGGGTAAGGCATTTGGAGAAATGAATGATGGGGCCTCATTTCCTCTGTCAAAAGCAAAGTTTTAAAGGACCCACCCTGAAATCGGGGAATTTAGAAATCTTGAGACTAATTTTGCATTCTCAAATCTTCATAGCATAAGTCCTATCCAGGTGGAGTTATAAGCCAAGGATATTCTAGGAGAAGAAAATGATCACAGACTGATGCTTTCATTTCAATGGCGACACCTCCTAGGACAGATAGTAAGTTAAACAATGAGGATATCCCATAAAAATTAATAAGATGTAAAGAAACAGCATGACATCTAGATATCCAGCTAATAGCAACGAGTGGAAGGTGGGCAGACAGGAAAGAAGAGTTCACAAAAGTTAAAAAAAAAAAATACATTCGAAATAAAATATCTCCCAATATATAATTTTTTTCTTCAAAAAAAAAAAATGCTTTGCTTGCAACAGTAAACCATGAGACCAGGTAAACAACTTCTTTGCCTCACTTGACACCTGATATTATAACAATGGCACCTGTGACAAACCTCCCATTGGAAGGAATCTTTCTTCGATAGTTCCTAAGTACGGAAGTGTCTATTACCGCACACACTGTCTCTCCACTAAACAACAGGCAGGAGGTCGTCTTCCCCACACCAGACCAAGGAGAACACGTGGTGTCTCCGGAGATTGGATAACAGAGCATGAGAGCCGCTCCAGGGAGCTTGGCATTGGAGGACTTTCTTGGCACTGGTAGTTCAACCTCATAACATGGTGTACGTGGTGGGGTTTTGTTTTGTTCTGTTTTGTTCTACTGGTGAAATGAAAAGTACTCATGAGTTATGTTTCCTTCGGAAGCTGTGACAACATGGCATTTCACATATCACGTGGGTTCTACCCTTCCCATGCAGAGAGCGGAGCAGTGCTCGACTTCAGACCTGCAGGAATGGGACGCCGTGCCTGTTCCACTCCTAAACCAATTATGCTCTTTCTCTTCATTATTATGCAGCTCGGCTACGTCTATTGCCAGTGCCAAAGATCAAATTCAGTTTCCTACATAAGATCTTTCAATTAAATAGGAACTCCTACTCCTGACTGGGGCCTTCGATGCCGTGTGCGGATAGGATTTCTCTCTCTCAGAACTACCCCCACACCCGCCCACCCAGGACTTAATCGGTAGGTCCCTTCCAGAGCCCCTTACAGTGTGGGAATCTTCGCTCTTGTTCTACACTTATGGGCAGACAGGTGTGGGTTTGCTTTTGCTGAGCCGTCAGTGCTCAGACTCGGCAGCCCACTCTCACCTGCTCTTGGGCCCTGGGTGAGAGACTGCAGAAGGCTTAGCCACAGCGACCCCATGTCTAGACTGGGTGAGGCTGAAGCCTGGAGCAGAAGGAGGAAGAGCTGGAAATGGAAAAGACCTTTGTGGATTGTGGACCTGCCCACATATGTGCCGGGCACCTTGCTCAGTGGCCAGGGCTTCAGGCCAGCGGCGTAGTCTCCTCATTCCAAACACTGCTGCTCGTGTTGTGACAGAAGAGGCAGCTCAGCAGACATTTGAAAGGAGTCCTAGATAGATAGACAGTTACAGATGCTCAGAAAGAAGAGCCCAGCTCAGCTTGACCCACGAACCCCACCAATCCTTCCTCTCCCTCTCTGCCACCTCGTCAAAGTCCCCTTCGGTCCCTCACTGAACAGTAAGGATATAATAAGCTGTGCAAGTGTTCTTAATGTATTACCCAAGTACTAGCACATGTTTATGTTTAAAAATAGAACTTTAATGGACAATTTTGAGAGCTTTTAGAAAGCATCCTCATGGGGCACCTGGGTGGCACTGTCGTTAAGCTTCTGCCTTCGGCTCAGGGCGTGATCCCGGCGTTCTGGGATCGAGCCCCGCATCAGGCTCCTCTACTAGGAACCTGCTTCTTCCTCTCCCACTCCCCCTGCTTGTGTTCCCTGTCTCGCTGGCTGTCTCTATCTCTGTCAAATAAATAAATAAAATCTTAAAAAAAAAGAAAGCACCCTCATATACACTGATTTATTTGATCCATATTATAGGGAAGACAGAAGATTTTAGAATCACTTTCTGAAACTGCACACAAAGAGTTTTGAGACTTCTCCTCATCATTACAGCCAAGAAGAGAAGCCAGGCCTTCTAATTCATCCTGTGCTTTCCTTGGCCCCTACCCCGTGACTTCACATGGCATTCCAAAGAGTTTTTTCTCTCATGTGTTACAAACATACATTACCTAGGTTTTCCTGCTCGTTTATGGTACCCATCCTTTGACACGTTCATAACCTCGGAGACATTCAAATCAGAATATCTTTTTGCTTTTCTCTCCTTTGCCTGTAGGTTTGTCTTTTCCTTAATGAAAATTCATTAGGAGAGTCATTCAAGCAGAATACATGAACTACAGAACCCCACGCTCTTCTGGCTTCAGAGGTGGGAGATTTCGATGGTAAAGAAATATATGCGTAAGAAGAGTCTGCAAGCCAGCATGAGGATTTTAGCACTAGGCCCTGTGCTGACAGCCACTGGGCTGGATCCGTTTGTCCATGTGTAAAATGAGAATAAGCTCTCTCACAATATAGACATGGCAGTGAATAGGAAGCTAGAACAGTTTCGAGTTACACACTAAATAAAATTTAGAATCTCAAAGTACTACTTCTTGCATTTCCGTTTGAAACCCTTGGCAGTGTTAATTGTAAAAAAGTAAAAACAACTCCTGCCTGGCCAGTATAACCAAATGAAAACTAAAAACCTAAGAACTTGTTCCCATATCTGACAGGAAATGAGCTTCTCAGCACTCCTTTACACCCCTAGGCAGCAGAGTGATAGGACAGGAACATTCCAGAGGTACCTTACACCAGGTCTCTGTTGGGTCTCCATGCACATTAAAAGCAGCAGAAGTGAGAAAAATGAGGCACATTCGAGCCAAACCTAATTTTCAATCTGTGTGCTCACTCTATTTTAGAAATTATTTAGCAATTGGACGCTTGAAGAAAAAAGAAAATAGCACCATAGTTTCAATTCATATTTAAATCCTGTGAGAATTGCTTTTTCTAATTCTTTAAGGCTATAGTCCACACAGGCCCCAAACCCACATCTTTTACCTAGAAGAGGCACCAGATCGGTTAGGAGGAGTCCTCTCCCTCTCCTTGCTGGGCCCCGGGATTCTCTCCATGCCCCACCCCTTCCTCTGTCAGTCACCTCCCCCTTTGGATTAAAGTAATGCCACTAATACTTTCTGAGGTCTCACTAGGAGGTGGGAACTAAGGGTTGGCCATGTGTTAGTTCTCAAGCCCACTGTGAACTCAGTCAAGCGTGTAATACCCCGGTTTTGTCGCTGGGGAAACAGAGGCACCAGCAGCTTAACAATATGTCCACTGCAATACAGTGGTAAGTACTGAAAACGGGGTTTGAGCCACCACCGCCCGACTCCAGAGCCCATGATTTTGGCCACTCTGTTGAAATGCCTGCACCATGTATCCCATAGTTCTGTAAGAAGCTCCCACCAAACAATAAAACCTTAGCTCTTATTTTTTTTTTAACAAAGAAAAGAATGGTGCAGGATTTGCTGCATTTTCTGCAGTATCCCGTCAAGAGCAGGCTCCCCTAGTCCGCAATAGCCAGTGTGCCTTCAGTAGCGCTGGGTGTCAATTTCGTTCTAGCAGGTGTAACTTCTTACCCCCTTCATCATATATAAGGGGGGGTAGCCTTATCCTCATTTCATTTTTTTAAAAGATTTTATTCATTTCTTTGACAGAGATAGAGACAGCCAGCGAGAGAGGGAACACAAGCAGGGGGAGTGGGAGAGGAAGAAGCAGGCTTCCAGCGGAGGAGCCCGATGTGAGGCTCCATCCCAGAACGCCAGGATCACGCCCTGAGCCAAAGGCAGATACCCAACGACTGCGCCACTCAGGCACCCCCATTATCCTCATTTTACAGATGAGAAACTTAAAGCATATAGGAAAAATTAGGTTTTCCGATGCCATTCAGCTAGAAAGTGGCAGGATCTTAACTACTGCGCTACCCCACCTAACAATGTAGTTCCCATTAATGAAAAATCCTAAGATTTACATAAAACCTTATTAGAAAATAAGATGAGAGAGGGAGTTAAGATGGCGGAGGAGTAGGGGACCCCTTTTTCAGCCGGTCCCCCGAGTCGAGCAGGATAGGTACCAGACCAGCCTAAATAACCACGGAATCAGCCTGAGACTCAGGAAGATACATCTGGATCTCTACAAATGAACATCTCCAGCGCTGAGTATTGAGGTACGAAGAGGGAAGCCGTAAAACCGCGCATGGATATCGGAAGATAAACGGAAGGGGGAGGGAGCCGCCGCGTTCCGGTGCTGGGAAGCAGCAGACACCTGCATGGGGGAGCGGGCGGACTCACGGATGGCACCTGTGAGAGAGGGGACTGAGACCGGTGAGCTGGGAGCGCGCGCCACTAGGCTTCTCGCGGAACACCGGAATCCCAGTGTGGATCCAGACTGAGACCGGGAGCTGCCGGAGCGCACACGGGGCGGCTGGCGGGCCACCTGCACGGGGGAGCGGGCGGACTCGCGGTCGGCACCCGCGAAACAGCAGACTGAGACCCTGAACCGGGTGCGCGCGCCACCAGGCTTCTCACGGAACTCCTGAATCCCGGTGTGCTCACCGGGCATAGACTGAGACCGGGAGCTTCCGGAGCGCGCGCGGGGCGGCTGGTGCCTGGCGGCGTTAGAAACACAAAGGACAGAGACGCCGGCCCTGGAAGTGAGGGCAGGGACGCCGGGTTGGTGCGCACATCCCGGGACGCTGCAGGGTTGAGCACCACCAACAGTAACAGAGTTAAAGTGGCCAGAACATTAGTAGAGAACGGGCCGCAATCCCTCTGTTCTGTGACAGAGGCTGAGATTCGGCCGCTGCTGCTCTGACTCTCAGAAGAGGCACAGCAAACCGCCAGGGAAAGCCGCCAGAGAACAAAAGCCTGGAAATACCGGCTCACAGTGTGCCCATCCCCATCCCCCCTCGCAGGGGACTCGGAGACTCTACCCAAACAGGGCTGCCTGAGTATCGGCGCAACAGGCCCCTCCCCCAGAACACAGAAGGCAGGCTGAAAAATCAAGAAGCCCACAACCCGGGCGCCTGCGTGGCGCAGTCATTGAGCGCCTGTCTTCGGCTTAGGGCGTGATCCCGGCGTTCCGGAAAGGAGTCCCTCATCGGGCTCCTCCGCTGGGAGCCTGCTTCTTCCTCTCCCACTCCTCTGCTTCTGTTCCCTCTCTCGCTGGTTGGCTGCCACATAAATAAATAAAATCTTTAAAGAAGAAGCCCACATCCCTAAGATCCCTATAAAACAAGGGGCACGGCCTGGGACCCAGTCAATAATTTGGGCTCTGGACAACCCCGCAACCTCTCTTCATCAGAATGACAAGAAGGAGAAGCCCCCCCCCAGCAAAGAAAAGACAGTGATTCTGTGGCCTCTGCCACAGAAATAATGGATATGGATGTAACCAAATTATCAGAAATGGAATTCAGAGTAACGATGGTCAAAATGATGAGTAGAATTGAAAAAACTATTAACGAAAAGGTTACTGAGAATATAGAATCCCTAAGGACAGAAATGAGAGCGAATTTGACAGAAATTAAAAATTCTATGAGCCAAATGCAGGCAAAACTAGAGGCTCTGATGGCCAGGGTCACTGAAGCAGAGGAAAGGGTTAGTGAATTGGAGGATGGGTTAATAGAGGAACAAATGAAAATAGAAGATGGTCTTAAAAAAATCCACGCCCACGAATGTAGGTTACAGGAGATTACTGACTCAATGAAACGATCCAATGTTAGAATCATCGGCATCCCCAAGGGGGTGGAGAAAAACAGAGGTCTAGAAGAGATATTTGAACAAATTGTAGCTGAAAACTTCCCTAATCTAGCAAGAGAAACAAACATTCGTGTCCAAGAGGCAGAGAGGACCCTTCCCAAGCTCAACCACGACAAACCTACGCCACGTCACATCATAGTGCAATTCGCAAATATTAGATGCAAGGATACAGTATTGAAAGCGGCCAGGGCAAAGAAATTTCTCACGTACCAAGGCAAAGGCATCAGAATTACGTCAGACCTGTCTACACAGACCTGGAATGAGAGAAAGGGTTGGGAGAGCATATTTAAAGCTCTTTCAGAGAAAAACATGCAGCCAAGGATCCTTTATCCAGCAAGGCTGTCATTCAGAATCGATGGAGAAATAAAGACATTTCAGAATTGCCAGTCATTAACCAATTTCGTAACCACGATACCAGCCCTACAGGAGATATTACGGGGGGTTCTATAAAAGTAAAAAGGCCCCAAGAGTGATACAGAACAAAGTCACAGTCAATACAAACAAAGACTTTACTGGCAACACGGCATCATTAAAATCATATCTCTCAGTACTCAGTCTTAATATTAATGGCTTAAATTCTCCCATAAACTGCCACAGGGTTGCAGATTGGATAAAAAGAAATGACCCATCCATTTGCTGTCTACAAGAGACTCATTTCGAACCCAAAGATGCATTCAGACTGAGAGTAAGGGGATGGAGTACCATCTTTCACGCAAATGGACCTCAAAAGAAAGCTGGGGTAGCAATTCTCATATCAGATAAATTGGATTTTAAACTACAGACTATAGTTAGAGATGCAGAAGGGCACTATATTATTCTTAAAGGAAGTATTCAACAAGTGGATATGACAATTATAAATATATATGCCCCCAACAGGGGAGCAGCAAGATACACAAGCCAGCTCTTAACCAGAATAAAGAGACATACAGATAAAAATACATTAATAGTAGGGGACCTCAACACTCCACTCTCAGAAATAGACAGAACACCCTGGCAAAAACTAAGCAAAGAATCAAAGGCTTTGAATGCCATACTCGACGAGTTGGACCTCATAGATATATATACAACACTACACCCCAGAACCAAAGAATACTCATTCTATTCTAATGCCCATGGAACATTCTCAAGAATAGACCATGTTCTGGGACACAAAACAGGTCTCAACCGATACCAAAAGATTGAAATTATCCCCTGCATATTCTCAGACCACAACGCTCTGAAATTGGAACTCAACCACAAGGAAAAATTTGGAAGAAACTCAAACACTTGGAGACTAAGAACCATCCTGCTCAGGAATGACTCGATAAACCAGGAAATCAAAAATCAAATTGAACAATTTATGGAGACCAGTGAGAATGAAAATACAACAGTCCAAAACCTATGGGATACTGCAAAGGCAGTCCTAAGGAGGAAATACATAGCCATCCAAGCCTCACTCAAAAGAATAGAAAAATCTAAAATGCAGTTTTTATATTCTCACCTCAAGAAGCTAGAACAGCAACAGAGGGACAGGCCTAATCCACGCACGAGGAAGCAGTTGATCAAAATTAGAGCCAAAATCAATCAAGCGGAAACCAGAAGTACAGTAGAGCAGATCAACAGGACTAGAAGCTGGTTCTTTGAGAGAATCAATAAAATTGACCACTGGCAACACTTATCCAAAAGAAAAGAGAATGGACCCAGATTATTAAAATTATGAATGAAAAAGGAGAGGTCACGATGAACACCATTGAAACTGGAAGGATTATTAGAAATTTTTATCAACAGCTATATGCCAATAAACTAAGCAATCTGGAAGAGATGGAATCCTTCCTGGAAACCTATAAACTACCAAGATTGAAACAGGAAGAAATTGATTTCTTAAACAGGACAATTAATTATGAAGAAATTGAGTCAGTGATAAACAACCTTCCAAATAACAAAACTCCAGGCCCGGACGGTTTTCCTGGGGAATTCTACCAAACATTCAAAGAAGAAATAATACCTATTCTCCTAAAGCTATTTCAAAAAATAGAAACAGAAGGAAAGCTACCAAACTCTTTCTATGAGGCCAATATTACCTTGATCCCCAAACCAGGCAAAGACCCCCTCAAAAAGGAGAATTACAGACCGATCTCCCTAATGAATATGGACGCTAAAATCCTCAACAAGATTCTTGCTAATAGAATCCAACAGTACATTAAAAGGATTATCCATCACGATCAAGTGGGATTCATACCTGGGATGCAAGCGTGGTTCAATATTCGCAAATCAATCAGTGTGATACATCATATCAACAAGAAAAGACTCAGGAACCATATGATCCTCTCAATCGATGCCGAAAAAGCATTTGACAAAATACAGCATCCTTTCCTGATTAAAACCCTTCAGAGTGTAGGAATAGAACGTACATTTCTCAATCTCATAAAAGCCATCTATGAAAAGCCTACTGCAAATATTATTCTCAATGGGGAAAAGCTGGAAGCCTTTCCCTTAAGATCAGGAACTCGACAAGGATGCCCACTCTAGCCACTATTATTCAACATAGTACTAGAAGTCCTTGCAACAGCAATCAGACAACAAAAAGGGATCAAAGGTATTCAAATTGGCAAAGAAGAAGTCAAAATGTCTCTCTTCGCAGATGACATGATACTCTATATGGAAAACCCAAAAGAAGCCACTCCCAAACTATTAGAAGTTATAGAGCAATTCAGTAATGTGGCGGGATACAAAATCAATGCTCAGAAATCAGTTGCATTTCTGTACACAAATAACGAGACCGAAGAAAGAGAAATTAGGGAATCCATCCCATTTACAATAGCACCAAAAACCATACGTTACCTTGGAATTAACTTAACCAGAGACGTAAAGGACCTATATTCTAGAAACTATAAATCACTCTTGAAAGACATTGAGGAAGACATAAAAAGATGGAAAGATATTCCATGCTCATGGATCGGAAGAATTAACATAGTTAAAATGTCCATGCTACCCAGAGCAATCTACACTTTCAATGCTATCCCGATCAAAATACCGAGGACATTTTTCAAAGAACTGGAACAAATAGTCCTTAAATTTGTATGGAACCAGAAAAGGCCCCGAATCTCCAAGGAACTGTTGAAAAGGAAAAACAAAGCTGGGGGCATCACAATGCCGGATTTCGAGCTGTACTACAAAGCTGTGATCACAAAGACAGCATGGTACTGGCACAAAAACAGACACATAGACCAATGGAACAGAATAGAGAGCCCAGAAATGGACCCTCGGCTCTTTGGGCAACTAATATTTGATAAAGCAGGAAAAAACATCCGGTGGGAAAAAGACAGTCTCTTCAATAAATGGTGCTGGGAAAATTGGACAGCTACATGCAAAAGTATGAAACTTGACCACTCTCTCATACCATACACAAAAATAAACTCCAAATGGATGAAAGATCTTAATGTGAGACAGGAATCCATCAAAATTCTAGAGGAGAACATAGGCAGCAACCTCTACGACATCGGCCAAAGCAACCTTTTTCATGATACATCCCCAAAGGCAAGAGAAACAAAAGATAAAATGAATTTATGGGACTTCATCAAGATTAAAAGTTTCTGCACAGCCAAGGAAACAGTCAGAAAAACTAAGAGGCAGCCCACGGAATGGGAGAAGATATTTGCAAATGACGCTACAGATAAAGGACTGGTATCCAAGATCTACAAAGAACTTCTCAAACTCAATACACGAGAAACAAATAAACAAATCATAAAATGGGCAGAAGATATGAACAGACACTTTTCCAATGAAGACATACAAATGGCTAACAGACACATGAAAAAATGTTCGAAATCATTAGCCATCAAGGAAATTCAAATCAAAACCACACTGAGATACCACCTTACGCCAGTTAGAATGGCAAAAATAGACAAGGCAAGAAACAACAATTGCTGGAGAGGATGTGGAGAAAGGGGATCCCTCCTACATTGTTGGTGGGAATGCAAGTTGGTACAGCCACTCTGGAAAACAGTGTGGAGGTCCCTTAAAAAGTTAAAAATTGAGCTACCCTATGATCCAGCCATTGCACTACTGGGTGTTTACCCCAAAGATACAGACGTAGTGAAGAGAAGGGCCATATGCACCCCAATGTTCATAGCAGCAATGTCCACAATAGCTAAATCGTGGAAGGAGCCGAGATGCCCTTCAACAGATGACTGGATTAAGAAGCTGTGGTCCATATATACAATGGAATATTACTCAGCTATCAGAAAGAACGAGTTCTCAACATTTGCTACAACATGGACGGCACTGGAGGAGATAATGCTAAGTGAAATAAGTCAAGCAGAGAAAGACAACTATCATATGATTTCTCTCATCTATGGAACATAAGAACTAGGATGATCGGTAGGGGCAGAAAGGGATGAGAAGGGGGGGTAATCAGAAGGGGGAATGAAACATGAGAGACTATGGACTATGAGAAACAAACTGAGGGCCTCAGAGGGGAGGGGGGTGGGGGAATGGGATAGGCTGGTGATGGGTAGTAAGGAGGGCACGTATTGCATGGTGCACTGGGTGTTATACGCAACTAATGAATCATTGAGCCTTACATCGGAAACCGGGGATGTACTGTATGGTGACTAACATAATAAAATATCATTAAAAAAAAAGAAAAGAAAATAAGATGAGCTCCCTATAAACACAAATGCACATGCCAAATTCCTGTCCCTTTAATTCCCCCAATTATGCCATTTCTTATGCCATAAACACCATCCTTGTGCCATTCCACATCTGATTCCAGACAATTCTTTACACTAGAGAAGTATTTCTCAGAACATGAGAGTCAAATTACTTTTGACTACTCTTTTGATTATCTTTTTGTAGGGAGAGGACAGAGGGTATTAGTTTTGTGAAAATGCTTGCGCTTTCTCTCCTGATTGGTGTAGGACACCCGCTGCTTCTCTAGCCACAAAGAATAGGTGGCATCTCACAGCAGCAGGTGTCTGTGAGCGGGGCCAAGTTCCCAGGACAGATGAAGGGAGGGCTGCACACTTTTCACACAAGCTTCCACTTCCCTTCCCTCGCAGTTCCTCCTCACGGCCCTCAGGTCCCTGTATCCTTCCCTGGGTGCCAAACTACTAGTTAAGGCGATGATAGATAGTTCTGTGGTATCGGAATGGCCTGGTGAGGACAGAGAGCAAGAGGAGGAAAGAAAGATCCCTTTCTCTCTCCTTCAGAGGAAGAGCCCAGCCTTTACACCAGTCCCTGGCTCGCCAATGGCAAATCATTGATTGAGGTGAGGTCTGTTCACTTCATTACACCGGGGGGCCGGGGGGCATCAGTCTGAGGGGCTGTAATGCTGCAGTGGTCTACGTAAGCAACCCCAAATCTCAGCCCCTAAGTGCCTCATGGTTACAGAATCAAAACGCTAAGGACAAACCAGTCACTAACGGCCAACTAGGCTTTAAGCAATCCTCAATCAAATAATTTCTTTCCTTTGCTTCTACACTGTCTCCGTGTAAGTCGTTCCCCTCACTCCTGCTGGCAGAGGGCACCTAACTACTTCCGGCTTGGTGCTGCCCTATCGAACCAAGTCTTGTTCAGATAAACTCTTAAATGTTTACTAGGCCTCAAGTGCTATTTATTCTTAGCAGCTTGTAGGTGTTACAAGTCTGGAGTAGTGAGCACCACCACGGCGGCCCCGGCATCAGAACAGAGCAGGCCAGGGGTGGGTGGCTGACCATGTAGTTAGGGCACAGCAACTGGCCACAAGTGGTTCTGATGCAGGTTTATTGTTTCAAAACTAACCAGGACCAGAGAAAGGAGGTGGGCCAGCAGGCAGGCATGTTTGAAGGAAAATGAAGTGACACCCTGAGAGCCCAGGGTGACACAGAGTTCCTAGAAGTGCCACTGTTGAGAAGCTTTGAACCCCATCGCTACTTTCCTCACAAATCCCCTCTCTCTCATCCCAGAGATTCCACTCTATCCCTGAGAAGCTCTGCTCTGACAGAACACCCCTGGGCTACTTTTTTTTTTTTTTTTTTTTTTGAGAGAGAGAGAGAGAGAGAGTGAGCAAGCACAAGCAGGGTAGAGGGAGAGGGACGAGCAGACTCCCAGGGGAGCAGGGAGCCCGATGTGGGGCTCGATCCCACGACGCTGGGATCATGACCTGAGCTGAAGGCAGATGCTCAACCGACTGAGCCACCCAGGCCCCCCTACCATGGACTACTTCTGACTTCTAACAAGGAAAGACTGGGTGGTTGGGAGAATTCCTATCTCCAGCAGGATACAGGCAACTTTCTGGCACAGTGAGACACCCCTGAGTGCTTGTTATACAGAATTAGTGCTACATAGGGGTACCTTGTGGCTCAGTCGGGTAAGCGCCCAACTGGTGATTTCAACTCAGGTCATGATTTCAGTGTTCTGAGATCGAGCCCTGTGTGGGGTTCTGCGGTCAGCAGGGAGTCCACTTGAAATTCTCTCCCCCCTCTTTCCGTCCCCCCACTTGTGCATGTTTTCTCTAAAATGAATGAATTAGTGCTACATTTGGTGACTGGGTTCAGTTATAATCTATTCCAATTACTGTACTTTTATCAATACAGTGACATATACATATATTCCAGGGCAGGGGCCATAAAACTATGGCCAGGTGGCCAAATCCAGCCTGCTCACGGTTTTTGTAAATCAAGTTTCCCTGGAACATGGCCACGTTCATTCACTTACATGTGGTCTATGGCTGTTTTCACAGTACAGTAGTCAAGCAAATGCAACAGACACTGGATGCCCCACAAAACCAACAATATTTACTATCTGTTTACGGAAATGCTGGTCAACTACTGGTCTAGAAGATTATATTATGGGCCATAACTATCTTCTACTATCTATGCCAGGCACTCTAGTAGGCCCCTTTCGTAAGTTATCTTTAATGCTCCCAATAACCTTGCTAGTTATATTTCCATCGTGATATTACAGGTGAAGAAAGAATTTTAGGTCAAATGATATGTCTAAAGCAGACTACTAGTAAGTATCACAACCAGAATTCAAACACTGTTTTGGTGGTGGTGATGGTCGTGGTGGTGGTGGTTTTCTGAGTCAAGTCTTTTATGAGCTGTTTTAGGAACATAATCACCATGTTATATTTTCAGTGGGAAAAGTGTTCTCAGTAACAAACCATGGACCTAAAAATGAGCTATTAAAAGCAGCCCAAATAGAATTTGGGGATAGCCTCCTTTTCTAGAGAGGCCTTCCTGACCACCTAACCACTCTCCAACCTATTTCATTTTCTAACAATGATAAGTGCTTACAAACATTTCATTTAATTAGGAATTTCTAGTGGATCTTCTGTGTCCTTCCAGGAGAATGCAGGCTGCTTGCAGGCAGTGCTTTCGCACCATTCACTTCCGCAGCCCACGGTCTGGAAGAGGGCCAGGCACAAGGAAGGACTGCTGCAAAGCACTTCATGTGTGGCTCCTCCTTAGTTAATACTAAGCATCTATATTGTCTTCTTGTCCTAAAATACAACATCTGAGTACAGCCTGAAGTATATAGTAAATTTTTAAATTTCCATTTGCTTATTTATCAACAATGGAAAATACTCCCTTGAAATCTGTGCAAGCATACAGGTATTCTGGAAGAGAGCTGGGCTACGTGTTAATTTGTTACAATACAGTATTTTGCAAATTATCACAATCTCACTTCGGGGGACTTAATTAATCAGAACATATATATCAGAGGAAAAAATAACAGCTTTTTAATTAAACAGTAACTCCAAATAAAGGTGATACTGCTCCTCATTTAACCCCTGAGAAGTTTGAGTTTACAGATTGCTACATCCTGCCCCCTACTGGAAGAGAGACTAACAACAAACAGTAACTAGCCAAAAAGCACCTGAAGTTTTCTATCCGGAAACAAAATTTTTCCTTTTGCTTAAACTTCATGTTCAATTGCTTTTTACCCCTCTATTCCTTTCGATTTCCAAAATAAACAGTGAGGCAAAAGGAATAGAAGATGGCCACCAGTGAAATATAGAAATATATACTTATTTCTATATTTCATACATATACATATGACATGATTTGGAAATAAAATAATCTTTTATTTCTGTAGAATTATTTAAAGTGTGAGAAGATTGATAATTAGCTCTATACAAACTCACCATATGGCATTACCTCGAGGAATGTAATTGTAAGGGCAAAGTTAATCTCATAAAAAAAATCAAACGGTTTCTGAATATTAAAGGCAGCACATATTCATATATTAGTATTAACATTCATTTCCGTTTCTCTAACTCTTAACTAATGGAGTAAATTAGTTGGATAATGGATAATATGATAATACATAAATATGATCCCTAATTTAAAAAATGCATATCTTGTAAGATATTTTATTTTATAGACAAGAGTATTAAATTAAACCTTTTTTTCTGGCCAGGTTGGTACTTTCCAGTTCCATAGCTCACCCTGCCAAACCCCATGTCTATGTGGAGTTAAAGCAAGCCATCCCTAAACATTGCCCAGTGCTCGTCCAATAACCACCACCCTACAAACCAGCATTCGGACTTCTATAGGCATAGGACTTTATTCAATAATCTACAATATATATTTTTAAGCATTGGCTAATCTGTGCTAAATTATGACATTATAAAGCAAAGTGTGTACACCTTTAAGTTATAAGTTAATGGTATTCCTATAATTCCACAAGAAGTTGCCATGCGGACAATGCATTTTTTCTTTTGCAAAACTGGGACCAAGTTTTGATTTTCACTTTTCTATTACATCACTCAGTCTAAGGCTAAACTAAGTACATTTTTCTGAAATTCAGGGCAAGAAAAAAAATTTTTTTTTAAGATTTTTATTTATTTGACAGAGAGAGAGAGCGACAGCCAGCGAGAGACGGAACACAAGCAGGGGGAGTGGGAGAGGAAGAAGCAGACTCCCAGTGGAGCAGGGAACCTGATGCAGGGCTCTATCCCAGGACCCTGGGATCAGGCCTTGAGCTGAAGGCAGACGCTTAATGACTGAGCAATCCAGGCGCCCCAGAGCAAGAAAAACTTTTATCTCTTGGTGTTCCCTTACCGGAGAGTAGGAAGAATCATTGTGGCTAAGAGCATAAACTCTGAGGTCAGACTGCCTAGTTCAGATTCCAACTCTCATTTACTAGCCATGCTACCTTGGACAACTTATTTACCTTCCTTTGCCTCAGTTTACTCATCTAGAAAATGTGGGTCTCAATACTACTTACCTCAGGGTAGTTTTGGAAGTAAAAGAAATTTATACATAAAAAGACACTTAGAGGGGCTCCTGGGGCGCAGCCGTTAAGTGTCTGCCTTCGGCTCAGGGCGTGATCCCGGCGTTGTGGGATCGAGCCCCACATCAGGCCCCTCCACTCTGAGCCTGCTTCTTCCTCTCCCACTCCCCCTGCTTGTGTTCCCTCTCTCGCTGGCTGTCTCTGTCAAATAAATAAAATCTTAAAAAAAAAAAAAAAGCCCTTAGGTTTGGGCCTGATGCATAGTAAGCATTCAAAAGATGTCAGCAGCAATTGATATGTCTCTCCAGGGGACCCTGTGGACAGGAACCTCAGAGCTGAATACTGCACACTTTGGTTGTAAGTAACTTACCCCAGACACCTGCTTCGTGTGTTTCCTTCTTTGATTTACTTATAATTGTTTTGTATTTTTATTAATATAAGCTGACTTTAAATATTTTAAGGAAATAAACAAGATTCAAATTATAAAGTAGACTAAATTGAACTTGGCCTCTTTGGCCAATTATTCCAGACCAGATTACTTAATTTTAATACTCTTAAATTAGGTCACATACATTTCAGAAAGCACATCTTAGAATATGGTTATCATCCATGGGCAAGAAAATCCAGAATTTAAAAAATCTTGCCTTCATATGGTTTAATAAATCCATATAAAGAAATAATTCTTAAAACGTTAAATGTGTTGATGGGTTTTCGTGCTCATTGACACATGGATAAGGAATAGAACAGGGAACAGTTATAGTCCATTTGCCCTGAGCTTGGAATAAATTGAAATCAAGCTTCCAGCAGAGTCCAATTCCAGTAAAGAGTGTAAGAGGGAACCCAGTATGGAGTTCAAGTTCCTCAGAATGGGTTGATCTGGCTTGCACGAAACTCTTAGCACCCTCCTGGGAGACCTATGGATAACACTTTTCCAAATGGATAGCTGTCCTCAGAACTGAAACTCTCAAGCACAAGTGGAGAACAAAGGTGGTCTGTCTTTACCTCCTGGAGAGTGCTCCTCCAGATAAATGAGGATTATTCCTCAAGGGCTCTATTCTGGGTACCTAATTGTTGAGGATGGAATGTTTGGGCTGCCTAACAAGAAGCACTAGTTTTATTGTTCTGTGATCAGCCTTGAGGAAGGATCCCAACAGCTTCAAAAACAAAGTGTCTGAAAATAAAGCTGAAAGAGTTGAAGCACAAGAGGTATCATCAGAAACTGATGGAACAAGGCTGTCCCATCAGGAATACTGGGAGTGGGTGATGGCAACAGGGTTACTAGTCAAAGAAGAAAACAAGAAACATGCATTATCATTGTTGACTATTAGCCAACTGAGCTGGCTAAGGGAATCATTCAGGAATGCTCACAGGTAGAGGTTAAGGGGTTCTGTGAGGGGAGTAGAAGAAGAAAATGTTGAGATTCCAGTGGTTTCATTTGGGGCAGTTTTAAGAAATGCTAATATCCTTCCAGCCCCGGTTATTGTTAGGCAGTGAAAGCTGGAGACTGTTATTTACAGTGTAAATAAGATACAGGTACTACCTTCCTGCACTGTTTGTTAAAAGACACAGACTTGCAATTTGAAGTCAGCTGTGCCCACAAACAAATGGTATTTGTGCCCCACACTACACTGAAACAGATCTCCGTATCTGTTCTCACAACCCAGAAGGGATCCTGTGGCACCAAACATTTATGAAGTACATTTAATGATCTCATGTGGCAGATGGGGATAGGGAAAGGTCACAACACAGATTAGAAAAATATTTAAAATCTTAACCAGATGGGTCTGTTTTCTAAAACTCACTCTTTACAGTACCAACAATGTATTTCTTCTCTGCTCAGCCTCATTAACTTTTGTCTTTTCCCTCCTGGATTCCCTCTACTCCTCAACCAACCCAACTGAAGTATCTTCACCACTTATTAGACAAAGCAATACCTTCAATTCTGCATATCCTCATCACCATCATCACGGGATGACTCAGGATTGACTCATTTAATCCTCGCAAAGACACATGGGTTAGGTTTTACTCTCATCATTTGCAAGTTTATACTTGAGGAAATGCATAGAGGTGAGGAACTTGACAAAAATTACATGGATGGTATAGTCAGAGAATGGGCAGCTGAAACGAGTCTGTGCTTTTGGCCATGGACACTGCTTCTCACATTATATGTCTCATGCTACTCACTGAACAAAAGCTAGCTGGTCAACAGGCTACACCTGCCCCTAGGAAGGAAAAAATTATAAATTCATTTTTATGCTATAAAATATTAAATAAAATGGTACACGGAACAACTGAAACTGCTAGAGGGAAGGACTCTTCAATAAAGTCTACATAGGAAGTAAGCTGAGTCTTATGGGATGCACAGAAATTCAACAAGGAAATACGGCATTGTAGCTATAAGGTCATGTGGAAATGTGTCATTTATGGTGGGATTAGTCAGATTTGATTGGAGGACACATTATTTAAGGAAGATGCAAGACATACAGCTGAGAAAAAGAAAAAGATTTGAGGCAAGATAATAAATTGGCTTTGAATGACAACATTAAATATGTGACTAATTTTAGGTTGTAGGAATTCAGAGATTTTAGCATGAAAATGATATAATCAAATTCATATTCTAGAAAAATCTGAGTGCTCAATAGAGAACGGATTGTAGGGGGTCAAAAAGTGTGTGCATACAGGGGTTAGGACTAGATGCAAAGGTATTAGTTGGACTACCATGCTTGTTAAAACTACAGCCTTAACTTTTCTGAGTTCCAAATGCCCAGAGATATCTGCATTTCTTTTTTTGGTAAAGGCAAGTGATGCAACAACCATTTTCCTTAGACTTTTTTTTTTTTCCAATTTAGTTTTTCCTCTTGTGTTCTAGAAGAGTGAGCTCATCAGAAAGCATTCAGAACCAACTTATTATCTTGCCTCAAATCTGTTTTCCTCTGCTTCAAATTTCTAGACCTACTTTCATCCATTCATTGATTCAACAAATGCTTCCTGGGTATCTACTGCCTAGTAAGCATATACATCTATTCCTTCCAAATTTTCTTCTGCTTTAAGGTGGATTATTGTCTTTGTAGGAGGGCTGACCTGCTGAGATCTTGAGAAAAGTTTTTAACACAAGTTAGAGGGTGAAATGGCCCAAAGAAAGGAGCCCTTATGTGAAAAGCCCACATCCCCAGCTAGAACACGCCTGGAAGGATATCTAACTTCTCTCTGCCAATGTCTTTGGTCTTCAGTGGATGTAGAAACATTTGAGAAGACTCCAGGGGGTTAGGGATAATATGACCTTTGTCACAAAGAAGCTACTGGAAGCTTGGCAGAGGTCATTTGTGGGCAATTCTAAAATCAAGCAATCTGTATCCTATAAACTACATAATCTTTCCGTGATGAAAATTTCCCTGTGCTGTCTTTTTAAAAATCTTGTTGCAAAGTTCCAGCAGTCTCCATTAAGACTACACAAACAGTCTTATTTCGATACCTAGGCCCAATCATTGAAGAGGATGAAATCTAAAGGGATCATTAAGGCCAGTAGGATGAAGACAGAATTACTTTAAGAAGTGAATCTTATGGAATAAAAATCAAGGACAAGAAATTTCCAGTTTCAGCTCTGCTGTATAAAGAGCTTAAAGATTTGTTTCCCATACCAATAATGAGAAAACACTGGGCTGATAATCATTTTTCTTGGACCCAGAGAACTGAGGACTCAGGGCCAACTGCCACTCAGTAACGTGGAAAGACAGACACAAACAGAGGCCTTATCTGGAACAGCAGCCACCAGCATAAACTGGTAGGAATACTTAAATGGTAATTGACAAGTTTCTGGAGGCTGAGTGGAGACTAGCATGCTGGTGAGGAACTCCTGGGGATTCCTCATTCTTATGAGAGGGCCAGCAATCAGGGACTTTATCTACAGGAGCTCCATTTGGCTGTCTTGGTGAAGATCTAAGTGAGATCCCCTGTGGCTTAGGAAGAAGAGTGGTTATTGTGAAATAGGAGCATTTACCATAGTAGCAGTCTTCTTTTCATGAGGAAAGGCTTTATTGGAGCCTTATACCAACTGTGGGACATTCCTTCCATTCTCTCTCTACCCCCAGTCTTCCTGGTCTCATTTTGGGGCGGGAGTGCTAAGGCTACTGTAGAAACCTTGTGAAGATCAGCCAGGAGACAAAGGCCCACTTTAGGACTGAGACTTAACATTACAGAAAGCTCCCACTCCCACATATCTACCACTGTACCAACGGGGTTTCAGTATAACGATGGGTTATAGCTAAACAAACAGCAGGATGCATACTCTGAGAAGGAGAACTTAAGAAAGCCAAAATCAAAAGGAAATAAAAACAAAGGTGCTAGAAGAATTTGAAGCCCCCAACACTCACTACTATAGCCAAAATTAAAACATAGCCTAACACCTACCCACATGCACATAAACCCTCATACTAAAAGCCTATTTATTTCGGTTCCCATTACCCAATAAAATATGTCTGGCCTTCATCAACAACAACAACAAATCTCGAGGTATGCAAAACAGCAAGAAAAAAAAAATCACAATTTGAAGAAACGAAGCAAGCATGAGAACGAGACTCTGATATGGCATGGGCATTAAAGTATAAGATGCAGACTTTAAAGATCAGTATGTTAAGGGCTCCAGTGGATACAGAAGAAAACCTGAAAGGGTAGGTAATGTCAACAGAGATGGAAACTCTAAGAAAGCATAACAATTAATGTTATAAATCAAAACCACAGAAATGGAACAGCTTTTGCTGCACCCATCAGTAGGGTGGACAGATGAGGAAAAAACTGAGTTTGAAGACAGGGCACGAGAACCTTCTCAAACTGAAATGCAAAAAGAAAAACATTAAAATTTAAAGAAATCTAAAATGTGGAACAATTTAAAAAGATGTAACATATGCATAATTGAAATATCAGAAGAAAAAGAATGAGGCTGAAAAGCTATTTGTATTAATAATGGCTTCAAACTCCCTAGAATTAATGATAGAAACAAGACCACAGATACAGGTAGCTCAGGTATGAGCAACTCACTACAGGAATATATAAATTGCAGTTTTATCAAGCGATAAACACTAAGAACAAAACAAAATAAAAAATAGGGGGACTTCCCATTCCTAGTTCAGCACATAAGAAGCTTGGCAGTTGCCACTCCACCCTAATAAGTAAAAAGCTGAACAAACGGAAAAATAAATAGGTCTCCTTAGATGCTTAAAGAGAAGTGAAGCCACAGGGTAAATCACTGTCCCCCAAATTGGAGACCCCAACAATGAACACAGAGAATCAATACTTACTGTACCAGAGCCCCATGAGTAGGGGCCTGGGCCAGACCAGTGTCGATGTAGGAAAATCTGAACTGTAATAAATTGCTAGAGACTCAGTGTGGACAAGTCTGAGAGTTAAAACTCCAGGCAGATCCAGTCATGAAGGGTCCTCCACATGGTTGTGAATTTCATTCCAGGAATTCTATCAGGTCCACATGATGAATTGTAGAGAAAAATCCCCTTGTGCTCCCAGCAGGAAGAGGGGAAAATAAAACATTTTGAAATACACCAGAGCATTCTGTTTTGAGATCTGCCCACATGAGAAACTATTTTATCCAAGCCTAGCCTGACAGGGTTTTATCAGAGACTAAACAACCTTGGGGAAGGTAAATAGGCAACTCCAGCCAGCTTTAAACCTTCCGTACGGAGGAAGGAAAATGCCAAACTCCAGCCATCCTGTCCCACAGAAGGGGGAGAAATCCAAGGAGCACATGTGAAGTTCACAGTCCAGAGACACAGGCTCTCTTAAAGACTGAGACCCAATCATAGGCCTATCGAACACACCCCTCCCCACATCTCACCACCTATCACTAAAGGCCTATGTAGAGCGGTTCATTTTACCCAGATCCAGCCATTAAGAAAAACTTACAAGACATGCCAAAAAGCCAAAAAACACAATTTGGAGAGACAGAGCAGCATCAGAATCAGACATGGCAGGGATGTTAGAGGTATCAGACTGGGAATTTCTTTTAAGAAACTATGATTAATATGCTAAGGGCTTTAATAGATAAAAAAGACAGCATGCAAGAGCACATGAGCAATGTAAGCGGAGAGATGGAAGTCCAAAAATAATAACTGCTAGAGATAAAAAACACACTGTAACAAGTGAAGAATGTCTCTGATGGGTTTATTAGTAGACTAGACGTGGCTGAGTAAAGAATCTCTGAGCTGGAGAATAGCTCAATAGAATCTTCAAAAACCAAAAATCAAAGAGAACAAAACCTGAAAAACAAAACAGAATATCCAAGGATTGCTGAACAATTACACAAGTTATAGCAACAATATAATAGAAATACCAGAGAAGAAAAGAGAACAGAAGACATCTTTGAAATCAGAATTCTCAACGGAGACTTCCTCCAAATTAATGTCAGACACCCAACCACAGATCCAGGAAGCTCAGAGACCACGCAGGAGAGAGGCCAAAAAAATTAAACATAGGCGTATCATCTTCAAGCTACGAAAATCAAATATTTTTAAAAGCGCTAAAAGAAATCAGAGGGAAAAATCCACCTTATTTATAGAGGAGCAAATAATTACAGCCAACTTCTCAGAAACCATGCAAGGAAAAGAGAATGGACTGAAATATTGAAAGTGTTGAGAGAAGAAAAAGCCACCAACCTATAATCCTCTATATAGTTATGATTCAAAAGTGAAGAAGAAATAGACTTTCTTGGAAAACAAAAATCAAGGGCATTTGTGGACAGTGGACATGCCTTGTAAGAATTGTTAGAAGATATTCTTTAGAGAAAAGGAAAATGTCATAGGTAAGAAACTCATCTACATAAAGGAAGAGCATCAGAGAAAGAATGAAAGAAAAAAGCTTTGATTATTCCTATTTGTAATTGATCTAAAAAATGTTTATTCAAAATATAATAGCAGCAATATATTCAGTTATGTATGCTTACATGTATGTGAAATGAGTGGCGGCAATGATGTGAAGGATGAGAGGGAGAAATTAGGATGATTTTGTCACTACTAGGTACTTATCTGTGAAGTAGTATAGTGCTCTATGAAAGGACACGGGAATTAGCTGTAAATCTATTACAACTATATGGAAAACTTTCAAAAAATGTAAGAGAAAGCAGCATTACTGATATGCTAAGAAAGGAAGAAAGTGGAATCATAAAATGCTCAATTAGAACCACAAAATGCAGAAAAAGAGTGGAAGACAAAACAGTAACAATATGGTAGATATTAATACAACTATAGCAATAATCACTGAATGTCAATGGTATAAATGTACCAGTTAAAACACAGATTGTTAGAGTGGACCAAAAAAACAAAACAAAATTTTTTCTGTCTACATGAAAACCACTTTAAAAATAAGGACACTTGTTGGGGCACCTGGGTGGTTCAGTCTGTTAAGCATCTGCCTTCAGCTCAGGTCATGATCTCAGGGTCCTGGGATGGAGTCTCGCTGCTCAGCGGGGAGCCAGCTTCCCCCTCTCCCTGCCGCTCCACCTGCTTATGTGTGCTTTCCTGCATTCTCTGTCAAATAAATAAAATCTTTAAAAAAATAAAAATAAGTATACTTGTAGATGAAAAGTAAAGGTATAAAAAAAAAAGACATACAATGCTAACACTAATCAAAAGAAAACAGGAGTAGCTACATTAATTTCAGGCAGAGCAGATTCAGAGCAAGGAAAGTAATCAGGGATACAGTGGAGCATCCTATAATGATAAAGGGCTCAATTCTCTAAGACAGAACAGTCCTTAATGTGTATGTGCCTAACAACAGAGCATCAAATTACATGAGGCAACAACCAATAGAACCACAAAGAAAAATGGATGAATCCACTATTATAGTCAGAACTACTCTATCACAAATGGATAGATGCAGTAGACAGAAAATCAGTAAGGACACAGTTGAACTCTACAGCACCATCAATCAACTGGATTGACATAATTGACACCTATAGACTATTTCACCCAACAAAAGCAGAATATACATTCTTCCAAGTTCACATGAAGCATTCACCCAGATAGACCACATTCTGGACCATAAGACATTCCCTGGCAAATTTTTAGAAACTGAAATTACACAATGCATACTCTCAGACCACAAAAGAATTGGAAACAAAGATAGCTAGAAAATCCCCAAATGGAGATTAAACAGTTCTAAATAATGCATGAGTCAAATAAATCAACAAATTAAATACTTTGAAATAAATGAAAACACAAAATAATCAAAATTTTTGGGATGCAGTGAAAACAGCCTTTAGAGTGAAATTGAGAGCATTAAATGTATATATTAAAAAAGAAGTTGTAAAATGAACAATCTTGAGATTCCATTTTAGGAAACTAGAAAAAAGACAAATTAAATGCGAAGTGAGTAGAAACAAAAATTATAGCAGAATAAATGAAACTGAAATAGTAAATCAATAGAGAAAATGAACAAAACCAAAAGGTGGTTCTTTAAAAGATCAGTAAAATCGATAAGCCTCTAGACAAGGTAAGAAAAAAAGATACAAATTACCAATATCATAAATGAAGAAAGATTACCACGTATCCCAAAAATAACAAAAGGATAAAAATAGTATTTATAATTTTATGCCCACAAATTTTGGTAATCTTGAATCAATTTCTTGAAAGATAAAATCTGCCAAGACTCACACAAGATACAGATGATCAGAAAAGATCTTTCTCTATTAAAGAAATTGAATTCATAATCAATAACCTTCCATTAAGAAAGCACAGATCTCTAGGAGTTCACTGGTAAATTGTACCAAACACTTAAGGAAGAAATCATACCAATTCTCTACAACCTCTTTGGTGGAAGTAGGGGCACCTGGATGGCTTGGTGGGTTAAGCATCCAACTCTTGATCAGGCCTTGATCTCAGGGTTGTGAGTTTAAGCCCTGTGTTGGGCTCCACGCTGGGCACGGAGCCTACTTAAAAAACAAAAGAAGTACAAGGAATATTTCCTCACTCTTTTTATGAGGCCAGAATTATCATAATACCAAAACCAGATGATGATATTACAAGAAAACTACAGTCCAATATTTCTTACGGTTATAAGTGCAAAAACATTCAGTAATCACAAGTAGCAGATCAAATTACAAAAGTTATACACCACTATTCGGTGGGATGTAGTCCAGGTAGACAAGCCTGGTTCAACAGCTGAAAAAAATCAGTTAATATAAACCATCACATCAACAGGTTAAAGAAAAATTACATGATCATATGAATAAATGAGGAAAAATAGTTAAATAAAATTCAACACCCACTCATTAAAAACTCTCAGTAAACTGAGAGGGGGAACTTCCTGAACTTCATAAAGACTATACAAGAACCCTCCAGCTAAGAGCATACTTAATGGTGAGAAACCTGAAGCTTTCCCATAAGATCAGTTACTAGGCAAGGATGTCCTCTCTCACCATTCCTTTTCAGTATCACATTGGAAATCTTTGGTAATGTGATAAAGTGAGAAAAGAAAACAAAATGTATACAAATTAGGATGAAGACATAAAATTGTCTTAGTTTGCAGATGACATAATCATCTGCATAGAAAAACTAGAAGAATCAACCCAAATACTCCCGGAACTAATAAGTGATTATAGCAATGTTTCAGAACACAAGGTTAATACACACAAGTCAGTTGTTTGCCTGTATACTAGCAGTGAACAGTGGAATCTGAAAATAGAAATAATACCATTTATTTACCTCCAAAACTAAAATACATAGGCATAAGTCTAACAAAATATGTTCAAGTTCTACATGAGGAAACCTATAAAATTCTGATGATAGGAATCAAAGAAATCAATAAATGGAAAGATAGTTTATGTTCATGGAAAAGACTCAAGTTCTTCCCAGCTTAATCTATAGATTAATCTCAATCAAAATCTCAGCAGGTGATCGTGTAGATTACAACAAATTGATTCTAAAGTTATTATGGAAAGGCAAAAGACCCAGAATAGCCAACACAATATTGAAAAACAATGTTGGAAAAATAACACTATCTCAGGGTGCCTGGGTGGCTCAGTTGGTTAAGCATCTGTCTTCGACTCAGGTCATGATCCCGATCGAGTCCCCATGTCAGGGGGAGCCTGCTTCTCCCTCTCTCTCTGTGCACACACTCTCTCTCTCAAATAAGTAAAAATCTTTAAAAAAAAATTTTAAAAGAATAACACTATCTGACTTTGAGATTTCAAGGCTACAGTATTCCAGAATGTTTAATTGGCAAAAGAGTAAACAAATCAATAGGATAGAGTCCAGGAACAGACTCCCATAAATATAGCCAGCAATCTTTGACAAAGTAGCAAAGGGAATGCAATGGCAAAAGATAGTCTTTTCAACAAGTGGTGCTGGAACAACTGGACTTTCACGTATTTAAAATAATGAATCTAGACACAGGTTTCATAATCTTCACAAACATTGATTTAAAATGTATCACAGACAGGGCACCTGGCTGGCTTAGTTGGTAGAACATGTGACTCTCGATCTCAGGGTGGGGAGTTCAAGCTCCACATTGGGCATAGAGCCTACTTAATTTAAAAACAGAAGGGGGAATGAACCATGAGAGACTGTAGACTCTGGGAAACAAACTGAGGGCTTCAGAGGGGGGTGGTGGGGGAATGGGATAGGCTGGTGATGGGTAGTAAGGAGGGCACATATTGCACAGTGCACTGGGTGTTATGTGCAAGTAATGAATCATGGAACATTGCATCAAGAACTGGGGATGTACTGTATGGTGACTAATATAACAAAATAAATATTTTTAAAAAATTCAATAAAAAAAAATAAAATGGATCACAGACGTAAATGTAAAACGCAAAGCTATAAAACTCCTAGAAGGAAACATAGGAGAAAATTTAGATGACCTTGGGCAAGATGATGACATTTTAGACACAAAACCGAAGATAATACATGAAAGCAATAATTGATAAACTAGATTTCATTAAAAATTAAGAACCTTGGTTCTGTGAAAGACATTATCAAGAGACTGAAGAGTCAAGTTAAAAACTGGGAGAAAATATTTGCAAATGACATATCTCAAAGAACTCATCCAAAATATACAAGAACTCTTAAAAGTGAGCATAAGAAAACAGACAACTCAGTTTAAAAAAATAGGCCGAAGACCCTAAGAGACACTCTAAAGAGAATTTGCAGATAGAAAATAAGCACATGAAAAGATGCTCTGCATCATGTCATCAGGAAAGTGCAAATTAGGACAATAATTCAGTACCACTACACACACATTAGAATAGCTGAAATCTGAAACACTGCCAAGACCAGATGCTCGGGAGGATTTGGAGTAAGAGGAACGCTCATTCATGGCTGGTGGGAATGCAAAATGGTATAGTTGCTTGGGAAGACTGCCTTTCTTACAAAACTAAGCATACCTTTACCATGAGATGCAGCATTCATGTTCACTGGTATTCACCCAAAGAAGGTGAAAACAGGGGCGCCTGGGTAGCGCAGTCGTTAAGCCTCTGCCTTCGGCTCAGGGCGTGATCCCGGCATTATGGGATCGAGCCCCACATCAGGCTCCTCTGCTATGAGCCTGCTTCTTCCTCTCCCACTCCCCCTGCTGTGTTCCCTCTCTCGCTGTCTCTGTCAAATAAATAAATAAAATCTAAAAAAAAAAAAAAAAAGGTGAAAACATGTTCACCCAAAATTCTGCTTACAGATATTTATAGCAGCTCTATTCATAATTGCCAAAACTTGGAAGCAACCAAGATGTTCTTCAGTAGGTGAATAGATAAATGAACTGTGGTACATCCAGACAATAGAGTATTATTCAATGTGTAAAGAAAATGAGCCTTCAAGCCATGAAAATCCACGGAGGAAACATAAATACATATTACTAAGTGAAAGAAGCAATCTTAAAGGCTACTTACTGTGTGATTACAACCACATGACATTCTGGATAAGGCAAAATGATGGAGATTATGAAAGGATCAGTGGTTGCCAGGGGTTAGATAGAAGAGACGGATGAGTGGGTAGAACCAGGATTTTTAGGGCTATTGAGTAGGGAAACTACTCAGTGTGATACTATAATTGTAGATATAGGTCATTATAAATTTGTCCAAGCCCACAGAATACACAACACCGAGAGTGAACTCTAGTGTAAATTATGGGCGCTGAGTGATAATGATGTGTCACTGTAGGTTCATCCGTTGTAACACAAGCACCACCACATGCAGGATGTTGATACGGGAAGGCTATGCATGTGTACAAACAAGGGATTTATAGAGAATTATCTATCTTCTGCTCAATTTTGCAGTGACCCAGAAGCTCCTGTAAAAAGTAAACTCAAAAAAACAAAGAAACAAAAAACAAACAAACAAAAACCAGATAGGCATGCATATTCAAAATGAAGAAATCCAAAACCAAAAATTCTTGAAATAAGCAAGGGGAGCGTTGGAGTCCCTCATAGAGGGACATGAATAAGAGTTAAGGAAGACAGGCACCATGCACGCAAGACAGCAGGTGAAATTTTTAGTTTTGAAAGAAATCAAATCCAAACTATAATTATATATCCTGCAAAATTTTTCTTCACAATGAAGAAAAAATAAAGGCTTTCTCAGAGGGGGGAGAAAAAAACCTGAGAGAAGTCATTGCCAGCCAACCTGCCTTTAGGAAATGTTAAAATAAGTTCAAGAGAAAAATTATAGAGATCAGAAATTTGGATCAAGAAAAGAAGAGTACTGGAGAAAATATACATGACTGTAAAATAGTATCTTCTCTTAATCTAGATGACAATGTGTTTAAAATAATAATAGTAATAAAATCATCACCACGTATGGATAAGTGAAATGAATGACAAAGTCAAAAGGTCTGGAAGGTGGAATTAGGAATACTCTAAGTTACTTACGCTGCAGAAGTGATAGAGTTATTTATGGCCTGCCTTTGGACGCTAAATCACAGTATCCTGAATTCATCTTATATAAATTCCTTTTATCCTTTCTTTGGTTTCTTTTTCCACTTCTTTTTACCACGCTATACCCTGTGGATCTTTGTAAGGTACCTTAATACCATTCAAAAGAACATAAATAAATGAATCCCTATCTTCCTAAATGTACTCCTGAGGAATATTAGAACAAATTATAGCTATCACTTGGAGTGAACCAAATGGCATTTATCCTCTCAATCACTGATGAAGTTATTTTTTAGTTGCCTCATTGTCTTTGAGCCACACTAAGGGAGCAATAATGTCACTATGGTTTTATCATCCTTTGATATAGTTTTCTTATGTCACATAGTCATTATAGTACTTGTCACTCTGAGAAGCATTAATTAATTGCCAGCAAAATAAAAAAGATTATAATTGTGATGCAGTTTACACTCATCATTTCACAGAAACATATAATCCTAGAGTTGGAATCTATTTCAAAGGATCAATTGTTCTAGTCCTTGCAATCAGCTGATGATTATTTATAAAGCTCCCAATTACATAAACCCTGCAGGTTCTCCCAGGGCTTTTGAGGGATCTTTACGCTTTCTTCTTCCAATAAACTCAGACAGAACACTGAATATAATAATTTACACACACACAAAAAAAAACCTGTCCTTATCTACAGTAAACATTTTAGTGTTCCTCAAAAACATTTAATACCATAATCAGTAAACATTTTCTATTTCTGGGAAATGGCTATTAGAACTCTCAGTTGAGGGAAAAGAGAAAAAAAATATGCTACATTTTAAAGAGTTGTAAAAATTGAAGTTAAATTACCCTTGGCCACCTGGGTTTACTAAAAGGCAGCCTGATAAGGTTCTGGTACCACTCTATCAGCATGCCGGGTCTCCCTTAATTTCCCCTAGGCTCTATGAGGAGAAAAATAGGGCAAAAAATTGTCCACAGAAAGGGACAAACCTTCAGTCCTGAATCACTTGCATAATGGAAAGTACTGTGCTGCAGGCGTTCCTTGCACATGCCCTCTGCCACAAACCCTGAGAGGAGCTATCTGAAAAAATAACTTGCAAATATTGAGGATGCCTCAGTTCATATCCAGGTGCCCCCTCCAAAACAATTTTTAAAGAAACGAAAGAGAAAAAAAAAAAAACCCTGAATATTCCTGCAAGAAAGGGAGAATGAAATCTCACTCCGTTTGGACATGTGCCAAAAAAACCTGTCAATTATATCAACTCAAATTAATGACGACTGCTGAGTCGCCCCTGTGTGTCATCCTAGCTTTCCTAGTTAGTAGTTATCAGCTCATTTTTTTATTCCCTCTCCCCCCTCAAAAAAATAAAAATTAAAAAAACCTATGAAGTACGAAATCCTTTACCTGTAAAATATATTTTATAGAAGACTTTTGAAGAGATTCAAGAGGCCAAATTGCTTACTTCAAGGAGGGGCAGCATAGTAAATGTGTTTCCCCAATTATGAAATCCTTGTATTTCATTTCACAGATCATACTGTGGGACTGTTGTTTCATGGAGTAAATATTGGAAAACGTTGCACCAGACTTATTAAAATCAGCAACAAGAATGCTCATCCACTTCTCACCATTCCTATTTAATATTCTTTGAAATTTCAATCAATTAAATAAGGCCAATGAAACACATTTAAAAAAGCATAATTATCAGAAAGGGTGTAAGATTATCATAATTTGCCCATGATGTTGATATGAGAATTCATGATGATAAATTACAAAACTTCAACAATTAAGAAGTGCCGTAGACTATATAGGTACAAGAAAAATGCTCAACTATCAATAACTATTTTTAATATAAGCAATGAAGAACTGAAGGATAAGAATGTCCATTTAACATCAATAGAAAAATATAAAATCATTTAGAATATCTTGAAGAATGTAAAGAAAACTTAATAAGACTGAACAGCTTTCTTCCTAAGAGATTTTTTTTTTTTAAAGTGTTTGAGCAAAAAGAGAAATATCCCACATTACTGCACAGAAAGATTATAAAACGATAAGACTTTCCAGGACTCCTGGTAGTCGGTTAAGACTCTGACTTTTGGTTTCAGCTCAGATTGTGATCTCAGGGTCAGAAGATGGAGCCCAGTGTCAGGCTCCATGCTCCACATGGAGTCGGCTTGAGATTCTCTAGCCCTCTGCCCCTCCCCCATGCTCACTCTCTTTCTCTCTGAAATAAGTAAATCTTAAAAAAAAAAAAAAAAGTCTTGGAGCACCTGGGTGGCTCAGTTGATAAGTGTCTGCCTTCAGCTCAGGGCGTGATCCCAGAGTCCTGGGATCGAGCCCCGCATCGGCATCGGGCTCCCTGCTCTGCTGGGAGCCTACCTCTTCCTCTCCCACTCCCCCTGCTTGTGTTCCCTCTCTCGCTGGCTGTCTCTGTCAAATAAATAAAATCTTTAAAAATAAAAATTTTAAAAATTAAAAAAGTCTTTCCAAATTAATTTATAGTGTAATGCATTAAGATAAACATTTACTGGAAATTTTTTGCTAACTTGATGAAATTATTTTAAAGTTGCTGTGGTTAAACAAGAGAAACTAAAATTTCTGAAAATAATCAACTTTTACTATCAAATATAAATACAGATCACAATCTTTTATTAATTGTATCATGGTATTGGCAAAAGAGTCAACAGGTGGATTAATGAAATAAAGTATATAAAACTCTGAAATATTAATAAGTGTAATAACTTCATAAATAAAGGTACCATCACAAGTAAATGGGGAAATAATTGTTCAATACATGATATTGAGAGAATGGACTAAATATATGGAATAGTTAAATAGACATCTTGCCTCCTACAATGCAACAAAGCAAATTCAATAAAACTTAAAGTATTTTAAAAAGCAAAAAAATATAAATACAGATTTTAGGAGAACATACTGACACTGGGGTGGGTATTTTTCTACTTAGGACTCTTATACAAATGAAGAATCCAAGAAGCCAATACTATATATAAATTTATATATATATATATATATAGAGAGAGAGAGAGAGAGAGAGAGACTGGTACATTATAGTCTGGTACATGGTGGAAATCTGTGTGTGTGTATATATATATATATATATATATATATATATATATATATATATATATATCCATTAATAGGAAATGAAATATAAGCTGGTCCCCACAAAGAGAATAATTTGGAACTAGAACAATTGGGTTCTATCTCTAACCTCTCCCTTTAAGGGTGACATAAATTCTCACCCCTGTGATCTCTATCTGCTCCTTTTCTCTCTCTAGCTCAGCTCCCCTGTAACTCTAATCTCAGATACCTTTAGTGGGCTTCCTGCATCTGCAATGTAACTTTGAGCTGAAGTTTCTGCAAAAGACTTGCAAAAACTCTGTGAGGTTGTGTTTCCTATGGGTTTTAAAGGGATAATATGATTTAGCTCATATGTTTTGAGGCATACTAATCCAGAGGGTGACTCAGTTTCTCATGTAAAGCAGGACAGTTTTGAGAGTGAAAGCTCATATAGTTACTCATTAAGGACTAACTGGGGCTGTTCCAGGCCAAAGAGGACCAGTTTCTCCTAGCCTAAGTCACCCTCCAACCAAAGTGGGGTCTTCTGCTAGTCTGATGTGTAGCTCTGTCAACCCAGTGTGGTCCCATGTGACAGGGTAATTCAGGCTGTTGCCAACCAGGCTGCAGGCTAACAGGGCCGACGAGCAGCGTAGGTAGAACGAGAACTACAGAACATGCCCACTCTAACAAGAACTTCAGGAATAAAAACAACGAAGATGGAAACACAAAAAGATCCTGAACTCACCTCCTCCCACTGGCACATGAATCTATAGCTGCATATGGGATCATTTACTCTGGAAAAAACAACCCTAAAAACTGATGATTACACATTGGGCATATGAGAAAAAAAAAATCCTATTGAATCCTATAGGAGAGGCTGAAATAGAAGTTCTCTATAAACTCAACTCCCAAGGTGGTAACTCACAATCAGGAGGCCATTCAAAACCTGAACTTCTCCATGTGGAGCAAAGGGTTTGAACCCTATCAGGCATCACAATTTTTAAGAGGTTCACCTTGGAGACAAGTCCCCAAAACATCTAGCTTTGAAAACCAATAGGGTTCACATTCATGAGACCCACAAGGCTATAGTGATCAGAGAAATGGCTCTTAAAGAACTCAAAAGCTTGGACTCACTTGACACAAGACCTAGTGCAGAAACAGCTGATAACATCCCAACTTCATGTGAAAGAGGCACATTTGCGAATGGTAAAGCATCAGCTTGGAGGGCAGGCATCTACCTTATATATCTGGGATCCTACCAGCTGGGATACTCTCTGGGGACAAAGGTTAGTGGGTACCATATTCACGCCTTTCCCCCCAAAACCCTAAACCTTTTTCTTTTCCCCCCACCCTTGGTCGGTATCATCTTTATCTCTCCCCTCTGCCTTGCTTCAGCCATGGGTGCCATCTTCATATTTTCCCAGTGCCAGAGTGCTCCAGAGTGCCACTGCCTGCTGGAGGGAAACTTTCACATGCGTCTGGATCATAAGATTTTAAAAATACCTTGAGACAAACAAAAATGGAAATACAACATACCGAAACTTATGGGATGCAGCAAAAGTAGTTATAAGAGGGAAATTTAATGATAAATGTCTCTGTTAAGAAACAAGAAAGAGAAACATTATTCAAATGATGTCAAAAGAAAGCTGGGGTAGCAATACTTATTTCAGATAAAATAGACCTTAAAACAAAGACTGTAACAAGAAACAAAGAAGGACACTGTATAATAAAGGAGACAATCCAATGAGAGGTTGTAACAATTATATTTATGCAGGCAACATGGGAGCACCCAAATACATAAACAAGGTAATATATATAAAGGAAATAATCACTAGTAACACAATACTAGGGGACTTACATCAATGGACAGATCATCCCAACAGTGGCTTTGAATGATGCTGGACCAGATGGAACTGACAGATATACTCAGAACATTCGATCCTAAAACAGCAGAACAGACATTCTTTTCAAGAGCACACAAAACATTCCCCAGAGTAGATCACTTATTAGGCCACAAAGTAAGTCTCAACAAGTTAAAAAATTGAAGTCAAAGCATGCATCTTTTCTGAACACAAATGCTCTGAAACTAGAAATCAACCACAAGAAAAAATCTGGAAAGAGCACAGATATACGGAGGTTAAATAACATGCTACTAAACAATGAATGGGTCAACCAAGAAATTAAAGAATAGATTAAAAATTGCATGAAAAGAAATGTAAATTGAAACAGAACCTTTCAAAACCTCTGGGTTTTGCAAAAGAAGTTCTGAGAGGGAAGTTTATAGCAATACAGTCCTACCTCAAGAAGCAAGAAAAATCTCAAATAACCTAATCTTACACCTAAGTAACTAGAAAAAAAATAAAACCGAAAAGCAGCAAAAGGAAGGAAATAATAAATATTAGAGCAGAAATAAAAGATATAGAAATGAAAAAAAAAAGAACAGATTAATGAAACTAAGAGCTGGTTCTTTGAAAAGATCAACAAAATTGATAAACCTCCAGCAAGATTCATTTAAAAAGAGAGAGAGAGAGAGAGAGGACCCAAATAAAATCACTAAATGAAAGAAATAACACCACAGAAACACAACCAATTGTAACAGAATTATTATGAAAACCTATATGCCAAAAAATTAGACAACTTAGAAGAAATGGATAAATTCCTAGAAACATATAACCTACCAAAACTTAAGCAGGAATAGAAAATTTGAACGAACCAATTATCAGCAACAAAACTCAATCAGTAATCAAAAAAGTCTCAAAAACCAAAAGTCCAGGACCAGGTAGTTTCACAGGCAAATTCTACCAAACATTTAAAGAGTTAATACTTACTCTTCTCAAACTATTTGAAAAAATACAAGGGGAAAGAAAACTTCCATATCTATTCCATGAAGCCAGTTATCACACCGATACCAAAACCAGATAAAGATACCACACACACACACACACACACACACACACACACACACACACATCAAAGGACTATAGGCCAATATCTATCATGAATACAGATGCAAAAATTCTCAACAAAATATCAGCAAACTGAATCTAACAATACATTTAAGAAATTCATACACGACGATCGAGTGGGATGTATTCCTGGGATGCAGGGTAGTTTAATATTCACAAAAACCACCGTGATACATCACATCAAGAGACAGGATAAGAACCATATGATCATTTCAATCGATGTAGAAAAAGCATTTGACAAAGTACAACACCCACTCATGATAAAAAGCCTTCAACAAAGTAGGTTTAGAGGGAACATACCTCAACATAATAAAGGCCACATATGAAAAAAATACTGCCAACATCATACTCAAGAGTCGCAAACAGAGGTTTTCCCCTATGGTAAGGACAAAGACAAGAATGTCCACTCTCACCACTTTTATTCACACAGTCCTGGAAGTTCTAGCCACAGCCATCAGACAACACAAGGAAATAAATGCTCCAAATTGGTAAGGGAGAAGTAAAACTATTTGGAGATAACATGATACCATATATAAAAAACCCTTAAGACTCCACCAAAAAAAAAAAAACTACTAGAATAAATGAATTCAGTAAAGTAGCAGGATACAAAATCAATATACAGAAATCCGTTGCATTCCTATACACTAATAACGTAGCAGCAGAAAGAGAACTTCAGAAAATAGTCCTATTTATAATTGCATCAAAAACAATAAAGTACCTAGGAATAAACTTAAAGAGGTAAAAGACCTGTACTCTGAAAACTACAAACATTAATGAAAGAAATTCAAGACGATGCAAAGAAATGGAAAGATTCCACACTCATGGGTTGGAAGAACAAATATTGTTTAAAATGTCTATATTACTCAAAGTGATCTACGGATTTAATGTAACCCCTACCAAAATACCAATAGCATTTATCAGAGATCTAGAATAACCCTAAAATTTGTATGGAACGAAAAAAGACCTCAAATAGCCAAAGCAATCTTGAAAAATAAAAACAAAACTAGAGGTATCACATTCCAGACTTCAAGTTATATTACTAAGCTGTAGTAATCAAAATAGTATGGCATAAATAGACACATAGGTCAATGGAACAGAATAGAAAACCCAGAAATAAACTTGCAATTATATGGTCAATTAATTTGACAAAAGAGGAAAGAATACACAACAGGAAAAAGACCATCTCTTCAACAAATGGTATTGGGAAAACTGGAGAGCTACATGCAAAAGAATGAAACTGGACTACTTTCTTGCACCATACACAAACTCAAAATGGATCAAAGACCTAAAACCATAAAAATCCCAGATGAGTATAAGGAGTAATGTCTTTGGCCTCAGCCATAAGAACATTTTTCTAGGTAGGTCTCCTGCAGCAAGGGAAATAAAAGCAGAAGTAAACTATTGGGACTACATCAAAATAAAAAGTTTCTGTACAGCAGAGGAAATAACAGAACTAAAAGGCAACCTATTGAATGGGAGAAGATATTTGTGAATGACATATCTGATAAAGGGTTAGTATCCAAAATCTATAAATAATTTATAAAACTCAATCCCAAAAACAAATAATCCAATTAAAAATGGGCAGAAGACATGAACAGACATTCTTCCAAAGACATACAGATGACTAACAGACACATGAAAAGATGTTCAACATCAGTCATCATCATCAGGGAAATAAGAACCAAAACTACAATGAATGGCTAAAATCAACAACACAGGAAACAACGGATGTTGGCAAGGATGTAAAGAAAGGGGAACCCTCTTACACTGTTGGTGGGAATGTAAACTGGTGCAGCCACTCTGGAAAACAGTATGGAGGTTCCTCAAAAAATTTAAAATAGAACTACCCCATGATCCAGTAATTGCACTACCCCCCCAAAACCAAAAACACTAATTCAAATGGGTACATACACCCCTATTTTTATTGCAATAGCCAAACTATGGAAACAGTCCAAGTGTTCATCAATCGATGAATGGGTAAAGTGGTGTGTGTGTGTATATATATGTGTATATATATATACATATATATACACATATATACATATATGTATATATACACATACATATATACATATACACGTATACACACACACATACACACACATACACACACACAATGGAATATTGTTCAGCCGTTAAAAATTAAATCTTGCCATTTGCAATAACATGGATAGTGCTACAGAGTATAATGCTAAGCAAAATAAGTCAGAGAAAGACACATAGCATATGATCTCACTCATATGTGGAATTTAAGAAGCAAAACAAAGGAGCAAAGGGAAAAAAAATAAAAGAGATACAAACCAAGAAACAGACTCTTAACTATAGAGAACAAACTGATGGCTACCCAGAGGGGATATGTGGGGGGGTGGGGGGCAGTGGGCGTGGGTGAGAGAAAAAGAGGATGGGGTTTAAAGTGTACACTTACGATAAAAAAAATAAAATGTGATTTAAAAAGAAACAAGAAAGATATCAAACAACTTAACTTTATACTTCAAGAAACTTTAGAAAGATGAACAAATGAAGTCCAAGTTAGTAGGAAGAAGGAAATAAAGACCAGAGAATAAATAAAACAGACACTAAAGAGGCAACAGAAAAGATCAAGGAAACAAAGAGTTGTTCTTTGAGAATATAGAATTGGCAAAACTTCAGCTAGATTCCCCAGGAAAAGGACTCAAAATCAGAAATGAAAGAGTAGATGTAACTGACACCACAGAAGTACAGGGGGTTCATAAGACTTCTATGAACAATTGTGTACTAACAAATTGGACAACATAGAAGAAATGGACAAATTCTCAAAATCATAACCTCCCAAGACTGAATCATGCATAAATAAAGTACCTGAACAAGTGATTACTAGCAAGGCCCTTGTATCGGTAATCAAAAATCTCCCAACAAACAAGAAGTTCAAGAGCAGAGGGCTTCGCTAATGAATTTTGCAAAATACTGAAAGATGATTTAATATCAATCCTTCTCACACTCCCCCCAAAAATAGAGGGAATGCTTTCAACTCATTTTACAAGGCCACCATTACCCTGATCTAAAACCAGACAAGGACTCCGCAAGAAAATTACAGGTCAATATCCTTGATGAACTTAGATTCAAAAATCCTTAAAATATTAGCAAACCAAATTCAACAATACATTAGAAAGATCATATACCATGATCAAGTGGGATTTTTCCAGTGATGCAAAGATGGTTCAACACTCATAAGTCAGTCAATGCGATTCACCACATTAAAATGATGGATAAATATCATATAACCATCTCAGTAGAGGCAGAAAAAGCATCTGACAAAATTCAGCATCCACTTAAGAGGAAAATTTTCAACAATGTGAGTATAGAGAGGGAATATACCTCAACTGAAGGCCACATATGACAAGCCCCCAGCTAATATCATCTTCAATGGTGAAAAGCTGAAAGCTTTTTCTAATATCAAGAACAAGGCAAGAACGTCCACTCCAGCCACTTTTATTCAAAATAGTCCTGGAAGTTCTGGCCAGAGCAATTAGGCAAGAAATAAAAGGTATTCTAAACAGAAAGGAAGAAGTAAAACTCATTTGCAGATGCCATAATATCATATATAGAAAACCCTCAAGATTCTACCAAAAAACTTAGAACAATAAATGAATTCAGTAAACTTGCAGGATACAAAAATCAACATACAAAAATCCGTTTCATTTCTATACACTAATGAACTCTAAGAAATTAAGAAAGTTCTCCCATTTATAGTTTCATCAAAAATCATAAAATACCCAGGAATAAACTTAACCAAGGAGGTGAAAGACTTTACACAGAAAAGCATAAAACATTGATGAAAGAAACTGAAGATGACACAAATAAATAGAAAGATTCTGTGTTCGTGGACTGGAAGAATATTGTTAAAATGTCCATATTACCCAAAGCATTCTTAAGATTCAGCACAATCCCCATGAACAGTCAGTCGAATGGCCTTTATTCACAGAAATAGAGCAAACAATTCTGAAATTTGTATGGAACCACAATATACCCCAAATCACAAAGCAATCTTGAGAAAGAACAAAGCTGGAGGCATCATGTCTCCTGATTTCAAACTATATAGCAATCTTCTTTCCTTCCTTCCTTCCTTCCTGCCTGCCTGGAACATAGGTATGATTCAGGTTCGGTTAGAAGCTTTACAGGTGATTTGGAGAATGGTAGCAGTGAGCTAACAATTGTGAACCTATCTCCAGATAGCTTTTACATAACAAAGAAAACTCAGTCTTAATTAAGCCACAGTTAAGGTCAGACTTTGATATAAGTTGCTAGATGCAATTCATAAAATATATATCCACACACATCCAAGCATCATTTGATCTAATGGAACAATGATCTCCCTTTTCATCTAAGATTTAATATCTTTTCCTATGCTTTGGATCCTATCCATTCCTGCCATTCTGGAAAAATTATACAATCTATTCCATTCCATTTTGGTATATGCAACATTTCTTCCTATCATGTTCAAGTCACTCTTAAGTTTTTTTAAAAAAGAGGAAAAGAAAAAACACTATTTTAGCCCCCACAACACTTCCCAAGACTTCACTATTTATTTCATCTTTTGTACATAAAAAAATCATTTAAAAATCATCTATATTAACTGTCACCATTTTTTCCACTTTCTGTTCCATTTTCTTGCTTCTTGCTCAATTATCAACTTACTTTAATCTGATCTCCAATCTTCACCAAAATGGCAGTTGCTAAAATACAAATGACTTTTAGGACGTAATTTTGAATAAATTTTGTTTTTCAGTTTTCATCTTATTTGACATCTGCCTGGTATTAGGCACTTGAGAATATTCCCTCTCCTTTTTTTGACCCTTAATTTTTTTAGCCTCTCAGACATCACGTTCTTCTTATTCCCTTGGCTATTTCTTTCCCCTTTGGCCTCCTTTGCAAAATAATTTTGCTTTATCTGGCTTTTAGTGGAGTTCTTCAATGACAGATTCTAACCTCCTCCTTGTCTCACTCTAGGCTGTATCCTGAAACAATTTCATTTATCCCTACAATGTCCATTACCACTGTAGACAGATAACTCAAAATTTTATGTTTCAAACCCCCAGACCAAACTTCGCATCTCCATAATCTTACATAAAACTCTTCCCTCAATCTCAAATTTGAGGTCTTAACTATTATCTTCAAAATTATGGTGTTCAAAAAATCAAACTCAAAATATATGCCCAAATCTTATCTTTTTCCAGTATTTTATTTACTAGTGACTGGTACCACCATACTAGTTACACAATCCTGGTAACTAGAAGTCATCCTTGACATTTCTTACTTCTTTATCCTCATGTCCAATCTATTACCAAGCTCTACCAGATTTTATTCCTAAAATATCTTTCAAAGTCTTCCAACTCCATCTCCAATACGCTCATAGAATGCACATACACTTCATTTTCATTGCATGTGTTATAGTTATAAGTTATAAATGACAGGACTATGTTATATGTAATGTTCATACAAGTTATATTATAAATTATATGGGAACTTCTGTGAGAAGTTTTTTTAAAGATTTTATTGATTGATTGATTGATTTAGAGAGCATTAGTCAGGGAAGAGGCAAAGGAAGAGGGAGAGGATCTCAAGCACATTCCACACTAAGCGTGGAGCCCAATGTGGGGCTTGATCTCACGACCCTGAGATCATGACTGAAGCCAAAATCAAGAGTTGGATGCTTTACCGACTGAGCCACCCAGGCTCTGTGGAAAGTTTTAATAAAAATCTGATTAGACTTTACATGAGGACACGTCCATACCTGTTTACCATTCTATCTCTACTAACTGTTTTAACACCTTGACGACAGTAGATACTCCAGAAATTTATATTGATAGAATACATATACAGCTCCATAGACACTTAGGTCTGTTTCAAATTAGCTTTCAGTACAGTTTCTGCTGTGACAAGAACTGTACCACAATTGAACTCTTTGTATTAGGTCTTGTGTGATCGTATGATTCCCCTTCTTTTAAACCTTCTTCATTTGACCTCTGCTCTGAGTAGTCACTGCTTTCATATAGCTTTTGATTGTCTATTTTTCCATTTTTTTGTTTTACACTAAGAAAATATCAGGAAACACATTTTCTGCTTTGATTAAACTATCATTTCATTTTTGGCAATTTATATAGGTCATGCACCATGTTATTGCTGGGAAGTAGCTCAAGATGGTAATATAAGACATAAAACCTATGCTCCAGGTCACACAATCTGGTGGGAGAGACATACTTTTACAAAAGTCTGATTGTTAGAATTCAATTTCAAATGCAAGTGACAGAAAACCCTGAATAACAGAAGCTCAAACAAGACCTAAATGTAACCTTCTCATTAAACATAGGTAGTACAGTAACACAACGGGAGTCCCATGATAATTAAGATCACAGGCTGTTATAAAGAAGATAAGAAATAACAAGTGTTGGCAAGGACGTGGAGAAAAAGGAACCCTCATGCACCACTGGTGTGACTGTAAAGTGGTGTAACCACCATAAAAAACATTATAAATGTTCCACAAAAAAATAAAAGGAACTACCGTATAATGCACTTATTCTTCTTAGTATTTATCCAAGGAAAACAAAAAGAGATATTCACCCCTATGTTTATTTCAGGATTATTTTTAATAACCAGGATATGGAAGCAACTTAAGTGTTCATCAACAGGTGAATAAAAATGTGCTCTATGTACATAATAGAATATTACTCAGCCATAAAAAAACAATGAAATCTTGCCATTCATGACAACATAGATGGACCAAGAGGGTATTATGCTAAGTGAAATAAGACAAAAACACAAATACCATATGACTTTGCTTATATGTTGAATCTAAGAAAACAACTAAAAAAGAGAAATAGACTAATAAATACAGAGAACAAACTAGTAGTTACCAGAGAAAGAGAGTTGAGGGGGGAGTTAGGTGAAGGGAATTAAGAGGTACAATTTCAGTTACAAAATAAATAAGTCATGGGGCTGAAAAGGACAATATAGGGAATATGGTCAATATTGTAAAAAACTGTGTGGTACTGCATGGTAACTACTCTCATGGTCAACACTTTGTAATGTAATTATTGAATTATGTTGTGCACCTGGTCCTAGTAGAATATTTAATATTGACTATACTCTAAAAAGAATCACAGATTATTTTCTTCCCCTAGCCCAACATGGCTACTCCTGTTCCAACCATTTTATCTATATTCTGAACAGCAACAAGATAGAAAAGGAAGAAAATGGACATGTGTCCTTCTTTTCATGACATTTTCTGGATCTTTCACATGCCAATTCTACTTGTTTCTCTTTGACAAATCTTAGCCACAAATCTGCTCCTAGCTGAAATGGTGCTTGGGAAACTATCTGCTAAAAAAATAATCAGTTCTAATACTGAGGAAGAAGGTGAGAACGGATACTGGGAAGCATCCTCTACCAAAGAAAGAAACTCTACTATACAGGGGAAAATGATAAATAACCTAGAAGAGTAAACAAAATGTAATGAGTGAACATAGGAGAAAGTACTTCTGACTTGGAAAACATTTCACCACCGTGAGAAATAGTTCTTGATATATGAAAAAAAATTAACAAACAGATAAAAAAGAGAAAAGCAAGGAAGAGACCTAATCAAGGTATGAAACCCAAAAACTACTAAGTAGTGAGAAGAGAGAGGAGTAGTTCGGAATGGCCAGACCCCTGTAGATGGTGAGTGTAGCAGGGGGGAAAAATGCCATTGTGATGGGGACATAAGGATGGAAAGGTAGGTTGAATTTAAGATACTGAGAACCGCCAATGACAGACTGAACACATTCTTGGCATTGATAAACAGTCAAGAAAATTTGACCATTTTATTATTTTTGTTGATGTTCAGCTATTCATTTCTCTATTTTTTATCATTCTTCCATTATTTCTGAACACTTATAACCAGTACTTTCAACGTTCAGTATTGCAGATAGTGGAAATTTTGGCTTTGCTACTATCCCAGTTTCCAGTTTTGACACCTTGAAACATCATTGCTACTTTATAACAGAGGAATTCACAGAATGGAAACAGTCATCAATGTCCTGGTTCATCCTGTTTTGTTGAAATTATATTCCTCAGAGGCACAGGCACCAATGAGAATGCATGTAACAAATCTGAAATGTGCTCTTATGATGAACCAGCTTTTTAAAGTAAAGAAACTGATTTCTCCCCTGCATTCAGACCCAAGAGCCTCTGCTTCTCCAGCCAGATAAGGGACATGCCCCTCTCTTCTCAGGGTATTGGTAGGGGGGGAATGGGATGGAGCAAGACAGGACCAACAGCTGCTTCTTGTCAACCTCCAGGACCGGTTTGCGAAAACAGCCATCTGCAAAGGGCTCGGGCTAAAGAGCAATCACTGGCTATAGACACACGTTATTAGGAAAGCAGCAGGGAAGGAGTTTTGCTTCCTGATGCATGAATATTTGTATCAGGGGCTTTGTTTTAGTTCTCTTGCTGGGAGGAGTTCAGATTGGTAAAGTGAAAACAAAACATCCATGCCTCTGATATTTATGTTGCCAGTTATTTTTCTGCTTCCTGTAATTACACAAGACATGACTAATACCAGTTTTACTTTCTGAAACTCATTCTGCAATGAAGACATTTGACCACATTTTCTTCTGGCCTGTGGAAATTGTATGAGGTCACATGACCTACATACCTTTACTACAATATCCTAGAGAGAAAGACAATGCTGTTCTAGAAAGAGCTAAAAGTGTTGCTTGTAACAATTGCAAGTACAGAAACATGTTCACCCTGGAAAATGGAAGACTGTTGAAAAGAGGTCCATGAATGAAGAAGTTGGATTTTTTTCATTTTTCACTTTATATTCTATGTAAGGTATAAACTTTCAAACTGTTCTTCAATTAATTCCTGAGCCTGGCTTTTACAATTTATTTCAACACACACACATTTCTAATCAAGCTCCCTATTGAGCACGTAATGTCTCCACCAGCAGAGAGTAATTCAGAGGGAACATAGCTTTCACCTGGTCTCATCAGCCTATGGGTTTGAGGGGTCATATTAGGACAACACTGAGCTGATAACTGTCCCACCACAGGGGGTCACTGACAACCCCTAGACTCCTCACTTGTTTCTGGGAGCCACAGGAGATGCCTCCCACCCTGTGTTCCAGGAGTGGACAGGTCCCCATTGTGCATCTCAAGTCACGTGGTGCAAGAGGCCCTCCCTCTCAGAGACAGTAGCGTGCCCAGGCCCAGCGGCAGGTCCTGCTGGCTCGAGGCTGCAGAATATGCAGGGTGTGTATTGCTTTGCTTTTACTCTTCATTGTTCCAAAGCTGCACTACATTCCACAGGGGGAGTTGGGGCTCTCTGCAACTGCCGTTGCACGGTTATCTACTAGGATCTGAAGCAGCACAATTTATGCTAAAGTGTCCTTAGTAAAAACAGTCCCTTAAAGTTTTCTTTGTTGTGGTTGGTTGGTTTTTATAGTCTCTTTCTAGGGCTCAGGCCTGGTCCCTGTGGGCTCAGTTGGGAGACCAGTCATAGAGGTCTCAGATTCCCCTGCTTTCCCATTTCTGCCTCCAGGCACTGAGCATAATGGTCATCCGATCCAGCGTGCATATACTTACTGGGAGGGGTTGGGGAGCTGCAAGATAGGGTCAGTTAAGATCACACTTCCCATACTAATTAATGCAGTATTTTCAAAAGCACTCACAGCCTTAGAAATATTTATAAAATTTAATGCCTCTCTCAGGACTTAAAAAACAAATTTACCTTCACAATTTCACTATCAGAAGAAAATCAAATAGTGGCAGTCACGCTGGGTTGCTCCCCAAGGACCTGTGCGGCAACCTCTATAATGGACTCGTCATAAGACTTATTTTCTTGGTCTAGGGTGCAGCCTCCCAATGATTTCAGTGTTCCCACCTCTTACATGACACCAGGTTTTGGGTGGGGGTTGGGGAAAAAAAATTTACCCTTGGTTATCTGGGCTGCAAACCAACATTGCTTACGTCTAATATTTCATGCCCCCCGCCACCCACCCAAACACATACAAAGATCCTTCAGCTTCTCCCCACCATGCCCCAGCTCTTGCAGGGACCTCTCAAACTCTCCCTCCACTTACCAACCAGCTCAAAAAGCAATTTAAGAAAAATTCACACAAGAACTCCACAGCATTAGCCATTAAGGGAATGCAAATTAAAACCACGAGTTACCCCTGTGCCAATTCTAACTTCAAAATGGTTAAAATTACAAGGAAAAAAGGTTAAAATATCAAGTGCTGGCGAAGATACAAAGTAACTGGAACTCTCATATACTGCTGGTGTGAAAGCAGAATGCTACCACTACTCAGGAAAGCAATTCAATGGTTTCAGATAAAGTGAACAGACATTAACCATGTATCTCGCAACCCAAATCCTGGGTATTTTACCAAAAGGAATGAAAACTTAGGTTCACCCCCAAAAACTTAAGTTTAATTTTTGTTTATATAACTTTTTTTTGCATAATTGTCAAAATATGGAAATAATTCAGAATCCTTTAACCCAAGAGTGGATAAACAAAGTGTGGTATGTCATGTCAATGCCCTACTACTCAGCAGTGTAAAAGAAGCAAATTATCAGTTCAGAAAGCAACATGGAGGACTCCCACATGCACTTTGCTAAGAGAAGCCAGATCCCAAAGGCTTTATGTGCTTTGACTCCCTTTATAGGACAAGGCGGAACTTTAAGGATGGGGGCAAATCATTAGTTACAATGGAGGGGAGTTTGTGTTGACTGTGAAAGAGAAGCACAGAGAATTTTGGGGGGTTGATGGAACTATTTTGTGTTCTATATTTGTCAAAGCCAAAGAATTGTGCTTCACAAAGAATGAATTTAACCGTATGTAAATTTTTTTTTTTTTTTTTAATAGGGCTCTGTTACCAGTTTCTCCTGTAAGGAGCTTAGAAGTTTCCACTCCACCCTAACAGGTAAAAAGCTGAACAGCCTAAAATAAACAAACAAAAACCCAGCAGCTGTTCTTGCATCCTTAAAAGAGGGGAATACACAGGGCAAACCACTGGCCTCAAGACTACAAAAAAACAACAGAGAAATACAGAGAATAACAACTTACCAGAGCAGGGACTGGTGAGAGGAATCTTCTGTAAGAACCAGGGCCAAGGCAGGAAAACCTGAGCTCCGACCGACGAATTACTGGAGGCTTATTGTGAACTAGTCTGAGAGCTACAAAATCCAGGGGACCCAGTCATGGTGAGGCCCCCACAAGTTGTGAGATTTACCTCCAGGAGCTCAACCAGATTCCCACAGCAAATATCAGAGAAAAATCCCCTTGGGCGTCAGGCAGAGGGAGAGGGAAAGGAGCCATTTTGAAATTCGCCAGAGCCCTCTGTTCTCCTTAAATAGGCCTGCCAGCAGGAGAAACTAATTAACCAGAGCTTAACCTGCTGGGGTTTTATCAGAGCCTAACTGACACAGGGAAGGTTAAATGCCAAATTTCAACCCAATCAAGCCAACCTGTTAAGGGGGTGGGAGGGAGGGAGACTGAGAAACACTTGTGAATTTCACAGTCCAGAGGCACAGGCTCAGTATAAGACTGAGACCTGATCATAGGACCATCGAATACGCCCCTCCCCAGTACCTCACCCCCTCAGTACTAAAGCCCAATTTACAACAAGTCATGTCTATCTATCAAGAAAAAATATAAGGCATTCCATAAGGCCAAAAGCACAATTTGGAGAGAAAGAGCAGCATCAGAATCAGACATAGCAGGGGTGTTGGAATTATCTGACTGGGAATGTTTTAAACTATGATTAATATGTTAAGAACTCTGCTGGATAAAGCAGACAGTATGCAAGAACACATGGACAATGTAAGCAGAAAGACAGAAATCCTTAGGAAAAAACAAAAAGAAATGATGAAGATATAAAAGCTGTAACAGAAATAAAGAATGCATTTGGGGGCACCTGTGTGGCTCCGTCGGTTAAGCATCTGCCTTTGTCTCAGGTATGATCCTGGGGTCCCAGGATCAAGCCCCCCATTGGGGTCCCTGCTCAGGAGGAAGCCTGCTACTCCTTCTCCCTCCACCTGCTGCCCTCCCTGCTTGTGCTCTCTCTCTTTCTATCAAATCAATACAAACTTTTTTTTTTTTTTTTAGAAGAATGCATTTGAGAGGCTTAGTAGTAGACTGGACATAACCTAGAAATGAAAAGAATCTATACAGTAGAATTTTCAAAAACAGAAAAGCAAAGAAAACAACGAGTAAAAAACGTATTTAAGGACTATGGAAAAACTACAGAAGGCGTAATGTACACATAACAGGAATAACAAAAAAGAAAGAGAAAGGGAATATCTGAAACAATAACGACCAAGAATTCCCCCAAATTAATGTCAGACACCAAGCTTCAGATCCAAGAAGCTCAGAGAACACTAAACAGGATAAATGTGAAAAAATAAAAATAAAAAATACAGTCAGGCAAACCATTTTTGAATTAGCGAAAGTTAAAGGGAAAAAAACACACAAACCTCTGAAAGAAGCCAGGGGCAAAAGAACCTTAAACTATACAGGAATAAAGATAAGAATTAAATCTGACTTCTCAGAAACCATGCAAACAAAAAAAGAGTGGACAAAAATAGTTTTAAATTCTTCCAACCTCAATTCTGTACCCTGCAAAATTATCCTTCAAAAGTGAAAGAGTGAAGGAGAAAAGCACATTTTTCTCAAACAAAAATTGAGGGACTTTGTTGCCAGTGAACTTGCTTTGCAATAAGTTCTTTAGAGAGAAGGAAAAAAATATAGGTCAGAAACTTGGATATGCATAAAGAAAGAAAGAACATTGAGGAAAGAATAAATGAAGGCAAAATAAAAAGATCTTATTTTTTTCTTATTCTTAACTGACCTAACATATAACAGTTTATTCAAAATAATAGCAACAATGTATTCAATTACATCCATTTATATATTAGGTATATATATGCTTATGCATGCTTATATAAATTAAACTAATGACAGCAATACTACAAGGGATCAGAGGAAGTAGGATATTTGTTATTATAAGGTACTCACACTACCTGTCAAGTGGTATAGTGTTATTTGAAGTGGACTTGGATTAGTTATAAACTCCAGAGCAACCACTAAAAGAAGAAGAGAGGAAGAAGAAGAAGGGCTGATACGCTAAGAAAGGAGAGAAATGGAATCATAAAATGCTCAATTAAAACCACAAAAGGCAGAAAAAGAGTGAAAGACAAAAATAGGAACAAAGAACAAGAACAAAAAGTAGCATGTAGCAATGAGTATGGTAGACATTAATCTGGCTCTATCCGTAATCATGTGGAATGTCAATGATCTAAATATACAAATTAAAAGATTAGAGTAGATCACAAAGTATGACCCAGCTGTATCTTGTTTATAAGAAACCTGCTTTAAATATTAAGACACATAGAGATTAAAGGTAAATAGGCAGAGAAAATATACCATGGTAGCAACAGTAAAAAGATACAATAAAAGTAGCAATAAAAAGCAATAGTAGCATATTAATTTCAGACAAAGCAGATTTCAAAGTAAGGAAAATAATCAGACATAAAGAAGTACCTTATCTGTTGATACAAGGTCAATTCTCTAAGGAGACATAACAATTCTTAATGTATATGCCCCTAACAACAGACTATGGAATTACATGAGGCAGAGAGTAATAGAGTTGCAAGGAGACGCAATCCCTATCAAAATACCATTGACATTTTTCACAGAACTGGAAAAAATAATCATAAGATTTGTATGGAACCAGAAAAGACCCTGAATAGCCAGAGGAATATTGAAAAAGAAAACCAAAATTGGAGGCATCATAACACCTGACTTCAAGCTCTATTACAAAGCTATGATCACCAAGACAGCATGGTACTGGCACAAAAAGAGACACATAGATCAATGGAACAGAGTAGAGAACCCAGAAATGGACCCTCAACTCTATGTTCAACTAATCTTTGACAAAGCAGGTAGGAATATCCAATGGAAAAAAGTCTCTTCAACAAATGGTGTTGGGAAAATTGGACAGCCACAAGCAGAAGAAGGAAACTGGACCATTCTCTTACACCATACACAAAGATAAATTAAAAATGGATGAAAGACCTAAATGTGAGACAGGAATCCATCAAAATCCTCAAGGAGAACACAGGCAGCAACCCCTTCAACCTTGGCCACAGCAACTTCTTGCAAGACACATTTTCAAAAGCAAGGGAAACAAAAACAAAAATGAACTACTGGGACTTCATCAAGATCAAAACCTTCTGCACAGCAAAGGAAACAGTCAACAACACTAAAAAGGCAACCTATGGAATGGGAGAGGATATTTGCAAATGACATATCTTATAAAGGGTTATTATCCAAAACCTATAAAGAACTTATCCAACTCAACACCCAAAAAACAAATAATCCAGTCAAGAAATGGACAGAAGACATGAACAGACATTTCTCCAAAGAAGACATACAAATGGCCAACAGACACAGGAAAAACATGCCCCACATCACCTGTCATCAGGGAAATACAAATCAAAACCACAATGAGATACCACCTCACACCAGTCAGAATGACTAAAATAAGCAAGACAGGAAATAACAAATGTTGGCGAAGATGTGGAGAAAGGGAAACCCTCCTACATTGTGTTGGTGGGAATGCAAGCTAGTACAACCACTCTGGAAAACAGTATGGAGGTTCCTCAAGAAGTTAAAAATAGAGCTACCCTACAACCCAGCAATTGCACTTCTAGGTATTTATCCCAAAGATACAGACATAGTGAAAAGAAGGGGCACATGCACCCCTAATGTTCATAGCAGCAATGTCCACAATAGCCAGACTGTGGAAGGAACTGAGATGTCCTTCAACAGATGAATGAATAAAGAAGAAGTGGTTCATATATGCAATGGAATATTACTCAGCCATCAGAAAGGATGAATACCCACCATTTACATCAACATGGATGCAACTGGAGGGGATTATGCTAAGTGAAATAAGTCAAATAGAGAAAGACAATTATCATAGCATTTCACTTATATGTGGAACATAAGCAATAGCATGGAGGACCATAGGGGAAGAGAGGGAAGACTGAATGGGAAGAAATCAGAGAGGGAGACAAACGATGAGAGACTCTTGACTCTGGGACCAAACTAAGGGTTGTGGAAGGGGAGGTGGGTGGGAGGATGGGGTAACTGGGTGATGGGCATTCAGTAGGGCACATGATGAGCACTGGGTGTTGTACACAACTGATGAACTATTACTACATCTGAAACAAATGATGTACTATATGTTGGCTAATTGAATTTAAATAAAAAATAAATAAACTCTGGGGAAAAAAAAAAGAATTGCAAGGAGAAATAGATGAAATAGTCTCATCATTTGAGACTTCAACAGTCTTTTTTCAGAAACAGACAGATCCAGCAGAGAAAATCAGTAAGGGTACAGTTGATTTCAGCAACACCATCAATCAACTGGATGTAAGTGGCATTCATAGACTACTTCATGCAACAACAGCAGAATGTGCATTTTTCTCAAGCTCACATGGAAAATTCACTAATGCAGACCACATTCTGGGCCACAAAACATACCTTAGCACATTTAAAAGTTAGAAATCATACAATGCCCGCTCTCAGACCACAGTGGAATTAAATTAGAAATCAATAACAGAAAGATAACTAAAAAAATCCCAAAATATGTGGAGATCAAACAACATACTTCTAAATAACACACAGGTCAAAGAAGATACCTCAAAAGAACTTAAATTTTTTTTCATTTTTAATTGAAGAATAATTAACATACAATATTATATTAGTTTCAGGTATATAACATAGTGATTTGACAACTATATATGTTATGAAATGCCCACCATATAAGTATAGTTAATGAAAACACAACTTTTCAAAATTTGTGAGATGCAGTGAAAACAGTGCTTAGAGGAAAATTTATAGCATTGAACATATATATTAGAAGAGAAGAAAAATCTAAAATAATCTAATTAATTACTAAGCTCTCTAGAGGGGCTAAGAGAAAAGAGAGACAAATTACTAATACCAGAAATGAAAGAAGGGTTATCACTGCTGATCCCATGAGAAACAAAAAAATAAATAAATAAATAATGAAGGAATATTATGAACAATTCTACACCCACAAATCTGATAACCTAGATGAAATCAACCAATTCCTTGAAAGACACAAGCTGCCAAAACGTATATGAGAAGAAATAGATAATCTGACTAGATCTATATCTGTTTAAAATTTGAGTTAATAGTTAATAATAATAAGACCGCATCAAAGGGATTATCTTTTAGTGCCAGAAAGTGAAGTATTTCTCAAATAGAATGGGGCATATTGAACAGGCACAGGAGCCAAACTTAAAGAGCCCAGTGGCCAAAACTGGAGTGATTTGAGCAAAAATAAATAAATATAATACTGAATTATAACACATAGCATAAAATAAATACTCATAAGCCCATACTGACATATGTAAATTAGTGAATAAATTCTGAATTTATGGGAGAGAATTCTTCCTTACAGAATTCTAATTAATAAAAGCTGATGGGATAAGAGAACATCACCATTAGAATGCCACAGTCCTAATTATTATAGGCAAGATCCACCAGTGGGGCAAAAGTCTGTAACTAACAGATATTTGTGTAGTGGCAAACTGGGAAGTGTGAAGCCTGATGAACCCTTAATCTAGTGACAAAGGTTAACATCACCACTGAAAAGACATATCAGACTTATATGCCCTATGATGTGATGGGGCACCAAGAAAGTCACATCACTTTTGAGAGATTCTTGCCAAAAATTCAGAACCTCAAACTAATCATCACAGAACATCAGTCAAACTCAAATTGAGGTACATTCTATTATAAAACTATCAATATTCCTCAAAGGTATCAGGAAAGACTGAGAAACTATCACAGATTGGAGAAAACCAAGCAGTCCTAACAACTAAATGCAATGTGGGATCCTGGAATGGATACCAGGAAAGAAAAATGATGCCCGTGAAGAAACTCATACTTCCAAGTTGAAGCTTCAGTTAGCAGTATTGTACTGATGTTCATTTCTTAGCTTTGATAATTGTGCTGTGGTTATGCAAGATATCGATGTTTGGGAAAATTGACTGAAGAGTATATAGAAACTGTATCTTCATCCTGTATACTCTGTAGAGAGAAACTGTAGATACCTTTCATTCCAATCTAGCACCATGATGTTCGTTCTAAGCTTTCCCTTTTTCTTATTTGCAACTTCTCTCTACCACAGTGAGAAGCCTGGCTCTCATTATTTAGCAACTTTTCTCTAAGTCTAGAATTATTTCAAAACATACATTTAAAAAAATATCTTTAGAAACATGTGAGAGTTCAGGGAAAATGTGGTCTCAATTAATAAACCCTGAAAACATTTCATCCCCAGCTCAGCCTCAGAGATATATAAATATTATATTATCAAAATAAAAGCTTTATAACCGTATTAAGGTTGTGCAGGAAATGGCATTCTACCTCACAACATGTAGATGTATGTTTTATGTTTGTGTAGCTGAAGGGTTAATTCCTGGAGTTTCCTTCATACAAAAGACAAGTCTGCCCCAAATGTGAGTCCAAGACTCTATTTCCGGAGAAGAGAAGAACCATTGGAAACTTGTAAATGACAGTTTGTTCCTACTTCCTCTCATCGAGATTCCACATCTTTATGTCTGGATTCCTCCAGGGCAACCTGTTAACAATAATATAATTTGGGACTTCACTATGTGCTATGTATGTAGTATGAAAAAAAAAAGGCCACTTTTGTGTGGGTAATTATAGAGCCTTATGATATCTCTGCAATGAAAACGAGATTTTATGATAAATGCCAAAGCCTCCATTTCAAAAACTGAACAAAATTTAGCTAGCTAAATTTAGGGCAATAAAATAAGAGTCCAATCAAGAGTATTCTTTGGCTTTGGGCCCACCTCATTCATTTGATTGTGAATAGAATACATTTCCACTCACAATAATCACTTGCCTTCCAGCACTTGGTTATTCTGAGAGAGGCAACAAGTATCAAAAACCGTATTTGGTCCATAATAGCTGCTTTTTGACATGAAGGATCTATTGATGTTTATTTTTGCCAGCTCAAGCTGGCCATATGCTTGTTGACAGTTGACCTGAACAATCAATCAAGATACGTTTCCTTTTCTTGGTTGGCAGGGCATGCAATTTATATCCAGCAGCCCCTTCCCTTCTTCTTTTCGAAAGATTGTTTCTTCTGGTCCCAGTGTCCTACTAGAGACAGAAGTCAAGATTCAGCATGCATCATACGTTATTGTTGCAATAGAATAATATGTGTATAGAATATATACATTGTTTTATGTATTATTATATATGGTATAATAATACATATATATACATATACATACATATATATAAAGAGTATAACATCATCTTTGACCTTGGAATATTATTGTTCCAAAAGAAATTTGACACTGAAATCACCCCAAATTTTATTTGTTTTACCATGGACCCTATTATCCAGCAGCAGATAAAGTTTGGGGCTTTTGGGAAATGTTCTTTATCAAGTTGAGGAAGCTCTCTTCTATTCCTAGTTTGTTAAGAATTTTCATCACGAATGAATGTTGAAATTTGTGAATTGTTTTCTTGACAAATTTGACATCGTTGGATTTGATTTATTCATATTTCGCTGAGGAATTTGGCTTCTGTGTTTATGAGAGAACATGCACTTTTCCTTTCTTATCCTTCAATTGGTAAATACATTTACAAGTAATCCAAATCCTCTTTCAAGTCACTCTATACCATTTCACAGGTAGTAGGAGTACCTTACAACAAAATATTCCCTTATAGTATTGCTGTCAATAATTTCACTTACCTATAAGCTATACATTATTGCTATTATTATTTTAAACATACTCTAATCCGCCAGGTCAATTAATAATAAGAAAAATTGATTTTATTATTATTTCTTCTCTAATACTTTTCCTTTCTTTATGTAGATCTAAATTTCTGATCTAATTCATTTTCCTTCTTTCTGAAGAATTTCTTTAAATGTTTCTTGCAAGGCAGGTCTTCCAGTAATAAATTTCCTCAATTTAAGTTTGTCTAAGAAAGTCCTTTTTTGAAGGATAAATTCCAGACTGGTGGTTTTTTTTTTTTTTCTTTTAACACCTTAAATGTTTTACTCCATTCTCTTCTTGCTAGCATGGTTTCT